>NC_133509.1:131164090-131797727 GCF_049354715.1 Callithrix jacchus | reverse complement strand
TGTGCACCATGCTAGGGCGGCCAACTTTTAGTGCTGAAAGTCCCACATCCTGAGAATCCCCTCCATCCCAGGCAAACCAGAATGGTTGGTCACCCTTCTCATCTCAGAGACACCAGAACCAGCCAAGCAGTGCCAGCTCCTCAGAGGTCTGGGTTCAACCTCCAGAGGCTATGCTGTGCTAAGTTCTAGCATTTCTACCTGCTTCCTTTGTCCCCTGCCCTGGAAGGAGGTTAGTCCATTTTCTGCTGCAAAAACAGAATACCACAGGCTGAGTAATTTATAAAGAAAAGAAGTTTATTTGGCTCATGATTCTGGAGACTGGGAAGTCCAAGAGCATGTCACTGGCATCCAGTGAGGGTCATCCCATGGCAGAAGGGCAGAAGGCAAGCTCAAATCCTGGAGCGACTTCCTGCTCCCATCATACCTTAATGTGCTCTTTCTGATGCCCTGATTAACAATCTTGTAAATAGTTAACACTTATTATTAATTGTAGTAAAATACACATAACACAAAATGCACCATTTCATGATTTTTAAGTGTACACTTCAGTGGCATTAAGTATTGTACAACCATCAGTACTATGCCATCTCCAGAACTTTTTCATCTTGCAAAATTGAAGCCCTGTACCCATTAAACAAGAACTCTGTATGTCTTCTTCCCCACTCTGGAAATCACTGTTCTACTTTCTGTCTTTACAAGTTTGGCTGCTCTAGGAACCTCATGTAAGGAATCATACAGCATCTGTCCTTTTATGTCCAGCTTATTTTTCTAGCATGTCTTCAAGTTTCATTCATGTCACAGCATGTTTCAGAATTTTCTTCCTTTTTTAAAAAAATATATATATTCCTGAATAATATCCCACTCTATGTATATAACACATTTTCTTTATACATTCATCCACTGATGGACAGACCCTTGGGTTGATTCCATCGTTTGCCTATTTTGAACAATGCTACTATGAACATGTTATGCAAATATTGCTTTAAGACCCTGCCTTCAATTCTTTCGGATGTACACCAAAAAATGGAATTGCTGGTTTATAAGGTAATTCTTTAATTTTTTGAAGAGCCACCGTAATACCTTCCACAGAGGTTGCACCATTTTACATTCCTACCAAAAATGCATAACGGCTCCCATTTCCTCACTTCCTTGCCAACACTTGCTACTTCCTGTTTTGCTGGTAATTGCTCTTCTAGTGAATGTGCAATAGACCACTTCTTTCTGTTAGATTTGCTCTGTTGGACTAACCAGCATGGCTCCATCTCCTGGTTGGGCCCTGGCTGATACAGAAGGCTTCCAGGAGGAGCTGCAATCAAAGCAGAGCATTGGGAGGATGAGGCACGTGGCGGGGTGCTGAGAGGAAGGGCATCAGGGTAGGACTAGATGGTAGAGGGGAAGGGACAGAGAAGAGTGGGATCGGACCCCTGCCGGGTTGGGGTGAGGCCACTGTGACTCACACAGCAAGGCTGGATTCTACTCTCTGAGCAACCTGTCCCTGAAGCTGAAGTAAGTGTCCTCGAACTGCAAACCCAGCAGTGAGCTCCCAGATCAACACCTAAGCATCTAAGGAGCATCATTAGGAAGCCTCTAATGAAGTATGCAGCCCACTAAACAGATGCAAAAACTGAGGCCTGCCGGGAGGCAGTAACTCAGCCAAAACACCCTGTGAAAACTCAACCTTCTTGATTCCCTCCATCTCATAGCACTGGTCTCAGTCTTTCTCCTACATATCACCCTCTGTGTAAAGGTAAACACCTCCTTTGCCTTCCCAGGCCCAGTAGTGGTGGTAATAATAACAACCAGGTTGATTGAGAGCTGACAATGGACCAGGCACTTTACATGCATCATGTCACTGCCCCGCCCCAGCATTGTCCACGGTCAGGTCCATCACTGTTCCCGTTTTACAGATGAGAAAACTGAGGCTTAGCAAGTTTAAATCACCTGCCTGAGCTACAGAAGTAGAACCAGGATTGGAAACCAGGAGTCTGACCCCACAGCCTGCAGGCTTTGGCCATTCCACCCCTCCCCTCTGTGCCGTGAGGGGATGTAAAACTTTCCAGAGGAAGGACCTGAGTCCTCACAGCTGCATGCCCCCAGAGCACTGAGAGGGACTGAAACGTAGATGCCAAGAACATTCCAGCTACAGCTGCTGACGGCAAGTTGACTTAGGGCTCCTATGGCAACATGTGGAAAGCAGAGGCAGTAATTGGGAGAGACAGAGAGAGCCCAGAGCCAGGCAGAGCAGGCCCATCAAAAGTCCTGAACAAGGCAAGCACTTTCCATATCACTTTTTCTGCCCATATTTATTATTTATTTTGGAATGTGTTTCCCCCCGCAAGCTCTTTCTGAGGCTATAGTGAGGAGGGCAGGCAGTGTGGGGTGAATTCAAGGAAACATGGACTGACCCTGCACAGAGGCCCATGCCTGCTTCTACCCTGTACCCAGGACTGGGATCCACAGGGGCCCTGATGGGGGAGTGTGGTACTGCACAAGGCTGGTTCAGCAGCCCGACACCAGCCCTGGGTTAGAGCAGGTGAGCAGCCCAGCCCTCCAGTGCAGGCAGGTGCAAAGGCTAGGCTCCCCCAACCACCAAGATCCAGAATTTGATGCAGCTCACCTCTTTGCTCAGGGCCTCTCAAAGATTCAACTCCTCTTTCTTACATGTCTTTGGAGTGGGGGCGGGTTGTAGAGCTCCTGAAACCCACTGTGGACAGCCTTGGGACCCACAGACCCCAGATTAAGTACCTCTGAGTTTGCCTCCAAGCTCCTTAGGGACAGGGATAGGCTTGTTGTGGAATCCCCGACACCCAACACGGGCTGGTGCATCACAAGCTCCCACGCCTGTGCTGAATAATGAACTAAGTCCAGGTAGAGATTCTCACGCCTGTTTTGCAAGTGAGGAAACTGAGACCCAGACAGGATGTGCAATTTTTGCAATGCCAGGGTCTAACTCCAAAGTCCAGGCTCCATCCCCTCTAGCTGCTGAGCTAGGTATCATAATGAGAGGTTAGCATTTCCTGTACGTTTAGGTGGGTGAGCACATCAACACGTTGTCTTACTCAATCTCCATAGTAACCGTCGCAACAGGTCCAGCATTGCATCTATTTTAAAGCTGAGGAAACTGAGGAACAGAGATGTTGAGCAACTCACCAAGGCTCTCAACAGGCAAGTGGTAGATCTGGGATTTGGACAAAGCAGGGTGCCCTCTGGGCTCTGCTGTCTCCCCCAGGAAATCAGTGTAGGTCTTGGACGGCAGGAACACCCCAGACTCCCTGCCCTTGTGGAAGGAGCCTTGGAGAGGCCGCAACATGTGGAGCCAGAGGCCGGGCAGGAGAGCCAGGCAGGCCCCCAGGTGAATCCAGGAGGCAGCCCTTGCTAGCTGTGAGAACTTCAGGCCTCAGCTTACTCAGCAGGAACAAAAGGTGGGGAGGGGCTATGCCCACTTCGAGATGCGTGCCCAGCATTTGGTACAGACATGCAAGCACAGTCAAGGTATCTGCAGAAATCACTTAGAACAGTGTCTGGCACCGGTGGTATGTCCCTAAGTATGAGTTACCACTCTTATTGTTATAATTACAGTTAATGCTCTTTAACCACCTTCCCACATCCGTGACAGACAAACTGAACCATCAGTATGGGAGGAGGTGGCAGGGCAGGGAGGTGCTAGAGTAAATGATGAGCAGGGGCCTGGAGTCAGCATGCCTGTCCCTAACCCAGTCCCTTACCCCGGGACAGGTTCTCAACCTCTCTGTGACTTGTTCCCTCTGCCACTCCCACGTATGAACCAGGGATAGCAGTGATAGATCCCACCTCACTGCCTTGTTGCAAGCACTAACTGAGATTGCCCATGCTGCCTTCAGAGCCATGTGGACACAGCGGAAGCATTCTGTAAGCACTGCCTGTTCATGTCATCAGTGGTCACAGCCTGGTCTGTCTTAGAACTTCATTAGGGCCAGGCGTGGTGGCTCACACCTGTAATCACAGCACTTTGGGAGGCCAAGGCAGGCAGATTATGAGGTCAAGAGATCAAGATCATCCTGGCCAACATGGTGAAACCCTGTCTCTACAAACAATACAAAAATTAGCTGGGGGAGGTGGTATGTACTTGTAGTCCCAGCTACTCGGGAGGCTGAGGCAGAAGAATTGCTAGAACCCAGGAGGCAGAGGTTGCAGTGAGCCGAGATGGTGCCACTGCACTCCAGCCTGGTGACAGAGTGAGACTCTGTCTCAAAGAAAAACAAGAACTTCATTAGAAATTTTGGTTTGGTCAAGTCCATGCACTTCCGCTTCAGGTGGCTGTGCCAGGCCCCAGGCTGGAAAATCAGGCACAGACTCCAGACTCAAGAGGCTCACAATTCCATGTGGATAAAAATGATCCCACTTAGTTCTTACATAAGGTTGGCTGTGAACTGAGCCACGGCTGAGAGATGCAAGGGAAGTTGCAGTGCTTGCCACTAGACCTGGACAGGGTTTGAGGGATTGAAGCGGGACTCAAAGAATGAGGACAAAATGGGAAAGGGAAAGGGCCTCCCAGGCAGAAGGACCTGCATAGGCAAAGGCCCGGAGACTGGTCACAGATCACCACTAGAACATATAATGCCTCCATGCAAACTGGACAGAAGGCACCTCAAACCCAGTGCAGCCATCCTCAGTCTAAAGCATACAGCTTGGTGAATGGGCATTGGGCCATATGCCACGCCCTATCCACCCGTTGGCTGGAAGTCCTTGTACACAGTGAACAACCTGACCAGCCACACACAGGGCTTTGGGTGTTCAAGAAATGAAGAATCATTTGATGCGGCTGGAATGTGATGTCCATGGAGAGAAGGGTGCAGTGAGATGTAATGTTGGAAAGATGAGATGGGGCCAACTCATAGAGCAGGGTAGCAAAATGTGCAGGGAGAGCCGATCGGCCGTCTGTAGTCTATCAGTCACGATTATCTGCCTGGAGCCGGAGGTGAGTACAAAGAGGACACAGGCACAGATAGTTCAGAAAGAGCTGAGATCGATTAGTCATGTCTGCCATGGGCACAGAAAGGGAGGTAGCTGAAGAAGCCTTGCATGGCCTGTGCTCTCCTTGCTTCAGCAGGGATGGCAAGCTAAGGAATACCATTTTATTCTGGCGATGTTGCCAGGAGGATTTTTCCCATAAGAGGCTCTCCTGGGGCTGAGTTAGGCTGGAACTCTCTGGGCCCTCATTCTCCCTCACATGTAGTTCTCTCTCAAATAATCAAAGTGCAGCGGGGAAGGAGAAAAATTCACCCACCATGGTGGAATGAGGCTGCGGCAGCTTCACTGAGATGGGTCTGCCTCTGCCTCATGTAGACAGAGCCTTGGGCACTTGTCCCGAAGGAGTTTGTGAGACAAGTGCAGCTCTAAAAAATAATTTTTAATTGGCACACCCTCGACCTGGAGGGGAACAAAGGAGGGAAGGAGCTGGTAGGGAGGAGCCTCCCTGAACAAGCCCCTGCTTCCCCACATTGCTCAGTGGCCATCTGAACCTGTGCTGTCCACTGAAGTGACCACGGACTCCAGGGGGCTCCTGAGCACTGGAAACACAGCCTGAATTGAGTCTGAATTGAGATGAGTCTCAAGCACTCGCCAGCTTTTAAAGACTTAGTCTGGGAAAAAAAGAAGGCAAAGTACCTCCCAAATAATATTCATATTAATTACATGTTGAAGTGATAATCTTTTAGATAATTGAGTTAAGTTAAATATAGTCTTAAAGTTTATTTCTCCTGTTTCTTTTTACTTGTCTACTAAAAAATGTACTAAATGTGTGGCTCTCTGTATGTTTCTGTGGAAGAGCACTGCTCTTAACTTTCCACAGGTGATTCTGGCCCGTGCTGGGGTCAGTTCCAGAGGTTTGGGCTCTGGCCACAAACGTATGTGAGGAGGGTGTGGCCCAGCCCACAGCTGGACTCCTTCCTCTACAGCACAAAACCTGTAGCCTGAAAACCCACAGGAGAACCCTTGGTGTCTGGGTGCATGAGATTTGTGCTCTTCAAGGGAATCAACTTTATGTACTGTATTTTATTTAGACTGTTTTCTAGAGCAGGTCTGCAGAAAATTTGAGTGGAAAACACAGAGGCTTCTTGTGTATTTCCCTTCCCCTCACAGTCCCAGGTTCCCTGACTGTGAACATTTTGCATGAGTGTTACCATTGCACTTGTTGCAACTGATCAACCAATACTGACACATTATTAATAAGGAAAGTCCTGGCTTTAGATTGGGGTTCATCATCTGTGTCGTACATTCCATGGATTTTGGCAAATAGTATGTATCCAGCATTACAGTGGTACAGAAAGTTTCACTGCCCTCCAAGCCCCTGAACTCCACTCTTTCACTGCTCCCCACTTCCTCCCAATTTGTAGCCACCACCCGTCTTTGTACCATCTCCATAATTTTGCTTTTTCAGAATGTTATGTGGTTGGAATCATACACTAGCTAGCCTTTTCAAACTGGCCTCTTTCATTTAGCAATGTGGACTGAAAGTTTCTCCATGGCCTTTTGTGAGCTGACATTTCATTTCTTATCTCTAAATAATATTCCATTGTACGGCTGTGCCATGTTTGTTTATTCACTCACTTATCAAAAGACATCTTGGTTGCTCCTAGGTTTTGTTTATTTTTTAATGGAATTTAAACATCTAGATTCTTCAACTCTCCTGTTATTAGTAATTTAGAAGAAGAAGAAAACAGTTCTGGAAATGGAGAGTGGAATGAGGCCACTGAATACATTGATGGCAGATGTACACATCACTGCACCTACCCTCAAAGGTGTGTCTCAGATACCCCAAGGAGGGAGAGGTGCAAAAAAAGGCAGACTGGGGGCAGGGATTCAGGAATGCCACAGGAGCACCTGCTACCTCCAAACCAAACTGGGGATGCAGGACTCCCTGAGCAATTGTGGTGAAGGGAGAATAGTGAAGGGTCTTTCATCAGCCGAATATCAGTCAAGTGCCAGGTGATCACTCACGTATTTAATCCCTGTAAGATCTGAGTCAGTGAACTTGTTTTTCAACTCAGAGAAGCAACATTACCTTCTTGAGGGCTCACAGCAAGTTAAGGACCAGAGTTGAGCTTCAAGGCCAGGCCACCTGACTCCAAGGCCGTGCATGTACATTTCAAAGTAGAGCATCTCCTATGCCATGGAGAACAAGACCTTCCTGACTGCATCTTTGTGAGGTAGCACCCAACTTCCTCCTGGGATCTTGTCCAAAATTTCCATTCCAACATCTTGTTACAAATGTAATTTCTATGAGAATATGATCTCATCTGTACTTGTCACTACAGGATCTGCAGTACCTAGCACAGTGCCTGTCACATAGTAGGCACTCGGTAAGTACTTGTTGAATTAATACATGAACAAATGAGTGAAATAAATAGACTCAGTCTAGAGGAGGTGAAAAAGGAGAAACATGCCTGGCTGGAGAGTGATTGAGGGCAGAGGTAACTGACCAAGCAGGAACATTCAGGCAGGCCCCTGATCCAGCCTGGGGTATTAAGGGCTTCCTGGAGGAAGGAATGCTTATGCTGAGTCCCAAAAATGAACTAAAAGCCAAAGAGACAGGGGAAGGAAACCCAAAGCAGAGAGGCTGGACTAGGATAAGTAAAGTGGATGCACAGAAGGGAAGACAGAGAGAGGCTGGCAGAGGCTCATAAGTAACCTGAAGACTCCTGGAGTCTATCCCACACATACAGGATGATGGTTCCCAAAGGGAGTGCAATCTATCTGTGGGCAGATGGGCAAGGACCCCTCAAATGGAGGGAGACTCTGGGCCCTGGAGGAATAGCAAACTGTAAAAGGGCCGTGTGGGAGCATGCAACAGAGAGGCCAGCTCACATCAGGTTTGGCAGCCTCCCCTTAGGTGCCAATCAGACCTAGGTTTTGGCCAGCTGTGTGACCTCATCTCCAGCAAGACACCGCTCCCTCTAAAGCTGTGTCCTTACCTGTAAGACAGGAGTCATGTGCAGGTTCTGGTTAGGGTTACATAAATTATCGAAAGCACAGGGCCTGGCACATAGGAAGTGCTTGATAAATAGTAATGGTCGATATTGATAAATAGCAGCTATTATCATTATTTATCAAACCAGCACATGGGATTTTTTTTAAAGGTTGAAAAACATCGCCCTAGGGAGCCATTAAAAGGGTTTTAAGAAGGACACTGATGGGATCTGATTTGCAATTTACAAAGATCACTCGGGGCTGCTGAGTGGAAGATGGATGAGAGGAGGAGAGAAAGTCAGGGACCAGCAAGGAGGAGATTTCCATCATGCAGGTGAGAAATGACCAGGACAGGCATCGGCAGGGAGCTGAAGAGGAGCCCGAATGGAGGCATCTCGTGGCAGGGAGCTCTGCGCTGGGTGATTGATTGGCCCCTGAATGAAGAATGGAGGTGGGCATGAGCAGGACTCATTTGGAACATCAGGTGAGAAAGCTGGACCAGAACCCATTTTTCAAGGACATATTGAAGCAAGAAGAAGGAACGCAGCCACCCTAAGCTATCCCTCTAGAGAAAAAGAGTCTGGTGAGAGCTCATGACCTCCAATAGGACATTACCTAACACATTTTCTTTCGAGATGAAAAGTGGATGCCATCCATCTTTGTTTTTAATTATTGACCAACGAACTCTGCCAAAACACAGTTATGGTGTCTCCTTGGGTTGGCAACACCACTGGTTTAGTTTAAATTTACACAAAGTGTCTGGATCCTTTCTGTTTGGGGTCTGGGGAAGCTCATTCAATGATACAGTTGGAACTGTCAAGTCCCGGCATTAATTACAGAACACCATTGTTCCATTCAGAGAAAGGGAACACAATGCGTTTTTAGGAAAACCCTTGTGTTCCAATCACTGGTTGTCTTTCACAAAGCTGAGATCAGCATCACCTGCTCAGGTGGACAGACTGATCCAGATTGGGGGTCCCCTCCCCTACAATGACATTCTTAGTCATGTTGTGTTTTTCATTCTCACTGGTAATCACTCTTTCCTTTTGCATTTCTCGTTCTCTCCCGCTCTCTGCATTTAGCCATTCTTCTCTTTACTTACATGAGGCTGCCTTAACCCTCTCCATAATCGTACTTAATACTCGGCAAATTAAGAGCTGTTTTTTCACAATGCACCTCTCTCTAGATACATATATAGTTTTTGGCACAACTCATTGCCTCTCCGAGCTCCGCGCATATGACGTACAAGGTACGCTCACTGAATTTAAGATCCCAGTTCATAAAAGTACGACGCATCAGTGACAGCAAAACAAGGTCCCTCAAGCCCCGGAGCTCGAGGCTCAGTAACAGATGAGAGCACAACATATCTTCGGGATAGAGTATTTACAAAACTACTTTAAAAGAATTGCATGTCATTAATCACAAGTTCTTAAAAATCAGTCTTTTCTTATTTGTTCTAATCTAGCTAAATGGCCCTGGAAATGCAGTCCGTGGTTTGCTCGATAAATGCAAGTTGAAAATCATAATATTCTCATCCAATTTCCAACTCATACATCGTGTTATGGATTTTTTTTTCTGCTAGCGTTTCTCCAGTCCACTAAATATTCCAGACATACAAGAGTCTTCATTTGATTCATTCTAATAACTTTTTTCATCAATATGACTTTTGAGAATGCATTGGGATAGCAAATTAAATATTATTTATGACTTTAATTTGTGTCCTATTTGGATTTTACATTCCCAGGGCCAACTTGGCTATCATCATTATCATATTGTTTTAGACTACTCCTAAAATTAAAATCCACTCTCGTCTTTAAATGTTTTATTGTGCTTGTCGTTCTTGTTTTGTGCCGTACGGAACATGATTAATTCCGTTAGCCAAGTGCATATGGCCTGCCTGGCCACCATCCATTTCCTTCATCACGGCTGCCTGTGAGTGAGCACTTTATTATTACTTTTTTCATCTTTTCAATTACCAGATGTGCTTCCCCATTCTCCAGGCTTCAGTACTGTCCAAATTCAAGCCTTTGCTGTGGCTTTTGAGTCCAGTGCCATCGGCCCCGGCCCCAGCCTCCTCCCATGCCTCCCTTCCCCTTACTCACCAAGCCAGCCTCCCATTTTCTGGTGATAGAGCTAAAATGACACTGCACTGAGGCCTGTCAACACCAGAAAGGGTTGTGGTCTCTCATTTTCCATGAAGTACTTAGAAATAATCACGTGTAGATCTTGGCTTCTAAATACCACTCTGCACTAAAACGAACCACGGTTCCTTAGAGAAATGACTGACCTCAGGGCTTGGGCGGGAAGATAAGCCAGCAATATTTTTTCATGCCAAAAAAATAAGAAAGTACTCAAAGGATGATGGAAAGATGTTCGAAGATACAGACGCCAGTGTTCCCACTGGCCAAATCCGGGACTGTTGAGCAATGAAGTAGTAATAATAGTGACAAATTATAACCCACTGAATAAAGTAAATTACAATCCGTGGGTGCCTTCTGATATAAAATGAATAAATAAATAAATAAATAATAGACTAGAAGTAAAAGACAAAATCACCTGGTGATCAGAAATCCAGGCCCACAGGCCTTGAAATGCCAGTTCTGCTGAGCAGGAGCTGGGCATCCCGGTGAGGAGCTGCAGCAGCTCTCTACCCCTCTGTGCATGAGACAACGCTGGCACCTTGCTCACAGGCTGCTTTGAGAGGTAAATGAGTAGATCGCCGTGGTGGATGCACTAAGCACAGTGCTTAGCACCCAGAAAACGCACACGACCATCGCCATTCTTGTCATTATCATGATTATTATTCTCACTGCCTTGGATACTGACAGTTGAGGAATTGACAACAGGATTTCTGAGGTATTTTAAGAAGTACTTTTCTAGGTTCTAGGAGAATCTTCAGCCCTTGCCTGGATTATTCTGTGTCTCCCTACAGTAAAATACGATGCCAGCCAGGTGCCTAAGGAATTGACTTATTGTCTCTATAAATCCTTTCCTTCCAAATTGGGCCCTCTTAGGGTCAGCGGCCAGGAGCCTCACAACCGACTAAATGAGGCAGGGACAGAGCTAAGCCTGAAGTCCCCAAGCTCCCCCAAAAGAAATGGTTCCTGGTAGTTTGATGACACCTCCACCCAACAAGGAACCCTATCTCCCCTTGGTTTTTCACTTCATTAAAGAGTATGCAGGGAGCTTCAGAAAAGGAAGCTGTGGCTTCTGAGAGATTCACAACTTGCTCAAAATCCCACAGTGGACCAGAAACAACTTCAGTTCCCCCCTTTGAAAATTCTGCCTTTGATACGATTAAGTCCTCACAGAAACTGTACACACCAAGGACTATGGTTGGGTCCTTTGAAGACAGCACTGGGGCTTGCTTGTGTGGCAAAACCAGCTGTGTTGAGCCTGGAGTCCTCCAAACACGAGCAGAAGCCAGGAGGGGCCTTGACAGAGAAGGAGGCGCAGGGCAGAGGCAGAGGCAGGGTTTGGCTTATGGAGACAAGGAAAGGCAAAGTGACTGAGCAGGTTGCATGGGGCCAGGATGTTTGCCCAGATGAAAAGGACTTTCCTTTTTGAAGAGTGACTTGAACTCTGATGGACCTGGGATAAACTAATAGCTCCAGGATTTAGGATTTTATTACCTTGGACAAGATACTTAAACTCAGTGAGACTCTGTTTCTCCATCTATCAAGTGGGGTGTATTAATCCCACCAAACATTAGCTTGGTGAGTGTTACCCTGTCCCTTCTTGTACTTTGCACTAAGGACCACAGTTAGACATGGAAAAAATAACTAAATTACCTGCACAAACCATCTCACTCCGTTCCAACCAATGTGTATTAATACTATTACACCCATAATTCAGTAGAGGCCACAGAGGTTGTATGCTGCAGCCAGTAAGAACAAGAATGAGATTACTAAGTTACGTATTCATTTTTGCATCTTTGGAAATCAGAATGCATCTTAGAGCTGACATATTCTTACAATTAAGTGGCAACATTTTTTCTTTCTTGATGTGTAAAATAAGCATCACAACTAACAATAGATGATACCTTAGATATGAGAAAATATGGTAATGACTATTAAAATTTTCTTAGTACTCTCTATGTGCCAGGTGCTATGCTGAGCGTTTAATGGGCATCATCTAATTTGATGCTCTGTGAGATAAATTCAACTAGAGCCACTTCACTGGTTGATATGGTTTGGCTCTGTGTCCCCACCCAAATCTCATCTCGAATCATAATCCCCATGTGTCAAGGGAGGGACCTAGTGGAAGATGACTGGATCATGGGGGCAGTTTCCCTCATGCTGTTCTTGTGATAGGGAGTGAGTCTCACGAGAGCTGATGGTTTTAAAATACGGCACTTCCTTCTCTTTCTCTGTCTCCTGCCACCTTGCTTCCCCTTTGTCTTCTGCCATGACTGTAAGTTTCCTGAGTCCTCCCCAACCATGCACAACTCTGAGTCAATTAAACCTTTTTTCTTTATAAATTACCCAGTCTCGAGTAGTTCTTTACAGCTGTGTGAAAATGGACTGATATGCTGACAAACTAAAGGCCAAAATTATTAAGTAGCTTATACAGAGTGACATATCTAGTACAGTGGCCAGGACTGTTTATAGAATTGGAACCCATCAGATAGATAGATAGATGGATGCATAGAGAAATATATAATAGATAGTGATTTTTGCATGTCTGTCTACATGTAAATATATATATTAAATATACATATATACCTAATACATATACATATATATCTGTATTAGCCCATTCTCATGTTGCTATAAAGAGCTGCCCAAGTCTGGCTACGTTATTTTAAAAAAGAGGTTTAATTGACTCACGGTTATACGGGGCTGGGGAAGCTTCTGGAAACTTATAATCATGGTGGAAAGGGAAGCAAACATATCCTTCTTCACATGGTAACAGGAAGGAGAAGAATGAGAGCCAAGCAAATGGGGAAGCCCCTTATAAACCATCAGATCTCATGAAAATTTACTATCAGAAGAATAGCATGGGAAAAACCGCCCCCATGATTCAATCACTTCCTACCAGATCCCACCCGCAACACGTGGGGATTATAGGAACTACAATTCAAGATGAGATTTGGGTGAAGACACAGCCAAACCATGTCAATACCTCAAAAGATGTACATAGATCATTATCCATCAAGATATTCATTATATATAAAGAGAGTTATTTTACATATGAGATAAATATATCAGTATAAATATATAGATATAGCTCTTCAGTTCCGAAAACATGCTATATACTGTCTCTCTCTCTAGATCTCTCTCTGTAGATACATCTATAGATCTAGAGAGAGTGTGTGTGTGAGAGAGAGAGTAAATAGCATGTTTTTGGAACTGGAGAGGTAAATATCAGAAGAAACTATCAAAATAGTTGAAAGTGTTTGCTCTGTGGATCAGGAATCGAGAGAAGGATGTTCAAACACAGGGCTGGTGGTTTTCACTATGAGCCATAAGAACAATTTGATTTTAAACTGCATATATTTATCACAACAATAAAAATTAAATTAGAGTTTAAAACAACAGAAAACAACCTTCCATCACGGTGAGAATCTGGGGGACTGACCACCAGTTCACCTTCTCTAACTCTTCCTTCAGAGTCTCTCCACTCCTGTTTAACAAGCCTCTTCCACCCTGGTGCCTCGCTCTTCTCATCTGGAGAATGGGACCACAGAGCTACCTGGAGTGCCAGCAAGTTGACCCACTTAGCAAAGTACTTTCTGCTCTCTGTCTCTTACAGATCATCATAGGAGAAGTGTTGTGCCCTAATCAGACACGAAGGATACACAAAACCAGGCATGATATGGCCCCCGTTGGCCTCTCCAAGTACATCCCAAGCCACTCTCCCCAACCCTGACACCTGCCTGCCAAACTCTTTCCCACCTCAAGGCCTTGCCAGGCTCCTCCCACTGCTTTGGACCTCATCCCCATTCCCGTGTCCCCTGTAGCTGACTCTGCTTCCTCCTGCAAATGTAATTGGTCTTCCTGCAGAGGTGCAGCCGTCACTAACCAAACCAACTAGGCCCCCATTCCTTTTTCTCCTCCCCCTTCTCAAAACGTAACGGTTATCCCATTTTAAATGTGACGCCAGCTTACCTGTTCGTTGTCTGTTGTTACTCAGTAGATTGTAAATGCCGTGTGGGGAAGAGTAAGTTCATTTTCTTTTTACATTGTGCGTCGTACCTGGCAAACAGCAGGCCCTCCCCTGACTGAATGAGAGGAGAACTGTGGCAGCTCAATGTCACAGGTGCCCACTGTCTTTACACCAAGCCCCTATATGCCTCAGGTAGTTTTGACCAGGTCTGCACTTGACTGAGTCCCCAGGCATAAAAGTCTCTAGTTTAGGCATTACCGTAGAAGCATGACGTCCATCATGTCCCATGTCCTGAGTTCATAGCAGTTACACTCACATACAGCACTGCCATGGTCTGATGTCTGTGTCCTCCCAAAATCTATATATTGAAATCCTAACTCACAAGGTGGCATTAGCAGGTGGAACTTTTGTGAGGTGATTAGGTCTTGAGGGTAGAACCCTCACAATTGGAATTAGTGCCCTTCTAAAAGACCCCAAAGAACTAGCTTGCCTCTTCGACCACGTGAAGACACAGCAAGCAGGTACTGTCTGTGTACGAACTGGGAAGCGGGACTTCACCAGACACCAAATCTCCCTAGACCTTGGACTTCCCAGCCTCCCGAATTGTGAGAAGTAAATGCCTGTCGTTTATAAGTCACCCAGCCCATGATATTTTGTCATAGCAGGGCCCAGATGGGCCAAAACAAGTATTCACTCTGGGCCAAGTCCTGTTCCAAGCCATTTATACATAGAAACTGACGGGATTCTCATCACAGCTCTACCAAGTGGGTGGAGTTTTTAATCCCCATTTTACAGATGAGAAGACTGAGGTGACAGAGACCCTAAGCAAGTTTCCCAATTCATGCAATTGGTAGAGTCAGGATGCAGACCCAGGGACTAGCTCCGCAATCTACAGTCAAGCACTGCATGAAGGCCATGAGAACTACAAAGTCGGGTATAAAACGGGGTGTAGCTTGCCTTGTGAGAAGTACTCGCTGCCGTTATGAGCCCTTAGTATGTGCTAGGCACACTCCTGGGCATTTTTCATACTTGTCTCCTTAGTCCCTTCACACCACCATCGTATCATACTATCACATCCACTTACAAAATCCCTGGGGTCTCTCGGCAGGTGAGTTGAGAGCTGCCATTTGAACCCAGGATTCCCTGCCTCCAAAGGCCATATGCGTTTTCTGCTGCTTCTTGTGCTTTTGTGCTGGAAGAAGGGGAGCTGGAGGGTTGAGCGGAGCACAAGAAAAAGAAAACTCAGCTAGTGTGTCCACTAAACACTTCTAATAGCAGGGAGTTAAGTGATGGGGTACATCCCACACATAATGACAGTCACTCCAGCTTGGAAGGGAAAAGCCATTATAGCTCCTTCTGAGAACAGACATCAGCATAATTGAAATGACAATTCTTGTAATCCTCAGGTAATGAAGATTATTTTGAAATGAAAATCTTTTTTCATTTTCCATTTTTTTAATTTACCCACTTGCCAGGACAGTTTTCTTTTCAGAGGAAGATGTTTGAGGTCTCCCTCGATAGAAGCCCCACACTCTCTCTGAGCAGGTGAGTCCACCTTTGTCTTCCATGCTCTGACACTGGACTTTGATTCAGAGTGTCCGAGGGGTGTGGCTGAAGGATGGATTTGGAGCCATGCTAATGACATGGCAAGTTCTCCAGGGATGAGGGATGAGGTGACCCATGGGTCTCTCTCCATCAGCCTCAGAGCCCATGGGGCTGGGCAGAGGTGACCCAGGCAAGGAGAAGGAAATTCATCTCTGGAAACTGCCCTCCCGGAGGCTAGCTGTGGGAAGCAGAAACGTTCCTTTTTAAAGTTTCCTTTCTTGTTAAAGAATAAGCGTGCTAATAACTCTTTGTTAAGCCCTATCCTATGTAGCTGTTAGACACGCCGTGCTTACAGGCACATAGTACATCCTATGTCCTTGTACTTTAACCAGTATATCTGTGCTGAACGTGCTCACAGGCATGTCCCAGCTCTCCATTGCTTTTCCCTGTTTATAAAAGTTTTAAGTTGTTAGACAATTGGGTTTTAGTTTAGACTGTGAGATCTGGCTCCAGCCAACAGAGATCAGACACAGCAGTAAGAACGACCCCAGATGCGTAAGGGATAAATTTGCGTGTATCCCTTTGTTCTTTGCACTCTCGTAGCACGATGGCTACTGGGTGTACCCTTCCTGCAGTCCAGGAAGCAAAAATTGCATTGCCAGAAGATCCTTAGTCCCAGTACTAATTTCTCTTTGCAGCACCAAGCATCTCTTTCCAACATCTACCTGAAGTCAGACACAAGTCAGACACTGAGCATCCCTTTCCAACACTACCTGAAGTCAGACACAAGTAGGGAGTTTCAGAAGCCACTCCAGGGTTGCACTGTCTCTGGATCTTAGGGGAAGGGCTGCCCTCACCTGCGAGTCCATTCCATCTTCTATCACTTGTGTGGCTAGTATTCACCTCCCTGGAATTTCTTTCTCCTTTCTCTGACTAGAATTTTCTGCTTCTATCAATATCCTGGAACTCCTTGAGGGAAGGGGTCATATATTTTTACCTCCTGCTACTGGTAGAATTGTGCCCCCACAAAAACCATGTCATAAGCCTAACTCCCAGCACCTGCGAATGTGACTGCATTTGTAAATAAGGTCCTTGCAGATGTGAGTAGTTACTATGTGGTTCTCCTGGACCAGGCTAGGAGCGAATCCAGTAGGACTGCTGTCGGTATAAAAGAAGCCATCTGGACACAGTCAGGCACACAGGGAGCACGCCCCGTGAAGATCGGAGTTCTGCGGCCACAAGCCCAGGAGCTACCAGAAGCTCGGAGGGCGGCCTGGAACACGGCCTCCCCAGCGCTTTCAGAGGGAGCACGGCCATGCCCGTACCCTGACTCAGACTTCAGCCTGCAGCCCTGGGAGGGGGAACATTGCTGCTGTTTAGCCTCTCCTGGGAAGCCTGCTGGTATGGCAGCCCTGGGAAACTAACACAGTGGGTCATGTGATTTGTCTCAATTTCACAGCTGGAGAAGTTGAGGCTCAAAGAAAGGGAGCTACCCACAATTTCATGGCAGGTAAAAGAGAGTGGGACTGACCCTGGGCCCCACACACCCGAGGCTGCGGGAACCTGGTTTCTGGTCAAGACTTCTCAAAGGGCCTCAGGGGCACAGCTCCGAGACTCCCTGCAGCTAAGCCCCTCGGCGGGGAGAAGAGGCCCCTGGAGCTGCTGGCCTCTCTGATCTGTGAGAAATAAGCCTCAGGGACAGCCTCGCCCTTCCCGTGGTCTGTGCTCTTCATCACCTGCCTTGCTTAGGTAGGGCTTATTTCTTAACTCCTCCTGTTAGACCAGTCCCTGTTAGAAACATGAACCCGAATGTGGGACTTTCCAATCTTTGCGGGACACTTCAGGGTCTGCTAAGCACCAGGCCCTCTCTGCAGTCACACAGCAGTAACGCCAGCAAGACCTGGGGGCGGGTTTTCTTTCACATGGTTGAAAACAGTTCCATCCCAATGGCTGGGGTAGCCAGCGCAAGGTAGAACTAGAGGACCTCTCTCTAAGACAGAGAGGAAGGGGTGAGGGAACCCGTTCCAAGGATGGTAAAGTCCTATCCAGATGCTGGTCTCTCCTTGGCTTTGAGAGGGCCTCCTCCTCATCACTGTGCATCCTACCTGTACAAACAGCACCATGGACCCCACGTGCCCCCACCCCTCGCACACCAGCCCTGCACACACCACCCATGTCTCTACACCATCCTAAAGAGATGTCATCTCGTCCTCTTGTGGTTCCCAGCTGAGCCAAGTCACAAGGGCTTTCAGAAGGCAGTTCTGGCCTCAGACACTTGACAAGGTGGAATGAGCACAGGGCAGGCAGCCTGGCAAGCCGCATTCCCGTCCAGTACCCACCTGCCACCATTTGGCTCTGTGAGCCTTGCCTCTGCCTCACCTCTTCTGACCAACATCTAAGCCTCCTTCAAGATTTAGCTCAAGCCTTGCACTTGCAAAGCCTTCCAGGCCTTGCCACCATGAGCAGCCTGGGCGAGCTCCCCATGGGCCCCATGTGCCCTCAGCACACTCACCCCTGTATTAATGTCTCAGCGCTGCTTGCCAACCTGACTGTGGGCTACTGAGTGGGGTGGGGTGGGGGATCACTGCAAACTGCCAGTCTATGTTGATGTTTTAGAAGTGACCCAAGGGGCAGTCCACGAGGTGGCAGAGGACTTTGCCTGCATGGTGTCCTGAACTCCATCCTTCATTATTCGGTACCTGAGTAGGGTTGGGTAGTACCTGGGAGAGTCACATTATAACTGGGGGTACTGACCATGGGGCTAGGCTGCCTGGGTTCAAATTGTGGCTCTGCTACTTAATCGTTATGTAGAATCTTGAGTATGCTGCTTAAACTCCCTGTGCCTCAGTTTCCTCATCCATAAAATGGGAAGAATACAAGTGACTCTTAAGGACCTCGTGTCGCTCAACCCACATAAAGCACTTGCGGAAAGGTCAGGCACACTGTTTGTGCTCAGTCAGTGGAAACTCTTCCTCTCATTATTGACCCATCTCTCTTTCCGACATCTGGTTCATGAGTCAAAGGCAAATGATTTTACCACGGCAGAAGAGTCCCCTTATTTATAAAACAAAGGGATTCAATGAACCGATGATCAACGTCTCTTCCACTCTATGTTTTCTGACTCAGTGGTGCATTTCAGACTGCCATGCCAAGTCCTCTCCCGGTCCCCAGGATCGTCCTGAGTCCCTTGCAGCACCAAATCAACCAGCATGCAGAGGCAGGGAGGCCACAGTGCAGGGAAGGACAAGTCCTGCCAGCGGACAAGCAGAAGCATTTGTGCTGAGGTTTATAACTCTTCCTAGAAACCTTGCAGGCTGGTCTGTTTCACTACATCCAAGTAGGCATTTTATTTATGCCCAGAAAGCTGAATGGTGACAATTAGTTTCCAGCTCTGTAACTATGTCCCCTTCTACCAGTCAGGTCCCACCCTCCCTGCTCATTAGGGTGAAACTCTTCTTAGTGGCTTTGCACGTTGGGGGACAGGAAATCATCAGAAGCAGGTGGGTAGGTTCCTGCAAGTGTAGACATCTCACTTCCTCCCAAGGCAGCCCACCGCCCCCTCCTTCTGCCTCCCTCATGCCAAGCTTACCTCCTATCCCTGGGCAGGTGGGGCAATGCTTATCATCTGCCTAATTGTGGAACAGGATAATATGCTAGATTTCAAAATAATTAGGCTGACGGTAATGAGGGTTTGACAGTTTCTGTGCAATTAGACGGATGGACACAAACACTTTGTTTTTAACCTATGCTGGGGCTAATGACCTCAAGTGGGAATATGGCAGTGCTGCATTTTAAAAGGAGGAAAAAAACACCCTGGGAACCTCAGAGAAGATAAATCACAGGGTGGGCTCCTTCCCACAGATTCGTTGCTCTGGATACCTGACCAGATGTTCCCTAGACATCAATAATGAGGGATTTCAGGCCAAGGGGGACACGGCATCAGAGGAGCCAGCTCCCCCTGGGTTTGATCCATTCTGCTGCACCTATTGACTTTGCCTCCCAGAGCAAGCCACTTACCCTTGCAGAGTTTCACGTTTTCATCCGTAAAATGGGGATGATAATATGTATTGTGCAGGCCTCTTGTGAGTTCCTGGCACCCAGTAAATGTATGATAGAGATTTGGTGGAAAAGGGGGAGCAGGGCAAGCTCAGTGCAGAAGAATCAAGAGGCCAGAGCAGGGGAAGGGCCAGATGCTGGCAGTGAGACCTTTTCAATGGCAGAGTAGAATTGACATCTTCAAAGGTTCAGATACCGTTGGCTGTTTAGAAATTCCCTCAAAAAAGGAGGAGGAGGAGGAGGAGGAGGAAGAGGAGGAGGAGGAGGAGGAGGAGGAGGAGGAGGAGGAGGAGGAGAAGGAGGAGACAGAAACCACCAGTTAAATAAAGGCTTAGATTAGTCACAGTTCCACCATTACAGAGCCATGGGGGCTTGAGAAGACTCCCTTCCTCTCTGTGAGCCTCAGTTGCCCTGTGCAGTCAGGTGAAGCATATCTCCATCTCACTGGAACCAGGATCTGCAAGGTCAGACTAGGGGTAGGGCCCTAGAAACCCCATGCATGTGCCAAAGCCATCAGACAATATGGTGGTTATGAGTGGGTACCCACAGACTATTATCTTCAAGGCAGGTGTCAGAGCAGGTTGGGAGTAAGTGACCCCAGAGCACAGACAGGTGGACAGTATTGCGGGGTGGGGGTTTTCCACCCAACACACATCTTCTGGGCTGTCGGTCTATTCAGGACCCAAGGTTCGTGCTTGAAAGACAGAAAGAAATAATGTTCAGTTCCCGCCAGGTGAGTTGTCACAGCCAGAAGTGACAGGCCAGTTAAGTGAAATTTGGAGGGGGTGTAAAGGACAGAATGACCAGTTCTGCCTGGACAGGCCAGGGAGGGCTTCCTAGAAAGTCTCAGGCTGGCCTTGAAGGATGAATTGCACCAAGAGGGAGGAGTCAAGATTAAAATTCCAATCTACCGTGCATGTGAGTGACTCAGGGAAATACGTTTCTCCTTAATTCCTAGAGAGAAATCTACAACCTTTCTTGACAACTGCAATGAAATGAAAAGCCAGTTTTCTCTGCCACACAATGTTGTGTGGCTAGGCTGCTCCAGCGACCTCTACCAAGTTGTCTGCGTGTCCTCACCCTCCTTCACTGCCACTCCGTCACCAAGCTGGAAATTCCTGGGAAAGTCTGGTCAGGAGTCAGAACCACTAAGAGAGAAGGCACGGCAGCCGAGGGGGTGGCTGGTCAGCACCGGGGACAGAGACACGGCCGTCCCATGTGTCGGTCACCCAGGATGCAGCTGTTACCTAGATCCCCACTGGGGCCTTTATGACCTGTCCTCCTAATCCATATTCAGGGCTACTTTCTCCTCTTATGACACTTTGTGGCACTATTAACAAGCCAGGTGCCAGTTTTGCTGGATTCAATTCAATGTTTCAGCACTGCACTTGGAGACTTTTTCCTCCAAACTGGCAGGAGCCTCACAGATGCCAGGTATTCTGACACCCTCTGTGAGTGTGGGAGTGGGAGGCTGGAGCCCCCCCAGGGCTCTGATCCTGGGGCTAGAGAAGGGCAGATGTTTAATTGAAGGCAAGGTTCTCAAGACTCCCGTGGGCCTCTCATGACTCCCAGGCTGATGCTTCCTGTAATCCCCCCTTACAGGATAGAAGCCCAAGGGGCCTTGCTCTGGTCAGCTCTCACTCCTCTCTGGCCTTGTGGAACCACCCCTCTCCCCATAGGAATCTAGTCCAAATAGCAGAAAGAAGGAGAATCCATTCATATTTCAGTTCATGGGAGCAAGGGGAATCCTGGCAATGATGAAAAGGGTCCATTAGTCCAGTCCAGTCCACCAGCCCAAAAGTCAGAGCCCATGGTGCTCAACCCTTTGGTACCACTTTCCTGGTTTCCCACTATCAATCCATGAGCCATCCTGAATTAAGACTTATGCACTGGGCTTGTGACATCTGCCTGTCTCGCAGGGTGGTTGGGCAGATCCTGGAAGTTTACTGGCCCTCCACCCACACTTCTCCATCCCTGTATGCCCCGCTGGACAGAGCAGCCTCATGCCATTCCTTAAGTGTCCACTCATTTTTAATTTGGGGCTCTTTGCTTTGCTTTCAGTAAACAGTGCATGTTAGCCACTCATATTGCCATGAGAGCACCTGCTATGCACCAGGTGCTGTGCTAGACTTTGGAACTTTAATGGTGGACGTGAGAATCCCACTGTCAGCCATCAAAAGCCTGTATTTTAAGATAAATATCTGCTGACCCATGGTCCCACCCAATGCACAGTGGCTTCTCAATGTGCCAACACCACAGTGCAGTAGCACAGCTCACCCACAGGAGGCTCTCCATCTTAGCCAAGTGAATAAAAACAATGCAAAATATTGTGAAATATTGTAACATGCCAAAGAGACCTGAATTGTTATTAACAGCAGAAACACTAAATATCCTACCCATTCTGCCACAGATATGAAAACCAGGAGAAACAGCAGGAAGATGGAAGATCCACTTATGTTGCAGTTAATACAGGGGTGCCCAACTTTTCTGGCACCAGGGAAGAGTCGTGGAAGACAATTGTTCCATGGACCAGAGGCGGGGAAAAGACATGGTTTCAGGATGAAACTGTTCCACCTCGAATTATCAGGCATTAGTTAGATTCTTAGAAGGAACATGCAACCTAGATCCTTCATATGCAGTTCACAAAAGGGTTCATGCTTCTATGAGAATCTTATGCCACTGCTGATCTGACAGGAGGCGGAGCTCAGGCACTAATCACCTGCCACTCACCTCCTGCTGTGCAGCCCTGTTTCTAACAAGCCATCGACCAGTGCCATTCCATGGCCCAGGGGCTGGGGACCCCCGAGTTCCCCAGGGGAAACCAGAAGCCAGAGGAATCCTGATAATGATGAAAAGTGCAATCTGATAAGATTGTAAGGGTTGTGGGAGCTCAGAGAAGGAAGGGGTCCTTTTTCAGCTGGGGTAGCCAGAGCCTCTTATGGTAGAGGGGGCATTTCAGCTTGGACATGGAGAGATGGTCCAGAGGGGTCATGGCATGGGCAGGGCTGAAAGAACATATGAGAGCCAACGACTGGCTGGGTTTGACCAGACCAGCGGGTCTTGGGTCCACTACATCAGATCTTCAACATAGTTTCCCAGGCCCCTCTGGAACCAAGAGCTACAAAGGAACCCAGGGATCTCTCTTTAACCAGTTCCTGAACAAGATTCAGATGCAGAAGCAGGGCTCTGGGTGGACTCACAAGTTCCAAATAGGGAGGGTGGATGAGTTATAGGCAAAGGGCAGGCCACAGTGGCCCTTGGATGATGGCCTATAATCCGAAGGGAGCCACGGAAGGCTTTAGAGTGGAAAAATGGCACCATCATTTCTGTGAATGTAGGGTGAAAGATTTAGGAAGGAGAGAAACTGAGGGCAAGAAGCCCTCCTGGGAAGCTGTTGGAATCGTCAGCATAAAGTAATGACTGCCTAAACCAGGGCAGAGGTGGCAGTGATAGAAAGAGGGGGATGGAACTGAAAAACCTGGTGGAATAGAACTGACAGGACTCGATAACTGATTGGATGTGGGGGAGTGAAGCCAGTCAAAGATGACTTATTCAAGATGCCCTTGGTGTTTTTAATATAAAATACAAATATGAACACACATGATCATATATTCCTTAATACTTATCTGATTTGAAGAAACAGCCCCCTATCTCTCAGTTCCAAAGACTTGGAATAACTCAAAACAATATGAATAATGATGTATTTTTTAGTATATGAACTTTGCCATCTGCGGTAGAGGCATCAAAAAGTCAATATGAGTAAATTGACAAGCTCGTCAATGAATGAAATTAATTTTCTTTTTCTGCTGCATCGCTAAACATAATTTCAGAACGTCATGGTAATATTCACTGTCCATTATCATGGCTGTGCAGCAGAGACAGTCAAGTTAAAATATGGAAAGAAATGGCTAGATCATAGCATCTAATGCACGGAAAGCACATGCGCCTGCTGAAAACAGGCATTTGCTCCAGCGAGAACGCAGCCCCTAGTATCTCGTCTCAGAATTTGTCAGGTTTGCAGCTGAGAGACCTCTGCCCTTTGAACGTGATAAAATGGATTTTAACACGTTGCCCAGTTTTAACCTACACCCAAGTGTTCTCTAGTAGAACAGATGGCCAGGGCGAGGATGAGACCTTAGGGATCAGAACGTCTAGCCTCCTGGTTTGAAAAACGGGGAGAAAGTGGCTTATGGAGGATGCTACACAGCAGAGCCAGAATTTGAACCCAGGCTTCCCAATTCCAGAATCTGGTCAGAATCAGAGGGCCCTTCTGCTGAGGAGGAGGAGATGGGTAAACGGCTGCCTAGAAGGTGTGGCCGCTATCTATGGAAAGAAAGCAGAGAACAGCCTGATCAGCCCGGAAGAACATGTGGGCAAGGACGCCAGCTCATTGGTGCAGTCAACCCGTCATCAAGCAGGTGCTAGGGACAAAAAGTGGTTGAAGCTTTGGGGGCTCAGCAGAGAACCAAACACGCAAAGCCTCCGCCCTCACAGAACTTACAGTCCAGCGGGGTGAGACCAAACTGTGTAGTGAATAAGTAAATAATCAAGAAAATGGGGATTGTGCTGAGTGCTCCGAAGGAAATGAACGGGGTGACTAGGGAGAAGAGAGCTGGAGGTGTCCAAGTGTGGATGAAAGGGACCTCCCTGAGAAAGGGACTCCCAGCGTCTGGTCCTCTGAGCCACTCTTTGCAAACAAACAGAAAAGGAACAACAGGAGCCATTTCAGGGGCTTCTTGTGTCCCTTTCACAGACTGTTAGCTTATTTAAACCTCTCAACAGCCCAACAAGACCTATCCTGCTGTTCCCACGGTACTGACAAGGCCAGCGAGGCTCAGAAGACCCATAACCATCCAGAAAGTGGGTACATGACCCACACCCCGTCCGTCTGAGCCCAAAGCCTCCACCCTCAACCCTGCCTCACATGCAATTTGCTAAGTTCATTATCTCTCGTTTGGGTTCTGCTTCTCTCTCCACTTGGACCTTTCCAGAAGGCAGGCCTCCTAAAACCCCTCACAGCTAGGAGGCAAGGTTGATGGGTTTCCTTGGGATCCCACACTGCATCAGAATCAATGTGGGCTGCAGAGTCTGGCAAAAGCCACCATGGTGTCCTCGCGATGTCATGACAATAAGGCAGAGGGTCAAGGCTTCAGTAAACCAGCAGGGCCTCACTTCCATCATCTCTAAAATGAGAATAAAAATACTCACCCTGCCAGACACGGTGGCTCAAGCCTGTAATCCCAGCACTTTGGGAGGCCGAGGTGGGTGGATCACGAGGTCAAGAGATCGAGACCATCCTGGTCAACATGGTGAAACCCCGTCTCTACTAAAAGTACAAAAAATTAGCTGGGCATGGTGGCACGTGCCTGTAATCCCAGCAACTCAGGAGGCTGAGGCAGGAGAATTGCCTGAACGCAGGAGGCGGAGGTTGCGGTGAGCCGAGATCGTGCCATTGCACTCCAGCCTGGGTAACAAGAGCGAAACTCCGTCTCAAAAAAATATAAAAGTACTCACCCTGCCTACACCGCAGGCTCTTGGGACAATGGAATGAATGGGAAAGCAAATGAAAAATGTCAGCTTACACATAGCCTTCGCCACAGCACACTCTTGGGGGGCCAGTGTGTATCAAGCACCTGCAAATATACCAAGTATTTTATAGCATCAGTGTCCTTAGACTGAAGATGATCACACGGAGACTCAGAACAGGTAACTGATTCATCAGTATTACTGGGAACGCTGGAAATCGGGTTCTTTTGAAGTTAAAGCCCACGCTCCACCACCCTAGGGAGAAATATCTTCATCCTTGGTCAAGGCAAATGTGCTCCATGCCACCTCTCTGCTGTAGCTGCTCAAGGGGGTGGAGTCACGGAGCCGTCTCATGAGGGCTTCCTCAGGGTGCCCAAGTGGAACAAAGAGGGGCAGTCACTGAAGTGTGGACCCTTTAGATGATGCACTTTATTCCAAAACTGGCATCCTACAGCTTCACACACCCAGACAGAGAGAAGCCCAGTTCTCGGCCACTCCCAAATGGCTTTTTCTTTCCTTGCCGACAGAGGAAATTGCCTCATGAAAGCCAGTGGCCTTTTTTATTTTCTCTCAATGGTTGGAAGGGTTTTTTTGCCTTCCAGTTGACAACGTGGATGACAAAGATGGATTTTCTGAGCAAAGATTTGTGTTGTTTGTGACCGTGTTGGTGTGGCACAGAGCAGGCAGCTGGATAATGGAACCCCTTTGGGAGAAGAGCTGAGGATCTTGTTTTTTTGCACCTTGGTCCTTTTGGGCCATGCCACTAATTGGAACTTACTGTCACATTAATGAGTTTTCTCTCCAGAGATTCATATGACCATTTTGACTCTAAAGTCCCCACCTAATGGACTATTGAACAACAGAGAGCACACACAGCTCCATCTCAGAGATGCCCTGTTCAACACACAGCGATCCCCAATTAACCCTGGGCCTAAACACCAGAGTGGCAAAGTGACTCCCAGGCCAGCCCCTGGGAAAAGGGCTAAATTGGTATGATGTAATTGCTCTCCCACCCTGGAAAAGGCCAGTGTGGCCACTGTCTGAGCAGTGGACGCCTGGTCCCTTGGAGGCCAAGAATCAATTTTTATCCTCACCATGCCACACTTCCATTTCTGCTCATTAGGAGCCTGATGATGGCCCCAGTGGGTGAGGCTCACAGGACCAGAGGCTTCAAGCAGCTGCCTGGAAAATAGGTCTATGATAAAAGTGGGGTCAGCCAAAAAGGTCCGTCCCTAGAGATGCCTAAGGGGAGTAGCAGACAAACATGTTCTTCCCAACTGGAATGGGACAAGGACTTCTCCTCCAGAACCTCCTGGTCTCACCTTGACTATAGCCTGCTAAAATTTACAACACCTCCTATTCTACCTAAAATGTAAATCTGATTGCCGATGGCCCTGCCCTGCTCACAATCCTTCAATGGCTCCCTATTGCCCTCTGAGTGAAATCCAAGCTTCTTAGGGTGTAATACTCGGCATCAGTCTGCATCTCCAGTCTCACCTCCCTCCCCCATGTGCCTCCTCAGACTTGATCCCTAGAAATACCCAGTTGCTGATGGGTTAGGGTTAAGGTCCATGTGCCTTTGCTGTTTCGCACCCTGAGCCCCACTGCAGCTGCACCCCCTTCCCAAAAGTCCTCCTGCTCACTCCTTCTGGTCCTCCAGGTCCCACTGCAGATTAATTCCCTTGCAGGAAACTCCAGTTGGGATCTCCACGCACCCCTGTGGCTCTGACTGAAGTTCCCTTGCTTTGTTCCCACACAGCCTACGCTGACCACAAACACGGCACTCATTGCCGAGACCTGAAATTATTTGTTGGGGCATCTCTCCCAGCTAAACCGGGATTTCCCAACCTCGTCACTACCAACATTCAGGCCCCATTAGTTGTTGGTTGTGAAGAGACTTTCTGTGCATTGTAACAATGAAAAATGTCCTCACACATTGCCAGAGGTCCCCTAGAGTGCAGAATGGCCCCCGGTTAAGTACGCGCGGGGCAGACCATAAGCTCCTGAGGGTGCACAGAGCCCATGGGGGTCAGAGACTACTGAGAACGATCTCCACTGCCCTCCTCCCCAGCTGAGGTGTCTGTGAGCAAGGTACCACCCCTCCCTGAACCTCAGTTTCCTTACCTATCAATTGGGGATCATGGCATGTGGCTTAGGGCTGTCGAGAGTAGCAGCTGCAGGTCATGCTGACAGTCGATAGGCTTTGCTCTGCCATGCAATTACACGTCTTTTTTTTTTTTTTTTTTTTGCTTTTGAGAAAGAGTCTTACTCTGTCACCTGGGCTGGAGTGAAATGGCACGATCTCGGCTCACTGCAACCTCTATCTCTTGGGTTTAAGCAATTCTCTTGCCTCAGCCTCCCCAGTAGCTGGAATTACAGGCATGCGCCACCATGCCCAGCTAATTTTTGTATTTTTAGTAGAGACAGGGTTTTGCCATGTTGACCAGGCTTGAACACCTGACCTCGAGTGATCCGCCCACCTCAGCCACCCAAAGTGCTGGGATTACGGATGTCTTACTTTAAATACACAGAAAACTTAGTGCTAGATTCAGATTCACCTGACCCTTGTTGACCCTTCATGTCCCAGCAGCTTTTTCATGAGTGTCATCCCATTCAATGCTCACCATGATTACCATCAACATTTCACAAGTAGGAAAACTAAGGCCCCGGCCTCAGCTGACTCACCTGAAACCTAAGTGTCACCTGTTGAATTCAGGTTGGAACCCCATCTTCCAGATCCCAGACTGCTGGGGTCTCTTTCCTTTCCTGAGCCTAGCAGGCGACCTCCCTCCTATGCCCAGCTCTCATCCCTCGTTGTCTGGTGGCTCCTGTTCATCCTCAGGCCGTATCTTCATGCCAGTTCCTGCAGGATTCTGTGCCCGTGGCACCCGCATTTCTCATTATGATCCCATCCCCCATCCCTACTAAGCCATAAACTCCAGGAGGGCTGAGAGAGTGACACGTGTTCGCCAGTTTGTCCAGAGCCTGGCAGAGCACTGACACTAACCATGGACTGAATACATGAAGGAGTGAGTCATGAATAAAGAAGGTAGGCTGGTGAGACTGAACTCTAAGCAGGACCATGGCACCAGCATGCCAGAGGGAGGCTCCTCGGCTCTCAGAAGGCCTTTTCTATTCAGGTGATTCCAGCCTCTTCCACAGACACTGCCTCCTTACAGCAAGCCCAACACACATCAGACGAGGACCATTACATTAGCAGCAACACTGAAACCTGCATTTTTGGTTTTTCTTGAGACAGAGTCTCACTCTGTCACCCAGGCTGGAATGCAGCGGCGTGATCTTAGCTCATTGCAACCTCTGCCTCCTGGGTTCAGGTGGTTCTCCTGCCTCAGCTTCCCAAGTAGTTGGGATTACAGGCATGTGCCACCACACCAGGCTAATTCTTTGTATTTTTAGTAGAGACGGGATTTCTCCATGTTGGTCAGGCTGGTCTAGAACTCCTGACCTCAGGTGATCCGCCTGCCTCGGCTTCCCAAAGTGCTAGGATTACAGGCGTGAGAAGCTGCATTTTTGTCGAAGTGTGGCTCAAGCTCAGTGATGCATGGTCAAGCAGAGGCTGAGACAAAGCCACCATAGCCCAGCAGGTCAGTGGATGTGGAAGGACATCACCCCAAGGTTTGGGCCCCCTGACTAAGTCCAGTTCCTCCAATGCCCCATACACTCTAAATACCAGCCCTCCTACTGTTCCAACTTCCCCCAGACACTCCCAGGCCCTGACCACGGCTTTCAAGCCATTTGTGTGCTCCTTCCTGTGCTTTAAGCCTCTGCCTAGATGTGGCTTTTGGGGAAGGCCATCCTTCCCTCCCACTCAGATGAGGCCCCCGTCATGTCTGCATTTCCCCAGCACACTTCTTCAGCTGCAACCCTATCAAAAACCATCAAACCCCTTCAATGCCTAGCTCTTCTGCTGCAGCACCCCTAGTGCCGGGCACATCAGTGGTGCTCAGTAAACTCGCGTGAGATGGAGGAATCAATGCGTTTTGCACAGCTGCTCACATCTGAATCTTCTTTTTTTTTCTGAGACAATCTCACTGTTGCCCAGGCTGGGATGTGGTGGCCTGGTGCCCCTGGCTGCTGAGTCTCTGTAAGTCCCCTGCTTATTCCATAATCACCAGGCAACCCTGTGATGAGGACTCCACATCTCTCATGGGGCCCACCCATAGGAGAGAACATCTCAGTCATAACTCAGGAATTCTGAACAACTCACTGTTTATAATTCTCACTGGAGTTGAGCACACTGATTCTGGCATCATTAAAATAAAACAAGTACCATGGTGAGTCCTTGCAGGGAACTGCCCACACATGTTGGCCCACTACCATCCTCTCTCCTGGGACAAATATTGAAATGGTTCCCCCTTTGTCTCTTCCCACCCCCAAAATAAGAAGGGGGGGACGTGGAGGAAGAGAGGAAAAACATACAGTAATCTTGCATCTATCTTATCTCTTTGCAAAAGAAAAGCAGTATTTACTGAAAAATATTGTACAAAAGAATCTCTCCCCACAAGAAAAAAGATGTAATCATCTCTTCAGTGAATAAAAAAAAAAAAAACAGTTTCTTAAAAACACAGCCATACTCTGCATATGGTCTGTTTAAATGCATTTATTAAGAGTTATACCACTTAATGATGGCTTAAGCATCGCTACATAAACAATACCATTTTAGTGTAAGAGGGTTGGAATATTCTAATTTGAGCCAGTAAAAACTCACTCTTCAGTGGTTTATGAAACTTGAATCCATTGATGTGGCGGCACTCAATTAATGTCAGGCCGTATGGATTTCAATCTGGCTTGAAATATATTTAAACAAATGAAGTAGATACAAATGTTAGCTCTTTGGCCAGCCAGAGCTAAAAAATCCATTTTCTATCCCATTTATAATAAGAACTAATTTGAATGTAATTTATCTAAAGTACAATGTTTCCTAATTTTTACATGCAACCATTACTTATAGTTTAAGTAATAGTTATATCCATGGATCTTAGTGCACTTAATTGAAAATGCATGTTATTAAAATGCAAGACTTAATTCTTCAAAAATAAAAGCATTATCCTAAAGAATAATTGAATACTCAGACTCAGAGCAAGGGGAGGGGACGGCGAAAGCTTTCTTTAAAAAAACAACAACAAAAAAAAAACCTCCCTTTTAAATAACGCACTTCTCTCTCTTTACGTGGTATTAGAATTATGTCAGAGTGAAATTAGCCACTCTCGACCCGTTATTTCAATTCAGATTACAACTGCCTCTCATCCAAGTGTCAGACTTGGCACCAGAGTCAAATCCGTCTGCCGAGGAGTGACATGTCAAGGGTGACAGTGACAAATTGTCACTAAGTGAGGAATAACACATGACAGGGCATGTGTCCGTAATGAGGCATATGCATGCCAGTAAGCCTCGGGATGCGCGGGGCTGAGGGCGGAATGCTGGAAGCGCTCCGGATGCTGCGGGTTCTCATTAGGGCTCCGCGCCTCCTTGGATGGGAGTTTCCATCATTAAAATAAATAAATAATAAATAAGCTCCTAAGTGAACAACGCATGGACAAAGGCCTATTCTGCTTTTAAAAGAAAAAAGAAATCCAAATGTTTGTAAATTTTTTTGAAGGGTAAAATAAAATAGAGTTTTCCTTCCTGACCTCCCCTGACCTTCATGATTTGTTTCCTCCTTTAACTTCACCAAGATCAAGGAAACACACACTTCCGGAATGAAATGATTCTTTCTCTGTGTGTTTGTACACATATCCATGAGCACTTGGAGAGATGGTCCCATTTGCCAAGCAGAGGCTGTCAGAGACATTCCACAAAGGCACCACACAGGTGAATGTCTCATTGGTGTCCAACGAAAATAATGGCATTTTCACCCCAAGCAAAGAGCTGCTGGGAGAAGGGTGTAGAGGCAGGCGAGAGATACCTTCATGAAAAATTAACTCAAGTCCACAAAATAGGAAGCATTCAGAAAGGAAGATAGAATCCCCTATTGTTTTGTTTTGTTTTGCTTTGCTTGGCTTGATTTTGTGGTCTTCAATTTCCTATATGGGACCTCTGGAAGTGTTCCTTGTCCCAGTGAACAGAGATACATTTATACCCAAGTCACATGGATGCATAATGGAGTATTGTTCTCATTAGGGCGCTATCCAATAAAAATGTGGATTTTATTGGATAGATGGATAGCCGGGTGGATGAATGGATGAATAGGTAGATAAATGGGGGAATGGATAGCTGATGGATAAGTGGATGGATAGGTAGATGAATGGGGGATAGATGGTTGGAGGAATGGGTGCATGGATAGGTGATGGATGGATGAAGAAGGGATAGGTATATAGATGGGGGTGGATAGGTTGATGGATGATGGAATGATGGATAGATGAATAGGTAAAGGGATAGTTGGATGAATGGGTGAATGGATACATGGATGGATAAGGGAATGGATATATGGGTGAATGGAAAAGTGGATGAATGGGGGATGGATGAATGAAAGGATGGATGATTGATGGATGGACAGATGGATATATGGATGGGAGGATGGGTAGATGGATGAATAGGTGGATGGATGAGTAGATGGATGGATAGATAGAGGGATAGTTAGAAGGATGGGTAGATGGATAGGTGGATGGTTAGGGGAATGGATGGAAGGATGAATAAATGGATGGATAGGTAGATGGATAGGGGATGGATGGGTAGATGGATTGGGGGATGAAGAGATAGATGGGTGAAGAAATAATTGGATGGATGGGTAGATGGATAAGGGGATGGATGGGGGAATTGGTTGAATGGATGGATGAATGGATGGATGTAAGGATAGATGAGCTCAGAGGTGAGTCAAAAAGTGAGGACTCACAGGTATGGCTGGGGCAGGCCCTTTGAGGAATCAAATCTCTTGCTATGAGCTTAGACTCTGTTCAAGGTAGAGGGTTTAAAGTTGGGAATGACATGGCTAGGTCTGCATGGTAGAAAGATTACTCTGGCTTCAGTGTGTGCAAGCAAAGACAGTGATAGTGGAAGCAAGGTGATGACAGAGCAGTCTGCTGCAAACTCTCATCTAAGAAATAATATGGCCCAAGAAAAAGTGCTGAAAGAGATCAGGAGAAGTGAACAGCTTTAAGGGATGTTAGAAAGCAAAAATCAACAGAAACTGGTTAACTGGCTAGATTTGTACAGTGGAGAGATAAATCCTAAATGATTAGATAGCATAGTAGAACCACTGACTATGAGAGCAACACGAAAAAAAGAGCAGGTTTTAGAAGGCAGTGAGAAACTGACCATTTGGAAAATGCTGAAATCTTGAGAGGGAATCTAGATTTGGGCGGCCTCAGCACATCGGTGGAAATTCAAGATGCAAAGGTAAAAGAAAGAACTCTGAAATCAAAGACCATATTTTAGCAAAATTGGAGAGGACTCGAGGGGCAACATTTACACATTTCTATAGCACCTGTTTTTTTACATGCAAATCTACATCTTTAAGTTTTAAACACTAGTTTGTAATCTGCTTCTTTTCGCTTAATAAAAATATCACGGACATTTTCATTTATCCTTTTTCTTTCATATAATTTAAAGGCTGTTTCAATTTATGAAAATGTCATAAATTACTGAACCTACCTCTTCTGGTCAGGCATTTACATTATTTCTAGGTTTTCACTATCGTATGCATCTTCCTGTGATTTTGGCTCTAAATAACTGATCTTTGCAAGAGCTCCCAAGAGCTCCACTGTGATCTAAGCAAGGGTGAAGAAGAGAGGTGAGATGCAGAAAGCCAAGGCACTCTCAGTGAGCATGCTGGGGACAAGAGGTTCAGAGGTGAGAGGTAACTTAGGAATCACACACCATCTGGGGTGAGAGGGAAGATGAAGATATCCAAGGTGGCTCTTCTAAGAATTCCTGTCTACCTCTGCAGCTCCACAAATTTCATGGAGCCTCTCCAGGAAATTTCTTAATAAACTATTCATTTAAAAATCACTTATTAAATTCAATGTCACAAACATCTATGTATGGCTTAGACTGGCTTAGAATGGCCAGCTGAAGTAAGCAACCTAACTATCTAATGGCTTAACAACAGAGTTTACTTTTGCTCCTGCTAAACATCACAATGTCTATTGTGAATCTGCAGGAGACTCTGCTCCATAGTGTCCCTCAGGGATCCCGGCTGACAGATGCTCCACCACTGAACAGTTTCACCATCTGGAAGATTCTGCCTCTTTAGTTGCCATGGTAGAGGAAGAGAGATTAGAGAATCTCACATGGGCTTTCCACTACCCCTGCCAGGAAGTCGCAGACATCATTTCTTCTCACAGTCCATGAGCTAGAACTGACCACAGGACCCAACCTACCTCCAAGGAAGCTGAGAAATGTGGGAAGATAAATGGAATATTGGGTGAGTTTTCCTGTCTCTGCCTTGGATATAAATAGCATATCCAAGCGACCCCAACCTGGGACAACGAAATAAGGCTACTCTTCCATTAAATGCCCACTATACAATGGCAAAAGATTAGAAACAGCCTAACTGTTCATCAATGAGAACTTACTCATTATGTCACATCTATCATAAAATACATTTTAATCACAGAGAAGGCATTGATATGTTTCAAAAGAGAACATATCGAAATGAAATAATTTCAAAATATATTATGAAACGAAGACATTCATACATTCATTACACAAAACAGAATGCACAGAATACGGCCAATGGGTAGAAGGGGATATATACAGTGGATGAAATATATGTGAAATGTCTCTGATAAGACACACAGGCAGCTGGTGACATTGGTTGTCTTCAGGCAGAGGAGGAATGGCTGCAGCATGGGGGTGGAGGGGACAGGTTTCACTGCTCTTCTTTCTTACTATTTACTTATTTAATTAATTATTATTATTATTATTATTTTTTTTTTTTTTAGATGTAGCCTCACTCCATCACCCAGGCTGGAGTGCCATGGCACGATCTCGGCTCACTACAACCTCCACCTCCCGGGCTCAATTCTCCTGCCTCAGCCTCCCAGTAAACTGGGATTACAGCCGTGTGCCACAGAGACAGGGTTTCACTATGTCAGCAGGGCTGGTCTTGAACTCCTGACTTCAGGTGATCCACCCACCTAGGCCCCAAAGTGCTGGGATTACAGACATAAGCCACAACACCCGACCTATCTATATCATCTATCTATCTAGCTAGCTAGCTAGCTAGCTATCTATTTATTTATTTTGAGACATACATAGACTCGTTCTGTTACCCAGGCTGAAGTGCAGTGGTGTGAACATGGCTAACTGAGCCTCAACCTCCTGGGCTCAAGCAATCCTCCCACCTCAGCCTTCTGAGTAGCTGGGACTACAGGCATGCACCACCATGCTCTGCTAATTTTTTAATTTTTATTTATTTATTTACTTACTTTGTAGAGACAGGGTGATTTTTTTTTTTTTTTTTGAGATGGAGTTTCGCTCTTGTTACCCAGGCTGGAGTGCAATGGCGCGATCTCGGCTCACTGCAACCTCCGCCTCCTGGGTTCAAGCAATTCTCCCACCTCAGCCTCCTGAGTAGCTGGGATTACAGGCACGCGCCACCGTGCCCAGCTAATTTTTTATATTTTTAGTAGAGACTGGGTTCCACCATGTTGACCAGGATGGTCTCGATTCCTTGACCTAGTGATCCACCCGCCTCGGCCTCCCAAAGTGCTGGGATTACAGGCGTGAGCCACCGCGCCCGGCCAGGGTGATTAAAAAAAAAAAAATGTGTAGAGATGGTGTCTCACCATCTTGCCCAGGCCAGTCTCAAATGCCTGTGCTCAAGTGATTCTCCCCCGCTGCCTCCCAAAGTGCTAGAATTACATGTGTGAGACATCACTGGGGTCTTTCCTACTTTTTAAATGTTGAACTTTGACCTGTTTTTAAAAATAAATGCATAACCTATGCAAACAACATATAAAATTATTTTGTAAAAACCTTCAGTAATACTGACTTTGTGCCCCCCACACACCCATGAAGAAACTTACACACACATACCCCATGAGCTCGCCAGCGTTACTGAGAAGTTCCAGTCTCCTGCCTTTCTGGGACTCCTCTAAAGCCACCTTGTCACAGGAGTGGCTGCCAATAGCCCTAAGGAGGCCACTCTCCTCTGGGAAGAGCCTTTCCCCCATGGTGGTCGCTGCTAACACGCCCTCTGGCCTCAGGGAGGAGCCCCTGCCCTGATTCTCTCTGACACAGCCGAGACAAGGCTTTCAGGTCTTCCATTCATCAAGCCTGACAAAGCAGACAGAACCTCTGCCTCTGGACAGGAGGACCCGGAGGCCACAGACCCTGCTGAACGCTGCTCCCACTTTCCAGCCCAGGGGCCACTCAAGCCACACCATGGGAGCCGCCTCCAAGTCCAGGCCCCACATCCTGCGAGGCCCAGAAAAAGGAAGCCCCCTCCCATCCTGAATTTCCTGTCCAAGGGTGGGCCTCTCTGTGGGACAACTGACAGTGAGAATAGCTGCTCCCAAGGAGGTGTGGCCTTGCCCTTTGACCCCCATAGGACAGGAGCCCCAGAATCCAAGAGCCCCGCCTCAGTCCGTGGGCAGGTGCGCAGACGCATGAAGACTTGCACGTGAGGCTCCCCCACCGAAGCAGTGGTGCAGTGGGGAGGAAGCCAACGCACAGAACACCCAGGGCAGTGTGCAGAATCCTGTACCAAGTTCAGCCCTGGCAGGGGTGAGATTCCAGCCGAGAGAGAGGTTCATGAAGGCTCCAGTCCACTAATTAATTTCAAGTGTTTGGGGAAATCAGAGAAAATTTGCTAAAGACAAATCCCAGACCTCCAATTGGCCAACTGCTCCCCCTGCTCCTCCCCACTAAAGTCTGGTTCTCTTGCAAATGTGTCCCCAGCCAGCCCAGCTCCTTCTGTCAAGCCCCCTCCCTGCCATCAGCCCTCCCCAGGTCATCCAGCAGCTCCAGGGAAGCTTCAGACATAAAATCACTGTGGCTTCAGGCTGCCGTTCCTCACCTCAGCAACAAGTGAGTCTTCAAAGGTTACAGATTTCTTGTTTTCTTTTTTTTTTTTTTTTTTAATGAAGGCATGCTCTTGTCGCCCAAACTAGAATACAATGGCGTGATTTCTTCTTGCTGCAACCTCTGCCTCCTGGGTTCAAGCAATTCATCAGCCGCCTGAGTAGATGGGGTTACAGGCACCCACCACCATGCCCAGCTAATTTTTGTATTTTTTGTAGAGATGGGATTTCACCATGTTGACCAGACTGGAAATCCTGACCTCAGGTGATCTGCCCACCTTGGCTTCCCAAAGTGCTGGGATTACAGGTGTGAGCCACTGTGCCCGGCCTGGTTGCAGATTTCAATTGTGTTGCAGGATGGACTGCAAGACCTTGGTCTGAACACTGAGACCCCAGAGTGATCACAGAGGTCCCAATCCAGAGATTCCAGGGCAGGAGCTCATGCTGACTATGTCCTCAGCACTGTGACATAGTCACTGGGAGAGCAGTGAGCATGACAAAAAGTCACCCTGTCCTGTTGGTCCTGTTGAAGACACCCACATAGACCAAAAAGGATAAACAAAATGATTACAAACCAGGATACATAACACCCTAGGGTACAGATGATGACCAGAGCTGGCTGCAGACAACATGAACAGAGCCTGAGCCCCTGCAGGGAGAAGACCAGTGTAGACACAGCCCGAGCCCCTGGGGAAAGGGGACCAGTGTAGACACAGCCCGAGCCCCTGGGGGAAGGGGACCAATGTAGACCAGTGTAGACACAGCCCGAGCCTCTAGGGGTAGGGGACCAGTGTAGACACAGCCTGAGCCTCTGGGCTGAAGTGACCGAGGGCAGAAGGTGAGGAGGGAGAGAAGGGTTGGGTGCAGGGAGGGTAGGTAGTCATTCGTGCAAAGGGAAGAGTGTGTTTTGCATGGGCCATAGAGGAAAATAAGCTGGGTATGTTACCACTAAGGAACGTATCCAAGTCACACAGCACCAAATTATGTTAGTGGCAGTGAATCCATATGGGTCTGCAGCAGCCTCAATTCTTACCTCCTCAAAAGAAAGAATTCCACCGAGGCAAGTTTTAGATCAGGAGTGAAAGTTTATCAATAAGTTTTAGGGCAGGAATGGAAGGAAGCAAAGCACACTTGGAAGAGGTTCCAGTGGGCGACTGGAGAGAGTCAAGTGCATAATTTGATCTCTGGCTTGGGTTCTGTATGTTGGCATGCTGCTGGGAGGTTGCTTTCCTTCTCTCCCGATTCTCCCGTGGGGTGAGCTGTCTGCATGCACAGCAGCCTGCCAGCACGTGGGAGGGGCTGCACACACAGTGTATTTATTGAAGAGATGCGCATGCTCACTCAAGGCATTTTTCTTTCACCAGTTGAGTGTTTAAACTCTGCTATTTTTGCCTCTTAGTGCACATGCTTGAGACCACTTGCCCAACTCCTGAGATCTTATTGGGAAGCTGCTGATCACAAGTTTCAGGTGTTCCTGTCTATTGGGAGACCTTTCTCTCACACTGGCTGCAACCAATTATTATTGTATAGAGACAGTTCTAACAACTTTCCGACCATTACCTGACGGTTCTTGACATTCCTGGTAGGGCAGGGGATGCCTCTCCTGCCCTGCTTACATCTGCTTGACTGCCTCCTGTAACAAGCATGTTTCAGAAACTAAAAAAAAATAGAGCACAGTGCAGTGCAGGCAGGGAGGGTGCAGAGTGAGCTAGAAGGAGAGAGGAACCCAAGGAGAGAGAAGCAGATCATGCTGCCATCTGGGTGTGCTTTTGCCCTAAGGGCTCAGAATGGGAAGCCATCAGATGGGGTTAGCAGAGGACAGCCTGATCATTGGGACAAGTGTGGGAAGAATTAAGTCAAATTTAAAACTTCCAATCATCATAACACGAAAAGACAAATCACAGGTTGGGAGAAGGTGTTTCCTTCCCATTTGTATCAACAGCAAAGGGAAAGGATCTAAACATATATAAAGAACATCTACAGATCAATAAGAAAGACAAAAACAACCCAAGAGGAGACTTTGAACAGACTTTTCACAGAAGAAGAAACAGCAATAGCCCACAAACATGTAAAAAGATGTTCTGCTCGAAAATAATTCAAAGATGCAAATTTAGTGTGCATGAGCTTGGGAAGTTCTGGAGGACCCAATGAAGCACATGTCTCATTAGGAAGCAATTGTGGATATCTAAAAATAAGGAATATATATTTTTAGCTGTATATGTATTGTCTTTCAAATGGCTACTAAATCATTAGGACATACATGTTTTTTGGCCTAATATAATAAACAGAACTCCTGGGTGTCTGGTTGAGGGATGGGTAGAAAAATTCCTGAGATCTTAATAGTGCCTGAACTGATTATGTTTGGGGCCTGTGGGTTGTAACAGATGAACTGTCCTGGAATAAATCTGTGAGTTTTCCCCGAACCAGGAGTGCAGAGAAGGCAGAACCCAAGAAATCAGGGGCTGCATTCTGCAGGAGATGGGGATGGTGGAAGAAAAGACACAGTCTTTTTCTTTGGGGTGTGTAAGAATCCCTCCACATGAAACTGTTAAGTTCACGCTGGTCCCTGTTTCAGGAGGGTACAGAAGCAATATGGCTGGAGGTCTGATGGAGTTCAGAGGAAATGGTCCAGACCCTGAGTAGAGGGTTGTATTGTGTCCCCCAAAAGAGATATATCTAACTCCTAAACCTTGGAACCTGTGAAGAGAACCTTCTCTAGAATTAGAGGTCAACACAGACATCATTAGGTTGAGAATCTCTATGTGTGATCACTCTGGATTTAGGGTGGGTCCCAGCTCCATGACTGGTATTCCTCTACAAGAAAAGCAGCAGGGGATTTAAGAAAGAGGCTTAGCAGGGAGGCCACAATGTGAAGATGGAGACAGAGACTGCAGTGATGTTGCCACAAGCCAAGGACACTGGGAGACAAGAAGATCCTACTCCAAAGCCTTCAGAGGGAGCGGAAACTTAGTCAAGCCCACACCTTGATTTCACCTGACTTTTGGCCTCCAGAACTGCCAGGGAACAAATTTCCAATGTTTTAAGCCACCAGCCTGTGTTGATTTATTATGGCGGTCCCAGGAAGCTCTAATGCATCCAGTCTGTCCACTGCAGAGTGTGAAAGGAAATTAAATCTTAGAACCCCAAACTCATTAAGCCCAAGGAAAAGTTAAGCTTGGAACTCAGTACGCAAAGCTTCCCTGACCCCACTTTTGATTCCTAAAGAAGATGACTACAAGATGAAAAGCTCCATGCCTCCCCCATATTTTGCCCACAAGGAAATTCCTAGTGAGCTCCAAGATCCTAACCCTAGGTGTTCCTGTTAGAATTTCACCATGGCAATGTAAATTGATCGCTTATCGTTACAGGTGCAGTCACACACCCCGCCCACCAGACACAGCTGCATATCTGATTGCTTCCCTGCCCCACTGTGTCTATGTTTCCTCATGTAAAAATGCAGACTCACTGAGCCACACAAAGGCAGGAATGACTATTTTCCCCTACTCCCGCTTACATAAAAAGTTGTATATTTCTCAATGTCCCACCCTTTCCCCTTTAAATTTGGAGCACTCAACATCATCTTCAGAGAAAAGCATCAACCTGTCTCCCGGGAGCATGTCTTTAACTTTCACAAATAAACCTCCTAAAGTGATTGAGATTTGTCTCGTTATTTTCCTCGATTGACAAGAGAAATGAGCGACAGGTCTAGCTGACACCCAGATCCACCGCCTCCTGGAAGGGTGGCCTGGGAGCTGCTGGGGGCAAGCCCACTGACCAGCTGACTCCGGCCATCTCTGCACCTTGCATAGAGGCCTCCTGATGTGGGCTTGCTTATTTTCTCCAAGGTCAACACTGTGTTTGGGGGAAGTAACAGACACACACGCAGTCTTGTTAGGCACGAGCAGGCAAGGAGAGGTGGTAGGGGAGCCCTGCTCTGGGTTCTGGCCCCAGCTCCACCCTTCAGTGCTGCATGGCTGTGGGTCTGCCATCTCCCTCTGGGAAATCTGGAGCCCTCCTGCTGGTGGCCTCACTGACCAATGAGTTAGTAGTTGGACCTGCACGGCCACCTGCAGAGGGCCGTGGTGGGTGTCTGGTGGCCTTAGACTGCTCAAAGGGGAGTCCCACCGGCAAGACATGTCTACCCTGGATGACAATGAGGAAGGGCACTTTCCTGGATGTATTAGTCTGCCAGGGCTGCCGGCACACAGTATCACATGCTGAGCAGCTTACGCAACCAAGACGTATCGCCTCACAGTTCTGGAGGCTCGATGTCTAAAACCAAGGTGTCCGCAGGGTTGGTTCCTTATGAGCAACTCGAGGAAGAATCTTCCACTCTGCTCTCCCAGCTTCTTGTAGCCTCAAGTGTTCCTTCGTTTTTAAATGACTGAGTTTTCTTGTCTTCACATCCAGCTCCCTGTGTGTCCATGCCCAAATTTCCCCTTTTTACCAGGACGCCAGCCATATTGGATTAGGGCCCCTCTAATGACCTCATTTTAACATGATTTCCTCTGTAAAAAGCCAATCTCCAAATAAAGGCACATTCTAAGGTATTTGGGGGACAGAATTCAATCCATAAAACTGGAACAACCACCAAAAAAAAATTTCTATCCAGCTCTTTCTCACATCTAAGCGAGGATAGGGCACAGATTCTTCCAGAAGTCAGTCAACCATTTGTGGCTTGGGGAGCTGGAGAGGGGAATAAACAGAAACTGGAGGTAACATTTGTTGGGTTGTCTTGGCAAGGAGGCCAGCCCTTGGCCATGCTGCCTGGGTTTGAATCTCCAGCTTTGTTCTTTGCTAGCTCTGTGGCCTTACGCAATTTTTTAAAAACCCGACAAGCCTCAGTTCCTTCTTCTGTAAAATGAGAACAAAATAATAGTACCTCTCCTCTCACAGTAATAGGGGTGACTGTGAGAATTAAATGGAAGGATACAGGCGGAGCGCCCAGGACAATGCCAGCACACAGCGAGCCTTCAGCAGAGGGTAACTGGAATAAACGTCTCTGGGTCTCCAGTCTCTGGCAAACTCATGAGTGTTTAATTCACGAGTGGCAAGTAAGAAAGAGAATGAGGGAATAAAATATAAACCAAGAAGTTGGCAGAATTTGCACAGGCTTAGAAATGACCACTAATTGTACTTGTCCATAGAAATAGACAAAGGTAGCTGGCCTTTGTAGTGGAAAGGACTGCTGATGTCATGGCCTTTTCCCACCAGTGAATCCTCTGTGGGAGAAGGTAAGTTCACGGTTGTTCCCACTGTTGACTGGTAAATGTTTTATACTATTTACGAGGCAGAGAAATTATGTATAATTATTCCATAACGCAAACACATTATGAATACTGAAAGCACCATTTTCTTCCTCCTCCTAAGGAATCTGGTTGAACTCTGTGCTAAAGATGTTTTGTGTAATTGAAATTTAGAACAGGTGTAGAAAGGAATAAAGAGCCTTTCTGACTGAGGTTTAGGAAACTGCAATAACCCTTCTTGTTAGGGAAGCTGTTCTAGGAAGGCCTGGGAAGGGCTCTATCATGGAGGTATCCTGCACAGCAGAGCATCAAACACAGCTGTGTGGAGAGATCAAGGGCTTCAGGGAAGCGGTTCCCCATAGCCAGTTGCTCTCTAACATCCCCCTTTTACATTACATTTCTGTACCCCACTTGCTATTTATGGAATTATCTTTACTTGTTCACCTGTCCATGGCCTGCCTCCCCCACTAGAAGGGAAGAGTTGGTGGTCCCATTCGCCAGTGTATCTCCGTAGCCACGGCACCCAAATGAGGGCCCAGCACACGGCAGGCACTCAGTAAATATCTGTCAAAGAAGCAAGCAAATAAAGGAATAGCAAGCCTGTATTAGTCTGTTCTCATGCTGCTAATAACATACCTAAGACTGGCTAATTTATAAAGGATAGATATCTAATGATGTTTGGGAAGGCCTCACAATCATGGTGGAAGGTGAATGAGGAGCAAAGTCACATCTTACACGTCAGCAGGCAAGAGAGCTTGTGCAGAGGACCTCCCCTTTATGAAACCATCAGATCTCGTGAGACTTATTCACTATCACGAGAATGGCCTGGGAAAAACCCATCCCCACGATTCAACTACCTCTCACAGGGTTCCTCCCACAACACATGGGAATGATGGGAGCTACAATTCAAGATGAGATTTGGGTGGGGACACAGCTAAACCATGTCACTCCCTGAAGGGAAGGAGTAAGTGGAAAAGGAATCATTTCATTAAGTGGGCACTTGCTATATGGGTGCAGTCGCATGATGTCATTTAATCATCACAAGACCTCTTGGGGTTCAGTATTTTACCCACAATGCACAGATGAGGACATTGAGGCTCAGAAACGTGGAATGATTTATTTGTCCGAGATCACATAGGTACAAAGTCTGGAGATGAGGTTCTCACCCAGGCCTCAGCCCCTTTCACTCTCTGGATTGTCTTTTGCATCAAACATCAGGCTCTCTGATCAAAGCAGCGATTTGAATGGGCAGCCAGGTCACCATAAGTCACCCAACTGGACCATCTCACTGTAATGAGAAGGGAGCAATCAGACACGAAAGCTGTTTGCAAAAAGGAGAAGAGAATCCCAGTGGCTGGGGGAGGCCATTCATTAAGGGGGCTCAATTGCCTGACAGCTGAATAGAAACTTGAACTGCAGCCTCTCAAACCTGAACTTCGGCTTGGCCAAATTCCATATCAAGTGACAACAGTTTGCCATCTGTCCTGGGTCTGGTCCTCCAAGGGCCTCAAAGGGCAGATCCAATCTCCCTTCACTTGGCCTTGTCATACATACCCTATCCGTTCTTACTTAAGAAACAATATCGGCATTTATTCTCCTCTCACAGATGGCTGGACAATCACCTGTTGCCGTATCTGCCACTCCACCTGAGAGAGTTAGGGGTAGGAGTGGGCACTTTACAGTGAGGATGGAGCTGATAAAAGCACACATAGGCAGAGTATTTCAATCGGGGTGGAACAGGTATAACCCACCCCCTTTGCTCTAAGTGCTGCTCAAGTGTTGGAAAGGATATGGACTTGGGAGTCAACCGCACTGTGTTTCAAACCCTCGCTCCCTCATCACTAGCTGTGACCTTGAGCCAGTCATGGTACTTTCTCTGCTCAGCTGTCTTATCTACAAAAATAACTCCTTCCCTCTGGAGTTCTGGTGAAGATTTAATTTAATGGGGGTAATGTATGCAAATCACTTTGGATCTGACATTGGGAACGAGCTTCTTAAACAGCAGGTATTATTATTATTAGATTACACAGATTCTCAGCAAATGTCTCTTAAACCCAAGAAGTCTCCAGGAACATGGCTGAAATTGCTGTTGTTGAACTAACCTCTTCCCAAAACTCATAGAGAAAATTAGCACAACATAGAGCTATGAAGACCACTGGAAGTCATTTATCTGTCCATTTTACAGATGGGGACAACAAGGCCCAAAGAAAAGGAGACAGGTAGGCCAAGGCCACCCAGCAAGTCAGTGGCAGAGCAAGGAGGTGAAGCCCAGACCCCTGAGCTTCCCCTCATAACCCCCCTCTCTCTGTTCATTTGTATCCATTACTACTGTTGCATAGCAAATATCCCCAAAATGTAATGGCTTAAAACAACAGTCAGAGTTTGCCAGGGCTGACACAACAAAAAAAAAAAAACACAAACTGAGTGACTTAAACAACAGACATTTATCTTCTCATGATTCTGGAGGCTGAAAGTCCACAATCAAGGTGCCGGCAGGTTGGTTTTCCCCAAGGCCTCTTTCCTTGTCTGCAGATGGCCACCTTCAGGCTGTGTCCTTGGTGGCTTCTTCCCTGTTCATGCACATTCCTGATGTCTCTCCCTCTTCTTGTAAGGAAACCAACCCTGTCGGATTAGGGCCCACACTGCTGACCTCATCTGACATTAATTACCTCCTTAAAGGCCCTATTTCCAAATACAGCCATATTCTAAGACACTGCGGTTAGAACCTCAACATGTAAATTTGGGCAGTGGGCTGGTTGTGAAGGGAGACACAGTTCAGTCCACAGCATGACCTCTCACTGTTTCTGTCAGTCAGGAATTCCAGAAGGCTCAACTGGGCAGTTCAGGCTCAGCATCTCTCTCATGCCATTGCCGTTTCGGATGGGGGAATGGAGATGGAATGGTGGGGGCTGGAGCACCCAGAGACTGGTCCAGCATTTCTCTCTTCACATAGTCTCAAGGCTTCTCCAGATGGTCTCTCCATTGCTTTAGTGTGGGCTTCCTCACGGCATGGTGGCCCTCAGGCAGTCAGTCTGCTTATACAGCAGTACAGGGTGTCACCCAGGGGGTCCAGCGAGCAAGAGGGCAGGTGTACAGAGCCATGCTGTGGCGCCACCTCCACCTCCTCTATTGGTTACAGTCACACCGTGCTCAGCTGAGTAGTGCCCCAAAACGCACGTCCACCCAGAACCTCAGAATGCCACCTTATTTGGAAATAGTGCCATTACAGACGTATTTAGTGAAGGTGAGGTCTTACTGGAGAAGGGCTGTATTAGTCCATTCTTACACTGCTCTAAAGATGCTACCTGAGGCTGGGCATGGTGGCTCACATCTGTGATCCCAGCACATTGGGAGGCCGAGGCAGGCAGATCATAGGTCAGCAGTTCAAGGCCAGCCTGGCCAACAGAGTGAAACCCCGTCTCTACTAAAAATATAAAAATTAGTCAGGCATGGTGGCATGTAGCTGTGGTCCCAGCTACTCAGGAGGCTGAAGTAGGAGAATCACTTGAACTGGGGAGATGGAGGTTGCAGTGAGCTGGGATCGCATCACTGCACTCCAGCTTGGGCAACAGAGTGAGACTTCAAAAAACAAAACAAAACAAAAAGATGCTACCTGAGACTGAGACTGGGTAATTTATAAACAGAAGAGGTTTAATTGACTCACAGCTCCAGATGGCTGGGGAAGCCTCAGGAAACTCACAACCACGGCAGAAGGCAAAGGGGAAGCAAGCCACATCTTACATGGCAGCAGGAGAGAGCGTGCGAGCAATGAGGGTACGCCAAACACTTTTAAACCATCGGCTCCCATGAGAACTCACTCACTATCATGAGAACAGCACGGGGGAAACCGTCCCCATGATGCAATCACCTCCCACCAGACCCCTCCCCTGACACGTAGGGATGACCATTGGAGATGAGATTTGGGTGAGGACACAGAGAAAAACCATATCAAGGGTGGACCCTAAATCCAATATGGCTGATGTCCTTGCAAGGAGAGGGAAGTTCAGACACAAAGGCATCACAGAAAAGGCAGAAACAAAGGCCACTTTCCTACATTCTTGCATTGTTATAAAGAAATACCTGAGACTGGGTAATTTATAAAGAAAAGAGGTTCAAGCAGCTGGTGGTTCCACAGGCTGTTGGAAGGAAGCATGGCAGCATCTGCTTTTACGGAGACCTCAGGGAGCTTTTGTTCCTAGCAGAAGACAAAGCAGAAGCAGTCACCTTCATGGCCGCAGCAGGACCGAGAGAGAAAGGGAGGTGCTGCACACTTTTAAAACAACCAGGCCTCATGACACCTCACTCACTGTCACGAGAATGGCACCCAGTGGGAAATGCACCTCCATGATCCAACTGCCTCCCACAGGCCCCTCCTCCAGCACTGGGGATTTGGGCAGGGACACAGGTCCAAACCGTATCAAAGGCCATGTGAAGAGAAAGACAGATTGAGGCAATGCAGCTGCAAGGAACACCAGGGATGGCTGCCAGCCACCAGAAACGAGGACGAGTCTAGAAAGGACTCTCCCCTAGAGCCTTCAAAGGGAGCTTGGCCCAACCAACACCTTGGTTTTGGATGTCTGCCTCCAGAACTGTGACAGAATACATTTCTGTTGTTTTGTCACCCAGTTTGTGCTAATTCATTACAGAGCCCTAGGAAACTAATGTACAATACAAGCCCACTCACATTCGAGGGGAAGAGAATTTCCACCTCCTGATGGAAACTGGCAGGGTTCCAGCAGAGCACATGGGACAGGAGATACTGTACCACCCATCTTGGCAAAGTACAATCTGCCAAAACTCTGGAGTGTATATGATGAGTGGGGCAGAAATGTTGAGTGTAAGTTTAGGGCTCCAAGCACAACAGAGGTTTATTTCTCACTCATGTAAATCACAGGCCTCCAGACCCTTCCAAGACAATCTAAGCTGTCTGAGGTTGACCATCCTAGAAAGCTCCCAAAGGATTTCTGATGTGTCTGGATCTGGGAAAGGAATAGAAGCTGGATGGTGTGGCCAGAGAAGCTGGAGGGGTGGGTATGGCCCCTGGCTCACCCCAGCCATGGGGCAGGACTCCTAAACCAGCATGAAGCAAATCAATACCCCACTACTCTTGAAGCCTTAATAGGGACATTTACCAGGTAATTCTAGGAATCTGTCTGCACATTAAGGAAGTCTCATCTCTCCAGGGTGGCTGAGGCTTGAAGGGAGGGAATCTGTCATTTGTCCCCTGATTCTAGAGATACTCTGCCCACAAGGGACAGCTGTTCTAGGCTGCTTAGCCAAAGCCCATTCTTGCTGTCTTAGTCTTTTCAGGCTGCTACAACAAAATATCATAAACTTGATGGCTTATAAACAAAAGAAATTTCTCACAGTTCTAGAGGATGTGAAGTCCAGGATCAAAGGGCCAGCAGATTCGGTGCCTGGTGAGGGCCTGCTTCCTGGTTCGTCAACAGCCATCTTTCTACCGTAACCTCACACGACAGAAAGAACAAACAAGCTCCCTTGGAACTCTTTTAAAAGGGCATCAATCCCATTCATGAGGCCTCATGGCCTAATCACCATCATGACCCAATCACCTAAAGGTCCCATGTCCCATTGTCATTGCATGGGGGATTCAGTTTCGCATATTAATTTGGAAGGACACAATATTGAGACCATAGCGGGGCTGCCATAAACTAAACCTCTGCCTTGAGCTGCCTTGCCTGCAAAGGAAATGTTTTGCTTGCTAAAAATACAAGATCAGAAGTGGGGTAAACTCCAGGCACATCATATCAGTTCAAGAATCCCTAGCAGCAAGCAAAAGCAAACTCACAGATGATTAAATACTGAGCTCCAAACACAACTGAGATTTATTTCTCACTCATGTGAAGTCCAATGCAGAGTTCTGATTAGCAAGTGTCCCTTCTCCAAGGGGTGATTGAGAGGTCCAGGCTCCTTCCATCTTGTGGCTCTTCTATCTTCAACATGTGGCTCCCAATGTTGCCATGGAAACTGCATCAAATATGCAGAAAGGGAAAAAGCACAGAGGATGGGCTGGGGGCTGGGGGTAGGGAAGAACTGCCCATCACCTCCACCTACAATTTATTGTCTAGAATCACAGGTCAGCACCTAACCACAGAGAGAGGCTGGGAAACAGAGTCTGGCAGCATGCCCAGGAGAAAGCCTGGCAAGCCCCAGAGGGAGGGGCTTGATGAGGAGATAGCCAGCATCTGCCCATAGGAAAGTCAGAGGCTCAGTGGCTCATTATGTCCTCAAGCGCCTGGGCTCTCTCCCTCTCCCCACATCTGCCCACAGAGACCACCCTACCAGTGATCCAGTCCATCTCTAGACTCCCCTGACCTCTTCAAGCTTTATACCCTATAGCGAGTCCATTAGCAAATCCAGCCGACTCTGCCCATAGCATCTCCAGATGCTGGCCTCTTCTCCATCACCCTGGTGCCTGTCACCATCATCTCTCACCTGGGTAATCATGGTTGCCTCCTCACTGGGCTCCCAGCTGCTACCTGCTCCTCCTCCAGCCCTTTCTCATCACAGCAGCCTGAATAATCCTTACAAAATGAAATTGGAGTTCTGGTCTATGCCAAAACTGCTCATTGGCAACACATCTCACCCAGGCCAGCATCTTCAAAGTGACTCAGGGGACCCTGCACAATCTGCCCCCATCCCTCCACCCATGTTCTCTTATACCTCATCTCTTCTCCCCTCCATCCCCCTTCCCTGTTCACTCTGCCCCAGCCCTACCAGCCCCCTCACCACCCCTCCAGCACGACAGGCACATCCCGCCTCGGCCTTCCTATGAGCCATTCCCTCTCTCTCCATCGCATGGCTACATCCCTCTCACTTCCTTCAACAGTCATTTTCTCAGCAAGGCCCATCCTAGCAATCCCATTTGAAACTTCAGTGCCCCTTCACTGATTTAATTTTTCTCCTTGATGCTTACCACCAGCCAACAAACTATAGTCTCACTTACATTCTGCCTCCCATACAAGAATGTAAACTTCATAAGGGCAGAAAGTTCTGTCTGTTTTCTTCCTTGTATTGCCAATGCCACAAGCATTGTGGACATTCGGTGAGGTCTTAGTTGGATGGAGGAACAAAAAGGCTGCAAGGGCAATTGAGGCCGTATGCCTCCCAACTCATGCCCACAAGACAGGGAGAGGGTGTGCATTAGTCCATTTTCACACTGCTCATAAAGACATACCTGAGACTGTGCATTTTACAAATGAAAGAGGTTTAATGGACTTATAGTTCCATGTGGCATGGGAGGCCTCATATTCACAGTGGAAGGCGAGGAGGAGCAAGTCACATCTTACATGGATGGCAGCAGCAAAGAGAGAGCCTGTGCAGGGTAATTCCTTCTTATAAAACCATCAGGTCATGAGACTTATTCACTATCAGGAGAACAGCATGAGAAAGAACTGCTCCCATGATTCAAATACCTCCCACCAGGCCCCTCCCACAACACATGAAAATTCAAGATGAGATTTGGGTGGGGACATAGCCAAACCATATAGGGGGTTTTTAGAAATGTTTATCTGGCCATGATATATAGGCCTCCTTTTCCAGCTCTTGAATTTGGGCACATCTGGGAAGCATGTCTACCACAAAACTAAACCCACCATCCTCAGTGAGGTTGCTCTTGTTTTCATGATCCTCCCCATGGTTGCAAGGTGGCTGCCATGACCCCAAGCATAACATCACACCACAGTCCCCAAAGCAAGAAGCAAGAAGGGGCACTCCCCATATCCACCTCTCTCTTCTCATCAGAGAAGGAAACTTTCCCAGAAGCTTTCCTATGAGTTTCATCATCCAAACCCAGCACACATGACCACCCTCAGTTTCAAGGGAGCCTAGGAAAGGGCATGTTAGGCTCTTTGAGCCTCTAGAGAAGGTGGATGAGGTTGAGGTGTAAGGGATGATACCTAGGCAACTAGTGAGGTTTGCCGACAGCCTTGCTGAAGGCAATCTCAGAAGTGGAGCACTGCGGAGTCTGAACAGTGGAGGCATCCAGGCCAACAGCCAGGCCAAGTGAGAGGGGCCAGGCAAGGCCAGAGTTGGCATGGTCTGCTCAAGTTTCCCTAATTAACTAGGGGAGAGACAACCTGTGCTGAAGTCTCCCATGGCCCAGTCTAGCATCCTCAATCCAGTTCCCATAAGTCCTACTCCATAAGAAGTAAGGGGGGAAGTTCTGGAAAGAGCCCATGAGGCAAACTCATAGGTCAAGGCTGCTCCTCCTTCAGCAGAAGTGCAAGGACAGAGACAGAAGGCTTAGCTGTGAATAACAATCACTCCTTTGACCAAGCTCTGCCTTTTTTCAGTGTTTGTGGTCCTCTCTGAAGTCAGCAGCACACTGACTGAAGCAGGAAGGCTCCACTGCCAATCACTCACCCACAATACCCACCCAGAGTGATTTTCTTCCTAGTTCATTTCCCCTCCTTTTGCCACTTGATAAAATATAGTACAATATTTTTTTCCTGGAAAGGACAGCTATTTTATCAGTATTACAAAGCACCTTCAATTTGAACTCAACTTGTAACCACAGCCGAAGACTGTTTTGCTTTTAGTCACTATTATGTGGAATGTTATTCATTACTTTTTTTTTATTTCCAGCAATATGTTTTCTATCAACGTGTATCTTTTGTAACTCTTTTTCTTTCTAACATGAATGAATTTCTCTCTACCACAATGTTATGTGAGTAGAAAACACGCATGCAAAACTCCAGTTGCTTTGACTTCTTGGGAAAGAAAAAGCAGAAGAGAAATGAATTAACTCTATTTTCCCGGGACCCATCCCTAGGACTTGCAGCAGCCCAAGCTCCTCCACTTGTTCCCACCCTCACCTGCCTAATGTGAATGAAATTCCACAGGCCCAGCAGGGGAGGGTGGATCTTTGTGGGTGTCCCAAGCTTTGGGTGCTGGGGTCTGGGAAGGAGAAGAGTCTGTAACTCTGGACAGCAGCACCAAGTGTCAACCCTGCTTTTGCCACATGACTGGTTACAAGCATAAGGAGAACATGGGGTCAGGTTCTCAATGCAGACTTCCATTTTTACAGTGGGTGACCCCAGAAAAGTCACAGAGTCTCAGAGAGCCTGAGTGAGCCCTGGTGTCTATCTCTGCAGAGTGAAATCACCCTGCAGGCTTGGGTGAGAACTGCAGTCTCTTCTTGTCAATGTGCTTGCCCAACTCTGAAGGACTCTCTACATGGGAGCTGTGTCTGCTCTTCAAGAGAAGCAGAGTCCCCCAACTTGGTCACTGCTCTCAGGGCCTTACAGTTTGGGAACGCAGGCCAGAAATCTTTCTTGTCCTCAAGGCCCTGGTCTCATGCTGCCTCCTCCAGGAACCCTTCCTTGTCCCTCCATACCTGCTCTGTGCCCGGGCAGCACCTGGCAAACTGCTCCCTGGCGCCCCTTTCACATTACACTTTGTGTTAGTCTGAGTGCCTCTGCCATGTCTGAGCTTCCCTCAATTGTCTCTGGAAGCCCAGAGCCTAAAAGCAACTCTGTGCTCAGAAAATACTAGCTGGCTTGATGGAGACGCCAGGGCACAGACACAGGGAGCTGTTAATAAACAGCAATGCCATGCTCCAGCCTGGTGCATGGCAACTTCAGAGCTGAAAGTGGTGATCCTGAGTGGCATGAGCACTCTTTCAAAACACTGCTCCTTCAGGAACTGCTTTGGGTTAATGGCAGCACACTGAGGGACCAGGTCATGGCAAGTGCTCATTTGGCAAAGCTAAATCTTCCCATATCATCACACCAAGAACCTATAATTAAACAGTACCCAGAAGACACGTGGCAGTTTACAAAGAGCTCCGGGGGAAAGAAAAGAAAAATATATTTGAAACATCTAAGTCAGCAATGGATTCTACTTAAAATATGCAAGAAACTCCTGCAAATAGATAAGAAAAAGCAGACCTAATAGGGAAAATGGGCAAAGGAAAAGAATAGGCAACTTACAGAGGAAGAAAACAAAAGAACCAGGAAGTACATGAAGAGACACTCAAATCTTTTAGCAATCGGAGAAATGGTATTTAAAACAAAGATCACTGTATACATATTAGAGTCACAAAAATTAGAAAGATGAGTTGTGTCAAGTGCTGGTGAAGATAAGATGTGGCACTACTTAGTCAAACTAGATACCTGGTGCCACAAACAATTCCAATTCCGGGTTTACGGTCCGCAGGAATTCCCACAGTGGCCAGCATTGTGACTTAGAAGGCCATTCTGCAGCATAACTGTATTCCCTTCAAACCAAGACTCCCTCCATTGTGAGACACATCAGTATTTTATGTAACACTAAGAAAGGAAAAACAATGAAAAAATGCTCTCCTGTCACTAGAGACTTTTTATATAATTGTAATTCAAAATGCCTATTTTGAATCTTTTAACCTTGTTTAGATTTTTTTTTCAAATCATTTTTCACCCTTAGACACATATAGAAAGAAAAATAGAAGTAAAACAAATTGACTGGGTCTTCTTAGCTCTCCCTCACATCCCAAGCCCAGCTCTCTGAACCACCTCCTGACCCAGAATAGTCAGTGTCCATCTCTCCCCACACAGTGCTGCCTTCAAGAGTGTGACTATGAAGCATTTCCTCTGCATGCTCCACTATCACCTCCTGATATTCTTCCACGTTACAGTCACCCCTGAGTCAGTTCCAACATTAATATTGATGTCCCTGCAGGGTAGGCAGTGACAACTATGTCACAGCTGAAGATAGCAAGCACAAGAAGCCACCCAATGTGAGATGTTAAAATAACCAAAAATGTGCATCTTAGAATCTCTAAGATGTGGTGTTTTTGGATGTGGCAGCCATAATTTGTCTACCCGCCCAAATCTCATGTTGAAGTGTAATGTAATGTTGGAAGTAGGGCCTTGTGGGAGGTGATTGGATTATGGTGGCTGATATGGTTTGACTGTGTCCTCACCCAAATCTCATCTTGAATTGTAGCCCCCATAATCCACATGTGTCATTGGAGGAATCTGGTGGGAAGTAATTGAATCATGGGGTCAGGTTTTCCTGTGCTGTTCTCATGATAGTGAGTAAGTCTCGTGAGATCCAATGGTTTTATAAAGGGCAGTTCCCCTGCACACGTTCTCTTGCCTGCCGCTGTGTGAAGAATATGTTTGCTTCTCCTTCCACCATGTTTGTACGTTTCCTGAGGCCTCCCCAGCCCTGTGGAACTGTGAGTCAGTTGAAGCCTTTTCCTTTATAAATTGCTCAGTCTTGGGTACGACCTTATAGTAGCATGAGAATGAGCTAATACAGGGTGTGTTTTTCTCCCTTTGGTGCTGTTCTGGTGATAGAGTTCTCATGAGATTTGGTTGTTTAAAAGTGTGTGGCACCTCCCGCTTGCTCTTCCTCTTCCTCCCGCTTCAGCCATGTGAAGACATGCTTCATTCCCCTTTACCTCCCGCCATAATTGTAAATTTCTTGAGGCTTCCCCAGCCCCCATGCTTCCTGTACAGCCTGCAGAACCATGAACCAATTAAACCCCTTTTATTTATAAAGTATTGTCTCCGGTATTTCTTTATAGCAGTGCGAAAACAGACTATTATCGAAGAGGAAAATGAAGTGGAGATATACCATGGAGCTCTGTGGAGCAGCTAGAAGCACTGGACAGAGGGCACACACACACATGTACTGTTCATGTACATCAAAATGGTAATTTCCTCAAAACTTACTAGAACAGTTGCTTATATGGAGGGAGGATGAAAGGAGAAGAGAGTGGAGAGAAAGTGGAGTAACTACGTAAGTAATTAACAGGAATGACAATGACAAAAGCAAGAAAGGGGTCTTGCAAATGTTGAGAGGTCACAGGTTCCACTCATTTAATACTCACAACTCCTACCATCTGCAGTGCAGAGATGGGTAAACTGAGGCTCTGAGACTACTCACAACTCCTACCATCTGCAGTGCAGAGATGGGTAAACTGAGGCTCTGAGACTACTCACAACTCCTACCATCTGCAGTGCAGAGATGGGTAAACTGAGCCTCTGAGAGAGTGGAAAGGGGAACTGAGTCCAAGAGAGGGAAACCTCCCATTTATTGAGCACCTACTGTGTACTGGACTCGCCTCATGATATGCTTGGCCTCACAACAATCTGCCAAGGCAGAGAGATTGCCATCACTTTACAAGCGCAGACACTGAGGCTCAGAAAGAACTGTCTTGCCTGGGGACCCACAGCTCATAAGAACCAGCTGAGATTTGAGCCCAGGTGTGAGACTCCAAAACTTACAGTCTCTCCACGATGTGCCTTTTTCACGATGTACCTATCAAAGGTTCAGGCCAGAAAAGGGCGGCAGAAAAAATCCCAGGGAACTGGCACCTAAGGCCATGCCTGTGAGAAGTAGAGAGGCTCTGTACATTGGGACAACATGGGAAGGGTGCACCAACAGTGGGGGGCGGGGGAGAAATCCCTTCTCAGAACGTGAAGCTATATGGCAGTCAGGTGGCCTCACTGGCTGGGGCCTCACATGGACAAGGAGGCATGGCTGAGGAGAGCTCAACACAGGAGCAGGCTTGCTGGACAGACCATCACAGGCATCTCCGCTACAACCCCACTGTCTGACCTCTAGGCAAGGCACAGAGCTTCTGTCCCCTGAGCCACTGTCCATCTGCCCTTCCTTCCAGCCAACCTCCCAATATGCTAGTTACTTTGCTTATTTACTTGTCTCTATTTCTGCCCCCAAAGACTGTAGGATCCATGAGAGAAGAGATTTTTGTGTGCTTTCTTCTTTGCCACATCCCCAGGACCTGCACATAGCAGACCTTGGTAAAAGCTTTGTTGAATGAGTGAAATCATGAAAGGCCGTAATCCCATGCCAAGGAGTATAGCTTGCTTCCTGAGGCAATGGGGTGGCCACTGCAGGATCTAGGCAGAGCTGTGACATCCTCAGACCTGCGTAACAGGAGCAGTAGGTGGAGTGATTAGGAGTGTAGACTCCACACAGCCAGGCTGCCAGGTATGACCTCTGTCCCCACACAAGTCTTGTAACCTTGTACAAGTCACTCAGTCTCAGCTTCCTCATCTGAAAATAGGGATGAAAATAGTGCCTCCTTCATAAAGATTTGAGAGGATGAAATGAGTTCATACGTGTGGTGTTTAGGACAGTACCTGGCACGATAATAACATAATAGTTAGTCATGTATCCATTAGTTTTTGTGCATAACGAGCCCACTAAAATTAGTGACTTAAAACAGCAATCTTTTATTTGACTTATGTCTGTGTAGTCTAGCAATCTGGGTTAATCTTGATCAACTGTGAGGTTCTTCTGCTGGTCTTGGCTGGGCCCACTCTTGCTCAAGTTGGCAATCAGTGACCTCACTCGTGTTATCTGGTTATCTAGCTGCAGCTGAAGTTACAGGGTACCTGGGCCATCTGTCTCTCTCAACGTCCAGCAGGCCAATTCAAGCTTGTTCATGTGGTGGCAGCTGCAGTCTTTTCAAGTGCAGAAAGATAAAGCAAACCCCAGTGTACAAGCACTATCCAAGCTTCTGCTTGCATCATTTTGCAAATAAGTTCCATTGGCCAAAACATATCACATGGCCAACCCAGCTTCAAGGAGTAGAGAAACGGGCTCCACCTCTTAATAGGAGGGGAAGAATTCGTGGCCATTTTTGCAATCTATGACTTCCCTTTCTATTTCAGAAATGACAAAGCCATCTAAAGAGAACTCAGGAGGCCTTTGCTAATGAACAGATTTGATGAAAGACCGGAAGCCCTACTGGGTGTGAGAAATAGGAAACCAGCCTATCCCATCCCATATCCCTACTTTCCAGCCATCTGTGATAAGAACTAGTTATTGTGAGTGGCAAGTGGGCTATGCCAGAAGTAGGTTTCTGCTCTGTCTCAAATGGCCACTGAATTTTGGGGATGGAGAACAGAGTGTAGGCTTAGAGCAGATCTTCTTCCAGGGAGTGGTCAGAGCTGTCTGCCTGTAGCACCCCGAGGGTGGCATCCCTAAGCCTCAGCCTCCACAATCCAGTCTGTAAAAGCCGATCTCACTTAGCTCCTTCTCAAACAATAATTTGAAATCAACGAATCCTGTGCTGACATACTCCTCCCCTATGATTACTGAGCTCTAGACATGAGGAAACAGGCATTTCTCAACCAAGCCCTCCATCAGTGATTACCATTATTGCATAATTGGGGACCTCGGAAGCAACAGAGAGCCGTGAGCTGCCAGGCCCAAGCTCCTGCTCAAATGACACTCTGAGCTCAGCTGCTAGAAGACAGGAAAATGTGGCTAATTGAGACTAAAGACTGCTCTGAGTAGCTTTCTAATTTCCCACAGTTAGTTCCTTTTTATTCTGCAGTGGTATCCTTTTGGTAATTGACTTTCAAATAATGCTTGTTACATATCATACTTAAACAGAAGTATTTCTGGCAGGGTTGAGCTATACAATAGATCTAGAAGTGGATTTCATTAAGGGAACCAGCTCTACAGATCTGAGGCACTCCCACAGTGTCAGCCACACACTGATGTTCAAGAAACACGGCCCATGAGATACGTCCACACAGTTATCAGTGTACAGAAATCACAGCATCATTTGTGTGTGCATGCAGCAACCACACACATGACCACAAACTTCTTTTCTTTCATTTTTCATGGCCCTGTGAGTTTAAAAGGACAAGTGACAAATGAAGAAACTGAGGTTCATCAAACTTGGATCACAAAGCATGCTACTGTGCATCTACTATCTGCCAAGCATTGGAAATACAGATATGAATACGGCAACACCTGCCTTCAAGATGTTCACAACATGGGGGCATGGATGGGGAAAGACAAAAAGCAAAAAATTATAATAATGCAGTGGGAAAGTCAGCATTATAGAGATGTATACACATGCAGGACGGGGCACAGAGGAGAGTAACTCTCTGGGGATTAAGGAAGTGAAAGTTGAGTCTTGAAGGATGCCTGGAAGTCACTCTGGTGAAGAGGAGGCTACGACATCCCAGTTAGAGAAGCAAACAAATGCTTCCTATTGCAGGAAAGGAAGAGGTTTCCCAGGACCCACGTGCCAAGGATATTTAGCAGAATGTGGACTAACCTCAAGTTCCCAGCTCTGACTCGGCATCCATAGTTTTCATGTTTGTGTGCTGTCCAACTGTTTGGCAAATATGTCCACTTCTGTGCTTCCATGGAAGCTTTCATAATGCCCCTTGGGAAACCACATACTCATTTCACTGGGGCTGTCACTGCTCCAACCTCATTTGGATTCTTATTTTAGAATTGCCGTTGGAGTCCATTTGTAAGCCATATAATGCTTTTGTTTTTACTGCAGTACATTGTTTTTGATCCCAGGTGCTATATTCCTTGGCGCATCTATCCATTTTGTTGCTAGATTTGGCTCTAAAAAATTTGGAACCATTTCCAGACATTAAATGTATCCTCAAAGGTTGATGATGGCCACTGCACCGAGCATGTTCAAAGAAATGTGCTCTTGTAGGAGGAGGGCACATCTCAGTCTGCCACCTTCCTCACCCCTGCCCAAGGGAAAGGAACCTCCATCTTGAGCTACTCTGGGCAGAGTGCCTGGTGCCAGAAGGCCAAGGACTCTGTCTATGGGTGGTACTTGCCCTCCATTCAGTGGGATTATTAAGCTGATCCTGTCACCACCTCTGTTGAGGATGCAGCCAACTTACCCAGTCTCCTCTCAACATGCTCATTTTCACTTCAGATTCTTGTAGCACGAGGCCTGCCAGACGAGCCTAAAACCCCATGGTTTGGATTGGGAGTTAGGGGGTCATAGGAGACTCTGTCTACTTTGATAGACAACATACTAAGATGCAAGCAATGTGGAATGTTTGTTTTTAAAAGTCTGATCATTCATTCAAAGCCACACCTTGAACACAGTCAGTGCCAGGGAGATTAGCAAAGCACTTTCCATTAAAAATGTTGGCAAAATCTTTTTCAAGAAGAAAGATTCCAAACCCAGACAGACAATGGGGACCAAGAGTTCATTTCTGGGCCAGCATACTAGTCACAAGCTTCTCCTCATTCGGAGCATTGCGCACCTGCCTTCATGAACAGAGGAGCCTCCCCTACTCCCGTGCTGCCTCTCTAATATTGGTATGTAAGCCCCAGTCCAGAGCCCTCACCTCAAGGAGGAAATGGTGGCTCTACAATGTCCACTTCAGCTCTCAAAATTACATGCTGTGAACTATTGAAAACAAAACCCCAGAACCACACAGGGTATCACAGAGAAAGACTGGCATTTCCAAGCTGGGGACTGCAGATTGAGTCGCCTTGGTGAGATCTGCAGTTCCTGCTCCCGAGGGCGACCAGGGCGGCTGGCTGCCCTGCTTTCCATGGGAGCTGGCGAGCAGTGTGACACTGTCACTCAGCAAGAAAAGTCACTTCCCAAAATATCACACGCTGCAGGTAAACGGAAGAAAGGTCAGAATGATGTAGGTGTGCATGCTCTAAACCATCTCGTACATAAAAATCGCCTAATTACTGGGGAGATATGAAAAAGCATACATTACTCCTCAGAGTGGCTAACCCTCGGGGCTGTATAGGAAGTGGGGCACCTCTCAGAGCAGCTCAAACACGTCAGACCTTGGGCCGGCTTCAGTTGCAGAGAAAATACCGAAATTCTTTATTTCCCCACCCCTACCATATGACTACATAGGAAGCAATCTGTGAAAACAGCATGAAAACGTCACATAAACTTGAATTTTGTATTCATTTCATACTTAAATAATGTGACTAATCACTGTTTTTTCACCCTTTGTCCTTGAATTTTCATTACAAAGAGTCAAAAGATATAAATTTCATCCATTAGGTTTGGAAGCATACATAGTAGGCTATTTGAATGAATTAAATTTTGGTGACTTCTGTCTGTTCAGACTTTGAAATAAGGGGAGTGAACATCCCTTCCTCCATTGTCTCTTGTTAATTTCTTGGTATCTAATCCCTATGCCCCCCACCAACTCTGCAAGTATGGGTGCCTTATAATTCAAAGATAATCCATTTTGAAGCAATACAGTTCTTTTGAAATCACTTTGTGATTTACTTGTACTCCCCCTCCCCCCCAATTGTTTGCTGAGTGTCCACTGTGTTCTAGCCATTGAGAGTCAGAGACTAAAGTCAGCAGACAACTATGGTTCCAGTACTTCCATGAGCTTGTTGGGGCAATAGAACATGTATCATAAAAACAGTTGTCTACTCCTGAAAAAGAGGGAGCAGATAGGAGACTCCTCAGCCACAGGGATAGGATTGGGTAAGGCTTCCCAGAAGAAGTGATACCAGACTCTTAAGGAATTAGTAGGAATTAAGTAGAAAAGAGGAGAACGGCAGGCAGTGGTACGCTGGTACTGATGGCACCAGCTGGTGAGAGCCAATTCCGTGCACCTCTGCCAATGCCACATTCAGTGACCTCAAGTTGGTAGCTTAGAAATAGGCCATGGTGGCCAGGCGCGGTGGCTCAAGCCTGTAATCCCAGCACTTTGGGAGGCCGAGGCGGGTGGATCACAAGGTCAAGAGATCGAGACCATCCTGGTCAACATGGTGAAACCCCGTCTCTACTAAAAAAAAAATACAAAAAATTAGCTGGGCATGGTGGCGCGTGCCTGTAATCCCAGCTACTCAGGAGGCTGAGGCAGGAGAATTGCCTGAACCCAGGAGGTGGAGGTTGCCGTGAGCCGAGATCGCGCCATTGCACTCCAGCCTGGGTAACAAGCGCGAAACTCCGTCTCAAAAAAAAAAAAAGAAATAGGCCGTGGTAGGAGAATTTACACTAAAATTGGTGAACTCCACAAATCAAGGCCCCCCCGCAACTCCCACGCCAGAGGATTATTACACATTCAGCAGGACATGGCTGTCCACAACTGTCAATCCCAAGGCACCCCTCTGCAAACTCCTGAACACAAGACTCCTTCCAACCTCAGGTTCTATTTCCTGCAGACCCAACTTAAGACACCAGATGACCTTAGGTGAGACGTATCTGCAAAATCAACGCTGTCACAACCACGGTGACTTTGGACATTTCACCTAATCTCACTGAGCCTCAGTTTTCTCATCTCAAAGTGGGAAATGGGACCCGAATCTATGGGTTTGGGGGCTCGGATGCTGAGTGCTCAGGGCACCTCTAAGTTCATGGAATGGATAGTGAGTCTCCATATGACCTGAAAAGTTACCATTAGAGGCCATGTCTATCCAACAGTGATAAACCTCTCAGGTGGCTCTGAGGAGTAAATGACACCAGGGAACAAAAAGCTCCTACTTCAGTGCCTCGCCCAAAACCTCCCTACAAATGAATGCAAAATACTATGATATACCCAGTGCTCCTGAACTGTGGTCCCATGAGCAGAGGATTCACTACTCACCCAGAACCTAGTGGCTCAAAAATGTGTCAAGTGATTCGATGAAACAGTCCAGGTCTGTCTGTTTGCACAGCAGAACAGAGTGCAGAGAGAAATGATGACCAACCAATTCAAACATAAGATTTTTACTCCCATTTTTTACTCTGTTGCCCCCAGAAACACAAGGACAGGCTTTTAATGACCAAAGAGTTGAACGAAACCACCTCTTTAGAAGCATTCTGTTTTGCTTCCCACGGTTGGGCTACTTGCCCGTGGACAGAAAAGGCTCTGCCTTGGGTTTTGGCATCACTCTCTTGCTTCATAGAGCAGATCAGTCTTACTCCTATCTACCTCCGTCCAGCTACAGTTGAGGGCTAATTGTTACCTTGGAGAGTGTTTACTACTGCAGTTCTCTCCTTGAGGAGGGAAATGAGGAGGATTTCTAGTAACCAAAGACGCAGAATCATGCCTTTCTTGGAAGCAGATGAAAGGCATTTGTCTTTAGCATTCTGTTGTGCACCTTACTGATTCCCAAATTACGTGTTAGGGAATACAGCCTGAAACACTGCAGCCGTGTAGCTGTTTGGCGTGCACTTTCCTGAGCTCTGTCACCTATCATTTGAAAATGAGAAGCAGTTGTATTTCAGGTGGGGCTTGGCAAGCAGATACACAGGACGCCCAGTTAAATTTGAATTCCAGATGAATAATCAACACTGGTTTTAGCATAAGGATGTCCTAAGCAATATTGGGGACATATTTATACTAAAAAAATTCTTCGTTGTTTATCTGAAATTCAGATTTAGCCAGGCATCTGCTCTGGTTTGAATGTTTGTGCCCCTCCAAAATTCATGTTGAAACTTAATCCCCATTGCAGTGGTTTTAAGGGGGGGGGGCTTTTGGGAAGTGATTGAGACAAGAGGGCAGAGCTTTGTGAATGGAGTTACATGCCCTTATAAGGAGGCTTTCGAGAGCTGCCTGGCCCTTTTGCCCTTCTGCCACGTGAGGACAACACATTTGCCCCTGCCATGTGCACACGCCAGGGAGGAGGCACCATCTCGGAAGCAGAGGACGAGTCCTCACCAGACACCAAGTCTGCTGGCACCTTGGTCTTGAACCTCCCAGTCTCCATCACTGTGAGAAATAAATTTCTATTATTTATGAACTACCCAGTCTAAGTACTTCACAGCAGAAATCGACTGAGATAATATTCCATTTTTTTATTTGGCAACTCTAATTTTAGCAAAATTCAAGAAATCAAAAAGGATAAGAGAAATGTAAGGTTCCGGTTGAAGCAGCTCTGGCCATGTTCCTTATTTTGCGTTCTGAGAGATGGGCATCATTGTCAACCATACACTTAACTCTAATCCTTCCGCTGCTGGGGAGGGGCATATACAAGAGGAGAACAGCAACATTTTAATGACTTGAAATTAGAACTTCCTGCCTTTGAAACCTCATGAATTTTAGAGGTATTCCTGTATCCTGTAGCAGGACAAAGCGGAGAAAAAAGGCCCCCCAACCTTCACATACATAGAACACAACTTCTGCCATCTGGAATGTCTTCCAACTGACCTCAATTACTGCCCCTTTACCCACCATATCTAAGTTCTGAAAATGGCGGCCATCTATCTGTCAAGGTAAGAACCTCCGCCCTTTACACACTGTTTTATTTCTGGATTTGGTACCTAACTTTTCAAACAAGGACAGATAATTATGTTACGAGTAAGAGGGGAGGAAGAGAAAGAGAGAGAATCTGAAACTGTGTAGACACAGGACTTGTCCCCTCCGCTGTAGACATAAAATGCTTGATGGATGCCCGCCTATGTTCCTATACCAAATGCCAGACACCAGAAGAGAGGCATGGGGTGCACCCCAAAGTTCCTATATCTCAGTTCACAGTGACAGCAGCGATAGCATAGCTCACCCTTCTACCACCAAGGCTTATTATACCCAAGGGAGCTACAAAATGAGAACGTCCATGGGTAATTATAAAACAATAAGATATCTTTCCATGAGCCACAAGGAAATTCAAATCTTACTACCTAACATGCATGCCATTTAGGCCATGATCTGACACCAATAATTTACTTTAGCTTCCTATTGCATAGGTGTGAAAGCCACTTATGCTGGTCACCGTGAATACCTGCTCTGGATCACAGCAGCCTAGGTCATGGGACATGGAAAAGAAGCAAATCCTTGTGATTTTTTTCCCTGAAGATGTTATTTTAGGGCAGTTTTAGGTTCACAGCAAAATTAAGAAACAGGTGCCTGTCCCCTGCCTCCTGCCCCAACAAATGTGTAGCCTCCCCGACCTTATCCACTTCCCCTATCAATCAGAGTGGTACATTTGTTACAATTGATGAACCTCACCGACACATCATTGTCACTCCAAGTCCACAGTGTACATTAGGGTTCACTGTCAGCATCGTACACTTTGATGAGTTTGGACAAGTGTATAATGCTACGTATTCATCTTTATGGTATCATCCTTGTGATTTTTAAGCCACAGATTTTGGACTTGTTTGTTATTGTAGCAGGACCTAGCTGACACTGACTAATACAATCAGGATTGAAAATATTTTGGGGTTACAAGGGCCACACTGCAATGGCTATACACGGTATCAAGTTGCAGATTTTAGCCACAGGGATAACTGCAAAGAGGGTGGCTCTGGAGCAAGACAAGTTTGGGCTCAGATGCTACTGTACAACTTATTAGCTGTGACTTTGCACAAGTCACTTGACTTCTTTAAGCATCAGATTCCTAAAAATCATGGCACTCCTGTCACTGGGTTGCTAATGGAGATTAAATGACACACTGTGTATAAATTAGCACAGTGCCTGGAACACAGCAAGCTCCCTATAAAAGTTAGTTAATATTAATGCTTTGTAATTCTATTGTTATTCCAAGGTAGAGGTTCTAATATAAGAATCCCACAGTAATACATTCGGCATTCTGTACTTGAAGTTTCCAAAGGTGAGTTCACAGGATCTTAGGTCTTCTGGTTCCACTTGAACTTAAATACCTATCAGTGTTGTGTCTGTGCTGCGACATCTCCCCTTAACTTGCACCTCACTGGGCCTAGTTCCGTCTTCTCCAGTGACTCTGAAGAGTCATAGTCTTCTCTCCTGTGACAGACACTGGCCTAGTTCCGTCTTCTCCAGTGACTCTGAAGAGTCATAGTCTTCTCTCCTGTGACAGACACTGGCCTTCTCCACCATATTCCCCACAACCACCTCTGTGTGCCTCTCCAGAGATCTCAGTTTTCCCATTTCCTTGTGTAACGGGTTTCTTAGCCATTCTCCATGCTGCCTGCCCTCATTTGGAGCCATCTCACTTCTTCCAGGTTCATACATATGAGGGCACCAAGACTCGGTCCATTGGGTGCAGAGTGCATCGGCTAAGCAGCCTCCACCCAGCCTAGGAGGCAGCAATCAACTCAAGCCTCCTGCCCTTTCCCATGCAACCTGCCATTAGGCCATGTCTCCTTCAGCCTATTTTTGGGTAATTGCTATTATTTTTTCTTAATATAAATGTTTGACAGATTGATTTCATTTTCTAGTTCTCCTCATCTCCCGGCCCGTCATTCATTTACTCAACAGATCTCTGTCCTGCACAACAACATGTGGGACCCAGATACTGTGCTTGGTACAGAGGCTGAAAACATCAAGAAATGAGGTTCACAGGCTATGGAAGGAGACTGATTTGGAAATAGAAACATCCTTCAGAATCTTCTGACTCTATATATCATGCAAAGTATAAACCGTTTCATCTGCAAGCATGATGAGTCTGACTTGAATGTTGATACGGTCTGTGTCTCCACCCAAATCTCATCTTGAATTGTAGCTCCCATAATTCCCACGTGTTGTGGGAGGGACCCAGTGGGAGATAACTGAATCATGGGCGTGGTTGCCCCCACACTGCTCTCATGGTAGTTAGTAAGTCTCATGAGATCTGATGGTTTTCTAAGGGGAAACCCCTTTTGCTTGATTCTCATGCTCCGTTGTCTGAGCCACGTCAGATGTGACTTTTGCTTTCCTCTATGATTGGGAGGCCTCCCCAGCCACGTGGAACTGTGAGTCCATTAAACTCCTTTTTCTGTATAAATTACCCAGTCTTGGGTATGTCTTTATCAGCAGCGTGGGAACAGACTAATACAGGTGTCTTCATGTAGAAATGTGATGACAGTGTGGAAATAAGGACTGGGCACCCACAGCAGAACGGTGGCTCCTCTGAGTGACATGCGTCCTAGCTGCAACTCCGCCTGACGCTACCATGCCAAGATTTTGCACTTCTTCCAGGCCCCTTTGTCTTGTTAAAAATAAACTTTCACTCCTTTTCTTCCTTCTAAGTACTAGCAAAGTAAGTAAACTTTCACCCTTTTTATTTTCTCCTGAGGGAGAGAAGGAGGAAGGAAGAAGGAAAGAAAACTTAACAGAGAAGAAAAAGGAAAAATTTAAGTTAGCATTATATATTTAAATATGTAAACCTAGATAAACTTGTAGGATGCTTGAAAACAAGTACAATATTTTCTCATTTCAGGTCTCTGCCATTTTTTTTTTTTTTTTTTTGAGATGGAGTTTCACTCCTGTTGCCCAGGCTAGAGTGCAACGGCACAATCTTGGCTCACTGCAACCTCTGCCTCTAGGGTTCAAGAGATTCTCCTGCCTCAGCCTCCTGGGTGGCTGAGATTACAGGCATGTGCCACCACACCCGGCTAATTTTTTGTATTTTTAGTAGAAATGGGGTTTCACCATGTTGGCTAGGCTGGTCTCCAACTCCTGACCTCAGGTGATCCACCCACCACAGCCTCCCAAAGTGCTGGGATTAGAGGCGTGAGCCTGCCATTTCTGCCATTTTTTACATTTTCTGTGATTACTCAGAAATCCCTAACAGTGGTCCAGCCATCATACACCAGCACACACTAGCTGACCCTGGTGTGCAACAGGCCAATGCTTGGACACTTGGATTCTTTTGAACTGAGTAACTATACTCTTGATGTCATACTTCTCCTGAGCTTTGAGCTTCCCTTAAGGAAGTATTTTCCTTTTAAGAAAATGGAAACAAATTAGCAGGCAAATAGTTCGGCCGGGCTTTTCATCCACCAACATTAACACAGTGCCTGGTAGAGTGTGAAAACCCGATAAATATGTTAGGTAAGTCCCTTGTGATCAGTAAGTAAATATGTTAAGTAAACATATTTTTGAGAAGTGGAGAGGATGGAAGAGGAGTAACTGATCTAACAGAGCAGAAGAGGCCCTTGGGGGGCTCCCCTGAGTGACACGGCCCTCCAGGTTCCTCTGGGAGCTAGGGACAAAGGCACAGGGTTGAATATAAGGGGGCTCACTTGGACCCTAGCCTTCCTTCCCCACTCAGCAAGGCCTAACCCTCTAAAACCTTATTAAAACATCTCTAAAAATGCTGAAAGATAAAACGAAAACCTCTTCAAAAAAAAAATAGAATGAAAAAATGAGATAAAACAGGAGAGAAGTGCAACAAATAATTGCTGAGAGTTCTAGGGACACAGAACAGAGACACTGGAGGGAGGAAACCATCAGAGAAGTCATACAAGAGTATTTCCCAGAACTGAAAAGCACACTACGCTGGTCTGAAAGGACCACTGAGTCAAAACCCACCGCAGGAAAGTCTGAAACACCCTTCTCTGTGGTCACCCTGTTACAACTTGTATTCCCTCCAGTGCCAAGCAAAGAAAATACGGAGCAGTGTCAAGCAGAGCCTCCCACTGCTCTGAGTGTCACTTTCCAAGGGCTTTTCATTTCAAAAGGGATAAAATCCAAAGTCCTTTCAGTCGCCCCTCATGATACGGCTTCTGCTGAACTCTCAGCCTTCCCACCTGCCACTCCTCATGCACTGTGGGCACACAGTGCTCTCCGTTCCTCCCGCACGCCAGCCACAGGTCCCTTCCACTTGCTTCTGCCTCCATCCTCTGTCTTCCCCAGGAGGCTCCTCCTTCTCACCTCTAGGCCTCAGCACTAATATCACTTCCTCAGAGAGCTCTTCCCTGGTCACCCTAACACCCACAGCCCAGAAAACCTTCCTCAACTTCCCTTTTCTGTTTTATATTCATTGTACTTGTCACTGACTGAAATCACTGTATTTATGTATTTCTTATATATTTTTTTCCTCTACCAGATTATAAGCTCCATAAGGTGAAAATCTTGTCTTATTCACTGCAGTATCACTGGAGTTCAGATAGTGCCAAAGTAAGTGTTCAGCATTTGACAAATAATTGAGTTACCAGCACAACAAATGACAGGAAGCCTCATGAAGGTGCATGGCCATGAAATGTTACAGCAGAAGGACAAAAAGAAGATCCTAAGAGTTTCAAGGTGAAAAGGGCATCAGAATGCACTAAACTTCCCCCTCAGCAAAATTAAATCCTAAAACACAATGAATGGTGGAACATCTTCAAAAATCTGAAGAAAAATTGACCTTTTTCACAGAACTGGAAGAAATCACCTTAAACTTCATATGGAACCAAAACAGACCTGCATATCCAAAACAATCCTAAGCAAAAAATAAACAAAGCTGGAGCCATAACGCTACCTGACTTCAGACTATACTACAAGTCTACAGTAATAAAAACAGTATGGTACTGGTACCAAAACAGAGATATAGACCAATGGAACAGAATAGAGGCCTCAGAAGTAACACCACATATCTACAACCATTTGATCTTTGACAAACCTGACAAAAACAAGCAATGGGGAAAGGATTCCCTGTTTAATAAATGGTGTTGGGAAAACTGGCTAGCCATATGCAGAAACCTGAAACTGGACCCCTTCCTTACACATTATTCAAAAATTAACTCCAGATGGATTAAAGATTTAAACATAAGACCTAACACCATAAAAACCCTAGGTAGAAAACCTAGGACATACCATTCAGGACATAGGTGTAGGCAAGGACTTCATGACTAAAACACCAAAAAGCAATGGTAACGAAAGCCAAAATAGACAAATGGGATCTAATTAAGAACTTCTGCACAGAAGAAACTATCATTAGAGTGAACCAGCAACCAACAGAATGGGAAAAAATTTTTGCAATCTACCCATCTGACAAAGGGCTAATATCTAGAATCTACAAAGAACTTAAACAAATTAACAAGAAAAAAACAAACAACCCCATCAAAAAGTGGGCAAAGGATATGAAGAGACATTTTTCAAAAAAGACATTTATGCAGCCAACAAACATATGGAAAAAATGGTCATCATCACTGGTCATTAGAGAAATGCAAATCAAAACCACACTGAGATACCATCTCACACCAGTTAGAATGGCGATCGTTAAAAAATCTGGAGACAATAGACACTGAAGAGACTGTAAAGAAATAGGAATGCTTTTACACTGTTGGTGGGAGTGTAAATTAGTTCAACCATTGTGGAAGACAGTGTGGCAATTCCTCAAAGATCTAGAAAGAGAAATACCATTTGACCCAACAATCCCATTACTGGGTATATACCCAAAGGATTATAAGTTGTTCTATTATAAAGACACATGCACACATATGTTCATTGCTGCATTGTTTATAATAGCAAAGACTTGGAACCAACTCAAATGCCCATCAATGATAGACTGGATAAAGAAAATGTGGCACATATACACCATGGAATACTATGCAGCCATAAAAAAGGATGCGTTCATGTCCTTTGCAGGGACATGGATGAAGCTGCAACCTACCATTCTCAGCAAACTGAGATACGGAAAACCAAACACCACATGTTCTCACTCACAGCGGGTGTTGAACAATGAGAACACATCAACACATGGAGGGGAATATCACACACTGAGGTGTGCTGGGGGGTGAGGAACTGGGGGGGGATAGCACGGGATATGGGGATTGGGGAGGGATAACATTAGGAGAAATACCTAACGTAGATGACGCAGGGATGGATGCAGCAAACCACCATGTGTGTGTATACCTATGTAACAATCCTGCACAATCTGCACATGTACCCCAGAACTTAAAGTATAAACACACGCACACACACACACAATACTCAAAATTCTCTCCTTTCACATTAAAAAAAATCTGAAAAAAAATAACTTTCAAACCAAGGTGCTATACCTAGCCAACCTATCTAACAGATGTTAAGATAACAGATATTTTCCGACATGTAAGGATTAAAAATAGTAGCCTCACATACACCTTTTTAAAGAAGCTTCTGCAGGATGTACCAGTGCAAAGCAAGAGAGAAAAATCAGGAAGCTACAGAAATCAGGAATGAGAGACACAAAACAGCAAAGTGGTAAAGAGAAGTCCAAAATTATGGTGAGTAGAAGTTTTAGGTGAAGCTCTGCACAGAACTTCACCTAAGACAACTTGAAATTATGTGAAACAGAAGGGAGGCATCCAATTTAAAAAGAAATTGATAAATTTTTTGATAAGATTGAACATGTGAAATAAAAAAGCTACTGACAGGTGTTATAATAGATCTGATGGGATAACTACAAATAATCAAAAATATGTAGAAAACAGAAAAAAATTAATGAGGCAATTTTTAATTCCAAGAGAAGCAAAAATTTTTACCAAAAAAGGAAATGATATCACAATACACTGAAGTAAGTAATATCTACCTAGTCAAACAATGTAAGCACTGACTACCAATTTATCTGAAAATACACAGTTGTATGGAAAGGACAGGGGAGGGGGAAGAGTATAAGAGATCTAAGATCTCATCTACTATAATATGAACTCAATACTTAAGTTTTAAAATTGATAAACAGTAAATTCATCAATGTGAAAGCATGCACGTTCAAAGCACAAAACTCAAAAATTGCATTTCTTTACACTAACAATGAATCTGTGGAAACTGAAATAACACAATACTGGCCAGTCACAGTGGCTCACGCATGTAAGCCCAGCACTTTGGGAGGCCAAGGTGGGTGGATCACTTCAAGTCAAGAGTTTGAGACCAGCCTGGTCAACATGGTGAAACCCGTCTCTACCAAAAATCCAAAATTTAGCGGGATGTGGTGGAGGGTGCCTGTAGTCCCAGCTACTTGGGTTGCTGAGGCAGGAGAATTGCTTGAACCTGGGAGATGGAGGTTGCAGTGAGCTGAGATCATGCCACTGCACTGTAGCCTGGGCGACAGAAAGAGTCTCCGTCTCAAAAAAAAAAAAAATACCATTTACAACTGCTTCAGAAAAAGGTGAAATACTTAGGTATACACTTAACAAACTAAGTACAGGATTGGTATATTAAAACTCAAAGAAGACCTTAAGAAAAAAAAAAGGATATATTGTGTTCATAGATCAAAAGATTTAACATAGAAAAGATGGCAATTCTTCCCCAAATTGATCTATAGTTTCAATACCATTACTATCAAAATCCCAGAAAGGTTTTTTATAGACATAAATTTCATTCTAAAATTTGCATAGAAAGGCAAAAGTTCTCCAATAGCTAAACCAATCTTTAAAAAGGACAAAGTGGGAAGACTCACTCTAACAGCTAAGCTCACTATATAGCTACAGTAATTAAAACAGTGTGATACTGGCAGATCGACGGACATAGAGCTAGCTGAATACAACAGAAAATCCACAAAGACTCATTTACAAATATGTCTAACTGATTTTTTTGCAAAGGTGCAAAATCAATTCAAAAGAGGAAGAGAAGTCTGTTCAAAAAATTGTTCTGAGGCTGGGCGTGGTGGCTCATGCCTGTAATCCCAGCACTTTGGGAGGTGAGGTGGGATCATGAGGTTTGAGACCAGCCTGGCTAACATGGTAAAACCCCCATCTCTACCAAAAATACAAAAATTAGTCAGGCGTGATGGAGGGCACCTGTAATCCCAACTATTTGGGAGGCTGAGGCAGTAATTGCTTGAACCTGGGAGGCGTAGGTTGCAGTGAACCAAGATCACGCCATTGCACTCCAGCCTAGGTGACAGAGCAAGACTCCATATCAGAAAAAAATAAAATTGTTCTGAAACAATTGGACATCTATAGACAAAAAGCAGAATTTTGACTCAAAACTCACCGCTATACAAAAAAAAAAAAAAAAAAAAACCCTCAAAATAGATCAAACCCTTAGATGTAGAACATAAAACTATGAAACTTTTAGGGAAAACTGAAAAATCTTCACAATCTAGGGCTAGGCCAAGTTCTTAGACCAGACACCAACAGCATAATCCCAAAAAGGCAAAGCTGATAAACTGGATGGTGCTCTCTTAACTATGGCCTTCAAAATTCCTCTGGGCAACAGAACCTTCTCTAGGGAAATCGACCAATCCAAGAGAAAAGACCTTAAGGTAATCATATGACAGCACATGAGGTACCTCCTGTACTGTGTGCAGCATAAAACCCTCACTCATGCCAGCCCGAGTGATGCCAGCCGACTCTGCACAGGCTTCTGAGGGCCCCTCTCCTTTCCTTCTCTAGGCGCTGTACGGGATGCCTGCCAGAAACACTGCATTCTACATGTGCAATTCAGGAGCACAGGAAAGTCAGTATCCAAAAGCAGGTTGTGAAATGCATTTCATAGGTTCCTCGGAAGGTCCTGCAGGATTTCAGTGTCAGTCAGTTGGCCGACTTAGTGACAGCTTCCCGTGCTGGCTCTCAAAACTTAGCGGGGTGTGGTGGAGGGCGCCTTCTCACTCCTTTGTCTGTCATTTCTCCTGCCCAGGATCACATTCACAAAAAAATACCTAACTGTATATAAGCCTCTGTCTCAGGTTTAGCTCTCTGAAGATCCCAGGTAAAGAGATGAAGTCCTTCTAAAAATGGCCCACCTGAGAAGTTTAATAAAAAAAAAAAAAATGACAGTTCCAAAGCCCCTTCCCGCCACGAGCACACTCTTGGCACTCCCAATCACCTGTTTAATGGCTGACTCTCATATATGAAGCTAGAGGGTCCTCTTATAAATCACAGCAGGGGCCGGACATGGTGGCTCACCCCTGTAATCCCAGCACTTTGGGAGGCCGGGGCAGGTGGATCACTTGTGGTCAGGAGTTCAAGACCAACCTGGCCAATATGGTGAAACCCCATCTCTACTAAAAATACAAAAATTAGCTGAGCATGGTGGCGTGTGCCTGTAATCCCAGCTACTTGAGAGGCTGAGGCAGGAGAATTGCTTGAACTCGGGAGGCATAGGTTGCAGTGAGCCGAGATAACGCCACTGCACTCCAGCTTGTGTGAGAGACCAAGGCTCTGTCTCAAACAAACAAATCACAGCAAGGCTGATCCTGCTTTTGATCAGTTTGATCTTCCATAAGAGACACCAGCAAACTCACCTTTTAGACAGTTTTTGACATGATTTCCAAAGCCAGTTTTACTTTTATTAAAGTCCAATTAGTTACACATACATTAAGACCATGTTAATTTTACTGCATTATAATCTGAAAATGGATAAACTGGCCTCTCTTGCCCTTTTCTGTCAGCTTCTGGTATAGAACAAATATCACCAGAGACCATCCAGCATTTCTGTTGCTTTGCTAAGACATGTGAAGATCTTCACCTTGTCAGTGAAGACAAGCTTTCATTGATGTTGCCTCGGCCATCTAGCCAAAGACTGAAAAACTAAATACGGATGAAAAATCCCATATGAATGTGGGCTACTAAAATGGAAATGTAATTTTATTAAGTATTTGGGTTTTGCTAGAATCACCTCCACCCAGATTTTGGTGGAGGTAATTCATCAAAGACAACGCTTGATCACAGTTCTGGAAGTGACAGAGAAAGCCAGCTGTGGAAGAGTGCTCAAATATAGGGAGACGGAAAGTATTTGACCCCTCCTAGTGACTTTAAAAAATATAAGGTTAAATACAATTTCTAATAGCTTCTGAATGGGGGCAATAGAAAAAGCCATCATTTGGGGTCTTAAAACATCTGTATATTTTTTAAACAGAAAAACTATTCTTTTCAAAATAGGACATTGGCAAAACGGGGCAGGGTTGGGGTGGGGGTTGAGTGGCACTGGACTCAGTCGAGGTGACAGGACATGTTTGCCCACCAGTTTGTCTCCACGTCTTCATTCCTAGGGTCCTAGGAAGTCAGAGACCATTGTAAACTGAATGCACCCTGTACTGGTCTGATTTCTTTTGATAGCCTGCATTACCAATTACAAAAATCTTTGAAATTAAGTATCTTTGAAAATGAAAAACTGAACTAACGTTCCAATTTGGAGGAAGGGGGACTCAATGTAGAAACTAAAATCATGGTAAACAAAAGGGTTGGGGAGTGTTCGAAATGGTCTTCTGACTTTAACCATAACAACGAGGACTATCAGTTAGGCAGAGTGCTCTGAGCCTATGTGCTGGCTCCACTACAATTTTTTTTTTTTTTTTAATGTCTGGCAGAATGTTTTACAAACTAAACCCAGCAAGACTACAATTCTACCAGAAGGTGCCTCAGATGGTTTTGCTAATAATTCTGCTAAGCTAAAATGGAGAAAAACATCATTTCAAGTATTCACTTTTCAAAAACCATCCATTTTAAGCTACAATATTAAATATCTCTTCCTTCCTCCCTTCATCGCCATCAACCAAATGGAACCAAACCCTGGAAGAACCCTCACTAAAAGGTAGAGGGGGTCGGCACTGACATTTTTGAATATGTGAGCATGCTAAAAATCTTGTCATTCATTTCTTGCTGCCCAGAAGTTGTGTCCAGTTTACATGTAACTTCGTTTGAGGAGAGTAAGTTCCTTTAGAGAACTCGGGGGAAGCCGGCATTGCATTGCGAAGATGTTAAATGCGAACCACTATATATTGGCTTTTGTTTTAATAGCCTTTTAACCAACTTTGTTAATGGACTGAATGCAATTTAGATATGGAACTTGGCTAAAACGTAGCTTCAATTGGCTATTAAAATTTAAGAGCCAACTAAGATAGCTAATTACAAAAAAAAGCTCCAGTGATAATGCTAAGCAGAATTAGTAATAGCAAATGACAGTCTGTCTAGTCTTATTCCCATAGGGAAAGAAACTCTTAACCGAGAAGTCAACCAGACAATGCGCAGCAAACCTAATTGCATTACTGGTATTACGGCATACGAATCTGGCAGCTCCCTGGGACAAAGCAGGGAATCAGATCTGCCAAACTCAAGGCAGAAAGCGACTGACCCTCTTTTACATGCCAGTTAGAGAAGATTCCAGGAAACGTTATTTCTGTTGAGATGAGTAAATGCTCTTTCACTAAGGAACATTCCGGCAAAGCCCTAGTAAGGACTGAACAGTAAGGATAGAAGGAAACAGACCTTCCAAAAAGCACAGCTTCAAAGGAATAGATCCGCCACCTATGCAGAATTCGATTTTCCTTTAGATATTTAGGTCTAAAAAAGACAACAATAAATACCTGCTAAAAAGTTGAGTTTAGAGAAAAAAAAGTTCTGCTTTTGGCTTCATTATAGATACCCTCATTATGGCATCAGCTGAAGTGCAGACGGGCTCTCCTGTGAAGATTTATCATGTGTGGTGGCCACTTTGAATTGGAGGTACTGTAGTCTTTAACATTCCCTAGTCAAGTGTCTCCCTGCTGTGCCTGTAAATGTCAGTCCAGTTTTTTCACGGCTGTGCGCACAGATTAGAAACAGCAGGAGAGCTTGGGAGTATGACTACAATACCAGTAAGGACACTTGTCTTCGTGGCACTGCTCAAGTGATTCTTGGAATGCAGGACCCTGCTGTTTTCTAATATTTACACACAACTGGAGTCATCAAGAGCAGTAAATGCAGTCTAAAGGCAGCTTGCTTCTTTGTGTTAGGGACTTCACATTCAAATAGGGATATCAACAATAACACCAAAAAAAGAATTTTTTTTAAACTTTCATATTTCCCCTCAATTTTGCTGCTACAAGACCAACCAGGTATTATCACGACTGTTCACTTAGCTTGACCCTCCCTTCCAAACACTTTCTATGTGCATCACACAGTTCATTGGGAACAGCAGGTGTTTTGGATTCTTGACCTCAAATTGTGTTTTTGCAGGCCGTGGTTTCTCTGACCTCTACAGGAACAGACAGGGCCTTGGAAACCATTTTGATGTAATTTCAACCACCTTTGCTTTCTGAACACTTTGCATGACATATCAAAGACTTATTTTGGGGCTGCAGCACCTGGAATACAGACTGCTTGTCTTTCAAAAGTCTAGTTAGAAACTTTAAAAAGAAAAGAAAAACCCATTGCAACTGTACTCATATCTTAAGAAATGTCTAAATGACCCTACTTTAAATTATGAATGCTAGGGTACACTACATTTTTAAATAGCAAAAACCACACTTTTGCAGCAACCTAATACTTTGCCATAACTTTAATTACCTGCCAAGGATTTCTGGACTAGAAACTTGGGGTGGGAGGCACACAGGGACTGAATCATGTACTCCTGCAATTACAGTGATACGCAGATAGGGATGTACATATTACTCCTCCAGTTAAACTCACGTTTGCACCAATATGTTCTATAATAGCTAATGAAATAAATGAAGACAGGAGAACAAAGTTAGGATGTTTGTGGTTTGGGCGGGGGAAGGAGTAGGGAGAATTACAATGTCCACATCAAAGGTCTTCCTAAGAACCTTGAAGGAACATTTCTCTACCTAGAAAAGTTCAAGAAGTTCTTCTCTCTTCACCAGGCAATCGAATAGTATCACTTCCCAGTTGTAACTTTCCCTGAAATACAATATACTGTCCTGTATCTTTCCAGTCTCCCAAGCTTAGCAGACTCTTCAGTAGCTGTACTTTAAGTACTAACACATATTGGTCCCTTATGGGGAAAGTCTACAAGTGTGTAGGGATCTTTCTCACATCTGAGAATTATACCAAGGACCACCACGAATTTCTGAACTACAATTTTTGTGTAAAGGCCAGAGAGAATATTGAATATAGCAATTTTTCCACTTTTAAAGAAATTGTTGCCCAGGTGTTATAAGGTGTTCATTTTAAATATCCGTGATGACTTTTCACTGGCTTCTATATCAGAAGCAGAAAGGCAACACACAGGAAAGTGGAAATAGCATTCAGACTACTCTTTCACCCTCTCCCCATACTCGGGATTCACTCCTCCCTGCTGCATCCCAGGCACAAAGATTATATTATCTTCTCCACTCACACTGCTGACACCTCAGAACCTAACTGAGTTAAAGAAGAGGGTTTCCTGAAGATCACTTGTAGTGGTTTACAAATGAAACTGAATTTTCTCAATGCAGAAATTTTACTGGGAACTTCAGGACAAGCCAAACTACACAAACGCAAGAATGCTATTCATAAGTTGCAAAATGCTATGCCATAATAAACTCACCACTCTATGTATAAACACATCCTCAGTACAGTGGAAATAGTAAGCATTTTGTGTAACACACAAGTGATAGAGTTGTCTAAACGATCTGGTCAGCAATAGACTACATACCATTACTAATATAGTGTATGAGGCTATCTGCATATCAAGACCCTTTTATAATATTAATTCTTTAGTGTGACTTGTACTTTCTGCATCAGAACTTAATAAATTGGAAGATTAGAGAATAACCTGTGGAACTTTAAAAAACTACAAATTTTTATCCATGCAACTGTTATAACTAAAAAATTAAGCAGGCGTGAAAACAGGACTAACACAGCCAAAGGATAAGAGTTAGATTTCTGTAGTGGGGGCAGGATCATAAGTGAATTTTGATTTCTGTTAATGTGGCTTGAGTGATAAATTAGAATAAATAAGTAAAATGGCATTAATTAAGTCAGTGTGGTGCTGGCATAAGAACAGACAGATCAATGAAATTGAACAGATAGTCTAGAAACAAGAGTATATAATAAAGCAGGCATCACAAACCAGGGTGGAGGAGGGGTGGGAGAGATCATTTATTTAACAAATTGTACTGAAGCTACTGGCTAGCTGCTTAGAAAAAAAATCTTCGTGATCCTCACCTCATAGCACACATATACCAAACTACATTTCATTTGGATTGAAAATTTAGAAGCATTAAAACAAAAAAGCCTAGAGAAAGTCATGGTAAATATTTCTAATTTCTGGACGAAAAATATTTTAAAACAGTCGCAGAAATCACAATGAAAGATCAATAGATTAAAGCCATAAAAGCTAAACTTCATAAAAATTAAAAATATACACAAAAAATAAATGGGGAAAAGTCGGCAACAAAAGTGGCAAAGAGTTAAGGTCATTACTGTATAAACAGTACATACCAACACATAAAAAAGAAAAGAGGGATTAGTTTACAAATAAAGGTTTGGGTGCACTAGCAATAAAAAAGAAAATTTACCTTATCAAAGTATAAAAAAAAAAAACAATGTGTTAGTCTGGGTGGCTTAAATAGCAAACATTTATTTCACACAGTTCTGGAGGCTGAGAAATAGATTTTCTGCCAGATTCTATTCCTGGCGAGGACCATCTTCCTGGTTTGCAGATGGTCACATGACAGGGACAGGCATCATCTCTCTCCTGTCTCTTCTTATAAAGGCATGAATCCCATTCATGAAGGTTTCACCCTCATGACCTAATCATCTCCCAAAGACCCACCTCCAAAGACCATTATCTTAGGGGTTAGGCTTAAACACAGAAACAATGCAGGGGACACAAACTTTCAGTCTATATTTCTCAAAAATGACAAAAATGTAGGCTGGGCACTCAGACCTACTGGGCAAAGTGTTAACAGACAGATTTTTGCAAAGCAATTTAATAATATGCATCCACAACTTCCCATTTCAATGTCTTTGACTCAGTGGTTCCCTTTTGAAAATCTAAGAATATTCATATATGTCAACGAAGACTTCTGCCTAATTTTGTTCAAAAATAGTTTATAATATACCAATACTGGAAACAATATTATGAAAATGGTCATGAAAGTATCAGAAATTCATTAAAAAAGCTGAGAAAACACAGAAGTTATATTCATGAAGTATAATACAGAAAGTATTTAACATTAACTCTTAAAAGCAGAATATAAAGTTGTATATGAAGTATAACTATTTAAAGATAAAAAAACATGAAAATGGCCAGAAGAAAATGTGTCAAAACATTAATAGTGGTTGCCTGTGGGTGGTAGTATTATGGCTGGTTTGTCTATTGATACTTTTCTGTGTATTCTAAACTATTTTAGATGGCCATGTATTATTAATACACTCCTATAATCCAAAAATATAGAGCATTAAAATAAAATTTTAAAGAATAAACAACATATAATGTTCAACTGTGGACATATATATCGCCCTACACAAATACAAATAAATTATTTATATTTCCAGCAATTTATTGCTGTGCAGCTGGGTCTTTATATGCACACGTAATTTAGTAATTCAAAGAGATAATCAGGGTTTTATAACTGGCTTATTAGTGTTTGATTTGTCTTAGATCACTGTTAAAGAACACCTAGAAGCTATTTCACTTCAGGGCTTAGTCAATTACCAAAGACTTATCAGTTGCTTTCCAGAAAATGTAGAGCACATATACATCCTGTTGTGTGAAGGACAAGAGCCTGGCAGTGGTGCTGATCCTCAACAGACTAAAAAACCTCAGCTCAGTAAGGACCGAAGGAAAATGGCAGAGAAGGCAGGAGAAAATGGAACTAACACGTTAGAATATGCAAGTTGGACTGTGAAAGGAGAACAAAGAATGGCAAATCCACTCCATACAGGGATTAGAAAGAAAATAAAAACAATGCAAAATAAAAATACTAAACATAGAACTGAAAAGGACAAGGAAAAAAATAACTGAATGACATGGTTACTTAACCATTTCTTAAAAGGGGAACAGAAAAAAAACAGTACAAGGTAGGGAATAAAATAGCAGAACGACGGATGTAGCTAACGAATCAAACTGGTTACTATGGCTAGTAGTTTTTCATTCAATTCTGTAGCCCTGCCAATATGGTAACATCCAAAAAATGCCACCACTTGTTTAAAACAATATGTGAGGAAATATTTGTTTTCTTAATATTTAACCAACAAGTTTTGCTGTTTTTGTGTTCTGAAAAATGAGGCCGCTACGGCATATACAGAAACACACCACACACGTTTTATTCTATTTTAAGCATTAATGTGTTTAAAACAGAATTTGAGAGTTGATTTAGGTGTTACAAATAAACTTGAGGACATTAACAATGATGAGAATTAAAACCTAACATTCTACAGAAAGCAGGAGGAGCCTCTACCCAAAATCAAATTTTCTAATCTGTAAAGATATGTAGCTCTAGAACTTCAGGAGGCATTAAAAGGTTAATCTTCAAAGGAAAGTCTGCAGAGGTTTTGCAGTTTTCAGTATCTAACCATTTTGGTGATAAATGCTTCACATGACAACTGAATAGCCACATAAAAGGGCCAGAAGTTAGAAAGAGTCTTTACATTGGTTCATAGTTTCTCAAACTTGGTACCATCCTGACAATTTCTGGTATGTCTATATCCCACCTGTACATTTATTTATTTTTTTCCCTCAAATCAACTTGCTTTTATAAACTGAAATACCTACTTTAGGCTTATCCTAAGTAGCAGAGAAATCACCAGTTTAATGTGCTAGCTGTATAATGAATACATATTAAAATACTTAAATATTTAAACGAAACCATGTCCATATACATTCTGAACACACTGTGCACGTTATAAGTGGTAAGGCATACCACCCATCAGAAACTATAGTCCGATCCCAATTTCTCTAACCAAGTAAAATTTGAGGAATGAATCCTGAAATTGTTCATAAATATGTTAAAATTCCAAGCTTTTGTTCCCAAGGAAACTTAAAAAATTCCAGATCTTAAAATTTCTCATCACTGAAACTCCGAAGCACTTGGTTTACAGTACAAATATTACAGGCTATGAAAGAGAAACCTTAAGAAAAATAAACTCCTGTGAATGAACAATAGACTAGATATATTAATTTCTAGCCACAGGACTTCCTGAGACGAAGCCAGTCTTTACACAATGTTTAATCACACACCCCTGGATCATTTATCACTGGTTTTCTTGTCACACAGCTCGCATACTGACATAATTCCTATGTAATCTAACTTTCACCTTTGTAGATTTTCTTCCTCATGGATATGCTTACTCCACTTTTTATTTCCTATTCCTTTCTCATCTTTGTACCTTCCTGTTTCATACAGCAGGTGCTTAATAAAAGATTCTGGAACAGAACAAAATCAATACAAACCAAACCTTATGGCTACAACATATTGTGCATTTGTATTAAACAAAAGAGATTTTTATTTTAAGCTTTGCATTTCCTTAAAAGTGAGGACTTTGTCAAACATTTTTATCCACTCTGAGAAATGTACAATGATTAGAAAAGTGCATGTCATAGTGATTTTCGTATGTATGTACTCCAAAACATCAAAAACACACGCCTTTGGAATAACTTAGGGAGTACAACCTGAAGACTTTGAAATTTCATAAATTAGCCTTTAATAAATTGTACAAATTATTATTTTTATAAAAAAGTTTGTTTTCCAAACACACGGGGTATTTAATTATTATTTCCACTTCGCAAGACTCACATGAAAATAAAACACTTTCAAATAGAAAAGGAGAAAAAAGTCAAATGAAAGCAACGAAAAGAGAAGCTGGTTCACAGCATCTGAATTACTTCTGGACTCTCTTTGTGGTTCTTGAACCTTGAAGACAAATCAAAGAAACTTAAATCATTAATCAATAATTTATGAAAGCAAAAGAACAGAAATATAAATATCCCTAAAGTTATTAACATTTTAAAATCGAATTGAGTCTGGTGATGTGCAAAGATAAAACTGACACACAAAGGTATAAATGCTAACACCCTGAAAATCTTAGAAAATTGGGTCAATTTTTTAGTATGTCAAAAAATATGCGGACGAAACCTACCTTCTAGTCTTAAGCCATGTAAAAATCCTTTGACTTATAAAATGTATCCAATTTTTACTAATACTGAAATCATTTACTCCAAAATTTACATTTATTGTAAAATTTAAAATATTATCTCCACACGTATAAACTTTAGCAATATAGATAAGCATTCATTCCTCAGGGGGAAGAGGTGAGGTCATGCATGTTATGAAAAGCAAGGGAATGAGTTGCTTTTTAAAGCCTATTACCTACAGCCTTTAGGCAGGAGAGTACTGGGATGTTCTGAAATGGAATGTCTTTTCCACGAGGAATTATATAGATCCCAAATGAGTAGCCTCCTAGAAAAGGATCATATGTGATACTGGTCTAAAGTCACTTATGACAGCTTCTATCTAACTATTCTTGGTTTGGAATAAATCAGTGACTCTCTGTTGGGGGCATGGGAATTCTGCCTCACCAAGAAGACATTTCAGCCCACCTACTACTCCTGCTCCACCTCTGGGCGCAGCAGTCGGCCTGATCATGGCTCCCTAGTACTGCCAAAAGATGCAGGGCCATTTCCTTCCCACTGTTGCATGTTACGCTCTGCCAGGAAAGAGCAGAGCCACCGGAGTGAGGGAAAGCATGGTGCTCACAATTAATGACTGCACAAAAGAACAAAAAGATCACTAATTCTTTTCTCAAAAGTACAAAACATTCTTTGAATGTGGAACAAAATTCTACCGCATATATCTAAAGGTTTTCTGATTATGGGTTTACTTACTTAAACATAGAGGTCAGTTTCAAAACTAGCATTTTTAATTTTTCCAAATTATATATAGTTTCTATATAATCGCCATACAGTTCAATGACAACAAACTATATGAATAGCCTTTTTTCTGCCACTCATAATACATACCCTATATATTGTACTAAGATTGATTTTAAAATTTGAGTTTTTTCTTCAATTTCGGTAACATAGCCTTCTATTAAAAATACCCCACCATAGACTTTTAGGTTTTTATTTCAAGAAACCAGTTAGTTAGTTAGCTAGTTAGTTAGAGAGGGAGTTTCGCTCTGTCACCAGGCTGGAGTGCAGTGTCGTGATCTTGGCTCACTGAAACCTCCGCCTCCCGGGTTCAAGTGATTCTGCTGCCTTGGCTTCCAGAGTAGCTGAGAATACAGGCGCCTGTCACCACGCCGGGCTAATTTTTGTATTTTAGTAGAGACAGGGGTTTCACCATGTTGGTCAGTCTGGTCTGGAACTCCTGACCTTAAATGATCTGCCCTTCTTGGCCTCCCAAATGCTGGGATTACAGGCATGAGCCACCACGCCTGGCCTGTTTCAAGAAATTTGAAACTAATTCTGCACAGAAAACTGAAAATGTTGTGACAGCGAGATGGCCATAAAGGGGTATTACAAAATCAAGGTCAATAATCAATACTTCTATCTCCTTTCAATACATTTTCAATCTTTAACCACACTCCAAAGAACACTAAAGTAACAACTATAGAGCTATATTTAAATAACATTATTCTCATTAATGTCTTAATTTGCCCTTTCACTCTGAAATTAAATATCATTGCTGCTTATCTCTGTCAATCTAAAGTTTCTCACTGCAACTAAAAGTGGTATTACTGCCTGAAATTGATATAATCAGTCCTATGTACCTTGCTGCAAATATCCATTCAATATTTTCCCTAATAATCAATTCTGATGGTTACAGAAAAAAATCTTCTTATCTCTTTAATTTAAAATCTAACCATTCTCCTAATATACACTACTGGCAAAGGGTCCAATGAGAAGACTAATGTAATAATATGATATGTGGAAAATAACATACACGTTTGGGATGCTCTTCTACGGTTCTGTAATGCAGTAGGGAAAAAACGGTAGAAAATTTCTTTGTAGGGTTCCCTTAAAAATATCTACTTTTTGGCTAGTCAAAAATGCTTTCTCCAAAGATTCCTCAGGAATGGTCCAACATCAGTACTAACCAAAGCAGTCTCCATTTTATGAACAGGAGGGGGAAAGCACACCAGCCATAAATATCATGGCTATATTAGCTAATTTTTAGCACAATTCTAAAATATTGGCAAGATTTTGAAATGCCAGAATATGTATGATTTTTAAAGGCTATCATTTTGTGAGGGGAAAAATTACTTGCAGCAAATAACCAAATTTTCTCAACTGGTAAAAATTATGCCTTGCATAAAAATAAAAGGATTAGAGGCCTCTGTTCTTCTTGAAAACCATCCCATCACCTCCTCTCTTTATTTGAGAAAACCTACACAATACACATTTTGAAAGCTTTCAGAATGTGTTCTTACACAATAGACCCCCAACTATTCAAAATGAGTTCAGGTGTATCAAGAAAATTATACATGTTTTTAAAATGGTCTAAATAGATATTAAAGGAAAGTTGCTCCCATTTTGCTAGGCACAGTATTATGAAAGATCACAGTGAGAAAAATCTCTTACCATATTGTAAATCACAAATTGTGTTTGAAAATAAAATTGTTAATGAAGAAACTGACATTTCTAAGGCTGCTGTTAGAGGTAACCATTCTTGAAACATGTTTATGACAGAAAATCTTAAAGCCCTAAAACACAGAATTCACTGAATTGTATTATATATCGTGGAAAATTTTTTAAAAATCATATGTAATAATTTGTCTTCTCCTTCAAGTGACTTTAAATGGACAAACTTAAAAATACATATTTACATGAACTCTTGGCTTTTTTTGCTGGAAGCAATAACATTTTACCATCAGATAATATTTCTCTCACTTATTATTATTTTGATAGTAAAATACCTTAACTTGCCTTGTACTTTAGGGGGAAAAAAGTGAACTGTAATGGGGGAAATAAACAGCATTTTAAGAAAAGCAATTCTGCGTTTATACAATTAAGGGTGAATCTGATTATTCTTTATCTTCTTAACTTATGTCAAACAAACTGAATTGTTCTTATTTATGACTTTACTCTTCTCTCATTAATAAGATAACAAAAATACTCATATATTTGACTAGTCATGCTTTCTCCAAAGATTCCTCAGGAATGGTCCAAAATCAATACCAACAAAAGCAGTCTCCATTTTATGAACAGGAGGGGGAAAGTAAATTTTTCATGGGAAAAACCATCAGCAGACAGCCTTACACTAAAAATTTAGGTTAAAAATTTTTCATAATTATACTAGAATTTAAAAGCATTTATCTATCAAAATAAAACCCTTGACGTTCATTAAGCAAAGTTCAGGTATCAAATGATGCCCAAGCAGTCAAGAGGAATGAGCCTTCCTGATGCGCAGCTGAGACTCTGTCTTAGACTTAATGAGTGTCAATCTCACTAAAACAATTCAGGATCTACCAAAACTAAACTTGCCAGTTTTAAAATTTAAGGGATTGTTTTTTAAGAATATTACTGTATCTTTATAAATGCTCCTTAATTTTGTTCCCACTCACTGTCATAGCTGCTGCAGCTAGCCTCTGGCTGAGACATGCTTCCATGCTCCTTGGGACTCCTCACTTCCTAATAACAAAATGAACAAGACAGGGGAAAGAAGGAAAAAAAGACAGTAGCGAATGGAAAATGGCGGCAGAAAAAGGAGAGGGACGACTTCAAAACCTTTCGCCTTCAGTGTGAAATTATATATTCCCTCTTCAGATACCTAAAGTATTCTTTGGTTAAAGCAGATTAAACCAAAGGATATTCTAATCATAATACATAACGAAGAACACAGTAATAAAATCAGGCCAAAAATGATTCTCTTTGAAAGTTGAACACTTTGCTTTCCACAAACATGCACTGATGCCACTAACAGAAGGAAGGGAAAATAGATTGGTCTTACTCAATACGGCACCTATGCTTTAAAAAAAAAAGGTTTTTTTAAAATCAAAAATAAGTCTTTTCTGTTAGAAACCAAGAAATATTTCAGGATGAAAAAAAAAATCATTCAAAAAAAGGCAGACAGGAGAAATCTTTAAAAAACAAAATGTAATGTGGGCCACACTGAATAACTCTCCTTATTGAGTCAAGTACATCATCGTATCATGTGAATCCTGGAACACACTGGCTGGCAGTTAAGATATCAGACCAAAGTCCAACTCAGTTCTGCTCTTTGCAGATGCTGGTTTTGCTAATGTCATTTCTGGAACTACTCCATTACTGAAGTACCTTCAGTGCCAGTTTATAAGCCATCTCAGAAATGACTTCATACCTTGTTTTTTTGCTTTAAGAACTTTGAAAAGTGATCATCCACAAAGCTTTAATTCCTTTCCTCTTAACTTGCTCAGAAAAAAAGAAGTTGACAAACTTTATAAGGAACAATCAGGCAGCTCAGCTGCAATAAGCCCATGTATGACCCCTGACACTCACTATCATAACCAGAGTATGTGGGATCAATTTGAGGAAGTGGAAAGATATTAGCCTGAGAGTTAAGAGTTATGGTCTCTATCACTAACCCTTTCATGACAGCTCAGTCATTTATTTTATTTATATATATTTTAGAGATGGGGTTTCTGTGTTGCCCAGACTGGACTCAAACTCCTGGCTCAAGTGATCCTCCTGCCTCAGTCTCCTGAGTAACTGAGACCACAGGCACACGTCACCATGGCTGGCAGCTCTGCCATCCAAATCTGCAAAATGAAGGAAACTTTCCAGTCTCAACTTTGTAATTATTGTGGAGAGTAAATAATCTGTGTACAAAAGACACCGCGATACATACCATTTAAAGATCTGATGGTATTTTATTATAAAATCAAAAGGTCATGACCGAAATAGTTGACCCCTCATCTAGTGAGAGGAAATGAAATGTATGTTTACATATGGAAGCCGCTAGGCAAAACTGTTCAACTTACGGGTCTGTATGGGCTCCTCTGTCTGTGTATTTGAGCATTCCATATCTTCAACACCAGATTCCTTGCTTTCTTCAATTTCTTTCTTTCGCTTCTTACATATAAAAATTTAAGAGAGAGAGAGAAAAAGAGATATGGTCTGACAGTCAAATAAACGACAAACTTGTCACATATTGGTGTGTGGGTAGATGGGTAGATGGGTGGGTGGGTAGGGGTGTGTGTGTGTGTGTGTGTGTGTGTGTGTGTGTGTGTCAAAATACACAGGAAGAATATTCTCAGCTTCAGGATAGTGGTTACCTAAAGGAATGGATGAAAGATAAAAGAAACGGGGAATCAGAGAACTTTCAGCTAGACAGTTAACCCAGATGGAAGGAATATTTGTTATATCCACCTCCAACTTTTCATGCTTTATATACTTCATTATTGAAAGCTATGTTTTAACCATCAGGACTGATCATACAGAAACTCTTCTAAAACAAAATTTTTTACAAACTCGCTATCACCCTCAGGCCAATGATACTCTTCACATTGTACAATGTGGGTGAGGTGAAGAAAGGACAATCTATTTAATAAATGGAAAAATATATGTCTTGCCCCATACATTGCATCAGTGTTTGTACCACATAACATCGGTGGTAAAATTCTATTTATGAATCAATAATGGAAAACTTGTAATAAATGTTTCTCTTTTAGCATCCTTTTTATTAAAAGTTAAAGAGGGCCATCAACCTTACAGTAAATGAATAGTCCTAAAAGTACAAAGCTCTCCTAAAATCTCAAAAACCGTCTGGATTTCCCATATTCTCTTGGGCCTGTCCTATTTTTCTAGTGAAGTGTTATTTAGGAGTCAGTGCTTATATTCTGTCACCATCCATTCTTCCCAAATGGTCCTTCAATTCCATTTTATTACTTTCTGCCAGTATACCACATTTTTAACATACCCAGTTCTGTGTGAAGTTTCTAAATTCTCCAGCATCTCTATACATAGGTAAAATTATAGAGGGACATTAGTAATAAATACAAAATTTGAATTTTTTATATAACTTTATCTTGTGTAGTTTCAAATTTAAACAGGTTGAAATCCAAATTTTAATCCAAAGCTTCTCCTGGTTGCCTAAAATAAGTCTGTATCATTTAGAAAACCATCTGATATGCCCAAATTTCACAGGTTCACAATGCAACAGAATGTCCTCATTTATATTTTCTAACAATTAACAGTAAGTTAAACTTCATCTGAGAAGGTTCCTTGCTGCAGGCCATTTTGTGTACAGCTAGAAAAGAGGATAATACCTGCTGACAGCACATTGTTCCTTTTCCTAATGGCAACCATGGATTCTGTTCCAAAGAGAGCTACATGGGAAAGCTGAAATCTATTCAAGCCACATTATCTTAAAACCTCCAAATGGTCAGAACTGTTATTATCTATGTATTACAATTAATCCCACTGTTTCAAAACATTCTTAAGGTGGCTGTGGAAAATTAGAACTCAGAGATACCCACCACGTTCCTAAAGAAAATGCTTCACATATACTAAACCTTGAAAAACTTTAAAAGGCATTCACTTAGCAGATTTGTATATGGAGGTATTGCCTCTCAAAAATAACTGTGAGAGTGGCTATAACTACACATAACTGATGAGAAAAGGGGAGAATGCCTTACATCTTTCTTTTCCGAAGTGTTGCTTCATGATTACCATCTAAACCCTGCTGGGCTGAACAGATTGGTTCGATAATTACATACAATAACTGCAGTGGGCAGGTAACCCTCAGCTGGCACAGGGCAGCTCCCCTGTGAGAACTTCCATATGCAAACTGCACTGATGGAGTGCATTAGGTACATCTTTCCTGCCGGTGCACAGGCCTGATTAACGCCAGCCAAGACTCCAAGGTTAGCATGTCAGCAGATTTGTGATGCATTAGGCAGGAATAAACACAGACACTTTTGTTCGTTCAGACCAAAATTAAGGAGGAATATTTCAGTGCTATATTGCTTTCCATACAGCAGAGAATGAATTTTCCAGTTTTTGGAGGGCAGATTTTTAAATGCTCATTATAAAGGGAGCTAGCTATCCAATACATTCTACCGAAGAGCCTAAGTGTATTTATCTAGTTTTCAAGCTTATTTAATAAAAGGGGGCTTTCTTAGTCTCCATGCAGGTAAATTACATAGGAAGGAAAATCAGACAGTATTCAACCAACAAAAGAAACACCTGTGCTTTAGGCAATATGCATTAGGTAAAGCACTCTACTGCATTAATCCACACATCAGCCAGGTAACTCCTGCCCAACTTTTCCATCAATGTCTGTAGTCTGGATAGAAAGGGCCAGTGGTCTACATACCAATTAAAAAACCAAAATAAAATGCTTCAAGTTTGGTAGTATCTGTTCTTCATTTTAAAAGGCAGTGAGTAAAATTCTAAGCAATCTGCTGCCAGCATCCTCCTCCTAAAAATTTCCAAATGCTTCATTTTATTTGTCAACATCCTTCGGCTTCAGATAAAGCATATTTTGGTTCCTTTTGAACAGAAAAAATGGCTTCACAAAGTGACTATGCTAATCTCTGATTTTGTCACATTCTGCATCAGGTCTCCCAGGTGCCTTTATTTGTGTTTAATGTGAAACCAAAACACTGTATGATATACTAGAGCAACTTATAAAATAAACTTAGAATATTCTTTTAATTCAGCACAACTAAAATATCTTTAAAAATTAGATTTATTTCAAGGGGCACTAGCATATATATTACACATTCTATTTTTGAGTTGTTCAGATATGCGAGCCTAAAGTTTAGCTAATTAGCCGCTTCTCACTTCCAATTTAGAAACAGGAAGACAAACAGGCTAGATGCATTTGAACTGATAATTTCCTAATAGTCTAAACACTGATTGGAGACCTGCTATAAGCTTAAAGCTGTTTTAATATAAAAGAGGAAAAAAAACTTCAGAAGCAAAAACCAAAGACCACGTCTTTGCTTCCCAAGTTAAGCATCACAAGATCACCTCTAGATGCTTTCAACAGCTTCTAAGAAAAGCCAGTCAGGTTCATGGCTATCTCCAAAAGAGATGAGTACTGAGGCAGTGTCACTTGGTTTCTGCCCATCCCTTCCGACAGGTCTAGATGTTTACTTTAAAAATTCAGACTATATGGCCTAAAGTTTTAAAATGCTCCATATAGCACATATGTCATAGAATAAAGAACTTTAAATACCTCACTAATCAGTCCATGTGACTGCATTAATCAGTTAATCTTATTTTATTAATTTGGTTAAATTATTACATTCCCTAACCATGGTTGAAAATAAAATATTACTCAGCAGTAAGTAAAAGAAAAAGACACATCTTTTATGAAGGTAAAGCACATATGCTATTATACCACAATATTTATGAAACTGATAGATTTAGTTAAAATCTACTATACAGACAGAAAAAAACTGAAGCTATAGAAATAAAAAAACCAAAGAGAATGTGCTCAGCATTTCTCAGCTGGTAGTGACAAAAAGACTTGAACTCAGAGCTCTTTATTCTTCCTGCAATTTCCTTTCCACAGAACTATGCTGTCTCCCTATGTGAACTTACAGCAGGCAACAGCAGTTTCTAGTTGCTGTGTTCTTAATGCATTTTTTCTAGAGTTATATTATAGTACACACACTTGTGTACTTCATGTAAACTACTTCCATAACCTCCTCTATTTCTCTCTTACTATATATGCTCCCCGAGGGCAAGGACTATGGTTTTCTTCATTTTTCTAAACCTCAACGAGCTTGGCACAGTGTTGTGCACACATACAAATGTGCACCTGTAGAGTAACTATTCAACTATTATTGTAATAAAGAGATTATTTCATATCTTCCTCTAAGTCTCCCAAAAACTGTTAATATTTAAGTGGACATTAAGTACAGATATGTTTTAAGAAAATGCAGAAAAAGGTCAAATATAATTAAAAGGAGAAGAAATAAAAAGATGGAGAGTTAGGAAATGAATAAATGACTTAAAAAGAGACAGATGAATCTGACAAATAATCTAAAAATATCCTGCTAGAGGCCCAGCACAGTAGCTCAGGCCTATAATCCCAGCACTTTGGGAGGCCTCTGTGGGCAGATCACTTGAGGTGAGGAGTTCGAGACCAGCTTAGCCAACATAGCGAAACACCATCTCTACTAAAAATACAAAAATTAGCCGGGTATAGTGGCATGCACCCATCACCCCAGCAGAAATGCTTGAACCCAGAAAGTGGAGGTTGCAGTGAGACAAGATCGTACCAATGCACTCCAGCCTGGGTAACAGAGTGAGACTCCGTCTCAAAACAACAAAAAAATCTGCTAGCATTTACTATTTTCAGTGACTTTCAGTGATGAAGACCATAATAAAAATAATGAATATTGCAATTTTCTTCCACAACAACACTGATCTCCATTTGAACAGAGGTTAGAGGTGAAGATCACCACCATATACTTACTAAGCATCTACTGTGTACCTGGCACTGTCATGTTCAAGCTGAAAAACAGACACTATAAAATAGTTCAAGAGAAATTTTATCTTTTATAAAAACATTAAACATACACATTTAATTTCTGCCAACTATCTGTTTTGATGTAAACACCATAAGAAATCCTTTTAGGGTTCCATAAATGAGCATTCTTACATAGATGCCCAGTGTAATCCCAGTACCATGGAAATTCATTCTGTGAAGTATCAATCCATATGTAAATGTAACACACACATCACCTCACAGTCTACCCTTGATGTTGTTGTTGTCTACTTGCTTAAATTTAGATCTCCCTCCTGTCAACGTTTTTAGTTATCTACTCTGGAGATAAGCACAACTCAAGCAATTTTGCTAATTATTAACAGGTCTGAAGGAATGAGTTTAGCAAAAGAAAATGATTAAATATATGGCAAATGAAGTTTGGAATATCTATGTTCTTCACTAGTTCAAGCTATCCCACCCTACAACACCATGAAAAATTAAGAATTTACTGTAACTATCCGAAAATTGTGTACTAAAAATTACAGGTAATATATATAAATGTGCCAAAAAATACTGAAACAATGGTAGACTTTTTCAGAATAAACAAACAGGGGAAAAAGCTATCTGGCTGGCTATTATGGTTGACCACTCCATGAGAAATACATCATTTTCTTTTTCAGCAAAAGCACTGCTTCACAAAGTCGGCATAATTTGTCTGTTCTCTTATTTTAGAGCACATGTATGTCCCCTGAGCTTGGCTTGCTAAGGAACTAGTGAAAGCTGCTTTCGAGCTCTACTGTCATCCATTCTCCTAGAAAACACTCAGCTGACAAGCAGATGAGCTAAGAAACAAGCTAATCCTTGATTACATGATCTATAGGAGTACTACATGCTTAAGAACTTGCATCAATAATGGCAAGCACAACCTAGAATGATCTCCCAATGACACTTTTGAAAGCAGTAAATTCAATTTCCAACTTGTTGGCAGCAACGGCTTTTCACGATTCTAACATCATTCATATTACAAGAAGATCATGAAACTTTAATATGATCAAACCTATAGTCACTTAACAAGATGAAAGCTGTTTCCAGAGATTCGATGAACTAAGGTCTAGAAGACTAATATGTCAGTGTATTTATTCTATTCTAGATTGAAGTCAGTGTGACACCTCTTCACTCATGTTTTCCTCTGAGGGTTCCATGATGTGCATCATTAAGGTGGAAAACTTTTGGCAAAGTTAAGATGTTTCAAATATAATTTATAGGAAAAGGCAAATGAGTGGCTAGTCATGCTTTTAACATTTTTATGCCTAAAATCACTAGGATGCCTTGAACTTTTCTAAGAAAAAATGCTATATAAATGCATAATAATAATAATAATTGCATGGCCCTGAACAAGTCACCTAACCTCTTCTGAGTTTTAGTCCCATTGCTCATGAACAAATTTCACAGACATGCTGCAAAAATAATTTAAAAGTCTTGAAAGAACACAGAATACTACATAAAAATGCTCAGTGATAACTTAAAGTTTAAAAGGTCAATATCCTATTACCTGTACTGAGTACAATCAAGTCTTCTGAGGAATTCACAAGAATTAAAAATGTAAGATTTTGAAAGTTATTTAATAAAATACTATAAACTAAGGAGGCTAATCTTTATAAATACATCAATGAAAACAAAAACCTACGTATATACTAGTGGGGAGTTAACTGATTTCAAGCAACACATGAACAAGTTTATTACCAAACAAACTGGCCTACATTAGAGTTACTATTAAAAACAAACTACCTGATCTTCCCTCAATAAACTTACGTCCACAAAACACCTGATTCCTAAACACACAGGCAGAAAATAGCAGACACAGAATTCTCTGGTGGTCAGGAGTCCTCTGTTTTATGTCAAGTATCTATTATCCTTTAGTATCAATTAATAGCTTAAGGTTTTAAAAAGGGTAACTACAAACTCATTAATTTGACTTATATATTCTTAATGAAAGTTATGGAGCTACATTTTACTTATTTAAAAAAATTTTTATATTCTGTCTTAACAAGACGGAGCTATAGTTTAGTCTTTATCTCACAGTAATTAACATCTTGTCTTGCACTGCAAAGTCAACTTTTACCAACTCATAGTCATTTACTATTCAAAATAATTTTAACATATACTCAATAAGTAACATATAACCCAGTCTTCATTCACATGTGCCTAATACTCTATTCCATAAACTGAACTTTTAAAGATGTGAGATGTTAGTTTATTAGACGGTTCAAATTCCATGTTATTTTCTTGTCATCAAGAAACTAGAAAGATGGGAACTTTTTAAAAAAAAAAAATTCATCCATTATTAAAAAGAAATGCACAGAGGCAGGGCATGGTGGCTCACGCCTGTAATCCCAGAACTTTGGGAGGCCAAGGCAGGCAGATCACCTGCAGTCAGGAGTTTGAGACCAGCCTGACCAACATGGAGAAACTCTGTCTCTCTACTAAAAACACAAAATTAGCCAGGTGTAATGGCGGGAGCCTGTAATCCCAGCCATTTGCGAGGCTGAGGCAGGAGAATCCCTTGAACCCGGGAGGCAGAGGGATTGTGGTGAGCCAAGATCATGCCACTGCACTCCTGCCTGGGCAACAAGAGTGAAACCCTGTCTCAAAAAAAAGGATAAATGCACATAACTGTTTAACATTTCCTAAGAACTGACCATTATATCAGAAAAATAAATCTAATAGTATCCTTCGAGATCTTAATTTTGAGTACTTCTTACAAGCATGTCCTTTCATTACTTTAAGAAATTCTGCTGGGCACCATTCAAGACATTTATATAATACCAAACTTCTGTATCCCTTACGGTAAGGTACTTATATACACAAAGGTCAAAATATAGTATCTGTGCATCACTGCCCACATGCAAAAGCTGGTCATGAGGCTGATAAATGCTACAATGTAAAGTCTAAAATGCCCAATATTTGCTATGCCTATTTGCAAAAGGGCTGCATTCTGCATGGAAGCTATAATTCAGATACTCACATTTTGATATGCAGTGGTTCTTAACTATGTCTGCACAATGAAATCACCTAGGAAGTTTTTTAAAAACTTTAACGGTCCCAACCTTAGAGCTTTTGATTTACTCGGTCTGGGGTGCAGCCCAGATAGTGGGATACTTAAAAGCTCCCAGGTGAATCTAATATAATATGCAACCAAGGACACCACCCACAGCTACACAAGCACCTCCATTAAAATGATCTGAGGTACTTGTGTGTTAAAGCACCCAGACCAGGAAAAGAAACTAGAGAAGCAGGGAGTCCTGGCATCCAAAAAACAAGCTATCTGGCCACAAATTTCACTCATTTCTGAAATCACTAGAAGTAGATGTCTGTAATAAAAATTCTATTAAACTAACAGGAAAACAGGCATTCCAATTTAGACTGAGGTATACCCTATTAAAATTAGTCAAACAAGAAGAAAAGGACTAGATAACAAACATTGGAAAAAAAATCTAAGCAATATCACAGAACCACAAAACCAAAACAAAAGGCATTAAACTCAAAAAGAACAATTAATCCCTATGCCAAAACAGTTAATATAGAAAAGTCTCATAAGTACTATTCTCAAAGGATTTAAGAGGCCATCTTACCAATAAAACAAGAATATGCAGGCATGTTAAAAAAAAATAACTAGTACCATTGAAATATGACTAAAAAGCAAAACAGATGAAACAAGTGAGCGATACAGAACAGCGTTAAGGACAGGAAAATATGTGGTTGAAGAGCTGGCAGACGCGGAGAAAAGTAGCTAGCTTCCAGAGTTCCCAGATTCATGTGGTAGGAGTTCTGGAGGCACAGAACACAGAAGGAAAGGAAAGGAAATGCTAACATACACAGAAAATAAATTTTTCAAGCGTTTAAGACAGGCATTAGGCCTTTAGACAAAAAAGGTCCACCAAGTACCAAGAAAGATGAATGAAGTGTAAAAACAAACCAGAACACACACACTTGTGCACAGGTACCTGCAGAATGCCAGGACGGAGAGAAAAGCAAGAAGCTTCAAAGCAAGAGTGAAAAAACAGAAATCTAATAAACAACAAAAATCAGGAGAATTAGATGTCAGAAGACAACAAAGCAATGTCTTCGATTAAAAACTACACAGCCACATTAGTTTTCAACTAGGGAAAAAATACAGACATTTTTGGACTTCCTACAATTTACAAGTTTACCATTCAGAAGCTTTCTTTAAAAAAAAAATTGAGCATATACTCTAAAAAATAAAGCCAAGAGAAAGGACATGGATAAAAAACAAACAAAACACAAAATATGTTAAACTCATAATAAACTCTAAATAATAATATATAGTGTACAAATGACACCAGAAAATTGAACTAAAAATTCCAGACGATTGTAGTATGAGAGATGGTTTGTGGAGAGCTCAGAGGGTAAAAGTAAAAACAAGCTCTGTTTACTCTTGTGAGAAAAGGATATAAAATTCTAATTAAATGTTCACACACATAAACAAATTTAAATGTGTTAAAAAAAAAAAAAAAGAGTAGAGACATTTTGGAGGTTAAGATTTTACAACCCCCCTCCACCTAAAATCTTAAGTAATGAACCCAAAATAACAATTAAGAAACATTTCCACAGCAAACAGAAGTAGCAAGCTTCACAGCATAACCTTTGAAAAGTGATGACCATGAAGTTTGTAGACACTCCAAGAATGTGAGCAAACACCGTTCTGAAATTTTTCACCAGTTAGCCCCCAATTGAGAAGATATAAGTCAGGCAGCCCAGGGGAGGAAAGGCTTAAAAAGCCCCTCGAAAAGAGGAAACTCTCCGTACGCTCACAGTGACTCCTGAAAAGCAGGACCTGTAATTTTGTTTCTTCCCTGGCTGGGAAGAAACCTGGAGAAAGAGGGCAGAATAATCAAAATCATTATCTTCAACAGTAAACAGGGAATTGCCAGAACTGGTGAGAAAAGAGAACATAAATAAGAAACACATAAAGAACTAAAGCCATGGAGAAGAGATTACCAATGTAGTCTTTCTCTCACTGTGGATTAACTAAGAACAATCCAAATTAATAAACTCCCATTTTTGCTTCTGGTTGTAGGCAGAGAACAGAAGCAAATACTGGAAAACGACTGATAATTTGGCCTATGGCTCACCAGATCCACCCCTAAATATGTACCTGTAGGCAAAGAAAACGAATTGACAACATATATATCGAGCCCTAAAATCCAAACTATGAAGAATAATATTCTCAAAGACGGGAAAGTCGAAGATTCAGGAATCCAATAATCTAGTAAATTCACATAAAGCTATCCTTATCCAATATGAATAAGACAGAATAAGCATGCCAACAAAGAATACCAGGAGACAAGAAAAACTGAAAGAGAAGCTCACAACATGCAAAAGATAGCTGAAGACTCCACCTCTGAAAGAAAACATTCCTCTCCCAAGGAAGAAAATTTTATAAAATGTATCAGAGGCTTTAAAAAAATAGATTTAAAGATACTTACTTTTTTTAAAGTAAAGGAAACGATTTTTTAAAAGACAAAAGGATAACAAGGAAACTGAATAGCTAAACAAAACAACAATCATTGTAGAACTTATATGTATTAGAAAGCAAAAAACAGAGCAAATAGAGCTGACAACCAAATGACATAAAGACTGTATAATCACAAGTAATCAAAAAAAAAATAGAGTAAGAATGAAGCAGTTAGAAGAAAACAGACATAGATGTTGTGTATTATCTCTACAGACAGAAAACTACAAACACAACTGAGACAAATGGAAGAACATCTAAATAATTATAGGGGCCTACTACATCTATGAAAGAGAAGACGTCAGTTCTTTACCAATTGCTCCATAGGGTAAATGCAATTTCGGTCAAAATCCCAAAAGTATTTTTGTGGAAACTAATAAGCCAATTCTAAAATTTATATGTAAATTCAAAGACCCAAGAATAGCAAAGACAATGTTAAAGAACTAGGAACCTGGAGAACGTATGCAGCAGATATCATTATGAAGCCAATAGTTCAAATAGTGTGGCACTGGCACAGAGACAGACAAGCAGGCCAATGGTTCAGAATAGGTATCCAGAAAGACACTCAAACACACATGGTTACCTGAGAGCCCACTGTCATGCTGTAAGGACAGGACCGTCTTTTCAACAAATGGTTTAGATCAACTAGATAACCAAAAGAGGGAAAACAAATATTGACTCAAACCATGCACAAAATCAATTTCTGTTAAACTGTAGACCTAAATGTGATGGATAAAATTTCTGCAAAATAACATAATATCTTCAGGATCTTAAAGTAGACAAAATATTCCCAAAAAGAATATAAAAAGCATTAACCACAAACAAAAAGACAGATAAACTGAGCTTCATTAAAATGAAGAGTTTCTATTTATCAAAAGACACCATATTAAGAGTGCAAAGATTAAACACCAACTGGAAGATGCTATGTGCAACACATACACTGTATACATATAAAGTATTCAACTCTGGCAAATCAAAAGAAAGTTGACAGTCCCAATTTTTTTTTTTAATGGGCAAAAGATTTAAAATGTACTTCATCAAAAAAAAAAAAAAACGATTATCAAGGCTGGCAGGCATACAAAAAGGTTGCAAATCAGTATTTTTCAAGGAGATTAAATTAAAACCATAAACAAACCAGTGCACATCCACCAAAATAGGTGAAAATAAATATAATGCAGTAGCTAGTGTCAGTAACCACTGGATCTCCCCTATGCTACTGATAGAAATGTAAACTGTGATAGCAGCTTTAGAAAACTGACCGGCAGTATCTACAAAACCTGAACATAAATAAGCCCTATGCTGCAGCAACCCCACTATGTACAGAAGCAACCTGAAATAAATGTTTGTTCCCCCAAAAATTAAAATAATGTTAACAGCATTATCGCAACTACCAAAAATTGGAACAATATGAACGTCTGTCAATAAATTATGGGATAGTCATATGGAATACTATACAGCAATGAAAAACAACAAATTTTTGTTACATGCAACAGCATGGAAATTCAGAGATACAACTAAATGAAAGAAACAAAAGAGTACATAATATATACCATTACTATAAATTTCACCAAAACTGGCAAAACTAATTCTGGCAATGATCCATATCTTGATCTGAATGATGTTTAAATGAGTATTTTATAAAAGTGTCCTTATTCTTGCACTTTTCTATATATATGTAACAATTTCACTTAATAATTTAGGGGGGGAAAGGCCACTTGACAAAATTCAGCCAAATAAGAAGTTCAAAATAAAAAAATCAATAACAGACCTAAAGAAAAAAACTGCTAGGAAATGCTGACTCTACTTAACTACAGTACTATGCTCAAACCATTAGAAAACAGAGATGTATCAACTTCAACAATCTGAATTTATATAATTAAAATACAGTTTACCTTTATTACAGTATCAGGCTAAAATAGCCAGATAGATTTTTCCCAAAATCTAGAGCAAACATTCAGGGCAACCCGACTGAAACAACAGGCTACATGGTATAAAGACTGTATAAGGTATAATCCCCTGAGGAAGAAAGGAAGAAAGCCGTCCACCAGAGCAGCTGCAGGCTACTGATTTGCAATGGAAGGGCTTTGCTCTTATTCAACTCTTTGTACCCTATTCCAGGCTGAGTGCCAGTAAGGGTTTATTTAACAACGGTTAATGATTTTTTCGGGGAAAGTCTAGAAAGGCCAATTAGCATAATGCAGCCAGAAAAACAAAATTTAAAAATTAGGAGGTAAAATAGAGGAGAAGGAAAGAAAGGTATGTGCAAATAATTCATTTGGAGTAACAATATAGACTGTCTGAAAAAAAAATAAAATACAAATTGCAAGGCCATGATCTAGACCTACTCAAGGACTTTCCAGGGATGAGATTCCAAACAACAACTTTTTTGTTAATTTAGGCAGGCAACTTAAAACCCTAAAAGAAAATAGTTAATGGAGGTGTTAATGTCCTTTTAACTTGCTGAGCTCTTTCCAGTAAATTAAGCTGTTCTTAACCCAGATGGAACAGGAAGGAATTCTTTAAGGATGGGACTACATGTCATTGATCTTCGTAGCCCCAGAGACCTAGCCTACATCAGGTAGGTAAATTAGACCTTTTACATAATTGTTCAATGTTAATTTATGAGTATACACTGAATCCAGTAACTGTTGCACTGTACTGCCAGATTCTAAAAACTGGAAGTGTTTAGTTCTAATCAACAAGAAAAATATTTGGCTTTGTACTTTTTAAGAGCAGATTTATACTTGATCTCTTTCTTCTTCTTCAGCCTTACACCATCCCAAAATTCTATGCTTTAAATAAAACTCCTTGATTATTAAGCAGAAAACATTTAAGATTTCCAAGTGGGAAAATTCATGTTTCACTCGTTTCTAAATATACTGCACCATAATCAAGCACGGCTGCAAAAAAATAGACAAGAAACCTTGCTTCATTCCATTGTTGATCAATTCCTGTAGGTTTTTACCAAAAAGAAAATCTCTTAGGAACCTTTTACATAATTGTTGAATGTTAAACTGATTAAACCTACTTCTTTCCAAAACAGATCTGACTCTGATATAAACAAAGAAAATATAATTTACACTTTGAAAAATTATGACAAAGAAAAAGAGAGGGAAAAAACGTACTAATTATAAAAATTTAACAAAGTTTCTAGAACTAAGCATCATACTTAGTTTTGAGCCTCCTGACATCCAGAACAAAAAGAGACATCTGGGTTATAGATCTTGCTGAAAAAGAGACAGCAAGCTAGTTTCTCAAAGGAGAAAGCTTTTCCTTGTAGCGACCCCTCTAAGTTAACTTCCCATCCAGCAGAGCTCTGCTTTTATCTGGTTTCAGTGAGAGCATTTACGATTTATTTGAAGAAAATGTTCTGCAGTTTAAAAGAAAGGCTTAAAAAGAAACTGGTCTGGTCCAATTCTTTCACTTTACAAACAAACAAAAACGCCAACAAAATTAATGACTCACTTCAGTGACATGGCTGTCAAGCAGCTTTATGATGTTACCTACCCTTACCTTAACTTTTAGTTACTTTCTTTTTAATACAAAGAATAACCCTATGTCAGCAGTGAGTTTACAAAAAGCAGTAAACTAATGAAGTAAACCTCCTAATAGTACAACTTGTTCAACTTCGTATTCATTTTTTCCCCTAAAAGAAGCTTTATACGTGTAGGGGATGATCCAACAGAAAATTTCCAGCCTTCTGAACTATCCAAGGACACAAGAGAATTATAAGGCCACAGATGTTAGCTCTGCAGCAGACTGACCTACTCAGCTGTAAAGTCAGCCAACCTGCAGAAACTAAATTTTCTCCAGCATGTAGGTCCAAACAACAGGGATTTGCAAAGGAAGGCGGGGGCGGGGGCAGAGAGGTGGAGGGCTGAGAGCTGGGAGGTGGCTGCCCTAGACAAGTTCTCATATAGAAGAAGACATCTTTACTTCTCAATCAACAAAATTTTAGAGAAAAACACTATACAAGCTAGCTATAAATAATGCAGAGAAATCTATCCTGAGCCAAGCCATGCTGTTTGTTTATGCATGTACACAAAGAGTAAGTTTACTCTAATACCTTACTAAAAAATTCCACTCAGGCTTCCATTTTACCCTGTTCATTTCAAACATGGTACAGCTTTCAGCACACTTGTTCACCACAAAACTGGAGCAGATGGAATTAAGACAAAACTTGTCCAAGAAAAGGAGGTATATGTGGATGCATGTATATAATTTCAGATTTTTTGATGAAAGTAATTACAGAGACCTGTTATTTGCCAAAGAAAGTCAAATTCTTGGTCCAATATTGAAATTCCTATCACCTTTGTTAATTGAAAAGATAAACAATTTTAAATATGCTGCTTCTGATTTTAAAAAGAAAAATTTGTTTTCATCCTTTTTCTCAGTTTGGAATATGAGATTTCCAAAGAAATCTATTAGAATTTACAAAGTTAATGACAATAAAAATGGTTAATAATGTAAAACAAAATTTTTTCTTCTAAAAAGTTGCTTTTCTTCCTCATATAATAGCTAACACATTTTATTAATAATTTAGATCATAAAGGAAATCAGTAAGTTTATAAATAATTATCAAAAACAAGCACTAGCAAATCAGTTATTGCATACCTGTAAAATCTAAAGTGATGCCAGTTCTTTACATGCTTTATAATACTTCTACCATGAAGTTCATTATTTAACATTTCTCTCCAAACAATTAATCCCCTTAACTGCTGGTATACAGCTTTACATAATATTTCTGCACAGAGCAAAATAATGTTCAAATGGTAAAACACACCACACCAACAAACAAGGAAATTTTCAAATGCCCGTTTTCAACTAGTAAACACTTTGACCATATCCACGAATAAGGAACAACCTGAAACAAGATGAACCCTAAGGGGTGACGTGGGAGAAAAGAGAATATAAATTAAGAATTCAGTGTCTCATCAAAATTTCTCAGTCAGATATACATATTCCAAGTTAAAATCATTTCAGGAGTTTAAAACTTGCTACCAAACATAAAAAATATGTATTTTTCTATAAACCTCTACACATTGTTCTGTATTATAAAAAGTGTTTGCCTTAATTGCCATGCAATGTTATTTTTCTTCACTGAAAAATTGCTATACTTTCTTAAAGTTAGTATTCATTGCAATTATAAACACAAGACCAAAGAATAATTTAATAACAAAATTCACCTTTGTTACTGTTTTTGCTTTCAAACCTCCATTCTCCACAACACTGAGGTCCAATTTGCCATCATCCTTACTTCCTATAGCTTTTAGTCCTTGCAAAAGAATATCGCGCAAATTTTGATAAAGAGGTTTTTCAGTGTAGTCTAGTAATTTCACTGTTTCCATGTATTTTGCAATTTCACCTAGAAGGACAACACAATCATTTTATAACTTTCGATAACAAATCTATTTCTCTCTTACCTCTAAAAAAAAATTCATGGTTATAGTAAAGTTGGAAACACACATCTTGTTAAGATACCTACTTTTTTCAATCACTTCATTGAAAAGTATGCCTTTGAACTCAGAAACTAATTAAAAATGTATTTTGAGAAACAATGTAAAACACTTCTGTTAATTGTGAGAAACAAGATATAACTTAAAATTTAAATATTCATAAAAATAACTATATAGTATTAATGCTATAAAAAATATAAAGGGATCTAGAATAAAGATTATAAAAGTAAAATGTTCTTAAATACAATGAATATCACAGCCAATATGTTTTTGCCATCAAAGCCATTAGCTCTGTAGCAAATAGCTATATTCTTTATGTAAAGGTGAAATAAAACACACCAAAAAGAGGTCAAAGAAAGAAGAAAGAAATAAGGTCTGGCTTTCCCATAGAAGAGAAAAATCACCTTTGGAATGATAAAGGTTTACTGTACACTTAAACAAAACGACACCATAAAAAGAAATTCTACTAGTCAAGATCAATACTTCTCAACATTAAAAATCCATTTTTGAGCTAGTAACTCACACACAGACCTTTTCCCCGACCTCCAGACTTGTATATTCACCATTTCATATGTTGGTCCTTGAATATATACATATCACCTTAAATTCCAACAAACCCACATCTAAACTCTTGACCTATCCCTAAAACTTGAGGTTTTCTCTGTCTGAGTTACTGAGAATTTCATCCTTCTAGCTCCTCAAGCCAAAATCTGAGTTAGTCACCCTTGAATCATTTCTTTTCACACCCCAGTCTTTCAAGAGATCAGTTCTACACACACACACCCCTTCATTAACTCAAATATTTATTAAGCACCTCCTATGTCACAGATTATTCCTAAATACTTGGAATATACCAAGAAAAAAACAGACAAAAATCCCCAACTTCCAGTTTCTTCATCTGATAAAGGGGATCTATAAAAACCCAAAACAAGTATCACCATGTATGATAAAACATTGAAAATGCTCCCCCTTTGGAGAGCAAAATGTCCACTTTTGCCAGGTCACCTCAGTATAGCAGAATAGTCATGTGTACTTTTCACTAGTACAATAAGAAAAGAAATATAAGGCATAAAAAGTGGGAAAAAAGATGTAAACTAGTCTTTATTCACAAACAACATCATACTACATGTAGAAAATCCTACAGAATCTACAAAAACCTGCTAGTCTAGTAGATACATTTAGCAGGGTCATAAGATGCAAAGTAAATATATAAAAATCTATCTTATTTCTATATACTAGTAAAAAGCAATTGGAAAATAAACTTTTCAAAAAATACTTAAAATAGCATCAAATACTTTGCAACAAATACAATGAAAGGTGGGCAAGGTTTTCCTAGAGGAGACTATAAAACACAGTTGAGAGAAATTAAGTCAGACCAAATTTAATAAAAGACATACCATATAAGTGGACTGGAAAACTCAACAGTATAAAGATGTTAGTGCTCCCCAAATTGGTCTACAGATCAATTTAATCCCCAGGTTCCAGTAAATGTGGGGGTGGGTGAGTGTGTGTGTACTTGACAAGGTGATTTTAAAATTTAAATAGAAATGCAAAGGGCAAATAACAGCTAAGTAGCAAAGTCTAGTTAAAAAAAAGCGTGCTAAAGAATTTGAACTACCAGATATCAAGCCTAAAACAAAGCTACAGTAATTAAGACAGTGTGGTCCAAGAATAGGCAAAAAGAACAACTGAAAAAAGGGAGTCCAGAAACAGATGCACAGATGCACAGATCCACATTTGATTTATGACAAACATGATAAGAAAGGATAAGAATGGTCTTTTCAAGGGTCGACTAGATATAAATAAGAGGATAAGAAAGATACACGACCCCTCCTCAAATAATACCCAAAAATCAATTGCAGGTAGACTATACATCTGTATGTGTAACTGGCAAGCTGCAACTGCCAAAAATTGGAGACAACCTAAGAGCAGAATAAATAATGGTATATAACTACAATAGACTACCATACAGAAATAATAATGGAGAAACTACTGTTAAACATACAATAATAGGGCGAAGCACAATGGCTCATGCCTACAATCCCAACACTTTGGGAGGCTAAGGTAGTAGGACTGCTTGAGCCCAGGAATTCAAGACTAGCCTGGACAACACAGTGAGACCATATGTCTACAAAAAAAAATATTTTTAATTAGCCAGGCGTGATGGCATGTGCCTATAGTCCCAACTACTTCAGAGACTGAAGTGGCAAGATCTCTTCAGCTCAGGCGGTCAAGGCTGAAGTGAGCCATGATTGTGCCACTGCACTCTAGCCTGGATAACAGAGTGAAACTCTGTCTCAAAAAAACAAAACAAAAAAAACCACACAATAATGGGGATGAATTTCACAAACATATAACTGAGTGAAAGAAAAGGACACTAACAGAAGTAAACATTAATTTCATGAGGACAGGGATTTTATCTATTCCATTCACTGTATTATTCCATTTCTATACATTTTAAACACAAATATTTGGTATTGGAAGTTAAGGTAAGTGACTCATTGGGACAAGAGGGAGAGGCTACTGATTGGTATGAGGCCCAAGGGATAATTCTGAGAAACCCATATTGCATTTATTGGCATGAGAAGTAAGTTGCAATTTTAAATAGCATAAGGTCAGGGTAGACCTCCCTGAAAAGGAGACAACTGAGCAAAGGCTTAAAAAGACGTCTGACTACATCCAAGCTGACCACTTCTCACTCTTTGGCTGCTACTTCTCTTGCATGGGTTACTGCAGTGGCCTGATAACCTGCTTGCTGCCTAGGCCCACCCTTGCTCTCTCAGCAGTCCATCCCCACACCAGAAGCAAGAGACATTTCCCCTCAGGCTAAACCGTTCATGTCACTTTTCTGCTCCAAACCTCACACTCCTGCTTGAAGTAAAAGCCAAAGCCCTCATGGTTACCTGTAAAGACAGTCCTCGCACCCCCGGGCACTAGTGTCCCTTCTGCCTAGAACTCTCTTCCGCAGACTTCTACACAGCTCACTCCTTCCCTCACCTCCTTCCTACAACTGCTCAAATGTGACCTCCTAAGTGAGGTTGTCCCCGGACACCGTACTTAAAATTACAGTCCTCCTCCCTACTTTACTACCCACCCCATCCCCATCCCCTAATTCTATTCCCTGTTTTCTATTTCCAAAGTACTAACCAGGGGAACATAAACATTTTGCTCATGTGTTTACTATCTAACTCCTCCAACTAGAATGTTAGCTTCAAGATGGCAGGAATATTTGTTTTGTTCACTGATGTAACTCCAGTCCCTGGCACACAACAAAGCCTCAATACATACTAGCTTAGTGGATGAATGAAATTTGCTTCCTTTGCTAAAAGCACTGAATAATTAATAATTGAAAAAAGATCAAGTATTCATTTAACAAACCACCTAACATCTTACATTAAGGGCTATTCCATGGTATCATGCCTTTTTATCCGCAGAAAACAAAACCCCTATTAAGAAGTCTTTCCCTACCTGGTTTGTTTTTCTCAGGAAAACATCTGTCCATCAAACTTGCAATATTTTCTCTATATCTGTTAAAAATTAAAGAATGAGTCACTGTTTGCAGCTTGATGACACAGAATGTCATTAATGTTAAATGAAAATACATCGCATATTAAGCAATAGTGTGCTACACCCTAAATATGCTTACAGACATTTTTCTAAAGTACAGTAAACAAAAGACCATGGACTCTTACTGTTTAACAAGTACTTTCTTATTTCCGGATCAATATCAGTTGAAACTACATTTCCTGTCAAGAAACTGTGACTAAAAATATTTGGCTTATCATAATTTTGCTCGAAAAAACGTAAGTTTTCCTTTACCTAATTTTGGAATCTCTAACATATCTAGGATCTTTCAAATTATCCTCCCAAGGAAGATGGCCAGTAAGCCATTGGATCATGCAATAACCAAGTATTTCCAAATCACCACGTCTTGATGGGGCTACAAATGCAAAAGAAGAAGATTAGGTAGACTGAAATAATTTTTAATGTATAATTTCAAGTATATATAAAATAATAAGGTAAAACAGTCAACTCAACGGTCTGTTTTTCATCATAAAATTTTGACTGCATTTAACTAAGTACTGAACATTGGATAGTATAAATAGCTTACCTCCCAATTTACTTCCAACTAACAATTTACTTTAAAACCCAAATTGGTCAATTTTACGGTTTCAGGTGGAGACTATCAGTGTAGAAATAAAACAGTGGTATATTCAGTACTGCCTCTGGAAAACTTGAAGATATTCTTACAATTTCTATATGCTATTAAGAGGCCCAGAGAACCGGGTGTTTGAGTTTTTCCACAGCTTTGAGCACAGAAGAAAGAAATGACTGCTGAAGAAATAAACTAACTTAACAGGTAACAAATAAAAGTTAGCTGTTATAATAAAGCTGGAGATACATAATAAACTTACAGACTTGAGAAAAAACACAAAAACAAACTAACATTCCAATTAAACTAAATAAAACCAAAAGAAATCCTCATTGCAGTTGAATGAACCACCTCACCACTACCTACCACCTTCTTGGTTATATTTGAAGGCTGAGAGGAAAAGGCAGGAGAGAAAAACACAGAGGGCCCTGAAAAACATTTGTAGGAGTCTCACCTCTGCCTTCTTTCCTCATGCCACTGTAGCCTCTTCAATTCTTATTTGTCTACCTATTTATTTATTTACGCAAAATTAAGAACTACATAGGAATCTGGGAGAAAACATTAGCAGCTTATTTCTCACTCAAGCACTACTGACATACCCACGCCATTGTGTGCATCAATGCTCGTGAATTCAATAGTGCCATCATGACATCTTTTGGGGTCTTCTTTGTATTCTTTATGAACTCCTTCTGGGCAGTACCGATAAGCAAGGCCATAATCTACCAAGTACACCTATAAATTTCCAAGCATCAAGACAAACTAAAGTCAAAATCACTGCACATATACTCCTTTAAAGTATAGAAACAAAACACTGTCATCTGAAGGTGGATTCACCTACAAGGTCATTCCGTAACACCCCAAACAATTGAGATCCAAAATGCACACAACAGCAAATATTTAATTCTGAAAGGCTTTTTATTTTTAATAAAAAAGTTAAATGACCACATAACTACAGTCTAGTCACTTGACATTATATATTTTTTAGATAAGTATGTGTTATACTTGTAATTAATCTTGTGTCTTCAATTTGAACAAAAATCATACATTTTATACTTTCTCTTACAGATTCTAAGGAAAATTGAGCACAGAGTAAACCGTCAATACTTGTTGCACACAGAAAAGCACACCCAATAGAAGACTGCTAATGATGGGGACACATGACATGTTACGTTCTACTCCTGTTTCTTCACTTGAAAAATTATCAAATCTCAATTTACTTTATAAAAATATTTCATACATCATAATGATGATCTAAAGAACTTTTAGATCAGGCGATTATCTATATTTAAATACTATATTCTAAAGCCAAGACTTCATGATTAAAACTAAATTTTAATATTATATACATAATTATCCATGGGCACATACATGTGGGTCTGATTAGCATACAAAGTAATAAACTTGGCTGTCTTCTATTCCACAGCCACACATTACAACTCTAATTCTGAGTTAACGTCATAAATGCACGCATCTGGGCACAAGAGGAAACTGAAGTGAAAATAGGTGGCTAGATGTAGCACATACATCTAACACTGGAAAAACAATCCCATCTAGAGTATATATCTGAAGGATAACAGAGCTGCAAAAATAGTTCCATATAAACAAAAAGCAGCATGTTTTAGTCACCTGCAAAGTGATTTAAGCTGTATTTTATTATACTGTACAAGTCTAGCCTATTTAAATTAATGGAACCCTTATTGTTCAGGTTCTTAGCTGCATTTTGTTTGTTCTTAGCCTAGAAACATCTAAAAACGGCTAGAAAGAACAAAGATGAATTTGATGACCGACTTTTTAAGATTTCTCCACTAGCACACTATATTAATAGAATAGTAATCTTCTTTTGAACTTAGATTCCTTTATATCCATCATAACTGACACTGGAGAAAGGGAAGCAAGTATGAGATGACAAAAAAAGAAAAGAGAGCCAAAGGAAAAAGGAAAAACTAAGCAAAGGCAGTTAAAGGTAAATTTGAGAGAAAGAATGAAGTACAGCTACTGACAAATAATTACAATACAAACACATTACTTCCTTGGGCCTCAATTTCCACCCAAACACATTTAAAATGTTCAAATCTTCCTTTTTGTATAAGATCAAGTAAGAAGTGAGAACACGCATTAAGTATGAACATCAACTAAACCTTAATTTCACTGAAATCACAGAAACAGCTATACAGGAAAATTGTATAGATCCCTCTATTCCAACTAAACTGACCTAAATAAAGGTATATTATTATAAGCTTTTCTCCTTTCCTTAGAAAGTAAAAATTACAAAGGGAATGTAAAAGCTAAAAAAAATGCACATTTGAATTCCAAACACTAAGGGTATACAAATTTAGACAGCTAAGATATTTCTGTAAACCAATTGATTTGAATAATCAACATGTTAAAGACCAAATTTTCCAAGTAATAGAACACTTACATTTGATGGATTTCTTGAACAAAGGAATAAAAAAAAGTGACAAAGCAGACAGGCAAACATAATTCATTGGTGTACTATATAATTTTAAGCTTCCACCCCCAAATAGCTATTTGAAATTCATTTTGTACCACAAGCACTTCTTCTGAATATTATTTAGGGCAAAATAGCCAACTTGATAAAGTGCCAACAAATCACATCAAAAATGTAGAATGTTAACTAGATCAAAGTGTCAAGAAGAAATATTATTACCACATCTACTTCAAAAAGTAAAACTTCTACATAGGTTCAAAAGTTCAAAGCAACCATATTTATTTTCAAACAACATGTTTTAAATAGTAGAAATTAAAGTTATAAAACTACCTGGTCAGGATTCCTGTAGCTCAGAAGAAGATTTGAGGCCTTGATATCTCCATGCACATACTCATGCTCGTGAATATATTCCAGAATATCTAGCTATAAAGTATCACACAGAATAAGTTAATGCAGTACCTAACACCAACCAGCAGAGGACCAAGCTTCAACATAAACTAGCCTTTACTGTATTAAAAACAATTTTTTAAAAAATAAGAAAAACGTAGCTCACATACAATTCTTAAGCTTAGCTGCAAGACAGTTTTCCGAGAAAACCTTTTGGCATTCGCTTCATATATTTTCTGAAGGTCACTCCCAAAGCGATCCATTATCATAAACCTGTAACTGAAGACAAATATGAAAAGCCAATGAACAAAATACAAATCGAGAAAACCAACTTTGCAATGAGTACTCTCAAAGAAATTTTTTTCAAGACAATGTTTAGTAAGGAAGTGTTTTTTAAAAAAGAAATACAAACATTTGCAACAATTTCTCCCAACTAGAAATCTCAAGAGTTCAGAGTGCTTTCAGGTCCTGCTTTTTACCTGGAGGGCCTCTTCCTGGTCTCAGCTAATTACAGGAGAGTATTATTCAATTTAAGATAATGTTCACACAGAGAACCCAAAAGTTTTATTCACAGTAAAAATAAAATAAGCTGAATAAACATGACAGCCATGATTTTTCTCATAGTTAAAATTAATTAATGTTTCTGGATATCAGCTTCCTTCCTGTGACTGTTTCTCTCTATTTTTAAGGTAACAACATTCTGCTAAAAACCAAGATTCTCGTGAGATGCTTTAACAAGAGCTAGATTCAGTAAAATTGTTTAAATGGTGTAAAAGGACTGCACATTAAACATTCAATAGCCTAGATCTGGGGAAAAATGAAAATCCTGGGAAAATGTGAAGATAACTGGTTTGCCATAAAGCAGTTATGTCACCTCGGCCAAGTCACATTACTTCCCTGGGCCTCAATTTCCACAGAAGTAAAATGAGAAAACAGGGACTCGCCCTTTCTAAGGGCACTTCCAGCACCCAAAACTCAGATTCAATGATCATATATTGTATTTTAGTATCTACAGAAAAGCATCACCTATTTGCAGTAACACTGCTCAGCTTCTGCTCTGAAGATCACTTTTATCTTCAACAGTTTTCCAGATTCTAACTTGTCTGCTTAAATCATTCAGTAAATCAATAAAAACCAAAACCACACTCAGAATGTATCAGGACATCTTCCAATGAGGAAGGCTATACATCATCAACACCATAACACCTAGCATTTACTGAACACCTGTTATGAGCACAGCGCTACTGTAAGTACTTAAAAGGTCATTAGGCCATTTAAACCTCACATCTATAAGAAGGCAGATCACTCCTATCAGCCCCATTTTACAGCAGAAGAAAACTGTAAGTAATTTGTCCTCTAGTATGTGACAAATCATGCTTTTAACCACTGCACTACATATACTTAAATAAAGGTCAGGAGGATACAAAACCCCCATTTATATGTTGTAGGCTTCTATGATAGCAATGTGACAAGTTCAACAGGGAGGGAAGAGTTAAACTAACATTAAAAGACAAGATTCTGAACAAAAAAAAACTTAGAACTCTATTCATTTTTGAACTGGAAGGAAATTAGAAAATCATCTTTTCTAAACATCCTTTAATAAATAAAATAACTGAGGTCTTTGGAGGTGAAGTGACTTGTCCAAAGTTATAAAGTTAGTCAGCGGCAAAATACATTCATTCATGTAAGATTTTCTAGTACGCTGGCTTGTAAGATAATAAAGGTGAAAATGGCAACTTTGAGTTCCTGGTTTCCTTTGTATAACAGATTTTGAAAGGTTGAGAGATGAGACCAGGGCACATATACATGTTGGCTTTTACTAAATAGGTGATGTGTATAATAATTATAATATAGGTTGAGCATCCCAAATCTGAAAATCTGAAGTCAGAAATGCTCTAAAATTATAAAATTTTTTAGTGCCAACACGATGCTCAAAGGAAATGCTCACTGGAGCGTTTCGGATTTCCCATTTTCAGATTTGGAATACTCAACCAGTAGGTATTAATGCAAATACTACAAAATCCTGACGAAATCCCAAATCTAATATATTTCTGGTGCCAACATTTCAGGTAAGAGATACTTAACTTGTAATACACAGGTAACAAAAACACAACCTCTGTAACAGTCTGAAAGAGGGCTAAAACACAATTGCTTAATTCCACATGGGTCTATTAATAAATTCTACTATGTAGGTCTTTGTTTTTATTCACAAATCACCCCACCACCATTCTAATTAAGCCCTTAATCTCTTCACCATACCTAAATTATAAACATCAACTGAAAAACACGATTCCACAAATTTCATAGAACCATTACCACATTCTTCTGGAAAGATACCTCTGCCGTTGAGTAATAAAATGAAAGTTATTTCTAAGTAACTATTTTAAAGTAAAACCTTTGATGTATACTTTTCTGGAGACTTGGATAAAACACCCAAGTTTAAAATATATATATATATATACACATATATATATATATCAGTATAATTTAATAATGATAGCAGCTAACATTGTTCCAAGCCATACATACATATTAATTCCAGTGAGTTACAAGAAAAACGAAGGCTGTCTGGCAAGGGAGGGGGCTGGAAGAATAATCTGCTTTCTATTTATTTACTTCTGTAAAACCTATAATGATTCTTTTTAAGAGCTTCAACCTAAAGAGTAAATCAATGCCTGACATATGATTAATGCTATCTTTTTAAAGGAGACATTTCTAGCAACCTCATTTTATAGAAGAAATGGAGTGGGTAAAGTCACTAGTAAATGGTGACTCAAGACTCAGACTGTGTTCTGGTTGGTCACCACACTCTAAGGCACTTCTGATCCACACCAGGGAAGTTCTTTCCAGCAGTGCCCTCGTCAGTCAGCTTACAGACTCAGTCTTTGACCCACTTAGTCCCTGGTCACCTCACGGGAGTCACACAAAGACCTGTTTAACTCGTTCTGAACTTCATCATAAAACAGGTGTTAAGAATGGATATGGTAAAATGTGATATGACAGTGTGGGCAACTTTAAGAGAGACCATCATTCCCAAGCAAAATACTACCACTGACAAAAGTAACAGACCAACAAATGAAACCAATCATAATAATCACAGCGATGATCACTGCAACAAACATTTCCTGGCACTTACTGTGTACCCCTTACAATTTAGATGTTTTCATTTCATCTTCACAGTAATTCATAAAGTACTATTATCTCATCTCACAGATAGGGAAACGAGAGAGACAGAAAGTAACTAGCCCATGACCACACCCAATGAAGTACATACAATAAATCCAGCACTAGATTTGTTTGGTGTTTAGGTTTTGCTGCAATATACTGTACTTTTTTTTTAAGGTATTTATATTGAAATTATGGAAAGAGGAAAAGGCTGTTATTCCAAGTCTAAAAATGCTCTAGCCCCAGGCACACTTTTCTTCCAATCATCTCTATATAATGTGGTTTTGCATAATGTACTGTTTTTAGGAATCTAACTTATTATATACTGGAGCACAAAGTCAAATAGATTTTTTTTCTAGCAAGTCACCTATAAGGGTTTTTCTTGTCTTATTCCTCTTTAGACAGTCTTTAATTCACCATGTAAACCATTTTCCAAATGTCACTTTCACCACTGTGTCACCTCATCCCTTGCTCAAGTGCAAGCAATAGCTTCTGACTACCTACTATACATTGGTTACAAACTTCCTTCCTCTGTGGGTCTTCATTATCTGCCACCAACTCTCCAAGTTTATTTCCTTCTCTCTTACACACAGGCCCTCTTCCTCTGTTAGAGGAAGATGGTCATTAGGTCATACGGTAGAACAGAAGCCTATCCTGCCTGTGCTCATGTTAATCTCCCATTTAAGATGCTATTCCGCCTCTTCAATGATTTTCTAAACCAGTAGGTTTTAACATTTAAGCAATTAAAGACCCCTTTGAGAGCAAAAGCTAACATCTATGTTTTACATATACTCTTGTAGCTTTATACTTAATCATGATTAAGTGGGTAGCTGTTACTCTATTTCACATTTGAGGAAATTAAAGCAAAACATTGCCCAAAGTCACACACATTTTTAAGGGGCAGAACAAGGTTTTAAAACTAGGCAGTCTAGAATCCTTGCTCTTAACTAACTTAACTAATCCTCGCTCTATAGTATTATAAAAACTATACTATATTTTGCTATCCTAGCAAAACCACATAAAAGGAAATGTTAAAAGTGACTTCAGGGCTCCCCACAACACTGGGTGCCTAACCAACTACTTCCCCTCCTCTCAATCTTTTCTACAGGAGCACCAATTTGGTTCTGGCATTCCATCCTTTTCCACGTGGATCACTGTGATCACTTTGTCCTTAAGTATTAATAAAGTTCTGACCAAGAAAACTGAGAGGAAGTCTGCCACAGGGCTCCTGGGAAAGCTTTCTTTGCCAGGAAAGTGAAACACGCAACACACGATAGACACCATTTTCTGCCCTTGGGTACTATGCCTGCATGTGAAGCCTAGAAATGGAGCAGCCACCCAAAGACCACACAATGGAGAACTAACAGAGAACAAAACCAAGATGAGGAGGGCAAAGATAAGGAACTTGGGCCCCTGATGATTGCCCTAGTCAAAGTTTTCCTTTATTTGCAGTTCAAATCATCCGAAGCAATATATCCCCAGTTCCAAAGTAAATCTACCCTTAGAGTCTCAGCTACCAAAGCCTTACTCCATCAAGTTCCATTCATTCATTCAAATATGTATCAAGTGCTGTTTATGCACCAAAGTATTAGAGGTTTTCTCCAAATAAACTTTGCCAAGGAATTATCTCCATTCTCTGAACTCCTAAGACATGTAAGTCAGTATCACACAATTTCGCACTTAATTGTTCTCTAATTGTTTGATATATGTTTGTTTTCACTCACCAGCTAGACTGAACCCCTCATAAAGGGTTAGCGTAATCTCATGTGGGCAGATTACGTATCCAACATGAAATACCAAATGCAATCCTGAAGGGGCTCCCTTTTGCATAAAGAACAGAGGAGTTTGTTTATTTTTAAGGGCAAATAAAAAATATCCAGGGTCTGTTTGGCTTTATTCCTCCTTGTCAGTTGGGTTACAGTCAGTTGATACTGCTCTCTAGAAATCCTCTGATTAGAAAGGCACCCCTATTCTAATAAGGCATCATCGCCTACTGTTATGGAAAGCAGAAGACAGAGATAACATCTTATTCATCTATGTCACATACATTCCATATAGTCCAGATGGAAGCCTAGTAATACTATAAGTGATCAGTAAATAATTATTGACTAAACCAACTAGTGAATGCTGCAAAGGGAAGGAGGAAGACAAATCACACATATTTTTACCTTTTTCCATTTTTGTCATGTAGACCAGACCCCCAATACTTAGGAACACCCAGGTACTTCAGCTTATGGGTACGAATCCATTTCTGAACTACAAATTAAAACAGATCCTCATGATTTCAATTGTTATACATAAATAATCATTTTTTAAAAATCATTAAAAGCAAAATGTATTTATACATGCAACAAGAATTCATCTTTAATCATAAAAAAAGAATACAGTATAACCAATAATGAAAAGCATTTTACGATGAAAACATTTTTATTAACCTACAAAACTGCTATTTTTCTTTAAAATAAAAAAATCTACAAAAAGCATTTTTTTTTTTAATCAAAACTACAGTACAGTCATTCCTTTGTTCTACGGGCTTGTTTCCAGGAACCCCCACGCCTCAAGATACCAAAATCCAGATGCTCAAGTCCCTCATATAAAATGGTGTATTATCTGCATATAACCTCCACACACCTTCCTATATACTTTTATCTCATCTCTAGATTACTTATAATACATAATACAATGTAAATGTTGTGTCAATAGTTATACTGTACTAGCTTTTTATTTGTACTGTTTTTTATTACTGAATTGTTACTTTTTATTGTTTTTTTTTTTTTTTCCCTGGAATATTTTTGATCCCCGGTCGGTTGAGTCTGAGGATGTGGAATCTGAGAATACAGAGGGTGGACTATCCTGAAGTTGCAGTTTAGCTCTCTAATTATGTAATGTTTACTTGATTCTATAGGAAGGCCTGTTTTTCATACCAATCTAAAAGGTGTTTCTTCCTCAATCTAAAAGTCTTCAACCAGGAAATAAAGGTCTAGGAGAGATGGACAGAAGGGACCAAAGTAACTAGGAGAGGTTCTGGCTTACTACCTTGATATCCTGTTCTAGTTCATCAATAATTCTCAGTGTTTAACAATATTTCATAAATCATGTCATTTATTATTAACTTTATTCTATATGTCAATATAGGGAAAATAGTGATGCAACAAACCCATTAAAAGACCAGAATTATTTCAGATAAATCTCACATAAATGGAATTTATAAGGCAAAAAAAATAACAGAGTCAGAACATATGATATAATGCTCTAGATCTGGGCTTAAAAGAAAACAAAAAAACGGGTCATTTTTAAAGTGTAAACATGTGTACTGCATGTCTTACTTTGCTCTGGTTTTGCAGCTCGTTGGTAGAACTTTAATTCAGTAAAAAGAGGTCCATTGTCACTGGGTTCCTTAAAATACAAGAGTTAATTAGTACTAGCAGTAGTTAAAATTACTGAGTTATTTTCAATGAACCTTCAAGAAAGACCAACAAATCTATTTTTTGGTCCAAACCATGTAATTTTGATACTTAAGTTTATAACTGTATTGAGATTAAGTCAAACTCCGTAGAAACGTTGAGAGAAATATTAGTCTGTTATTGCTCTCAAGCTCCATTTCTTTAAGTGATAAATTATACAAAATCAGATATACAGCTCAGTCTGCAGAAGTTTAAGAAAAATGTTTAAACTAATTTTCATCTTTATTAAGCTTTCTCTTAAGCAAAGATGAGCAACCATCTTAACTCTATCACCAAGGGGCTAGAAAATATTTCTGAGATTTAATAAAACTTCAATACCTGATTTAACCAATTAATGGCAAAATCCCATTCCTTTTCTGTTTTCATTACAGTTACATCTACTTTATCAGGATTGGCAAAAACAGACTTTACCACAAAGAAGAGTGCATATTCTGCATCTCCTTTGTGGACATATCATGCACTGTCCACTGATCTGCATCCTTTCCTTTCTAGATGTAGATTTCCAGACACGATTCCTGCTTTTGTCAAACCAAAGAGCCATTCAACGTATTTCCCACATGATTTAAAGTCAATAAAAATACGGTGCTCATTAACAATTGTTTTCTACCACTGGGTGCAGTGGCTCATGCCTGTAATCCCAGCACTTTGGGAGACTGAGGCGGGCAGATCACCTGAGGTCAGGAGTTCAAGACCAGCCTGGCCAACATGGCAAAACCCCAGCTCTACTAAAAATAGGAAAATTAGCTGGATGTGGTGGCAGGCGCCTGTAATTCCAGCTACTTAGAAGGCAGAGGCAGGAGAATCACTTGAACCTAGGAGGCAAAGACTGCAGTGAGCCAAGATCATGCCACTGTATTCCACCTTGGGCGACAAAGCGAGACTCACTCTCTCTCTCTCTCTCTCTCTCTCTCTCTCTCTCTCATAAATAAATAGATAAATAGATATAGAAAGATAAATAAATAAAAATAAAGTACTTAGAGAAAAACTGATCAGCCAATCTTCAGAGTCAAGCAGTTATGAATGAGCACTTAACAGCAAATAGGCAACATACGTTAACACCTGGATCACAACCTGAAAATAAGCTTGCCTTATCTGTTACAGGTAAGTATACTTTTCACCCTAACCCTGGAAGAAAGTAGTATCATGACTTGGCATGCATCAACAGACTGAAAGTATGAGTGCTGACTTCTTAATTTATAAACTCAGCACCCAAGTTTCTCTGTAACCTGTGGCTCCTTTCCTAGCCGCAGTGATAGCATGACACTTGCAAGCATTTACAAGAGACACTTGCAATGTTTCCAGCCAATGGCTAAGAATAGGTCTTCAGTAGGAATCACAGAATCAGTGTAGAAACAGAAATTCAAAAGGAGAAATTCTGGTAAAGTTCCTCTCCAAAGGCTACCTTTAGAATAGCTGATTTACATAATTCAGGTTTGAAAGAGGTTTTCCTAAGACAAATCAGTATAAAATTCTGATTTATTCAGTTTCAACCTATGTCGTATCAACTTTAACTTTCAAGTTTTCCTTCAGGCAATAATTTATTAAACTTACAATAATGAGAATCAACCATATAAATCAGGCTATTATAATGAAAGCCCACTACAGTACGGCTCTCTGAGCTCATTTCATACTTCTTCTAATCCAATAAACTTCCATTATCACAAAATAAAGGAGCTACTTCCTTGGCATTGCACTCTAGCCAAAGCTAGCTATTCCTGTTGAAGAAAATACCTTAACTCATAACTAAAATTTTATTAACATATTTCAAATCTGAAATACTTTGCCAACTCTATAATAGCCAAGATTTAGAAAAGAAATTGGGACTGACATTTTAACTAGAATATCACTAAACGTTTCTTTAAGACTTCTAAGTGTCAAAATGAAGATGACAACAGAAAAAAAATTAAAATGTGATATATTTCAATGGCACCAGCTAAAAGCAACTGGCTGCCATTTAAAAACGAAGCCGTACAAAATTTCTCCTTCCTACCAAAAAATTATGAGATATGAATTAAAAATTCAGGTCACTTCTCATAACATCAGTGAGGAAAATCAAACATCAGTCTGCAAACTTCTTTCCAAGGAACTGTGAAATACAGATTCATATCAGTTCACACCAGAAAAGGACCATGATACAATGACCTGTTAGGATACCATCCAAAAGGCTGACCTCTGCCTCTAGTTCTGCTACTGACATGACTGTAAAGGGTAAATGCAATTCAAAGAACTACTAATTTCTTGTTAAGCCCGTCAGCAAGAAAACACAAAAGAGAATTATTTCTCCTTGCATTATCCAACTTATTATCTATTTAAATTTAAATTTAATGTGAAATTATACTTAATAATGTAATAGCATATTCAACAGTGGTTCTCAATCCTGGTTGCAGAGTATAATCAGAATCTCCGGGTGTTGGGCCTGGTTATTGGTATTTTTAGTAAAGCTTCCCAGGTGATTCTTTTGTGCATCAAGACTGAGAACACTGGTAGAATTGAAATTTCTCTCTGCACACTTTCAGAAAGAAAATACAGTGTCTCTCCTGTAGGTCAAGGATTAAGGCCCCAAACAAAACCAGAGACCATCAATTGGTACATGGGAGATTTTTAGTATGTACTTGACATCTACTTTGAATGTATATGTTTTAACTTCACTCCAATGCCAAATAAGAAATCTGTGGGTTAACTATTTGGAGCTATTTCATAAAGATACATGTATTATTAGCAATAACCAATTCCTTGACAAACCATCCACATTAAGTTAGGAACCCTTACCAGCAGCACAGGGTACCTGCAAGCCCCTACTGAAAACAAAGATAAAAATGTTCATGCACACATGATTCCATTTAAAATAATTAAGGTGCTCTGTGTGCCAATTCTACAGTGTTCTCAGTCCTGATGCACAAAAGAATCACCTGGGAAGCTTTACTAACAATACCAATAACCTGGCCCCACACCCGGAGATTCTGATTATACTCTGCAACCAGGATTGAGAACCACTGTTTGATATGCTATTACATTATTAAGTATAATTTCACATTAAAAATCAATTTGCCTTTATTTCTTAAGATTTGCAAGTTTTTTCTCTGATGATAAAACACACACTCATTTTAGAAAATATGGCAATGCTTTCATGTATTTTCTTCATATATAGTCATTTTATAAAACAATCTTCAAACTACATATAGAATTTTGCACCCTGCTGTTTGAGAAATAATTATAAAATTTCCCCATAGTAGTACACATGCTTTGAAAATATGATCTTTAATAGCCTATAAAGTTAGAAAGGACAGATGTTCATCAACAGTTCTGATTTCAGTATCAGAAAGAACGGCTAACTCATTTCACATGTTTGTATTTGGTGAAACATCTTAACCATAATATTATAAAGCTGTGAGAAGGCAAATTATGAACGGGCCTACTCTCTACGGTACAGACAGGAAAGTGAATGACAACAGGAAGTTTAGAGTAAATGAAGAGAGTAGTAAAAAGATAATGGACAATTAATGGCTAAAAAGTATTCAAAAGAATAAATAAAATAAGCATCTAAAGACTGCATAGGGAAAACAAACTTTGTGAACAAGAGCCTTATCAGGTAACTTAAAATCTAGTTAGAGAAACAGAATAAACACATTTAAAAAAAACTAAAAACTAGTGGCATAAGAATATTAGCATGTGAAACTGTAAAATAAATGTTAATACAATAAGTGCCGCAGGGGTTTAAAGGCATTCAGGAGATAGTGCCATCAAGGGGAAAAGAAGCAAATAGAAGTTACAAATTTCCCCTTCAATGGGAAAGAGAAAGTCAGTAATACTGTTTTTTTCTTTTTGAGACCCTCTTGCTCTATAGCGGAGGCTGGAGTGCAGTGGCACTAATCTCGGCTCACTGCAACCTTCTCCTCCCAGGTTCAAGTGATTCTCCTGTCTCAGCCTCGAGAGTAGCTGATTTTTTTTTGTATTTTAGTAAAGTTTTCCACTCGCCTCAGCCTCTCAAAGCATTGGGATTACAGATGTGAGCAACTGTGCCTGGCCAGTAATATTGTTTTGTTTATGACATTCTTTTAGGATAACTGCAACATCAAAAAAGTTACTAAAATATTAAATGCTAAAGAGAAATCAAGTATTTATCACAGTCTTAATTGCAAAGAGGACTAATAATAAAGGATAATGGAAACAGAACTAAATTAAGAGACAGGAGATATACAGTCCTGAACTAGGTACTTGGCCTTACATTTAACAATATAATTCGTAGGCCGAGGCGGGTGGATCTCAAGGTCAAGAGATCGAGACCATCCTGGTCAACATGGTGAAACCCCGTCTCTACTAAATACAAAAAATTAGCTGGGCATGGTGGCGCGTGCCTGTAATCCCAGCTACTCAGGAGGCTGAGGCAGAAGAATTGCCTGAACCCAGGATGCAGAGGTTGTGGTGAGATGAGATCGCGCCATTGCACTCCAGCCTGGGTAACAAGAGCGAAACTCCATCTCAAAAACAAAACAAAAATAACAACAATATAATTCTTTACCTTAAGCATATAGAAAATGCCTGTTCCTGGCCATGTTTTTTCTTAACTAAGTTAAAAAGGTAGTAAAAGTGAAGTTACATTGACTAACAACAGAAATAATTACAATAAAGAACAACAACAGAAATATTTCTAATTACAGTAAGCAAGCACATCATTCTATGATAAAACACAACTTAAGGAAGTTCAGACACTGTGTGCCACAGCTCATGTCTATAATCCCAGTACTTTAGGAGGCTGAGAGGGAAGGATCACTTGAGCTTAAGAGTTTGAGGCCAGCCTGGGCAATAAAGCAAGACCTCCTGTCTACTAAAAATAAAAAAAAAATAGGCGGGCACGGTGGTGTGTGCCTGTAGTCCCAGCCACTAGAGAGGCTGAGATGACAGGACTGCTTGAACACAGGAGATTAAGGCTAAAATGAGCTATAACTGCACCAGAGCACTCCAGCCCACGCAACAGAGTGAGACTCTGTCTTTAAAAAAATAAAGTTCAGGTTATACAGAACAAAAAAAGGTATGATTATACACCGTTCCACCTATAAGATATGATGCCACATTTTCCTTCCAAGACACACACTATACCGACCAACTGCAAGAGGTCAGAAGTAACCACATCATTTGAACCTGGACATTATGAGACGTTGTAAGGAGATGTGCTTTCTTCTCACAACAGTACTCTTAAGGATCCTAATAAGAAATTCATCTTACCCATATATTTTAATATTTTAATTTGCATTATCAAAAACAAATGCACATAATATTCTGCAATTAAATACAAATGACCCGATTTAATAATAAAAACCTCAGTTCCTCTGATTTAGCAGCAGGCTATTCCAAAAAGAATGTTATTCCACAATTAAGAAAGAAGAAAAATCCACAATGAAAGGCCATCATGAAAAGGGGCAGGAGAAATAAAACGCTGATACAAGTTTAAAGGCATCGCTTTGCTTCCACTTCCCTGCATGAGGCAATAACCAGGACCCAGTTAGCCCTCCCACTGCAAAGAAAGATAAAAATGGACTTAAGAAAGAAAATTACTATTTTCAGAATTAGACAATGGGCAGGACAGGAGGACTGTGACCACTAACAGACAGAAAACAAAGTGACTCCATGGCAGCCCTGGCTATTTTCCCCTAGAGTACCTAGGAGTAAAAAGGTGGAGACTTAAGAGACCCACAGAGCAAAAAGGGGAAGACCAAACAGAGTGCCAGGTGCAGATCTCTGCTACCAAAATCAACAAGGAGACTGGAAATTTTGAATTGAGAAATAGTGGGGAAAAAAACAAAAGACCAATATCCTTCATGAGCAAAGACACAAAAATCCTTAACAAAGTATTCACAAATCAATTATAGCATTATGTAAAAAGTAAAATATACCAGGACTAAGTGGGATGTATATTAAAAATACAAAGTTCGGTCAATACTCAAATATCAATCAATGTAACTGCCACATTAACAGAATAAAGGAGAAAAATCCTGTGATTCATCTCAGATGCAGAAAAAGCATTCAAAAAATAAATAGGCAAACTATAAACTAGTAGAAAATGTTGAAGATGCATATCCGAAAAAGGACCTGCATCCAGAAAAAAACGCTCTTACTCCTCAATTATAAAAAACAAAATGACCCAGTTATTTTTAAAAGATAAAAGTAAGAAGAAAGGAGCAAAAAAGGACTGAAGAGGCATTCCACAAAGGAAAATACACGAACGGCCAACAAGCACAACAAAAAACTGCCCCAAATCATTAGGCATCAAGTAAATGCAAACTGAAACTAAAGGCCACATCTACACACTAACTAAAGTAAGTAATGGCTAAAGAGCAAATACACACTCCTGACAATGCCAAATGTTGAAGAGGACGCAAACTGAACTGTCACGTATTATTGGTCTATGTGTAAAGGGGTACAACCACTTTGGAAATCTGCCTGGTACTTTCTTAGAAGTTTAAACAGGCAATCTTCCCTATAAATCAGCAACTCTACTACTAAGTATCTATCCAAAAAAGCAAAAATCTGTGTCCATAAAAAAGGACTTATACAAGAATGTTTGGAGAAGCTTTATTCATAATACCAAAAACTGGAAACAAAACCAATGTCTATCAAGAAAGCAGTAAAATGAAAACAAATGACTGATACACCAACAATATGGATGAAGCATTAAAATGTTATGCTGAGCATAACAAGCTACAAAACAATATGCACTGTTTAATATAATTCACATAACCTTCTGAAACAGGAATAACTCATTCACAGCAAAAAAAAAAAAAAACTCAAAGACAAGTGGTTGCCTCCAAGGGTGCAAGGAAGTAGGGTTTTGACTGAAAAAGAACATAAGGAATCTTTTTGAGGTAATGGAAATGTTCTACATTTTAAGAGGTGAGGGTTACACAGGTATATTTGCTTGTCAAAAGTCTTCAAACTGTTCACTTGGTATCTATGTATTTCCCTGTAAAAATTATGCCTCAATTTTTTTTTTAAAAAGTTTAAAAGTCACTAAAAAGGTCCAAAAAAGCTGACTCCTAAGAGATAAAATATAACAGAGAGTAAAATGAAACAAAATGAAAACCTTCAGGGTAATTCTAATTCCTGAGTTCTGTTTGATATGGTTTGGCTGTGCCCCCACCCAAATCTCATCTTAAATTGTAGCTCCCATAATCCCCACGTGTCCTGGGAGGAACCTGATGGGAGGTAATGAATCATGGGGGCATCCCCTCCATATATACATCTATCCCATTAGTTCTGTCCCTCTAGAGAACTCTAATACATGTATCCTTCAGGAAAAAAAGGAGGGGAAGAGTTATATGTTAATTTGTCCAGATAATACAGCCTGTTGGTTCTTCTATTTAACCAAAACATATTCTTCACATGTGTCAAGAACTTTGAAGAAAGAGAGTAACAAATGTTGGTAAGCAAAAAGGTGCATAATTGATTTAAAAAATAATAGTTAAAATGTCTTATAGTTCGTCAACCTATAAATTGATATGGCTGTTAGAAGTATGCTTACGTCAGATAGGATGTTGCCAATCTTTACTCATTACAAACTAATTTCAACATTATTACAGCAAAACAGGCCCAACAATCACAAATAAATAATTTAACTTACTAAAATGGAAGAGGAAGAAAAGAAAATTGGGAATAAACAGAAAAAATTGACCAAGTAGAAGTCCAGAAGCAAATACAAAATAAAATACAATAAAATTACATTAAATTAGTATAGGCTTACAAGATATAAATAAAAAAAGTATCTGTAAAAGTAGCTGAAATTTCTTAAATGAGCTAAATATTTTTATTCCATATATGCATGCCTCTATGCTTTCATTTATTTATCCCCAAATACCAGTGCCACTTTATTTCAAGAGAGAGGAACTTTTCACACTCAAGTGATTTAAAACTATAAAGCTAATTTTCTGTCTTATTAAATATTTTTTATTAAAAATGTAATATCTTACGGTTTAACTAACTCTAGACAATCAAAAAAGGCATTTTATAAAATGACTACACCAAATCAACAGAAAAGAAACAAATTAGCTAAAATATTTCTTACCACTTTTACAACACAAGGTGCATCACTTCCAACTGACCCTGAAGAATTCGTATCAGCTGTTTAAAAAAGTAAATCATTTAATATCAGAACAAGTAATATTATAAAGATACTAATATTTAGGTTTGTATATCTGTATCCCCTTGATAGAATACACTTCAGTTCCCAAATGGTGTTTCAGGGTATCATTACAGTACATTTCATAATTTTTAAGATTTTTATTCACATTTTAACATATCTGAATTTAGAATGCATCTTACAATTTCTTCCATATAATTATCAATTACATGTGGGAAACTCTGAGTTAAATAAGTTAAAGATTTTTTTAATTCAAAAGTACTAATGGCCTTTGATATGCTAATGTATATTGTAAATTCCCCAGAGGATAAGTGATACATTTTCTTAAATGTAATAAACTATGAAATTCTTTTAAGAGGAGCATCTGAAGAGTTGGGAAATGTAAGGGAGTAAGAAATGAGGGAGCTAAAGTTCTAAAATGCATTAGTTTGGGAAAAACTCATCTGGACCAATAGTTCAGGATGTTGGCACTAGAACTTTCAACTGTCATCAGAATAATTTTAATGGGGCTGTCATTTTATTTCATGCAAATAAAAGCACAGTTGCCCAGAATACTGAGTTCGAAGTAAAAGGTTACCAATATTCACTAAACAAATATTTACCAAGTACATACTAAATGTCAGTTTCTAGGAAATAGAGATTTAGCAATGAACAGGAAAAAAAATCCTTAATCTTAAAAAGCCACCATTTCAGTGGTAGGATGCAGAGCACAAATAAAATATGAAATACATTTGACAGTGTGAAGTGCTATAGAGGACAAATTAAGCAGGAAAGAAAGGTAAGCAGTGTGGCCACACGGTAAGAAAGATCTAAACCTCACTGACAAGGTGTCACTTGAGCAGTAGTCTGGGAGCAAGAAGGAAATAAGCCATGTACATATACCAGGCAGAACAGCAGCAAGACCCCGATGTGGGCTGGGCACAGTGGCTCACACCTGTAATCCCAGCACTGTGGGATGCTTAAGTGAATGGATTACTTGGTGTCAGAAGTTCAAGAGCAGCCTGGTCAACATGGCAAAACCCCATCTCTAATAAAAACAGAAAAATTAGCCAGGCATGGTGGTGGCATGCACCTGTAATCCCAGCTATTCGGGAGGCTGATGGTGAGAGAATCACTTGAACCCAAAAGGCAGAGGCTGCAGTGAGCCAAGATCATGTCACTGCACTCCAGTCTGGGCAACACAGCAAGACTCCATATCAAAAAAAGAAAAAAAAAAAAGCCCCTGATGTGTGAGTATGCTTGAAGTGTTTGCAAAACAAGGAGGCAAAAGTAACTGGGGGAAACTAAGTGAGGTGGAAGAGAAGATAGATCAGAAAGCAGCAGGGAACAAATACAATAGGCTGAACAGGTGACATAAAGGTTTTGACTGTCACTTTGAATGAGATGGGAGCCACTGGAAGCTTCTGAAAAGAGGATTAGCAAAATCAGACTGTGGTAGTAAAGACTTCGTTGGACTGCTTAGTGGAGAATGGAGTACAGGGGCAAGGGCAGAAGCAGGTAGATCAGTTAAGAGGCTAAACCAATAGTCTAAGTATATGGATTATACATCAGTAAAGCTAACAAATTTTTCACAGGCTTGGTACAAAAACAATGTAAAATAAAATATATTTAAAAATTTCTAAAGCATCATATACAAAGATCAAGAGCCAAAGGGCAGCAAGATAGCTGAAGCACAGACTTTCAGGAGATAAAAGGGATGAAGACCAACGTTGTATGCGAAGGGGTTTGTATGCCATTTTCAAAAGTTTGGCATCTTATTCGAAGGGAACTGAGGAGCTATCAGAGAGATTTAAACAGGATGATTATATTATCTTATCAGTAGACTTGGTCATACAAGCCAAACTGAAACAACGGTGTGCAAGGCAGCAAGTCTGGGACAGGGAAGATTCAGTGCCATAGTGAGTGCCCAGACAAGACATGATGATCATGACCTGACCTAGGACAGTGGCTGCAAAGATGGAGAGAAATAAATGGATCTGAGAAGTCACTCAAGTAAAGCAACAGGACTAGAAAAGGAACTAGGCTCTTGGTGAAGGAATGCTCAAGAACGCCTTCCCTATTTCTGGCTTCAAGGCTATCATTCATTGAGACAATCCTCATGACAGGATCAGGAGATAAAAGATGATGATACGTTTTAGAAATGCTGGTAGAACATCTAAGTAGAGATCCCTTACGGTAGAGGACAGTGGCTATGGGCCAGGACACAGGAAATCAAGTCCTAGGCTACACATAAAAGATATAGAAATCAACAGTAAAGAGACAGTAACAGAATCCTGATTTCACTCAGACAGAATATATAGAATAAAAAGTGAACCTAAGACGACAAGCTGGAGCACAGAGAAGTGCCTACAGAGATGACCAAGTACAGCCAGAAAAGCAGAAAGAAAACTAGAAGAAAGGTATGTTATCATAAAAGACAATGGAAGCAACTGTTATGAGAAAGAAAGATAGAAAGTATCAAATGCTACAGAAAAAAAAAAATCCGAAGAAAATTCAAAAGCAATCTTTTTAATTCATTTACAGAAACTGCTGGTGATCTTGAATCTGGAAGCAAGAGACTGGAGGCAACAATGTTCAAACAAGTCCCTCCTTTTATAAATTAGTCATCCCAGCCTTATAAAAGTAAAGTTTTATTACAGAGATCTGTCAAACCATGGCCTATTAAAAATACTATTAGACGGCATCTTTGGATGATAAATACAAATAAAACAGATGAGACAAAGCAAGTTCTAAATTTGCAAAAGGTTACAACAGTAAATTAACTAATGTAAAATGAAGAACTTGTTTTTTTAGAGACAAGTTCCTATTAATATGAGATGGCATAAATCCATATATCCCGTAGTAAAGACAGCTTACATAATCTACCATCTCCCCTAAATAACAAGATCAAAAATATATACTGACTAATATAGCCTCTAATCGTTCATGGCTTACAAGGATTTTTGCCATAAATCAGTGATAAAGCCTAGTTCACTGGAATGGGTTTGGCTCTAAACAAAACCAGAGAATCGACACATATTTGACAAAGAAGGGTGCCACTGACCGACAGGAATCATATGTGTAAAATATGATAAAGCACTCGATTTCAAGCTGTGTTTCATAAAGATAGCTCCAGAAACTGCAACTGATCAAGGGCAGCCCACTGGTCCTGGAGCAGGTTAATTGGGACTCCTCTTGAGTAAAAGCAGTGTTCTTTACCTATGTCAGTGGTTCTCAAACTTCAGCATGCATCAGAATCACCTAGAGGACTTGATCAAACACTGCTGGCCCCTCTCCCTACAGTTTTTGATTAGTAATCTGAGGTAAGGCTCAAAAAACTGTAGGTCTAACAAGTTTCCAAGTGACACTAATCTATGTCATATTATCAGTATTCTGACTAAGATATTGCTAAAAAATAACATTGTATAAACCTTCATGGCAGAAATTCAATAATCAATCTGAGATTAGAAGTACAGTGAGAACATAGAATGGAAAAGTTAGAAAAATCAGAAGCAAATATGAATTGCACTGTATCACTACTAACATTTATTGGTGAAGCAGACAGCTTTAGAAGCAATCAGTTAAAATCTTTTTTAAGTCAATAATTTAGTTAACAAGAATTTCAGGATTATACAACGGGTCCCAAAAAAATCTCAGAATAAGTATGCGAGTTATCGGCACATTTAATTGGGCCTAATATGCAGTGTCTACGTAATTCTCTTAGTTCCAGTATGACAGCTATGCTGATTGTACAGAAAGAAAAAAGAAACCCACACTTGTAAAGTATTTGCAAACTTCCAAATTACACAAACACAGAGGGAATAAATCCCACTTAGGTGGAGGACGGAGGGGAAAGATATGTATATTGTTTTCTTTGGGTCTCAAAAGAGATTATTATTATATGGAGTATCTTAAAAATCTAAAGCCTTAGTCCTCACTAAAGACAATTTTACAGATATTTTATCCTCTTTTTCTGTTGCGATTAACAATTTCCACTCCTATGTCAAAGATGCATTTTTGCTTAATCAGACACTATTAAGTTGACTGCAGATTATTAGGAGCATCCTGTAATAGCTCAGAATTGAGAAACCATTGTTAAGAAAGCCACATAAATCTTCAGATTGATCATTAGAAGCAGTCACTTACCAAGATATATACAGCCAAAGCCTCCTTGGCCAATGGGTAATCCTACTTTCCATTCCTTTTTTGCCAGGTCAGTTATTATCTCCCCAACTGCAAACTGTTCTGCAAGATGTCTCTTTGCAGGGCCCTGTCTTCCAGCTTGAGTTGCTTTTACACGAGGCATTTTCACTGTAACATAAAACAAAGCAATGGTCAGAATTATGATCTTATAAGTGTTTAAAACATTTTTCCTTAAGGAAAACTTCTGTACAGAGATGCTGTTCAAATTCCTACTTATTCTAAAACTTAAAGGATATCTGTTAATTCTGATTTATAATGGCTCGAATCCTACTTGATTATCCTTTAGCTTTGGAGAAGAGACAATAAAATCATATATGCAATTATATTCAAAGAAATAATTAGGCTTAAGTTCCAATAGTATAATGATCAACAACTAAAAATGGTATGTAACAACAAAGACTTGCTCTATAAGGTTGAGAGGGAAAGGTGTCTCCAAATAGGATGCACATTTTAGGGGGAAAAAAATGAAGACTTTATTAAAGTCAATACCGATAGGATAGAACACAGTACAGAGATTGAAAACATAAGGCAACTGAGCACAAGGGGAAAAGTTCCTGGGACATGCTAGTAGATGCTTTACACAGGTTCCTATCTATCCTCATGACTCTGAAGATTATATCATCATCCCAATTAAGGCTTAGCAATCTGCTAAGTGGTAGAACAACAGAAATTTGCACTGATGACTACCTGGCTCCAAGACCTCACCAACATGCTTCACAATTATGGAAGTCATTGTAAGGAAGGAGTACAACTTTCAAGAGTGACAAGAAAAACTGTGGCTTACGCATCTGGGCAAAGCTAGTGAAATCCAGCATTCCTAAGCTTCCTTTCTCACCAACTGTCCTTTTTTAAGAGCTGAATCTTGATTCGCTTTTTTTTTTTAACTGCATTTTAGGTTTTGGGGTACATGTGTAGAACATGCAATATAGTTGCATAGGTACACAAGTGGCAGTGTGATTTGCTGCCTTCCTCCCCATCACCTATATCTGGCATTTCTCCCCATGCTATCTCTCCCCAACTCCCCACCCTGTGCTCTCCCTCCCCTATTCCTTCCAACAGACCCCAGTGTGTAGTGCTCCCCTCCCTGTGTCCATGTGTTCTCATTGTTCAACACCCAGCTATGAGTGAGAACATGCGGTATTTCATTTTCTGTTCTTTGTGTCAGTTTGCTGAGAATGAAGTTCTCCAGGTTCATCCATGTCCCTACAAAGGACATGAACTCATCGTTTTTGATTGCTGCATAATATTCCATGGTGTATATGTACCACATTTTCCCTGTCTAGTCTATCATCGATGGGCATGTGGGTTGATTTCAGGTCTTTGCTATTGTAAACAGTGCTGCAATAAACATTCGTGTGCATGTGTCCTTATAGTAGAATGATTTATAGTCCTTTGGATATAAGATGATATAGAAACAGACTTTTTATTTCTAGGTCCCTGAGGAATCCCCACACTGTCTTCCACAATGGTTGAACTAATTTACACTCCCACCAGCAGTGTAAAAGTGTTCCTATCCTCTCCAGCATCTGCTGTCTCCAGATTTTTTAATGATCGCCATTCTAACTGGCTTGAGATGGTATCTCAATGTAGTTGTGATTTGCATTTCTCTAATGACCAGTGAAGATGAGCATTTTTTCATATGTTTGTTGGCCTCATGTATGTCTTCTTTTGTAAAGTGTCTGTTCATATCCTTTGCCCACTTTTCAATGGGCTTGTTTGTTTTGTTCTTGTAAATCTGTTTTAGTTCTTTGTAAATTCTGGATATCAGCCCTTTGTCAGATGGGTAAACTGCAAAAATTTTTCCCATTCTGTTCGTTGCCGATTCACTCTAATGACTGTTTCTTTTGCCGTGCAGAAGCTGTGGAGTTTGATTAGGTCCTATTTGTCTATTTTGGCTTTTGTTGCCAATGTTTTTGGTGTTTTGGTCATGAAGTCCTTGCCTACTCCTATGTCCTGAATGGTTTTGCCTAGATTTTCTTCTAGGGTTTTTACAGGGTTAGGTCCTATGTTTAAGTCTTTAATCCATCTGGAGTTAATTTTAGTGTAAAGTGTAAGGAAGGGGTCCAGTTTCTGCTTTCTGCACATGGCTAGCCAGTTTTCCCAACATCATTTATTAAACAGGAAATCCTTTCCCCATTGCTTGTTTTTGTCAGGTTTATCAAAGATCAAATGGTTGTAGATATGTTGTGTTGCCTCCGATGCCTCTGTTCTGTTCCATTGGTCTATATCTCTGTTTTGGTACCAGTGCCAGGCTCTTTTGATTACTGTAGCCTTGTAGTATAGTTTGAAGTCCAGTAGTGTGATGCCTCCTGCTGTGTTCTTTTTGCTTACAATTGACTTGGCTAGGCGGGCTCTCTTTTGGTTCCATATGAAGTTTAAGGTGGATTTTTCCAGTTCTGTGAAGAAGGTCATTGGTAGCTTGATGGGGATAGCATTGAATCTGTAAGTTACTTTGGGCAATATGGCCATTTTCACGATATTGACTCTTCCTAACCATGAACATGGAATGTTTCTCCATCCGTTTGTGTCCTCTCTTATTTCGTTGAGCAGTGTTTTGTAGTTCTCCTTAAAGAGGTCCTTTATGTTCCTTGTTAGTTGTATTCCTAGGTATTTTATTCTCTTTGTAGCAATTGTAAATGACAGTTCATTCTTGATTTGGCTCTCTTTAAGTCTGTTATTGGTGTATAGGAATGCTTGTGATTTTTGCACATTGATTTTGCATCCTGAGACTTGCTGAAGATGCTTATCAGTTTCAGGAGATTTTGGGCTGAAACAATGGGGTCTTCTAGTTATACAATCATGTCGTCTGCAAATAGAGACAGTTTGGCTTCCACCTTTCCTATTTGAATACACTTTATTTCTTTTTCTTGCTTGATTGCTCTGGCTAGAACTTCCAGTACTATATTGAATAGGAGTGCTGAGAGAGGGCATCCTTGCCTAGTGCCAGATTTCAAAGGGAATGCTTCCACTTTTTGCCCATTCAGTATGATACTAGCTGTTGGTCTGTCGTAAATAGCTTTTATTATTTTGAGATATGTTCTGTCAATACCTAGTTAATTGAGGGTTTCTAGAATAAAGGGCTGTTGAATTTTGTCAAACGCTTTCTCTGCATCAATTGAGATAATCATGTGGCTTTTGTCTTTGGTTCTCCTTATGTGGTGAATTACGTTTATAGACTTGCATATGTTGAACCAGCCTTGCATCCCTGGGATGAATACTACTTGATCATGGTGGATAAGCTTTTTGATGTGCTGTTGCAATCGGCTTGCCAGTATTTTATTGAAGATTTTTGCATCTATGTTCATCATGGATATTGGCCTGAAGTTTTCTTTTCTTGTTGAGTCTCTGCCAGGTTTTGGTATCAGGATGATATGGGTCTCATAAAACGATTTGGGAAGGATTCCCTCTTTTTGGATTGTTTGGAATAGTTTCAGAAGAAATGGTACCAGCTCCTCTTTGTATGTTTGGTAGAATTCGGCTGTGAACCCATCTGGACCTGAGATTTTTTTGTGTTGTAGGCTCTTAATTCCTGCCTGCACTTCAGATCTTGTTATTGGTCTACTCAGGGTTTTGACTTCTTCCTGGTTTAGGCTTGGGAGGACACAAGTGTCCAGGAATTTATCCATTTCTTCCAGGTTTACTAGTTTATGTGCCTAGAGTTGATTGTAAGATTCTCTGATGATGGTTTGAATTTCTGTGGAATCTGTGGTGATTTCCCCTTTATCGTTTTTTATTGCATCTATTTGGTTATTCTCTCTTTTCTTTTTTATTAATCTGGCTAGTAGTCTGTCTATTTTGTTGATCTTTTCAAAAAACTAGCTCCTGGATTTTTGATTTTTTGAAGGGTTTTCTGTGTCTCTATCTCCTTCAGTTCTTTTCTGATCTTAGTTATTTCTTGTCTTCTGCTAGGTTTTGAGTTTTTTTGATCTTGCTCCTTCAATTTTGACAATAAGGTGTCAATTTTGGATCTCTCCACTCTTCTTATGTGGGCACTTATTGCTATATATTTTCCTCTAGAGACTGCTTTAAATATGTCCCAGAGATTCGGGTTATGTTGTGTCTTCGTTCTTGTTGGTTTCGAAGAACATCTTTATTTCTGCCTTCATGTCATTATTTATCCGGTCAACATTCAAGAGCCAGTTGTTCAGTTTCCATGAAGCTGTGAGGTTCTAAGTTAGTTTCTGAATTCTGAGTTCTAACTTGATTGCACTGTGATCTGAGAGACTGTTCGTTATGATTTCCGTTCTTCTGCATTTGCTGAGGAGTGATTTACTTCCAAGTATGTGGTCAATTTTAGAGTAGGTGTGATGTGGTGCTGAGAAGAATGTATATTCTGTGGATTTGGGGTGGAGAGTTCTGTACATGTCTATCAGGTTTGCTTGGTCCAGGTCTGAGTTCAAGTACTGGATATCCTTCTTAATTTTCTGTCTGGTTGATCTAATATTGACAATGGGGTGTTAAAGTCTCCCACTATTATTGTGTGGGAGTCTAAGTCTCTTTGTAAGTCGTTAAGAACTTGCCTTACATATCTGGGTGCTCCTGTATTGGGTCCATATATATTTAGGATCATTAGCTCTTCTTGTTGCATTGATCCATTTACCATTATGTAATGTCCTTCTTTGTCTCTTTTGATCTTTGTTGCTTTAAAGTCTATTTTATCAGGGACAAGAATTGCAACTCCTGCTTTTTTTGCTCTCCATTTGTTTGGTAAATCTTCCTCCTTCCCTTTATTTTGAGCCTTTGTGTATCCTTGCATGTGAGATGGGTTTCCTGGATACAGCACACCAATAGGTTTTGGCGTTTTATCCAATTTGCCAGTCTGTGTCTTTTGATTGGGGAATTTAGTCCATTTACATTTAGGGTTAATATTGTTATGTGTGAATTTGATATTGCCACTTTGATGCTAGCTGGCTGCTTTGCCCATTAGTTGATGAAGATTCTTCATTTTGTTGATGCTGTTTACCATTTGGTATGTTTTTGGAATGCTGGTACTGGTTGTTCCTTTCTATGTGTAGTGCCTCTTTCAAGAGCTCTTGTAAAGCAGGCCTGGTGGTGACAAAAATCTCTGAATACCTGCTTGTTGGCAAAGGATTTTATTTTTCCTCCACTTATGAAGCTTAGTTTGGCTGGATATGAAATTCTGGGTTGAAAGTTCTTTTCTTTAAGGATGTTGAATATCGGCCCCCACTCTCTTCTGGCTTGTAGGGTTTCTGCCAAGAGATCTGCTGTGAGTGTGATGGGCCTCCCTTTGTAGGTAACCCGAACTTTCTCTCTAGCATTTTCTCCTTCATTTCAACCCTGGTGAATCTGACGATTATGTGCCTTGGGGTTGCTCTTCTTGAGGAATATTTTTGTGGTGTTCTCTGTATTTCCTGGACTTGAATATTGGCCTGCCTTGCTAGGTTGGGGAAGTTTTCCTGGATAATATCCTGAAGAGTATTTTCCAGCTTGGATTCATTCTCTTCGTCACATTCAGGTACACCTATCAAACGTAGATTAGGTCTTTTCACATACTCCCATGTTTCTTGGAGACTTTGTTCATTCCTTTTTACGCTTTTTTCTCTAATCTTGCCTTCTCATTTTGTTTCATTGAGTTGGTCTTTGACCTCTGATATCCTTTCTTCTGCTTGGTCAATTTGACTGTTGAAACTTGTGCATGCTTTGCGAAGTTCTCATGTTGTGTTTTTCAGCTCCATGAATTCACTTATATTCTTCTCTAAGTTGTCCATTCTCGTTAGCATTTCATCAAATCTTTTTTCAACATTCTTAGTTTCTTTGCATTGGGTTAGAACAAGTTCTTTTAGCTCACAGAAGTTTCTCATTACCCACCTTAAGTCTGATTCTGTCATTTCATCACACTCATTCTCCATCCAGCCTTGTTCCCTTGCTGATGAGGAGTTGTGATCCCTTGTAGAAAGAGAGGTGTTCTAGTTTCAGGTGTTTTCCTCCTTTTTGTGCTGGTTTCTTCCCATCTTTGTGGATTTATCCGCCTGTCATCTTTGTGGTTGCTGATTTTCAGATTGGGTCTCTGAGTGGACTTCCAGTTTGTTGATGAAGAAGTTATTTCTGTTTCTTAGTTTTCCTTCTAAAAGTCTGGCCCCTCTGCTGTAGGACTGCTGAGGTCCACTCCAGTCACTGCTTGCCTGGGGATCACCTGCAGCAGCTGCAGAACAGGAAGGATTGCTACCCGTTTCTTCTTCTGCTATCTTTGTCCTAGAATGATGCCTGCCAAATGTCAATCTGATCAGTCCTTTGTGAGGTGACTCCTTGTATATACAGGGGTCACGGAGCTGCTTGAGGAGACAGTCTGTACTTTATAGGAGCTCAAATGCTGAGCTGTGAGCTTCATTGTTCATTCAGAGCTGCTGGGCAGGTACATTTAAGTCTGATGCAACAGAACTCATAAACCCCTTTTTTTTCCCCAGGTGCTCTGTCCCAGGGACTCAGGGCTTTATTTATGAGTTTCCATTGTGCTGCTGCCTTTTTTTTTCAGGGCTGCCCTGTCCAGCAAGAAGGCAGCCTAGTCACTGTCTGCCTGCAGAGGCTTTGCTGAACTGCTGTGGGCTCCACCCTACTGCCATGTGAGCTTCCCTGCAGTCCTGTTTATATGGGTGTGGTTAGAACTGCCTCAACAATGGTGGCCCACCTCTGTAATGGCGGACTCTCTCTGTAATGACAGGTTGCCTCAGCAATGGCAGGCTGCCTCGGCAATGGTGGACTCCTTCCGTAGGGATGGAGTGCCTCGGTAATGGCAGATGCCCCCTCCTCCACAGAGCTGGACTGTCCCAGGTTCAGCTGTGCTTGCTGTGAAACTCTCAACCCAGAGCATTTCCAATTGCTGGTTGATTTTTTTGTTTGTTTGTTTTTTTGTGGGGGTATGACCCGTCGAGCCTGATCATCTGGCTCCCTGCCTCAGAGCCTTTTTTTTTTTTTAATGTTGAATGGCTGGCTCTCTCCCTGGTGTTCCAGTTGCCTGCTGAAAAGGAATCTGTGCGATTTCCCTTGAGGCGATCTGTGCGATTTCTGGGATCTGTGTGATTTCCCATGTTGCAACCCGCTGCATCAGCTGAAACAATGGCGCTGAGATTTGTGGTGTTTTTTTGCCCAGGAATCTCCTGGCCTGGCTCCCTGTTTCAGTCCCTTATTTAATCAGATGAATGGGCAACTCTGCCTTGCCAGAGTCCAATCGCCAGCTTAAAAGGGCAACGAGACCAGTGTATTTTGTATGGAGAACCGCCACACCGGGGCGCAGGCAAAACAGCCACACTGGTGACCCGTGGGGCTCCTCCACCTGGGAATCTCCTGGTCTGTGGGCAATAAAGATTTGTCTGGAAATGTGGCATCCACTCACCCTCTGCGCTTTCACTGGGAGCTGCAATCCTGAGCTGCTCCTAAATGGCCATCTTCTTGATTCGCTTTTCTAACACATAAGTTTATCGTAACTTTCATAGAAAGTGGTGTTTTATTGTGAGAAAAGCACAGACTGGAATCAAAAGACCTGGATTGCAGGTATGACACCAGTTTGGTGGGTAATCTTGATCAAGTCACTTCACACTGGGCTTCAAGTGCCCTCTGATATAACTCACTTCATGGACTGAAGAAACTCAATTTGTATTTGTATGCAGGTGAACATGTGTGTGTTGTGTGATTTCAAACTCTCAGTTCTACAAATATTAATCAAAAAAGATTTAAAATAAATACTTGTTGGGATTCCACAGCTCCCTAAAAATATACTGGAGACACATAAACAAAGAAGGTTAATAAGAATCGTTAAACACTTGAAATGGCTATTCAGATGAAAGAAGTCTGTAGTTCAGTCCTGAGCCCAGATATGCTACTTACATACACACTACATTCATTTGGAATTTTTCAGCAACTCACCCACTATCACTCCAAATACACAAACTCCTTACCTGCAAATGTTCCTTATTAATTTACTAAGGATTTTTAAATTGGATTTTTCCTGTAGAATACTAATGCATCTTTGCTGTCTAAATCTTCTCTAAGTTAACAAAAACATCTTAAAAATAAATGTATTAGTTATTTCTTCATATCAATTAGTTATCTTAATTAATGTGTTTTTAATCATGATAAAATCTTATAAAATGGAATTTCAGTGCCAACCAAGAGAGCCTAGACTCAAAACACCAAAAAAAAGGTTACTTCTACACCTATGGTAGTAAACCAAATAAAATAAACAACTAAAACACACAGTATTTCCAAATATTAAAATGAACACCCTTCTGAATTTTATCCAACTTTATCAAATCATCAGAGTAATCTCTTATTTGATTGTTTCTTTATAGTAATCAAAATAGTTTAAACTGAGTGAAAAACGTGTTTTTGATCTTTATATATCTCAAAATAGTGACTGGACAACCTTTTGTGTTTTTCTGAAATTCCTTTCCAGAAGTGACAAAAATATCATATCTTAAATGAAATATTCTGGCACAGCATCTACTCAATGTAAATTGTGGTGAATAAAAAGTGATTTTCCTCCAAATAAATCTGTTTACTTATATTTTTAGTTTTATTTCTGTGGCCAACTAATTGAAACTAATTTTAATAATTAATTAAGGCTTGGAATGACTTTCTTTCCTAAAATTAGTCCCACAAAACAGCATCATTGCTGTCAATCTCTTGAATACGCTTATAAATCACTGCTCCTGAAGGTTAACACTGCACATGGTGGAGGCTGCAGCACAGCTGTTTCATCTCCCTGAATTCCCCCATAAAAGCGGACAGGACAACTGGAGAGCAAAACTCAAAACCCATAGATAACCTCTCCAATCTCTACAAATCCCAAAATTTGAGCAGGTGAAGACAAACCATCACAAACAGCAACAAGTTCTGTGTGGTATCAGCAATTGTAATGAAGGAAGCAGAAAGAAGTATGATGCCTCTGATAAATCTGAGAATCCCAAAATTACCAGGAGCTACTTGTTAGAAGCACTGAAGACACTATGAGAACAGTAACTGAAACAAGAAGGGGTCTGCCATTCCCACAGCCAGAAGTGTAAGGGGTCTATGGTGAGGTCTGAAGAGGCTGAAGCCTGTTGCCTCTACAACTCTCAAAAGTAACCAGCCAAGGCCCCTTCCAGGTCAAAGCATCAGAAACTCCTAGAGATAAAGCCAAAATGAGCATCACAAGGATAATACAAATAAAGGAAAAACAAAGTTCAAATGAAAGTGGATCTATAAGTTAGCCTCAGTATCCTGGAGTAATACATAAAAACAAGTGGAGTAAGATCTAAAGAAATGACATACACTCACCATGAACCATCTAATACTAATTGCATATAAGGGAAAACTGGCTGCATAGGAAACTCAGCAACAAAAGTGGATCAAAGCCTAGTCCTACAATAAGCTGGTATTAAAAAAAAAAAAAGAAAGAAAGAAAAGAAAGTCCTTCAGAAAAGTACATAAGAAAACATGCCTCCCAAAAGGTTGACAGCTATAAACTAGTATTTCAAAACAAGCTAAAAAACACTTTGTATACAGACTAACCTCAATCGGAATTAGAGAAATTCAGAAATTAGATGATAGAATAATTGAAAATGAAAGACAAAAATCAGTTCAGAAATAAAAACTAAAGTAGAAGGGACATAAAAGTAAATAAACTTTTTAATGAAAGAGAAATAGAAAGTGAAAAAAACAAAAAATCAAAAAGGACCAAAAGAAAAATGTTTAGGAAAACAGAAAAAAAAAAACAACCTACATATAACAAAGAAAATCAAAGCAAAAGAACAGAATATTAAAAATCCTTTAATTAAAGAAAACTTTCCTGAACTTAATTTTAAAAAACCATAAAACTACATTTTAAAAGGTCAAAAATCGACCCAGAATGACCATCACTAAGACACAATCTAGTTAACAGTAAATGACAATATTCTTTGAGCATCACAGATATTTTATAAGAAAAATAAAATCAAATTGTCATCACTTTAACAGCTACATTTTATGCCGAGGGGAAAAAGTAAAATACTTAAGGCTCAAGAAAGAAAAATATGAACCAAAGATTTTATACCCAGCTAAATTTCAAGTATAAAGATTGCTAAGTGTTAACAGTATAGAAAACAGCAGTAAGAATACACCAGAAAAGAAGTCCAGCAGAAAGGGTCTGCCACTCCCATAGCAATATCCAAAATGACTCAAGAAATGTCAGTATCAGTGAGTAGTACATACCTACTTGCAGAACTGAGACTCAACAAGGGTTATAAAAAAGAGGATAGAGCATATAACAGGGAAATGTAGTGACACTGTAGATACAGTACAACTATTAAAAAATGGGATAACATATGAAAAAAAAGGCAACTTTCCAGAAATCGTATTGTGATACTTGCTTTTGTTAACTAAGACTATTCTGTCCATACATGTGGAATGATGCAAATTAGAATGATATGATATTATTAGTCTATCATTCCCTTGTGTCCCTAAAAATCAGGATTCAGATATGAAGGAAAGATCACAGAGATAAAAGAAGAGGTACAGTTAAAAAAAATACTGTACTTGGAAATATTTTTAATTCAGACTGTATCTTTAAAATAATCACATACTAACAAACACATCTTTGTATGTCCTAGCCCCATTCACTAAAAAGCTTAGAAACAATAATCAACCCAACAGCAAAGAGCATCCCTAGCACACAAATTGTATTCTTGAAATACCACTTCCCGTGAAAAGAAACCAGGTTCTTTTGACAAAGTAATTATTGCTCCTATAATTAATAATTGCCAAGGGATCAAAACTGGAAATCTTCTCATACTCAACGAGCCTGTCCAGTCCATTCCCACCTCCCCCTCGAAAAAAAAAAATTACAAGAATATACTCAGAAGCAAAATCTGTATTTGATTTCTTGTAAACTATTAGTAACCTCTGCCCATTTTTATTTTGAATTATTAGTCTTGCTTTTTATTTACAGGCACATTTTATATGCTGCATATTAAACAGAGAATCTTTGTGTCTTACAAAGAGTCTTCCCAATTTATTTATTAGTAACTATTCTGCATTATTTTTTGCTTTGGATTTCATCTTACCCTCAGAAAGACGTCCCCCAGTCAAATTATAAGTTTTTAATATCCCATGTTTTCTTTGGGTTATTTTATGATCCATATTTTGCTGATAACATTTTGATCTGTTTGCACTTACTTTAGTATAAGACATGAAGGAAAAGTCCAGCTTTTTCCAAATGGATATCCAGCTTTGTTTTTTCTTTCTTTTCCTCAGTCAGTATGTGCTATGAAAATCGTTTTTAAGAACTTAAACGTATCATACCAATCCAAGTAAACCAAGTACAAAAATTGTTCGTATAAAGTTGTTCACATGTACATTCTAGATTACAGTTTCTTTGCTAAAAAAAAAAAAAGAATATAAAGAAAATTAGATTTACTAACTAGCATTTGAAACTAACTTTGTGCTTCGGTTAAAACTTCCCTCACAGCTAAACCTGCTCCACATAAATGTTAAGAAGTCACTGAAATATACTCAGTTGCTCTGCAAGAGGCCACTATGACAGAAATATTTCTTTAAAATATATCTAAATGAAACTCCCTCCTGTGGCTTCTAATGGAAAAAGATGTGGAGGATTCCCTCTTCTTGGCCCCTATAATCTCAGGTGGCCTCAGGCAATCAACAGGCCTGTCAGTCCTCAGGGGCTGCTTCAGCCAGGTACAAGCAGGGACAATGGTAATGGATTAATGAATATTTGTTCAATACTTATCTTTTAACATCTTGAGAAACACAAAAGACTTAAATGCAGCTGGTATACCACATACTCACATAGAGCTATTTAACACAACCTTCCTAGAAAAAACTATTATACTTGGTGGTGGTCGTAATTTCTTTAGCGTGCTGATGAATTCTATTTAATATTTTATTTAGGGACAAGACTGATACTCAGACAAGATCAGGTGCATTCAGGGTGGTACAGCCGCAGACAAGACTGATATTCATAAGAATGGTCTGTAGTTTATTTTTTCCGCTATATTTATCAGTTTTAGTATCGATATTATGCTCGTTTGATAACAAGATTTTGGAAGCTTTTCTTCTTTTACCACAATCTAAAGAGTTTAAGTAGCATTTGATCTATTCCTTAAGGTTTTGAAGGTTTCAACTACAAAATTCTGACAATACAAAGTGTAAGTGTTGGTAAGGAGGTGGAACAAGCAGAATTCTCCTATACTGTATACTGTTTCAATCATTTTGAAAATTTGTTTGGCAGTACCTGCTAACTGCCCCAGCAATTCAACTTCTATGCATACACATGTCCACCCAAAGACATGTACAAGAATGACACTAGCAGCTTTATTCACAACAGCCACAAACTGAAAATTCACATGTCCATCAACAGGAAAATGGAATATAGTAAGACAGATGAATATACCAAACACTGTGTTAAGAAAAAGCAGCACCAGACAGAAGAGCACATATTATATTCCATTTATATGAATTTCAATAATAAACAAAACAAATCAATGGTGATTCAAGTCAAACAGCAGATACCATTTTGGGGACTAAGAGTCAGAAGAAATGGCTGGAGGTAGAAGGTTCCTAGGGATCTGGTAGTGTTCTACATCCCAATCTTGGTGTTTAAACAATTTGTTCCCGTTAGGGAAATTAATCAAGAAGTATACTTATTATTTCATCCTGTTTATTTATGTAAAATTAACACAGTAAGTTACACAAATCAAAAGTGTATTATAACAGTCAGAGTTTATTCAGGAGACAGAAAATGAGAAAATGTAACACAAAAAATTATTAATCCGTAAAAAGTAGTCAACGGCTAATAGATGTAAAAGACAACTTGAAGGAATATGGAACTACCAAATGTAGGGAGCAGTTACTGTCTCCAAGGCTAAGGGTGAGTGCCCACTTTACTGGACAGACTGCGGCAGGGACCCACTGGGTGGCAGAGTAGTTCTCTTCAGGGCCAGTGGGCTGGAACTGATCCACAGGTGGGATTAAGAAGCTGCCTACCAGGGTGCTAATGAAGCTTAAGGAGAGTAACCGGAGCTGACAGCCACACCTTAAGAGAGTAAGAGAAACAAACAAAAAACAAGCATACTGCAACAAGAGAAGCCCTTCCTCTGCTGAATCTTGCAGTATAGTAGTATCCCTTCCTCACCTTCTACTGACAAAACCTAACATTGTCCTGGAAAAGAAAAAAATATTTAAAAGGACTAGCTCAAGTATATAAACAGCAAAAGAAGCTGACTTTGGAGGTGAGAGACAATACATTACAAGCTTGCACAAGTGTAGGCTGATAAATTTTTACAAATGTACATACACTTGTGCGACAACCAAGACAGAGAACATTTTTATCACACCCAAGTTCCCTAGTGTCCCTGCCTGCCAACACCTATTCCTGTTCTCCTAGACAAAGGCTAATTAATGTGCCTCTCAGGGTGTGCCACTTTCTTTAGAGAACACAATTCTGCCAGCTTTTCTGACATCTGTGTCTCAGGTTCCCTTTCAGCATCCTCCTGTACCCTATTTGACCTTCACCGCATTTGGCAGCTCCTTAGTTTCTGGTTCAGGGATACAAAAGCTTCTCAGTTTCTGAGGATATGAAATCAGTGTTTCTAAATCTCCTTGTTGCTTTTCAGGCAATTTCTCAAAAGAAGAGGAATTATTTAAAACCAGAAGTCCCTGTTCAAAGAAATAACATAACCACAAGTATTTGCTTCAGTAAGTTAGTGAGTTTTCTGAAGAACTTAAAATACTAATTTGAATTAAACCATCATTTAGTCCATTATAAGTTTCTTCTAATAATGAAACCAATACTTACATTAAGGTTTCTATTGAAGAATACACTGAAAGGCACAAACTTAAACAAAAATTAAATCTTTCTACATAATTCCAGCCCCTCTGACTCAATGCAAATCTACTATTATAGTAGCCAATGCAACAGAGGTTTTAAAGAGAAAAGAATTTAGCATCACATAATCCATTACATAATCTGACCACTTCTTTTCCTTTGATATTAAAGGAAATGCAGATGCAATTGAAAAGCACATCAAGATGCAAATCAATACTGCCCTTTGCTGAAATCACTCACTGGTATACTCCATATTAGCATATTCACTAAAATTTAATTGTAAACAGAGTAATTATGGTACTAAAGTTATTAAATACACAAAGCAAGCTTGGAACTATACATATTCAAATAGAATTTCAGTGGCAGATCAACTTTTATATCTGCAACAATACCCTAATTAATAGTCAGCTCTGATGATAAAATGGTCCTCTGTTTTTCAGATAACATTCCAAAAAAAGTTCTGCTATGAATACTAAAATAAAGTTTTGTGAAAAGATTTTTAAAATTTTCAATAGCTATATTTATCACAATATGGTACTGTATTTAGACAACTGGCATTCTTCAAGTCCTGGATTCAAATTTGAAATTTTTTTTAACCTTCTGCTGAAGAGAGGAAAAAGGCTTGAATGAATCACAACAATGACACTTACACTTAATGAGCTCTATGAATTCATCATACCCAAACTGGAAAATCACAATGCTGAATAAAGCTCGTTATACACTGAATGACTACTCATAAATTTTCCCTAAAACAGTTATGCATGTAAACTTCTTTAGGGGGTCATATATTTTTATGAAATTTTCTTTAAAGTCATAAACTTCTCTGAAATGTTTTATATTGTATAGAGACACTCTGAATCAAGAAAATTCTGGACAAACTAGACTATTCACCATTCCATTAACATGGTACCAACATATTTTTATCTCCATTCTTTCCAGCACAAATCCCTTTCTCTCCTATAACCTCTCCTTAGACACTTACTGACATTTTTCCCATGCCTAAAGACATACCTCTGCTGAAGTCAGACATGACCTCTGAAGTTTCAGTACTGTTTGTACTTCTTATTGCATGTGATAAATAACTGTTCCCTATAAGCTTATAAGCTCCTGCTACATGAGAACTGTCTTAGTCACAAATACATTGTAGTTAGTAGGAACTCACTAAATTCATACAATTAAAGAGCAAAAAAGTTAAGCTAGCATTTTTCCCCAAGTACCAGATGTCTAACTTTATCCTTAATACACATCACCAGACTGCAAAGGACAATGTCATTCCTCAAAAGTCCAGCAACCATCCTCTACAATGACTCCGTCGAACTCTATTTATTCTTCCTCTAATAATTAAAACTCTAATTCCCCTTCCTAATCCACAATTCTCAACATGTGACCTACTCTAGTTTAGAGAGAAAACAGAAGCTTCAGATGGGAATTCCCTATCTTTCTAAGAGCTATGCCTACAAATTACATGCACCCACTTCAAGCCAATCCTATCTTCCTTCTCTCCTATTACATTGAAAGAAACTCTCCTCCTATCAAACATCAAGTCCTTCACCTTTGCTTTGGATCCCATCCACACTAACCATCTCAAGACTTATACTATTAATTAATCCTTCTCTCATAGAGTCAATGTCTCCTTCAACTAGATCCTTCCCATCAGCTTTTAAAAATGCTTCTGGCTCTGCCATTTTAAAAAAATGAATGCCTTTAATCCCCCTCTGCTATCATCCTTACTTTTCCCTTTCAATGCCAAATGTTTCAATAAGTCGTCTGTATTTGCCATTACTTCCTTTCTCCTACTCATCCAACTCACTCCATCTGGGATCCGCCTTCATGACTCCTCTCTAACAACCCTTGCTAAGGTCACCAGTGACCTCCGTGTTATGAAATCTAGCTGACACTGAATCACCTCATTTGCCTGCCCAGAAGCACTCAACACTGTTCATTCTTTCTTTAAATATTCTCTTCCTTTTGCTTTCAAAATACAGTAGTATCCTGGATTCCAGTCTATCATTTAGGTTACTCACAGTTCTAGACAATTTAAGGAATACAGTAAGTTCTTCTTTCAAGATGAAATGAGCTTCTTCATTGAGGGAGCTTGTTCCACTTTATCATATACATTTTTCCAGGGGTTTATCACATCAAAAAAGCAGACCAACTACACTTCCACAGCTTACGCCAAAATACAAATTTTATTATGTGAGAATAAATTATATATAAAAGAAAAATGTTCCATTAAATAAAATTAAGATCTTTGGAAATTCAGGACAGAGACACTTATTTGAAAAAGTAATTGAGGTTTATTCCTTTAAGCTAACAGATCTCAGGGAAAGAGTTTATAGTCTCAAAGAAGTAACTGTACACCCATGTGCACAGCAGCACTATTCACAATGATAGCAAGAGGTGGAAGCAACCTGAGTATCCATTAACAGATGAACGAATAAATGTGGCATGTATATACAATGGAGTATTATTCAGCCTTGAAAAACAGAAGTAAATCCGGACACACACTACACTACAGATGAATCTTGAGGACAGTTATGCTAAGTGAAATAAGCCAGTCACAAAAAGACACATACTGTATGATTCCATTTATATGAGGTACCTAAAGTAGTACAATTCACAGAAACAGAAGGTAGAATGAAAGGTGCTAGAGGCTGGAGGGAGGAAGAAAAGAGAATTGTTGTTTAGTGGTATGTAGAGTTTCAAATTTGCAAAATTAAGTTCTGGGGATCTGCTTCACAACAATATGAATACACTTACAGTATTCATATACTTACTACAAGATACACTTACTATTCAATACTACGGAACTGTACACTTAATTAAAAATGATTAAGATGGGAAATCTATGTTTCTTACCACAATATTTTTAAAAAAGTTTCTAGATGCAGCAGATAAAACAGGCAGAAATTAAGATGTATCAAGATAGTACCAACATGTTCCTAATGACTATAGCATCGCTTCTGCCCCCATACACACACAATTGGAAAAGTATTACAAGTGGCATTTTTTTCAGAAGTTATTCTAACAGATGCTAATTACATATATCTACTAGTTATCACAGCAATAAATGTTAACCATGAATTATGCAAATTAAGGAAGAAGAGCAATGACACGGTCTGTTCATTCACTCACTCTACAAATAGTCACTGATAATCTACAATGTGCCAAGCACTGTTCTAGGCACTTGCTATACCTCAAGAAACAAAACAAAGGTCCTGCTCTTTTAACACATTCTAGCAGGAAGACACAGATTAAAAAGAACAAATAATGCAGATACTACCTAATATTTCAGAAAATGCAGTCATGTTTTAAAAACATAAAGCAGGTAAAGGGAGACACAGGATAGGAAGTAGAAGGTGAATGGGGAAAAGTTGCAGTGTTAAACACAGTGGTCACGGTCAGTTTCCTCTGGAAGGGCTCTGTTCATCGGAACAAGGACTTGAAGGAGTTGAGAGAGAGGGCCATATAAGTATCTGGGCAGAGAGTATAGGCAGAGGGACAAGTTGCGCAAAGACCTTAAGGTAGGAGCCCACCTGATAATCAGAGTAAGGATGCCAGTGTGGTTGGTGTGGCGTAAGAAAGGAGTAAAGCAGGAGATGAAGTCCCAAAGGTTAGCACAGGATCAAGTTAACAAGAGATCAAGTACAGCCTTGACGGCCACTATCAGGACTCTAAATTTTGTCACAGGGTGAACATATTTCTACAAGGTTTGGAACTTACTGTGTATACTTGCGCTTTAACTCATGATACTTGAATCAAATTAAAAATTATACACTGAACACCTGAGGCAAGAAAAATTCTCCTGCTGATTTCTCACCAAAGTTTTTACATTTTTTATATTTTTTGCTAATGTATTAGTCCATTCTCAAAATACCTTCCATCTATAAACCATATAAGCTTGATACAAATCCAAAGTGTTAAGTGCTTCTGTAGTACCTCTGTCACAAAAGTCACCTCAAGATAGGAATGGTCTTGCAATGAATCAAATTCCATTCCTAAAAAGTAGAGAATAGGACTAGACCCTATTCTCCCTTTAACATAAATATCAGTAATTTAGTAGTGCCATTATAGAGTGAATGGTTTGCAACTTTTTTATAAGAAATACAACTTTTACCATGCTATACTCCTCTTAAAACTTAAAATACTGAGTCCCATTGCAATTCTACATTATTACAATATATACTGCCTGCTTCATTCATCTGTTTACTCAACAAATATTTATTGACAGTATGCTCTGTGCAGGAGCTATTCTAGAAGACAGGAATAAAGCAGTGAATAAAAGAGACAAAACCCCTGCCTTCATGGAGCTTATATTTTATTCAGTAGAGAAAAATAATTTTAAAAACTTAGAACAAGTCATATGTCCAATGGTATAAGGACTAAAAGAAAAAAAGGAAGGGACAGGGAATTGCGGGTGCGGAGAATAAAATTTGAAAAGATGGTCTAGTTAAAGCATTACAAGAAAGTGACATTTAAGCAAAAACCTGTTTAAAAAAAGAAAATGAGAGAATCTAGCCACACAGATGCTCTAGAGAAGAGCATCCCACATTGAGGAAGGAGCAACTAAAAAGGCATTAAGGCAAGAACATGCCCAGCTTGTTCTAGAAATGACAAGGAGACTGGTGCAGCTGAGGAAGAATTAGCCAGGGGAAAGCAATGACTGGGGTCAGATGTAAAGCAGCACAGAGGTGGAGAACATGTCCAACACACAGGCTACTGCAAGGACTTCAACTTTAACGCTGAGTGGGGAAATCTTGGAAGATCTTGAGCAGAGGAGTAACACGTTCTGACTTGCACTTTGAATGGGTCACTCTGGTTGATGCATCAAGAATAGATTGTAAGGGGGCAAGGCAGAAACAGCTACCAGTTATTACAATGGTATTGCTATTGGAATAAGCAATAATTGCATCCGTCTTTACTGAATATTAAGAATGTCAATGTTTTTTTTAAAAAACCAGCAATGACTTTTTAGCCACTAAACAGAGGGGTACAGAATAACCTAAGGGTACTGGTGTTTTGTTTTGTTTTGTTTTAACTTTACACAAGCTACCCTCCCCCTCAAAAAATAAGTCTGCAGTGCCAAGTAGAAACAATTGATATTAGTGACAGATGGTCTAGAAAGCATGCTAATCATCTCTTACTCTAGATTTTCTAAGCTCTCTCTTTATAGCAATTTAGTTTGCCAGGAAATTAAACACTTGAACTCCTTTTTTCCAAAGGCATTTATAAAATACCTACAAAATAGGTGCCAGGAACTGTGCTAGGGGCTGGAAATTCAAAGATGAATGAAATGCAACCATTAGCCTCAAAAAGCTACATTCAGCTGTATACAGAAACCATCACACAGTTATGATACAATATTATATATCAGCTTCAAACCAGGATCAATAAAAAACTTCCCAGGGAAAGAATGTTTCTGAAGGCTTTGATAAAAGTATTTATTAAAGACAGTGAACAGTTGTAGATGTCTATAAAATCAAACCCTCTCAGGTTCATGGTAGGGAAAAAAGTGTCTCTTCCAATGATTCAAGTGTGTAAGATATCAAGAGCTATGAAACTCCTTTTGCAATGAAAGCCAGGAAGTTCAGAACAAAATTATAAAGCCAAATGCATAACTATCCAACATTTAAGGTAACATCTATCTTAACTATACATTAAAATTACTAGGTTAGTGCAAAAATAATTTCGGTTTTTGCATTGTTGGAATTTGCTGTTTTGTACTGGAATACATTCTTAAATGTGGTTATGTCATACATCATTTTAATGCGCATTTCTCACTTTATGGTTTTTTGCTAATGGCTTGTTGCTTGCTTTTTGTTTATTTTCGACTATGGAAATGATGTTAGACAAAAAGCTAATTCATGCGATTTTCTTATTTGAGTTTGAAACGGGTTGTAAAACAGCAGAGACAATACACAACATCAACAATGTAGTTGGCCCAGGAACTCCTAACAAACATACGCTGCAGTGGTGGTTCAAGAAGTTCTACAAAGGAGAAGAGAGCCATGAAGATGAGGAGCGTAGTGGCTGGCCACTGGAAGTTGACAATGACCAACTGAGAGCAATCATCAATGCTGATCCTCTTACAACTACAGGAGAAGCTGCTGAAGAACTCAACGTTGACCACTCTACAGTCATTCGGTATTTGAAGGAAATTGGAAAGGTGAAAAAGCTTCAAAAGTGGATGCCTCATGAGCTGAGCAAAAATCAAAAAAATAGTCCTTTCTGAAGTGTTGTCTTCTCTTACTCTATGCAACAACAATGAACCATTTCTCGATCAGACGGTGATGAAAAGTGAATTTTATAATCAGCGACGAGCTCAGTGGTTGGACCAAGAAGAAGCTCCAAAGTACTTCCCAAAGCCAAACTTGCACCAGAAAAAAGGTCATGGTCACTGTTGGGTGGACTGCTGCCAGTCTAATGCAGTACAGCTTTCTGAATCCTGGCGAAACCATTACATCTGAGAAGCTTGCTGAGCAAATCAATGAAATGCACCCAAAACTGCAACACTTGCAGCCAGCACTGATCAACAGAAAGGGCCCAAATCTCCAGGACAACACACGACTGCACATCACACAACCAACACTCCAAAAGTTTAATAAACTGGGCTACAAAGTTTTGACTCATCCGCCATATTCACCTGACCTCTCCTCAACCAACTACCACTTCTCCAAGTATGTCAACAACTTTTTGCAGGGAAAACACTTCCACAAGCAGCAGGATGCAGAAAATGCTTTCCAAGAGTTCATCAAATCCCAAAACACGGATTTTTACACTACAGGAATAAACTAACATTTCTCATTGGCAAAAACGTGTTGATTGTAATATTCCTGTTTTGATTAATAAAGAAGTGCCTGAGCCTACTTATAATGATTTACAATTCACAGTCCAAAACCGCAATTATTTCTGCACCAATTAATTACCAGTTGAACTTTGGAATAATAAAGGCCCTACTCCACAACAGTCCCAGTATCTTTATATTTTCATACTACACAGAGTACTGTGATGCACAGAGTGACTCACTGACCTAGATATTCTGGTATATCATCCCTCCTTCATTAAGTCATTTATTTTCACTTTAATTGCTCTGCTACATACAAGTCCACTGTACTTGAGGATTTTAATAAAAGACCTTTCCAGTTCATTTTAGAAGTTGGGTAAAAAATAAACTCATGAATGATTCAGGAGGAGCCAAAAACACCACTTTTCCCATCCCATCATTTCCCTAGGCCAAAATGACTCATTTTTATTTCAAACTTATTTGGGACTAAGAAGTAATTACATATTTTGGTATAACTGGCCTCCTGCCAAACTGCAGTAAGTCAAAGAGTAAAATCAAAAGAAAAATAATCGGTCAACAACTTCATCACCTCCTTTGCTAAATTACATCAGAAACAATTTGAAAGCAATACATCTAAAGACAATCCTCTTATAAATGAGCCAGCTAATCAGAAGTTGATTAATGCATTTGATTAGTGCTAAAAAATCATCTGAAAAATAAAATACAGAATCTTGAGTTTATAAAGCCACTTTCCAATGACACAGAGGTTCCTCATATCTTTTCTTCATATTGATCCCACAAATCCTACGACTGAGACATAACTGTAAGGATATTTATTGGCTATTAAAATATACTTATGACCAAAACCACAAAACATAAAAAACCTAAGGAAACTGCCCCTAGGTTCCTGCTAGGAACACCTAATCAATCCCCAAGTTTCACTCAGAGGAGAATTATGTGTATCAATAAAAGTATAAAAAAAAAAGTCATGGCTATCTGGTACCTTTATAACATTAAAAAAAAATAAGTGTCAAAATATAACACAGCAAACCATGAGAACATAGAAGTGAACTTCCAGAGATGATCTCATAAATTCATAATTTATTCCTGAAAAGCATTAAGCTAAACCCAAACTGTGACACAATCTTTAGCAGCAATTGTCACACTAGTCATGTTTTCACACCTAAGCTGGAAAGAACTAGGTGAAGACACACGTTTCTAACTTTGAAAAAGAAGTGGCTATCTTCAGAAGAAAGAATTTCTTCCTAGTCATAATTTTTTTTACTGGTATTAGAAAAGTGATTAATGTCAGGTTATAAAATGTTTTCGTATATTGAGTAAAATGCTTAAAATACAGTATCAAGTGTTCTTTCTCAACTTTTATTCCTTAAAAAATTTCTAAAAGTCTACAGATTTAGTTTTCAACTGAGAATGCATAGTGTGGTACATTTGCAAACACAAGCCCAATACACCTCACTGCTACCACTTTCCCCTACAAGGGAAAGATTCCATGAAGCCTTAGCTATATTTCTGTTTCTGACTTTTGAGATAGTGGGTAAAAGGATCCATTCCTGGGTCTCAACACATCTCCCAGAATCGAAAGTGACAAAGACACTACAGTAACATCCATTCCTACAGAGATTAGAAAATAGAATCACTGTTCTGCCTATGTAAGAGAGTCAGGCCTAGGAGATGAGCAAGTCAAAGATGTCCACTTCAAAGGGGGGTGACACCTGGCTCCTTGATCCTATGGCCTGTGAAAAGAACTCAAAGGAATGCTTATTTATATAAAGCAAACACTGAAACTTTTCTAAAATTAGAAATTGTGAACTATATAGCTAATACTTTTATATAACACTTAGCATATTTTCAAAATTTAGTAAACAATGGATTTCTCATTTGTTCTATTTAGGGAGCAAAATTAACTAGCACTTGTAATTAACTTTTACAATTAATTATCTGGATGTTCACTATATAAATAATCTATCAATAGATTTGATAGACCAGCTACTGAACAACATTTTTCCCTATATATTCTTGGAGCAGGGCTCTAGGGGAAAATATTTCCAAATACTCTAAGAGGAAATTAGAATGACTAAATAAAGTACATCAGAAGTGTACTGTGGTCATTAAAAAATTCATGAAAACATGAAAGAAGTTTTCAAAATCTCAGAGAGAAGATTTTCCTAAGCAAGCAAAACAAGCCACAAAGAAAACAGATATATTTAACAACATAAAAATAGAAACTCTCCACAGGTTAAAAAAAACACCATAGGCAAATTCAAAAGACAAATTAAAAATATCTGCAAAATGGACAGGTACGGTAACGGCTGATGCCTGTAATCCCAGCACTTTGGGAGGCCAAGGCAGGTGGATCACAAAGTCAAGAGATCAAAACCATCCTCACCAACATGGTGAAACCCTTCTCTACTAAAAATACAAAAATTAGCTGGGTGTGGTGGCACGTGCTTGTAGTCCCAGCTACTCAGGAGGCTGAGGCAGGGGAATCGCTTGAACCCAGGAGGTGGAGGTTGCAGTGAGCCAAGATCATGCCTCTGCACTCCAGCCTAGCGACAGAATGAGATTCCATCTCAAAGAAAAAAAAAAATCTGCAAAACATATGACAAAAGGCAAATTTTCTTAGTATTTAAAGAATCCTTTAAATTATAGGACTAAAACCCAACAGAAAAATAGAAGAGTATGAAGAGGCAAACTCACAGAAAAAGAAATAAATATGGCTTTAAAGAAAAAAACTTCTTAGAAGAATTTTCAAATATATACACAAAGCAAAGAAGTGATATAATGAGTGTCCACCCAAACATCACCTAGTTTCACCAACTATCAACACACGGCCAACTTGTTTATTTCTACTAACCTCTTCCAAGATTACTTTAAAGCAAATCTCAGACAACACATTTCCATATGTAAATACTTTTAACAGGTGCTTTTTAAAAATAAAGCTACCATATATTATTGCCACACCTAACAAAATTAACCGTAACTCCTTAAGGTTATCTAATAAGAAGTGTTCAAATCTATCCAATTACCTCAAAGGATGTCTTCTCACAGTTGACTTTTGGACTCAGGACTCAAATACTAGTCAATGCATCTGGCTGATGTGTCTTTGAGTCTCTCTGAATGCCATCACCCTCTTTTTTGTACTTCTTCTTGTCATTTTTCCTATAAAATTTCCCATTTTGAATTTTGCTGACTGTGACCCTATAATGTCACTTAGTTTGTTCCCTTGTATTTTTTGTTACTGATATCGTTGCTCAAATTACCCTACTTCTGTTATCAATGCCCTTCAGCCAAGACCACCAGAAATATACCTATAGTCAAACAAGACAGGCTTAAATAATAAAATACATTTATCTGCATCCTCCATTTCCTAGATGACAGAATATTATACACCTTATTCTTCACCATGATTTCTTTCACTAACAGTATATCCTGGAAATCAACAACAAATAGGCTCAGCATCATTCATTAATAAAATGCAAGTTAAAATTACAATGAGACTTAATTTACAATTAAAATGACTTTTTCAGTTATCAGATTAGTCAAATTCAAAAAATAAGAAAATGCACTGGGTTGGTAGAGTGTGAGGAAAAAGGCACAACAATTTGGCATTATGAAAGTTTCGAATGCACACCCCCTTTGGCTCACTAAGTACACTTCCAGTAATTTATCATGTAGGTATACTCACATACTGTCAAATATACATAAATAGTTACTACAGCATTATATACAATAAAAGACTAGAAAGATTCTTAACTACCATCAAGAAGGGGCTTTTAGGTTGGATCACAATTACGTTCGCACCAACCTAATATTAAATGAAGCACAGCATATCCACAGAATGGAATATTATGCAGTTTTTAAAATAAGGTGTATCATATACATTGGCATGGAATATTCTCCAAGATACATCATTAAGTGAAAAATACAAGGGAAGAACCATGTATTAGAACATTCCTATTCATATAAAATAAAAGGACCTATCATATATACGCTGCATATGCTTAAATATATATGACCACACTTACTTCTGGGAATTGTGCAACAATGTATCCCCATGTGTGTACATACAGTATATTACTAGGATGTTATAGAATCAATTAGTAGCAGAGGATGTGTTAGGGGTAGGAAGCTTACTTTTCATTCTTTGCTCTTTTATATTTAAACATTTATTATTGTGTGCATGTATTAATTTTTCAGTTGAGGTATTTTTTAAGAATTCTTCATGAAAAACAAAAAGTACTTTAGTAAATAAAATGCCAAGTAATTCTTTCCAATATTAGTCTGGGATTTACCAATGCTTCTAAAGCAGCAGGATCAGCACAAGTCAGCCCTATCAACTGCCGCAAGTTTAAAGCACTGCAATCAACTACACAGAAAAATAACTCAATAATTTCATCTGCAGACAGGATCATACCTTCATATTTTGAAGGTAAAGACGAGGTCAGTCTTTAAAGAGCAATAGTCTCTAGCCTTTAAAGTACTACAGTCTCTAAAAGACAAGTTAACTGAAAATGAATATTGACATCAAGTTCTTACATTAATATGACCACTTACTTTTGCTCAATTAATCCTAAATGAGTAATCTATACCAGGAAGAATCAACTGTAAGATTCCAACTATGTAAAACTTCCAGAATTGATAAATGTATAGATAAAACTATTCGTGGTTTCTTAGGGACAGGGTAGGGAATGAAGAGGACTGTTAATGGGTAGGGTGTTTCTTTTAGCACTGATGAAAGCGTTCTAAAATTAGAGTATGGTGATGGTTACAGTCCTGTGCATACACTGAAAACTACTGAATTACACCTTTTAATGAGCGAATTGTATGGTATGTAAATTATGTCTCACTAAAGCTGTTTGCTTTTGAAAAAAAGGGTTAATAAGAGGAAAAACCTGATAGCAAGGATAACAAAGAACAGTAGCTTTGTTCTGTTAGAAACTAAACCAGATCTTTTGAAAGAAGGGTAACAAAGCACCTCAAGGCAGGCCACTAAGAACACAAAGAAACCAGCAAATGATATATTTTCTATTCCGTCATCCAGGACAGTTCCTAACTCACTCTTCTTAGAGACACAAACATATTATGTAAACCTGATATAGCAATTTGGAACGTAAGCCACTTTACAAGATGGAAGAGAGAATTTGCCAAGACTACAACTCACTGATCTTGAATGACTTCTACTGATTCATGAAACTCTATGCTGATTATGTGACTCTTAAAAGTTCGAGTATAAAACTGAAGAAAGGGACAAGTAAGACGAATAGTATGTGCATATGACTTTCAAAAATGGAATTTGCTCCTTTCTGTAGGAGATAACTAAATTGTTTTTTAAATGGAATTGGTGTCCTGCACCATGACTTACTAAACAAAGCATGATGAGCACCTGGCAAGGGACAGATTATTTACTAATAAGATCAGAGGCTGGGCACAGTAGCTCACGCCTATAATCCCAGTCCTCTGGGAGGCCAAGGCAGGCGGATCACTTGAGATCACCTGGTCAACATGGTGAGATCCTGTCTCTACTAAAAATACAAAAAATCATCCAGGCATGGTGGCATGCACCTGTAATCCCAGCTACTCAGGAGGCTAAGGTAGAGAACTGCTAGAACCCAGGAGGCGGAGGTTGCAGTGAGCTGAGATAGCACCACTGCACTCCAGCCTGGGCGACAGAGTGGGACTCCATTTCAAAAAATAAAAAAATATAAAAATCAGAAGAACAGGTGATCTTGGACTTGCCAAGGTGATCAATAAAACTGTCTTTCATCAGCAGCTTGGATAAGTTGTAGATGGCAGTTCGAATTGGGGACAACATAAAGCTGGGAGATGTTATGAATATTTTAGATAACAAAATCCAAATATAAAAAGATTCTAACAAGCCTCAATACAACTACAAAACTAGGTGGATCCAGCAAACCACAATCAGAACAAAAATCAGAAAACATTCCATTCGAATCCTTCATTTCACAAATGAAGCTGAGTCAAGAGGGATTTAAGAATATGCCCAAGTGCAGAAGGGCTCATTCAAGGTAACCTAAGGTGGAGAATACTGGAACCTAACTCCCAGGCTTCTGTCCACCTGACCCAATGCCACCTGCTACTACTTGTATGGATAACCATATGAAAAAAGAAAAAGAAGCCTTGACCCCTACCTCACAACACACAAACAAATTCTTTGGAACTCTGACCTAAATTTGAAAGGCAAAATACTAAAGCTTCTAGAAGATGACATAAGAGAATAGCTTTATCAACCTAAGTAACAGAGTAACAAAAACTTTTTAAATAAAACACCAAAAAAACACTTCCCTTAAAGGAAAAGATGGATAATTGGAATTGATTAAAATTTAGAATTTCAATTCATCAAAAACACAAGAGTGAAATGACAAGCCATAAGTCAGGAAGAGATTTTTATAATTCATATAGTCAACAAAGGATTCATATCCAGAATATCTTAAAAACTCCAACATTTCAATAAGAAAAAAGACAATCCAATTTGTTTAAAATGGACAAAAGACTTTAGCAGGAACTTTATAACAGAGGGTATCCAAATGGCCAAGAAGCATATGAAGAAGTGCTCAAATATTATTATTATTATTGTCCTTAGAGAAGTGCCAATGAAAAACTACACTAAGATCTTCTATACAACCACTAGTGATTAATTTTTTGTAATAATTAACTCATAATATCAACTGGAAGCAAGGCTGCAGAGTAACTGGAACTTTCATGTGTTGGTAAAAGTATAAACAGGTACAACAAGGATAAGAAACAGTTTGGTGGTGTCTACTAAAGCTAGATACATGGCTAGCATGGTGGCTCACGCCTGTAATCCCAGCACTTGGGAAGGCCAAACTGGGTGGACCACTTGAGGTCAGGAGTTGGAGACCAGTCTGGCCAACATGGAGAAACCCCATTTCTACTAAAAATAAAAAAAAAATTAGCCAGGCATGGTGGCAGGTGCCTGTAATCCCAGCTACTCGTAAGGCTGAAGCAGGAGAATCACTTGAACCTGGGAGGCAGAGGTTGCTGTGAGTCAATATCATGCCACTGCACTCCAGCCTAGGAGACAAAGCGAGACTTTATCTCAAAAATAAATAAATAAATACAATAAAGCAAGACGCACATACATATTGACCAGGAATTCTTCTCCTACATATATACTCAACCAAAATAAATATGCCTGTATGCTAAAAGATACACACACATATGTATGTATATGATTATAGCAACATTGCTCATAATTGCCTCAAAACAGAAACTATTCAAATATGAATAAATGAATTCTGGTATGTAATTTGTGGTAGTTTTAAAAAATGGCCATAAATTCTTTGACACACCTCTCATAAAGACATGAGGTCTATGTTCCCTTCCCTTCAATCCAGGCAGGCTGTGTCAACCAATAGAGTATGGTGGAGGTGAGACTATATGACTTCGGAAGATAAGCCATTCTCAGGAAGCTTCCTCTGTACACTCAGCCAACATGCTGTGAAAAACCAAAACCTCCTGGTCCCACATGTTGGTGCTTCAGTCAATAGTATCAGATGATCCTAGCCTTCTAGATCTTCCAGTCAAGGTACCATACACATGAGTGAAGAAGCCTCCAAATGATTCTAGACCCCAACCATTGTAGAGCAGTGACAAGCCATAGCCACCAAATTCCCAATCCACAGAATCCATGAGCATAATAAAATGGTTGCTATTTTAAACCACTAAGTTTTGGAGTGGTGTGTTATACAATAACCAATAATCAAAACTAGTGTGTAATGCAGGTATAGTTAACCACAACTATACTGCTAAGTTTAAAAATAAACTACGTGCTTGCTTCAGCAGCACATATACTAAAAAAAAATAACAAACTATATGCAACAACATGAATGAATCTCAAACACAACAAGTAAAAAAAGTCAGGCAAAAAAAAAAAAGTCCAGAGGGCATTACTCCGTTTACATATGAGTTCAAAACCAGGTAAAACTATAGTTATATAAGTCAGAATCCTGGTTACCTTGGGTGGGAGTAATTACTGTCTTCAAGATATCCCCACACAGTAGGATTCTGGAGTGCTAGAAAATGAATATCCTGATCTGGGTAGCAGTGATTACAGAGTGTTCACTTTGTAAAACTTTTAAAAATCATTAAGCTTGATGCTTAAGATTTGTGAACCTTTTTTGTTACACTTCAAAAAAACTTTTTTAATCAGTAGAACTTGGTAACCCAACAGAGGCAAGGGTATGAGGGAGAAATAAAGGATGACTTCCAAGTCTTCAGGCATGACTGAATAGACAGTACCCTAAACTGAACAATTAAACCATGGGCAAACAAAATCAGGGGCAGAAAGCAGGGACCATGTGTTATTCATTTTTGATTCAAGTATCACCTCAGTACTTAACACAGAGTCACTCCAGCTTTACAAGATACTACTCTCATTTTCATCCTAACTTTTTGACCACCACTTCTTCATCTCCTTTGTTACCTCCTTTCTGCCCAGCTGCCTCTCAATATTGGTATTACGCAGGCTTCCATATTCAATCTCTTTTCAAACACACACATGCACACATGCAAGCACCCCCATGCACAGAGAGAGACTTCTCTTGTATTTCCAATCTCAGTGCATAGCATCATCACATAAACATTCTTTTAGGCAAGAAACTTCCAACTGAACCAAGAATTAGGATTCCAAAATATCTTTAATAGTTGCAGTTAGCTAAATTCAATAAAAAGAAATTTAATGAGATAAACATAAGCTCCCATGGTTGGACCCCAAAACTAATGATTACAAACAGAATGAAAAGACATAGCTTACTTAGATCAATGCAGGGATTTAATTCAACTTTATGTTCACTGTATGATGCGGTCACAAAAGGATATAGCTAATATTGATAAAAATATAATATGTATTAGAAGGAAGGTGATAGTCATCCCTCAACTCACAGAAGAAATTGTTATATCTAGAACAAGAGATACAACTGTATTTCCCACGTATCAAGCCATGTCTGGAGCACTGCAGTCAATTCAACGCACCACAGTTTAAAATGAATTTTTTTTAAAAAGAGGAAAGCCACCAATTTGGTAAACTGACATGAAACCATGCCATGTAAGGAATAGCTAATTAACTGGAGACGTTTCAAATCAAAAAGGCTGAGAATACTTGATGACTGTTTTCACATATTTGAAAGGATGTTACATAGAAGAGGGATTCAGCCTGTTCTACATTTCTCCAAAAGGCAGAATTGAGTAGAAGAAATAAGTAGACTTGCACTCAGTGTAAGAAGGAACTTTCTAATGGTCAAAGCTCTAACAAAAATAGGACAGGCTGTCTCTAGAGCAGTGGTTCTCAACCAGAGACGATTCTGTCTCCGTAGCCAAGGTGCTTCTAAACAGCCCACGGTACAGCAAATAACAAACAATGACCCATCTAAAATGTCAACAGTCCTATGGTTGAGAAGTTCTGCCCTAGAGGTAGTTAAGTTCTCTGTCATTGGAGGCATTTCATCATAGACCAGATTATGTGATGATGTCACAAGAGTGGTGGGCCAGGAATGGTAGCCTGTCATTCCAGCTACTCAGGAGGCTGAGGCAGAAGGATCACCTGCACCCAAGAAATTTAGGTGGCACCACTGCACTCCAGCCTGGTTGACAGAGGGAGACTATGTCTCTTTAAAAAAGGAAAGATGGGAAGTGAGAGTGAGTTGAAAAAAATTTTGTTTCAGATACCTCTCCAGACAAAAATATCTTCAGATAGAGCAAAGTTAAAATGATGATGATGACAAACATTTATCGAACACTTACTGTGGGCCAGACATCATACCAAATGATTCATGTATACATTTTGCAGTTAATTCTCTCAACAACTCTATGATAGGTATTCTTTTATCTTGATTTGATGCTAAATTGAATTGCTCTTACAGCAGTCAATATTTGAACTAGATCTACCTGATCCAATTTTATATGTCACTGTCCAAAGCATAAACATCAAATGACTTTCAAAGCTTTCACATTCTGGAAAAGAAATGAACAAGCATATATTCCACAAGTATCAGGACACTGTCTGAACAGGTCTGTACTCACTGTAAACCTAACTGGCTAGGAGAAAGAGGAAAGGATTATTTGAAGTAGTCCTGTGATGAAGAAGAGAACAATTATCCTGATTGTCCCCAATTGCCTACTTCTGTAAGAGCCGAGAAGCTCTTATATACTCATGGAAGCTGGGATTAATGATGACATCCCTTTATCCATAGGCGTGAAAGCTCAGGATGGACAGACGTTTGAACATCCCCGACTGGGAATCCTGCCCTTAACAAATACACTAGATGCAGATACATGGTTTCTTGGCTGCCTATACTCACGCCCATCTGTCAGGATGGCAGTATGCCTGCTCACATGTTGGTCAAACTGTCACTAGGGCATAGGTGCCAAGCAATGATAGTTTTAAATGGGCAGCTTGCATAGCACTATAAGAGCTTGCTCTTCTGCAGAAAAAAAAAAAAAAAAAATTCTGTGATAATACTGAAGGGCTGCAATCACAAGTAAAATATTCTTGGTCAATCTCAACATTTTGGTGAAAAAAAAGATCTAGACAAGTAGAAAAGAATCAGAAAGGAAGTTAAATCAAACAGAAAAGGTACTTTAAAAACATGTGAGTTGTTGCATGAAAGCTTTTAACACTGCCCTTCTTTCATTAACACGTGTCAATGGTAACCTCTTACACTGTAAAATCCTTGGCTCAACAAGTCATCGCTGATTTTTTTCTTAATGGGATGACACATTTTTCCATGTTCTAAATAAGAGCAGAAATGCATTGATTTCTAGTAGTTTGACACTACACAGGTTCTATTTATTGACTGATTATTTTTTAAATGACTTAAGTCTAATCTATATCCATGATAATCTTTTAAATGCACAAAAGAAAGCAGAAACCAAATGAGATCCACACAGATGAATGGCGGGGGAGGAGGGGAAGGGCATAATTTGCATAGAGAAAGAAACCAACAATTGAAGTAGGTGCTAACAAAATGGAAAGTGAGTACTTCCAATCATGAATTTAATAGGACTCAAGGGCAAAAACATAGCTCTGTTATCCTTCACATCCCCCTGACTATAAGTAATTTCCTATACTACATCTAGGTTTCTAGTCTATCCTTTAATATCTCACATGAAATATCTAATGTCTTTACTCTCTGGAATTCTTCCCTAAGACCAAAACCTTAAAGCTGCAATTTGAACCATTTATTATGCAGTCCTCAGTGATTCTGAAGAACAGCCAGCCATCATCATTCTCTGTATAGTTCTTCACATACAAGTATCAGGACATACTGATTAAATAATTCCTGAGTCTCCTCTTTGCCATGATAAATAAATCTGATTCCATTAACTTTTCCTCACTGGACCAATTTATGCACTCTTTGTTTTTATGATTTTACTTGCTCAACTCTTGGACCCTTTTCAGGCCTGATAAGAAATGTCACCCACATCAACAATAAGCCAATGGAAACTACTCTTCTCCCCATATGTACAACTTAATAACAGTAGCATAAATATGAAACAGTTTGCAAGTCCAGCAGAGTTCTCAGTATCTATCACTGAAGACAGCAGCAAAAGTTTGAAATCTACCATTGCCTTCCTGAAAATACTAGGAATTTAGAACATTACATATTCTGAAGTAACACCACCTTTTTAGCTTTCTGGCAGATATTCGTAACACGAAGTGGTACGTCAAGGGTCATGATTATATCCCGTTCTTCCTACCAACATATCACTGCCACACATTGTCCTAAAACAATTTCTCTTAAATACCATTTTTATCATACCATTTTCCCACTTAAAAACATACAGTACCTTCCTAAAGGCCAATGAACCTGACTACAAATGCTTCAATCTAGCCAGAAGTTTCTAAACTCTTTCTTTTTCATGAACCAATGATGCTCCCTTTACTACTCTACTCCCCTTCACCTGCATGACTCCTCACAACAGCCAGTTCTTATTTTCTCTAGAACAGATCTTTGTCCATGTTATTCTCTAAAATGTTTTCCCACTTCTTCCAGATTCCAGCCATGTTACACCTTCAATAAACCTGTATTTATTAATACATAATTGCTCATTCATTTCTTCCTGTCTTTGTTTTGATACCCAATTTACAGTATACGGACAACTGATTTTTGATTTTTAAGACTTACTCAATGGAGAAAGGGTAGACTTTTCAACAAATGGTTTTGGAACAACTGGACATGCATAGACAAAAGGAAAAGAAAAACGTACCAATATCTAAATCTCACGTCCTATGCAAAAATGAAAACGAAAAGGATCACAAATCTAAATGTAAAACATGTAACTGTAAAACACTTAGAAGAAAAAATAGGAACACCCTCCTGACGTACAGTTAGGCACAGAGTTCTAAGACAGGCACTAAAAACACAGTCCATATATTGAGAAGTTAGACTTCATCAAAATTTAAAACTATTTTGCAGCTAAAGACAGTGTAAGAGAATGAAAAGACAAGGCAGAGACTGAGAGAATGTATTTACAAATCATATATTTGGGAAAGGATTTGTATCCACAACATATAAAGAATGCTCTAAAATCAGTAAGAAAACAATCCAATCACAAAATGGGTAAAAGGCTTAAACAGATAAATCACCAAAAAAGACATGAATGGCAAATAAGCACATTAAATCATCAGCCATTAGGGAAATGCAAATTAAAGCTGTGATGAGATACCACTACACACAAAAAATACCAATACCAAATGGTAGTGAGGATGTGGAGAAACTATCTCTCGTATACAGTAGCCCCCCTTCATCTGTAGGGGATACGTTCCAAAGCCCTCAGTGGATACCTGAAACCATGGAGAATTAACCCCTACATAAATGTTTTTTCTATACATACATTAGACATACATATGATAAAGTTTAATTTATAAATTAGAGGCAGTAAGAGATTAACAACAACACTAAAATAGAATAATTATAACAACATGCCATCATCACTAGTCTTGCACTTGGGGGTCATTACTAAGTAAAATAAGTGTTTCTCAAACACAAGCACTGAGATACCACACAGTCAATCTGATAACCAAAAGTGACTGACTAGCTGGTATGTAGTAGATACACAGTTTGGATACACTGGACAAAGGGATGATTCACATCCCACATGGGACAAAATAAGAAGGCTCAAGATTTCATCACTATACAACCCAACAGTTGCACTTCTAGGCATTTATTCTAGAACAATTAAAACTTACGGTTACACAAAAACCTGTACATGAATGTTCATAGTAGCTTTATCTGCAACCACCAAAAACCAAAAACAACCCACACGGCCTTCCATGTGTAAATGGTTAAATAAAATGTGATACAGCCATACAAGGGACAACCACTGTACAATTATCCAAAGTAGGAAAGTGACACTAATACAATATTCATCATTAAACTCCTTGTTGAAATGTCAGCTTTTACATTATTTTGTGTGTATAATTCTAGGACACTGTGTCCTGTGTACAGATTCACAGAGCCATCACCACAAACAAGACACTGAACTCTTCTATTATCTCAAAGAAACTCAGCCTTAACCCCAGCAAAACTGCTCTGCTCTCCATTTCTATAATTTTGTCATTTTGAGAATGCTATATAAACGAAATCATACAGCCTCTGAGACTGGTTTCTTTTCACTCAATACAATACCCTTAACCTCCATCCCAGCCGCTGCATGTACCGAGTTTGTTTCTTGTTGTGATGATGGTGCTCTCCTGCATGACCAGCACATTTTATTTCACCATTCGCCCGCTGGCAGACACCTGAATTGTTTCTGGTTTTTAGCTATTATAAATAAGGCTATTATAAACAAGCATTCATGTACAGGTTGTGTTGTGAACACAGGTTTTTATTTCTCTAGGATAAAGGCCCAAGAGTATACTTGCTGGGTTGCATGTCAAGTGTTATGTTTAACTTTTCAAGAAATTGCCAAACTAATTTCCGGAGTGGTTATATCATTTTACATTCCCACCAGTAACATATGAAAGATAAATTTTAGAGTCACCATTTCTAAAGTATTTTCTACAAGTCTGAAAAAACAAGATTAAACTTCTTAAATGTTATAATCTGAGCTTTTCTAAAAAATTAATTTTAAAACTTTTTTCCCAATTCCCAAATAATAGATTTCTTTGTCTTATTAGCTCTAAGAAAAAAATGTATACAGCTGACCCTTGAACATGAGTGTAAACTGGGCAGGTCCACTTATACACAGATTTTCTCCTGCCTCTGCCACTCCAAGACAGCAAGACCAACCTCTCCTCTTGCTCTTACTCCTGGGCCTACTCAACACCAAGGCAATGAAGATGAAGACCTTTAAGATGGCCCATTTCTGCTTCAAGAACAATATATAAATTTTCTCTTTCTTATAGTTTTCTTACTAACATTTTCTTTTCTCTAGCTTATTGTATTACAAGAAGATAGCATAGTACATATACAAATGTGTGTTAATAAATTGTTTATGCTATTGGTAGGACTTCTGGTCAACAGGTTATGAGTAGTTAAGCTTTGGAGAAGTCAAAGCTGAAACATGGATTTTCAACTCCGTGGGGGTCAGCACTCTCAACCTGAGTTGTTCAAGGGCACACTGTAATTACATATAATCTCTATGTTGACAGCTGTTGCCAAATTATATGGTAAACTGCAATAAGATGTGAAAAAAGCAACTCAAAGACTACAGTAACAGAAACAGTAAAAGTTTCTGTCCCTATGTCTTCCGGACATAGTCCATAAAGAATTAAGGTCTAACAGTTCTTCCTAACACTTAATATTGTGAAATGCAATCACAATGCATTAATACTTACCATCATCAAATGATGACTTTTATTTTAGCTGTTACTTGGTAAAAACAATTTAAGAAAAGCAATTAACCTGAAATAAAGCTGTGGTTAGCTATGTCTAACTTCATGGTTTGTTTAATTTTAGATGTAAATGACAATTAGATAGATAATGCAGTCTCTTTAGGATTTTTAGAGCAAGTATCTAAGTCTAGAGCAAAAATATCTGCTGACATACAAACAGCTAGACAGACGGTCCTCAAAAAGAAAAGAAAAGAAATACGAGGAAATTATACTGTCCCTGAAACAGTGGAATGGGGCTGCTCTTCTTCCTAATGACTTTCAGTTCTCATGTTTAGTCCCCTGCAGGGCCAACTATATTGTTCCTGATACTGAGTTCCACAAGACACATGTGTCCTTCCCTTATCAGTATGTTATTTGCTTCCCTTATCAGTATGTTATTTGCTTTAAAAGTATAACAGAACATTCCTAAATTTCAAATTACTTTGCAATTTAATTATGACTTCATCTAGCATATTTTCCCATTTAATCAGTAAGACTTATCAATAAACATTTTAGTACACACGTTTAATATTCATCTTCAATATCTGCCATTGTGAACAGTATCTACCTTAATTTTCAAATCCGAGAGCACTGGTTCTCATCCTATGGTGAGAGACCCATAGAGAGAGAGAAGTAACTGCAAAGAATCATCAAAATCCATGTACTTACCTGAAGACTAAATATGATTCACAAACATCTATTTTTCCAAGTTGACAAAAATACTGTGGCTAATAAAATTCTTAATAAATTTCCTGAAGAATGTTAGTAAAAGTACAGCAGCTGGTTCTCATTAGTATTTATTGATGAATACTAAAAATCCAACTCCTAATATGGGAGAAGAGCCATAGCTCATACCTCTCTAGATCTAGAGAGCTTTTCTTTTTTAAAGTGTTGCCCTTATGTCACTCAGAACAAGAGTAGTAGGATGTGCTTGAATTTGAGTGCAAAGATTTAAGACAACACTGGGAGAGATGGAGCAGGAGTAATTGGGAAAGTGTGTGAAATTACTTCAAAATAGCAACTTCAGAATGCTGGGTGCTTAAATATCAGTCAAGCACCAAAGGGAAAAAAATTAAAGGACACAGCCCTCTGCATCTTTATAAAAGAAGAAATATATTCACAGGAATCTCGATCAAAAGAACCAAACTTATCCTACAGTAAAAACACATCTTGGTTACAGCACCTACTTAAATGCTTTATTAGGGTCCTAACACCATTTTAAATTCATCTTGAACATTTATTAAACACTTTCTACATATTAAAATTTACAGTGCAGTTTTTCAAATGTGCCCTACACATTTACTGAATTCTTCTGTGCTGGATGCTAAATAAAGTAAAAAAAAAAAAAAAAACCTATTTAATTTAAAACAAAGAAAACTTGCTTCAGCAAAAAACTACGATAGCAAGAATAGACTTTGCACCTAGCACAATTCCTTGCAAATAGGAGGCACGTGATCTCTGGTGAATAAATGAGTCCATTTCTTCTCACTCTGAAAAATAACCCTGGCAAGCATGTAAAATATCCTACCAGTCTGAAAAATATTCTCCAGTCCTATTCAGTTACCAATCCATTCTCAGAACCCATCAAGAGCAATTTTCATGAAAGCCTCACTCACACGCACAAAGAGGCAGCATTTAATTCCCATTAGGCTCACTGCCTGATCTATGGAGATATAAGCATTTGCACATTTGCATAAATTCAGGAGATATCCTTCATTTGATATAAGGTAAATCTTAAAGCTTTGCTTCATTTCCAAATAAGTTTTATTTTTCAAATCATAATCCTAATCATAGTACATTATATCTTATTAGGGATGCTTTTAAGAAAAAAAACATAGCTGTCAAAATTAAAATATTGCTTTTTCATTTCTAGACATCTGGGACATTTCACTTATATATTTATTAGTATTTCACATTAGCTCTCAAAGTTAAAAAAAAAAAAAAGCTGGCCTGTTTCCTTCAAGAAATTTAATTTTAGGGTCTGTCAACATTTTGAATGCATTACTGTTATTTTTAAAACATACACTTGCATACTGGAATAAAACTTAGCATAAGCTTTCCATATAACCATTTCCTGGGCACTTACTAACTTACTATATGCCAGGGTCTATGCTTAACACATTACTCCATTATCTCATTTGTTTAACAAATATCCTCTCATAATCTTTGCAGCACTGAGCATAACAAGAAGCCACTGCACTATAAAACTGATATTTCTATTGGGTACCAGAACTAAACTGACAGTAACGCCTCAGACAAGTTTATTGTTATTAAATTCAAGTTGTGTCACTGTATTAACACAGAATCTGATCAGCAATGTTGAGATGTACAGAGAATACCATCTATGATAGCATCAACAGAAAAAGCTATTGACTACTTAAGTTACATTCCCTTCTACAGGTAACAGATAAACATAATCTTACCTACTCAGAAATTTAATTCCAATCACTACATGCCATTTTGAAGAACATAAACGTAACCTACATAATATGACTATATAAAGAACCCTTGCTTCCTTCTGAAAATGCTTTAAAATTCTACATTAATTCTCCCCCAATGTATCATGCTCAGCATGTCATAAAGAAAGGTGACTTTTTTATTGTGAACTCTTGAAAATAAATGCTGCCCTTAATTTTTTTTTAACTCTTGAATTTCAGACTCAACAGATGGGCAATTCCAGAAGGAAAGCAAGAAAGAAAACAAGAAAGGAAAAGAAAAGAAAAACACACAATAGTTAATGAGGTTCTTGAACAGTTCCCCAAAAGCAACACCCTCCCAAAAGCAAAACTGGTATTTCCAACTTGTTCCAAGAAAGGGACATAAGGGGAGGGAAGAGTCTATACCAAAAAAAAAAAAAAAAAAAAAAAAAGTGACTTGAAAGGACGTGAGAAAAATGGGTGGCCTCAACAAGAACCTATGTCTGACTCTGCTGCTGTCTGTCAAATTTAATTCAATCACCTAAGTTTCGAGACAAGAACCAAAATACTATTTCGATGGTAGGAAAAACTATGCATTGCTCCTGAACAGCTGCATCAGTAAAGGACGCCGCCCTGCCAGCTAGGGACAGGACAGAAGAGGAACTGTCAAAACGGAAATCAAAGTCCCTTGCAAAACCCACAAGCGGCTCTACCGCTTTGCACCAGACAGACCCTCAAGTACAAGTTCACAGGGCCTCCCCGCGCCGTAACAGGGAAACAGAGGGCGGCCTCGCGGTCCCCAGGCCTGGATGCTATCCTCAGGGGTCAGGCTCCCTCTCCCCTCTCAGTTCTCTCAAGTCAAAGGACACCTCCTCTGAGATGCCCTCCAGGATCACCTAACCTCAAGGGCCTCGTCCCCATTCCTCTAGCCCGCAACTGCCTGTCCCTTTCTAAGAAAGCATTTCCGTATCCGCAAAGCATCGCAGCTGCGAGTGTTGTTTCCCTTCTATACAGTGAGCTCCGCGGGGCAGGAGCCTCGACTGTGCTTTTCACTCGGACCCTCCCGACAGACCCGGCTTCCCAGGAAGGCCCGAGGCGGCGGTGGGAGCCTGGCCACGACACCACGCGCGTTCAGAACGCGGAGTTCTGATGGGGGCCGGCCTGTCAGTATAGCCAACCCCGGGGCGCCGGCGGGGCCTGAACGAGTCAAGGAAGGGGCGGACGCCCGCCCAGGCTGCAGCCAAGCGGCGGAGCGCGGCCCCGCGGGACGGCCTGGCTGGACGGCGCCTCCCGCACACGCAGCGGACCCACAAGCCGCCCGGAAGGCCCAGCCCGGCCCCAGCCCCCGACAGCCCACATCCGTGCCCTCCACTTAGCGCGCGAGTGCTCGAGCCGTGTCGCCTGCGGCCTCCCTACCCTAAGCCGCAGTCCCGTCGCCTTCGGCCCAGTACGAACTTCCCGCCGCTTTCGCCGACTCGTAACCCGGCAGCAGCGCCGGCCCCTTCGCACCCTGCAGTAAGGAGTCTTCCCATTGGCTCGGAGGAGACGGGGAAGGGCGGGGCGGGTGGGAACGCGGCGGGGTGGGGAGGAGGTTACGCTAGCCCCGCGCCTCCCCGGGAATGCCGGGAGCTGTGGTCCCGCGCTCCCAAAGCATTCTGGGAGTTGGAGTCTCTTCGCGGCAAAGGAAGATCCCAGTCCTTCTGCTCCCGAGGGCTTCTAGGAAATGTGGTTTACAGCCTCTGATTCCGCCCTTCTGATCAAATCCAGTACTGTACTCGTCAGTGCCACAGGATCCGAAATAAACATGCTAGTGTTCGTAATAGCTTGATTTATTAAGTGTATTGGCAGAGAGCTGGGTGTAAAATAAGTTTCCTGTTTCTGTTAGAATTAAATGAAATAATCTGGAGACAGTAGTTTAAACTTAGTTGGTGCTCAATAAATAGCAGATAGTATTAGGATTATTCTGCCCACTTATTGACATGTGTGTAAATCCAACCTGGTTTTCGAAGCCTATTTCAAAGCCTATCTCAAGGTCTACCTAACCCTCTGTAGCATTTCATCTGTAATCAACATATACGACAGTTTGCTTTGTGTTTATTCTAATCAGCTAAGTCTCTGTCACCCACGAGACTGAAAGCTTATTGGGCACTGGGTCATTGTTCTAGGTCAAAATCACCGAAGTCACAGGCAGAGGGAGATTAACAATGAAGCCAATGAAGCATTCAGGACCTCACTTGCACGGGTCCCTCAACGAGTTTATGTAGCTTTTGGGGTTTTTTATTTGTCGATTTTAATTTTTCTTTTTTTTTTTTTTTTTGTTTTGTTTTTGTTTGTTTATTTTTGAGATAGAGTCTCGCTTTGTAACCCAGGCTGGAATAGTGGCATGATCTTGGTTCACTGCAGCCTCTACCCCCTGGGCTCAAGCAATCCTCCTACCTCACCCCACAACCAAGTAGCTGGGACTACAGGCACAGGCAACCACACCTGGCTAATTTTTGTATTTTTTGTAGAGACGGGGTTTCACATGTTGCCCAGGCTGATCTTGAACTCCTGAGCTCAAGCAATCCACCCCCCTTGGCCTCCCAAAGTGCTAGAATTACAGGTGTGAGCCACAGCACCCAGCTGAATTTTCTTAAAGTAGGTCCCCAAAATTGTGTGAGCTTCAGTCCCTACAAAACCTGGAATCACCCTGTCCATTAGACAGTGCAGTATAGAGCCTGATGTCTTACATTTTCCCCTCCAGATACCCTCATCTGCTCCAAAGACTTCTCCTGCCTGACCTCTGCCACAGAAGGCTGACCTCTACAAACTACTTCCAGCTCCCTGTGCTCCCTGCCTTTGGGGTGTGCCCAGTGGAGAACCCCACAGAAGATTGGAGGAAAAGAGAAAATCAGTTAGAGTAAGTTAGGCCCCCGGATCTTTACTGGCAAAGTCACCTCCAGTTAGCGGGTCCCTCAGCTGAAGGTTACTGCTCCCTGGTCCTCCCTCCAGTGTGCACTAATAGCCCTTCTCTTTGTACCCCTGGGACTGGAAGTGGTAACATCAGGACTGCTGCTGACCCAGAAGTTACTGCTCCCTCCCTCATGGTTCTTACCTCCAACACCATTGTAGATAGTCTTATTGCAAATAACCCTCCTCAAATTATCCTATTTCAAATATGTCATCTGCTTCCTGTTGAGACCCTAACAGAAACACATGGGCAAGGTGAGCACTCGATAAAATTTGTTGGCAAAAATGTCTTGAGATTCACAGATCTCATGGGTGTGGAACCCCCCAGCAAGACTCTGTGGCCAGAATCCACTGAGAGATTCTGGCCACAGAGTCTTGTGTGTGACTGAGAGAAAGTCACACACACACACACACACACACAGAAAACTTGGTACAGGACTTATCTGTTACAGTGTGACCATGTTCCCCTAACCTCACAATAGACATGTGGAAGAAATGTCCCTGCTTCCACACTGGGTTGACAATTGGCTGACCTGAAGGCACAATTAAATCAGCAACAGTATAAGGTGAGAATGGAAGGTATTTATTCTGGAGCTCATGGCCCTGGCACCCTTTGATGGCTCACTGGTTAACATTCTGTAAGGACAGCCGTGTTCCAAGGCCGTTGCCGGCACCTACACCACCCACACATGCTGAGATGCCTTCCCAGTGCAGAGCATGGCAGGACACCAGTCCAAGCGGCTGTGGCAGAGACAACACGTCGGAAATGCTGTAGATGGGAATACAACGCTCGAAGCTAGGAGACCCTTGACAGGTTTTTATGAGTTGATAGCTTGGTATCAAGATCAGAGTCATATATGAGGTTGACCAGTGAGGACTCGCTGTTGGTTGGCTTTGGAAATTAAGAATTGAACTAGGCAGGAAAGGTTCATAAAAATAATCCTGCCATATATTCAAAATACCTATACAGTCCAAACAAATGTTTACGGAGCACTTACTACTGTGAGCCAGGGACTGAGCCCTTCCAGGGCTTCTGAGTTAAGTAATGTCAAAGGAGGCAGTACTGTTTGTCAGGCACTGTGATTTTTCACACACATTATTTCCCCAATTCTTAGAGGGAAAAAAAATCTTGAAGAACTTGGACAATGATTCTTGGTCCCCTGAATCCACTTCCAAAAGTTCTTTTTACTCTCCCTTTATGTCCAGCCTCAATACAAGAGGGCAATTCTTATACAGAAATAATTTAGCTCAGTGGTGGAGCCTTGAACTAGAATGCTGTCATAGCCTAGTACTGAGATTCCTGGCTAAGGGGTCATAATTGATGAAGCAGGGTGACCCAGTGAATAAAAAGTTTCCAGCTTCCCAGGAAAGACAAACCAACTAAAAATTTATACATGAACTCTGTATTGAGAGTTCCTGAATAGTCAGACCCCAGAGTTCCCTTTTTATCTCTGGGAGCCCTAACACAAAAATGTGGAGAAATAAAAATAATCCAGGCATGTTGAGAAAGTGTGAGGAGGTTGCTGTTGGCTCCACTGTGGCGGAAACTCAATCTATAAACTTGAAATAAACGCTATAGTTATTAGGAAGCAACACTGTCCTGGAAGGGTGCACAGCAGGCACTGACTCAACCCGTGAGTCAGTTTATGAATCCTTGCCTTTGTTATTTTCATCCGTAGAATGGGAGCAATCATTCTGAGCCAACCAGCTCTCTGCCACCCCAGGCTGGTAGGAGGCAGATGAGGTAAGGTTTGAGAAGGGCTTTGATCTATCCAGAACAAAGTCACTAGGGTGTCCTTACTCAGTGTAGGTGGCCTAAGAACGGCCCAAGGAAATATCACCTCCTGGGAGAAAGAAAAGGAGAAAGGAGCGAGGGCCAGAATGTGATCAGGATCTTCTGAGTATCCTGACCCTGGTTTATACTCCCCCACCACCTCTGGAAGCTTCATCTCATCCCAGGTGCCCGGAACCCTTATTTCCCTTTTAATAAGGACTTTTGAGCATCGACCATGTGTCAGGCACAGTGTCTGATACGAATATGGATTAGCTGTTTCCCCACACAAATCTTATCTTGAATTGCAGTTCCCATAGTCCGCACATGTCATGGGAGGGACCAGTGAGAGGTAACTAAATCATGGGGGTAGTTACCTTCATGCTGTTCTCATGATAGTGAGTTCTTATGAGATCTGATGGTTTTATAAGAGGCTTTCCCCTCCTCACTCATATTTCTCCTTGATGCCGCCCTGTGAAGAAGGATGTATTTGCTTCGCCTTCAGCCATGACTGTAAGTTTTTTGAGGCCTCCCCAGTCAAGAACTGTGGGGAGGAACTGTGAGTCAATTAAACCTTTTTCCTTTATAAATTACCCAGTCTCAGGTATGTCTTGATTAGCAGTGTTAGAGCAGACTAACATAGTCCTTAACACATTTACAATCCCGTGGGAGCACCAAACATGTCCATGAATTCTAGTGACTATGATGTTTACAAGAACCTATTACATGCTGGGAAAACTATCTCATGTTACCCTGTCAGGTGGGTAATATGACCCAGTGTCCAGATGAAGAGACAAAGCCCCAGTGAAATGAACTGATTTGCTCAAGGTCCCACTGCTAGTGGCCAGTAGAGCTGCCTGACTTCAAATCCATCCTGACATCAATCACAGCTGTTGACATAGGAAATAATGAGGCAAGAGCTAACTGGAGGTACACAGACTCTACACAGTGAGAATACAGGAAGAAGAGAGCATTGTTCTAAAAGGCCTCACAGAGAAGCCTGAGAAGGTAGAGAAGGCGCTATGAACCCAGTTCATCTGCTGAACTAGTATGATTCCTCTCACAATGGTGGAGATGGGTTCATTTAGATGTTTTGCAGTAATAGATTACCGTAATTATTCTGAGGTCAGAAGTGGGTGAAAGAAGTTTTAAAGGTCTGGAAAATGTTTCCTCCTTCTTTTCTTCCTCCTGATAATGGCATCGATGGTGGTGATGATGATAATGATGATGATGATGACACTGAGGACAGCAGCTTTTATTGATTGAGTTGGAAGCATTTGCCAGGAACTGTGCTAATGCCTTATAAACACCATCTCCAGAAATCTTCACAACGTTTTAGGGAGTTGAAAACTTTACCCCCAGTGTAGAGGTAAGACTATTAGAGCTCAGAGAAGGGAAGTCACTTGCTGAAGGTCACACAGCTGGTAAATGATGCAGGTGGGCTTTACGCCAAAATTTCAACTGATTCAGAAGACCAAATGCTTAACTACTCTACCATGAGGTTCGCCAAACACTCGTCATTTCATATGCTTATGTCTTCTGAGCTGCTTTTCAAAATGCCATACTTATTTTATCTTCCTCAAATCTTGAGAGATTTCCCGGGTGGGCCTCCAGGAACGACTGAATTGTTTCACAGTGCCCTGGTGACATTCTCTGAGCTGAGGATGATGTGAGCTGCCTGCATGCGAGCTGCTTCCTCCTTTCTTGTTAGGAGGCATGCCCAGTAGGACCTGTCGACACTCAGCATCCATTTCTACTGCCTTCTTCTGTACCTTCCTACCTACTGCACAGGCTGCAAAACTGAAAGTCGCACTTTCCAGAAACCCTAGCACTTAGGGCTCTGAATGCAAAAAACGTTCCACCAGTTAAGGTCCTCAAAGAAGATCTGGAGGGCAGCGTGAGGTGGCAACATGGTCATGGTGTTGTCTTGGGATTTTTCCACAGCTACATTCCACTGCTTTGTCCCTAATGTCATGACTGTCAGAAGACACTCATGCGTTGTGTTGGTATCAGTATCAGCTTCCTGATGTAGCCATGAGATTACGTAAGAACGATATGGACCTTGCCCAAAGAGAGGTCTGGACTTCATTCTCAGCAATCGGAAGCCCGTGGAATGTCATGCTTGATAGAAGTGTCTTTGTTTGCCTGGGGGCCTTGGGTCACCAAATAATCTAAATAAAATTGAGGGTGGGGCTGGTCACGCCAGATAGTCTTAGGATGGCAGTTGCTCATGCCAGAAACATCCACAATGCAATTTAGGGTGAGTGCTTCGGGTCACACTGCATCAGTGTGGTCCACAGGAACCAGAGACTGCGATCAGCCACGTGGGCAGCCACACCTTCGTGACAGAGCCCCAGTAAAAACTCTGGACACCACGGCTTGGATGTGCTTCCCTGGTCCACAGTACTCTGTGTGAATTTTCACAAAGTGATACTGGGAGGAAACATCCTAACTCCACGAAAAGAGGACAATGCAACTGTGAATGCAGGACCTTCTCCAGCCTCCGCTTCTTCTCTTGGCCGAATTTAACCTGTAACCCTTCCCTGTAATAAACCATACCCATGAGTGTCACACCTTTTAACGAGTTCTAGGAATCTTTCTAGCAACTTATCCAAACGGAATAAGGTTTAGGGAGCCCCTCAAATTTTGCAATTAATTTCAGAAGTGAGGGAAGTCTTATGGGCCATGTTCTCTCCAACTGTATAGTTGGCTAAAACTCTTGCAGAGTTCTTAAACTCTCTGGTTCCAGGGGCAGCCTCCTCATTCTTCCCCTTTAGATTGTTGCGGAGCTGGTGACTCCCCTGGCAAGGCAGTTCTGCCATGCTCAAGCCAGTGCCTGCCAGTCTGGCCCTTCAATCTTTTAATCCCTATGTTAAATGTGTGCTCTAAACATCTAGCAGGCTAACAGTTAACTGTGCCCTGTGTTAAACTTTGACTAATACAGGAGAGAAGTGAGACACCAATCAATGCAATCAATCATCAATTCTAAGAGGCATGCTTTTCCTGTTTTAATACCTCTGAACTCTGGATATAGCTTGTAGTTGATGCCAGTTACAATCGGCAGTGGCTTTTTTCTTTATTAGTAATACATAAAATAATGGGGCATCTAACACTTGGTGGAGTCTTAGATTTGTTGAAATTCTAGGATACGCAGTGTTTGCTTCGTCAGAGAGTCTCTCCAGATCATTTCTCCTCTTCATTTTACTTCTCACATTGCACACTGGATCCGCTGTCCCCAGACCTGAGGGCATGGACTTCTTCCTTTCTTTCACTTCACACTCATCGAAAGTGAAAACAAATACCCTTAGAGAAAGAGAGAAGCAATGTGTTCATGCAATAGGACATGGGTTTCATGACTGAGAGAGGCCTGAATCTGAATCCACTTAATTGCTGTGTGACCTTGTATAGATTATTACTCTTGCTGAGCTTCCTCTTCAACTGTAAATGATAGTGGCTGTTGGGATTAAATGAGATAGCACCTATAAAATTCTTGGCCCTAGGAGGCACTCAAGAAAGACCTTCCCTCCTCCTTCCGCACATCCTTCTCTTACTGTTCTCCTTCTGAACATCACGAGGTCGGCCACTCACATCACTCCGTGTCCCAGAGCCAAGCTGCAAGCAGCTGTTACCGTCTATTGGCCGTGGCTAGACACAGACTCGAGTCAAATATACGTTCATGTTCATATCCAGTCGCCAACTTGTGAACTGGGAAAGGAAGGAGAGTTCTGTCAGAAACAAAAGCAAATTGTTGCTTTTATTTTTGCAACCATCCAACTCTAGTCATGTTTTGATTTCAGGGCTGCTCCAAGATTCTGGGACAAAAGGCACTATATATAAGCATGATTATGAGACTCAAAGGGGGTCCTGAGCAGAACAAAATCCTTTTATTACAGAGAATTGGAAAGACTTGTTGTCAGCTATAGTTACCGCATGGAAATGCATTTTTTTCTTTCTTTACACATCATCAGCGTTGCCACCGCTGTGCTGTAGCTAAACCCATATGCTATCAATTAATCTATCTACAAATATTTTAAAGGATAATGACTAACATATTTTGGCAGTTACCATGTGCCACGCATGGTCCTAACAACTTTATATCTCATATCTCATTCAGTCTTCCCAGCAGCTCTTCCCTGAGGTAGGTATCATTATTAGCCCATTTGACAGGTGACAAAATTAAGCCTTGGAGAAATTAGGCAACTTGCTGAAAGTCCTACGGCTAAAAAGAGGTAGAGTCAGGATTTCAATGCAGCTGTATGGTGTCAATTATTATGCTCCTCCTCTACGTCAAGTGGAATATGGGAATGCACAGCAAGATGGGTACATGTCCTAGATCCTCAGAAATCTATAATCTGATCATCAAGATAAATGTCAGCTGACTGGCATACTAGTAGCTGTCCCAGCAGCTGAGGTGTCACAGATATCTTAGTGAGCCAGGGTTCTTCTAGAAGACAGAGTTCAGAGTCGATACACTGTTTATATGAATTACCGTGTTCCCCTCCCTACTCTTGACCTCGTGGTTTCCTCCTAGTTCAGGCAGCAAAGGCTTTCCAGCACCATGCCGCAAGGAATTCCACAAGAAAGGGAACAAAGATGGTGGCAATTCTTGGCTTCCAAATTTTAAAATACAATCTTGAAACTCAAGGTAGAAGCAACATAATTCAGAGAAGATTTTCAGAGTTCCAGAAATGTATGCTCTGGAGTATCAAATCTCAAGGCCTTGGAGGAAAGGCTAGAGCACAGCAGAAGTCTCCGAAGACCTTTTTCCAGTGCAACAGTGGATATGTGTCCTAGAATGAGGAACAGAGAGAAGAAGGAGGGAGACAGGGGTCGCTGCCAAGGTGTCTTTGAGAAGGGCCCTCTCTGTATCACTCCCCAAGGCCAAATCCCAGACCGTGGAGGAGATAGAATCTCACGTGGGATGCATTTGATGGGTCTCAGAGCATCAGGTCTCACCTGTGTCCTGGAATCTCTCCTCAGGCACTGATTCTGTGGTGTTACAGGCTAAATTACATCCCTTTTTATTCCTGTGCTGAAGTCCTAATCCCTAAAACCTCAGAGGTGACTGCACTTGGCCTATAAAGAGGTGATCACTTAAAAATCAGGTCACTGGGGTGGGCCTTCATCCGATCTCACTGGTGTCCTTAGAAGAAGGGGACATTTGGACACAGACATGCAGAGGGAAGACTCTGAAGAGCAGAAAGAAGACGGCCGTCCACAAGCTGTGAGAAGCCTCAGGAGAAACCAACTCTACCAACACCTTGATCTTGGATTGTGAGAACAGAAATAAACTGTGGGAAAATAAGCTCCTCTTGTTTAAGTCACTCATTCTCTAGTATGTTGTTATGACTGCCCTAGCGGACTAATACACGCAGTGACCTTCAAGCCACAGAGCTGCACGGCTCTGCATCAAGACCAATCCCCACACCCAGAGGAGGCTCCCCCTGCCCCTCCTGGGGTCTGGGCTGTGGCTCTGGGCTCAGTGCTGCGCCTCTAAGTTGCACCAACATCTTGCAGCCACCTACGTGTGAGCCCCATCAGGAGTCCTTTCTTCTTCTGTCACTCAGATTAGAGGGAAACTTCTAAGAGGCCAAAGCGTGAACCGAGAGAGCGAGAGAGAGAAAGAGAGAAAGAGAGAGAGGTTGGTGCAACCACTTTTAAAAGTTAAATAGATTGATAGAATTCCTAGGAAAATAGCAGAAGGGGAGAGGAATGAAACTGTGTTCCACATTAAATTCCTAAAAAGAAAAAAAAATTAAATAATAAAGAAAAAATTCCGCATTGAATTCCTAATAAGAAAATAATAATAATAAAGAAATTATTGTTGCACTCCTATTACGGGAGGACCGTGGATGACGTTGACGTGTTTAACCTTCACTATCAACTCCGAAAGACAGGTATGATTATGTACCAGATGAGAAACGGGATCTCAAGCTGTCGCTAGTGACAGTGGGGTTTTATACCCGAGACTGTCTGACTCGAAGCCATGATAACTCCACACTGACTACTCAAACTAGATTCATGGCCATTTTCCTCTCTCTCTCTTTCTGCATAAAAGTCTCTAGCTAATACTTCAAGAGAGAGAAGGAATAATCAGCAAGTTGATACATTATACTCACTTCAAGCAAACAAGCCAATCGCTGCTTGTCTCTCACGGGGGTGGCTTGATTGCTGACCGTTAGTGACCATTAATAAAAGAAACCAGGTTACCCCACACGCGCACGATTGAATTTCCCAGGGAGCCGAGCCAGGGAGCTGAGCTCAGCCAATATTTTCATAAGCTAACACCTGCAATGGAGACATAAAGCATGATCTAACTGAGGTAGCATTTATCTTTGGGAATTAAAATACAAACCAAAGGATAATTTATGAGCTTGCTCATTCTCTCCCCTTGCCATCAATTACTCAGCTTAACACAGAGATAAGCCTCAGTTGTTCTGCACATCTGTTAAGCAGCTTTAAGAGAAGTCAGGACACATTTGCAGGGCCTTTGGGTGCCTCTGCTGGTTTAATCTCAGGTTTCTTCATTAACCATTGAACAAATGAAGAATGAGCCCCTAGTGTGTCCCAGGCACTGTCCTAGGCTCTTGGGACAGGAATGAACAAGAAAAGATTGCTGTCCTCAAGTGGCCACACTCTATGGGGGCAGATGGACACAAACTTACGGTGATAGGACAAGGCAGCGGTGGCATTATGAGGGGAATTTCTGCTCCCACTGACCAGTTTTCCTGAAGAAAGCTTGATTTCACGCCCCAGGGGATGTGCTCTTGGAAAGAAACTGTAGCCCCTCTCCCACTCACTCTTCCCAAGTAAAGAGAAGTGACTTGCCAGTTAGTTAGACTTGGAGAAAGAACCCAAAGTGGGTCTGAGTTCCCCGGACCCACCCACTCCCTCACTGTCTCTCTTTGATCTGCTTGCCTGCCCCTGCCTCCAAGGTGTGAAAAAACATGGGTTAGGCCCACTTGCCTTCCTAACTCAGATCTGGAAGCACAAATTGCTCTGTGGAGGCTCACAGATGTAGGACAGGGACTCCTTGCATTTGGCTGTGAATGGCTGGCCTCAGCGGAGTTGCCCCAAAATTTAGATCTGGAGCCAAAGTCTAAGGAAGCTCCATTGGCCACAGATCAACCCATATTCTCCAATCAAGCTTTACCTAAAATAAGGCTGGCATTTCGATGTCATCTCTGTGATTCTATGTCTATACTTCCATTTATTTCAAAACTCAGAGGGAAGGAAAGAGTGTTAGTTAATCACCAGTAGCTATGACCGTGGTGAGAGGGAGGAAATGAATGAGCAAAGAGAAGTGATAGCTAACCCAGTGGAGGCAAGGGGCTGGGGGGTAAGGCTGGACTCTAGTGTGAGGTTCTGAAAAAGAAGTAAATAGGACTCAATCAAACAGGCATGGGAAGGGCATTCCTGGCAGGCGGAGGGGCATATGCAAAGGCATGGAAGTATGAAAGAGGCTCAGTGCATTTGAGAACTTGTTAAAAGCTACCCTCATCTCTTGACTCCCCAGGGATGGCACCTGCTTAGCTCTGCCCCTTCTCTTTGGATGGATCACTGCCTTCAGTTCCTCATTTCCAGCCATACGTTAGCCCTCTCTATTACAGCATCTGTCTCCCTCACACCACCAAAAAGCATTTCTGCTAAGACCACCCATGACCACATGGTACTAATTACAATTACCATTGTTCAGTTTCTATCTCACCAAGGCTCCTCCAGTGTTCACCACTGACCATTCTCTTCTTCTTAAAGTACTTTCTTCTCTTGGCTTCTGTAACACTTTGTCCTGATTTCTGTTTTTCTCTGTGAAAGCTCCCTGTGCTAACACTTCTTCTTTGGCTCCAATTTCTAAGTCTTCAAGGCCCTTTTTTCTATCTTTATGTTATATATATATATATTTTTGTTTTTTTTTGAGACAGAGTTTCGCTCTTGCAACCCAGGCTGGAGTGCAATGGCGCGATCTCGGCTCACCGCAACCTCCGCCTCCTGGGTTCAGGCAATTCTCCTGCCTCAGCCTCCTGAGTAGCTGGGATTACAGGCACGCACAACCGTGCCCAGCTAATTTTTTTTTGTATTTTTAGTAGAGACGGGGTTTCACCATATTGACCAGGATGGTCTCGATCTCTTGACCTCGTGATCCACCCTCCTCGGCCTCCCAAAGTGCTGGGTTTACAGGCTTGAGCCACCACACCCAGCCTATGTTAGATATTTTTTAAGAGACGGAATCTTGTTCTATTGCCCAGGCGGATCTTGAACTCTCAGGCTCAAGTGATCCTCCTGCCTCTGCCTCCCAAATAGCTAAGATGACAGGTGTGAGCCACGGCACCTCGCTTATGTTTGGATCTTTGTGTTCGAATCGACATGGATATCAGGGGGTGGGGATTAAAACTTGGAAATTATTAGCATCTAGTTGCATGGTGGAGATGGGAGTGGATTATCTATGAGGATGGATAAGCTACCCTAAGAAGTAAGTGTAGATTAAAAAGAAATCAGAGTCAGTGGTGACGGTGAAGTAGCTTCCATCATACTAATCTCCCACTGGACAGCAGCCAAAAGCAGGCAGAAACCAAAGGGGATTTGACCCTTGAAAGAAGGGGCCACACTAAGGGACAGCCTTGTTTATTTGACTTTTCTATGGAGGACACTTCCCAGTCTGCATGCCACAGGGTGGCTAGAAGTCAAGAAGAAAACCAGTTTTATTATCTGGAGGCATCAGAGGATGGGGTTCTCAACTGCCAGAGGAATTGGAAACTGAGGGAAGGCAGACGTCCTAGAATGGGGGTAGTCATGAGGGGCAGCCTTAAAACCTCCATATATACATCCCTGAAATCACTGGCTATTTAGTGAATTGCATATGCATGAGAAAGATTTCAAGGAGCCCAAGGGGAAAACAGTAATTGGAAGGTGAGGCCAGATGCAGTGGCTCGGGCCTGTAATCCCAGCACTTTGGGAGGCTGAGGCAGATGGATCACAGGTAGGGAGTTCAAGACCGGTCTGACCAACCTGGTGAGACCCTTTCTCTACTAAAAACACAAAAAATTAGTCCATCATGGTGGTGCCCACCTGTAATCCCAGCTACTCAGGAGGCTGAGGCAGGAGAACCACTTGAACCTGGGAGACAGAGATTACAGTGAGCTGAGATCGTGCCATTGCACTCTAGCGGGGGTGACAGAGTGAGACTCTGTCTCTCAAAAAAAAAAAAAATTGGAAGGCTAAAAGAACAGTGTGCAGATTTCAGCAACTGCCCACTGTGGGGAGACCAAGCTTGGGGCTTGAGTCCTGCGGAGTTAGAGGAGCCTAATAAACATTTCAGGCTGTCCATGGAAAACCCCCAAAAAGACCATGGCTGAAGACAAAAGGCTATGTCCAAGCTCTAAGGAACTAAGCAACAGAGATGCAATGATGTCAAGTAGTTGTTTCAGGCACACAGCTAACGAGTTTAGGGCTGCGACTCAAATTCACCTGGTCTGGCTTGTCACAGCCGTCAGCATCAAAATGAAGTCACTGGTATTAAAGAAATCCTAACAAATGTCGCCGGGAAAAGCCATGAAGAGAAATTCTCATGCTTGTATGTCTTTGACTAAAAACTATCACGAAAGACTGCAAAAACCACAATCTTGCGCAAAGGCCATTGCACCGAAAATCCTCCTGCCAGGACATCTGCCCAGCAACCGCGTGTCTAACCTCAGACTGGCATCACCCTTGTTATTGATCTTTGTAGCCAAGAATAATTATTGCCAAACAATTGTGTAATCCTCCTCATTTTTTTGAAAACCTTTGTCTTTCTTTACTCCCTGAATATGCACGCAGTTTACTAGGGCATGCATTTCTCCATTGCAATGCTTTATTCCTAAATAACTGCTTTTTTTTTTTTTTCCGCAGGCTTCTCTCTAGTTGGGATTTAGGATGACCGACCCTATAGCCCATGCCCTTGCCGCTGCCCTCCATGGCCTCTCTCTGAGCACCCTGCACTTTTCCCTTAAAGCACTTGTCACCAAATTCAATATCCAAATGTAATTTTATACTTGGTGGTTTGTGTTCTGTACTACGCGGAAGATTCCTGGGCAGAGAGCTTACCCAGCCCCTGGCACATGGTCCACACCCACTAAATATTTGTTGAATGAATAAATGAATCATTTGGTATGGCTGATTTACCAATGCTCGAGCGTGTATAATGTATTAATATCTCTTCTGGTAGTAAAAATATATCATTAAAAATGCCTTCATGCCATATGATTTCACCTCCTTGTGATCCTGGAATGAATTAAATCACCAATAATCATTCTCATTTACAGCTGGGTTTATTTGTACATATCTGTTACTGACTATTTTTAAGCGTGATCGGGAATTCCTAAGTGCAGTATGAATGACTCAGTATTTGATTAATCAGCTCAGTGGGGAAAATTTCTATGGGTAATCAGACCGAACATAAAGATAGGGCCCATGCTGAGAATGAACGAAGGGAGGGAAGAGAGGGAGAGAGAAGGACAGAGATAAGAATTCTTTTGTAGCCAGAAACGCAGCTTGAGTCAGTGCCACTGAATGTGTAAAGTTTCTTTCTTTCTTTTCTTTTTTTGAGGCTGAGTTTTGCTCTTGTTGCACAGGCTGGAGTGCAATGGCACAATCTTGGCTCAATGCAACCTGCAGTTCCTGGGTTCAAGTGATTCTCCTGCCGCAGCCTCCCGAGTAGCTGGAACTACAGGCATGTGCCACCACACCCGGCTGATTTTTTGTATTTTTAGTAGAGATGGGATTTCACCATATTGGCCAGACTGGCCTAGAACTCCTCACCTCAGGTGATCCACCCACCTTGGCCTCCCAAAGTGCTGGGATTACAGGCAGGAGCCACTGGGCCCGGCCATTGAAGTTTCTGTTTCATTGTGAGGTTGGGCTGGCAGCTGTATTAATTTCCTGGGGCTGCCACAACAAATAAGCACCAACGTGGAGACTCACAACAGAAGTGCACAGTTCTAGGGGTCGAAGTCCTAAAGCAAGGTGCCCGCAGAGCTGTGCTCCCTCTGAAGGGGACCTCCTGCAGCAGCTGGTGGCTCCTGGCTTTCCTTGGCTACTGCCTGCATCTCTCCAACCCCACCTCTATCTGCACATGGCCTTCTCCCCTGTATGGCTCAGATCTCTCTTTCCTTCCTCTTTTAATGAAACCAGTCATTGGATTTATGGCCCACTCTAGGTCCAGGATGATCTCATCTCCACATCCTTAAATTACACACCTTGTTTCCAAAAAATATCATGTTCACAGGTACTCAGAGTTAGAACTTGGACGTACCCTTTTGGGAGACACAATTCAACCCACTGCAGTGGATGCTGCTGCGTAATTCCCTTTAATAGAGGTAAAGAGTGGGGACTGCTAGCCAGGTGCAGTGGCTCACACCTGTAATCCCAGCACTGTGGAAGGCCGAGGTGGGTGGATTACCTGAGGTCAGGGGTTCGAGACCAACATAGTAAAACCCTGTCTCAACTAAAAATAGAAAACAATTAGCCAGGTGTGGTGGTGCATGCCTGTGTTCCCAGCTACTTGGGAGGCTAAGGCAGGAGAATCATGTGAGCCCAGGAGGCAGAGGTTGCAGTGAGCAGAGATTGTGCCACTGCATTCCAGCCTGGGTAACAGTGTGAGACTCTGTCTCAAAAAAAAAAAAAAGAATGAAACTGCCCTGACAGCCAACTTCTGTCCCCAGGTGTTGCTGGCCATGTCCCCACGGCTTCATGGTCTTTTCAAATTGGAGCCTGCTCTGGCCCAAGCCCAGTACTGGGTGTTGTTTTATTCTCACAAGTACTCTGCAAGATCTCCACTTTCCAGAGAAGGAAACATATATCCCAAAAGGTTAAATCAGCTGCTCAGGGTCACATACATGGAGGTGCAAGGTTTGAATGTAAGTGTATCTTCTCCAAAGCCAGGGATATCACCATCCCACACTGCCTGAAACGCTTCTATTAGAGAGCCACTGGATTCTCAAAACTCATTTGAGAATTAAACGCAGACACTTCCTGAGAGAGGTTACCCAAGCCTTCCTAGAAACCCAGGTTGTAGAAGACTGTATTAGATCACCTTCTTCTAGAACCTGAGAAACCCCAGGGGCACACATGTAGGGAGAGGCACTAAGGCGGAGCTTTGGTACAAGGGTAAACTCACACACTGAGAAACTGATGTCCACAGAGGTTAAGTGATGGGAGCAGGAGTACACGGCAAATCAAAAATCAGACCTGGGGATCCTGATTCTGCATCAGAAAATTTGGAAGGCATCAGTCAATTGAAATATCCTAAACTGGCTGTGTCGAAGGATTGCTATCAATGGAATCAAGTTTAAACATCAAAATCCCAGCCAGATTTCCCATGATCACATCTTTCCGAGATCTCTCATAACCAAATAGTTCAGACAGGAGAGTTTTAGCAGGAAGCTAAGTGTTAGAGACCTGGGTTTCAGTAGCCACTTCTCCACTCTGAGCTGCAGTTGCCTCACCTTTCAGCAAAAACATGGATTTAATCATCTCAAAATTACCTCTAGCACTAAACATGTATTATTCAGAAGCTCCTACAGCTTGGGTAAGCCTCAGCACCAACTAGAGCTAGTTCAAACTCCAAATAGGTGTCCATTGCTGACACCTTTTCCCCCTTCCTCTATTATCTGCACTCCGCCATTCCAGTGGGGAACCATCATCGACCACTTTTACCTTGCAGTTGAAAAGAGCTGACCACTTCTGTAGTGAGCATATAACTCAGGCCTAACCAATCAGAGCAGCTTATATACCTTGAAGATTTTGATTGGCTCAGGAATAGACATCCATCCAATTTGAGCCAATGAGATACAGTCCAGACACTTTTATTGAAAATACTGGGAGAAAGAAGTGCTCTGTCTGTTGGCCTTGCCAAGCAGTGAGAATCTCATTATGTGAGCCAGGGAGGTCAGTGTGAAGGGGAGGTAGAGTATGGTAATCGAGTTCTGGTAACACTGACATTGCTGGAGCGTCTAGATGCAACCTTGCCTGCACTCCAAACACTCCTGAGATTTTTAGTTATGTGAGCTAGAGACATTATATTCCTTATTTTTTCCTTTCTTTCTTTTTTTTTTTTTTTTTTTTGTTTAAGCCACTTTAAATTAAGTTTAGGCCACTTGGAACTAAAAGTTTCGTGATTGATACCAAAAAACTCTCATTTTAAGGATGAGAAAATGGAAACCCAGAATGAAAAAATAGCTTTTCCATAAAATCTGACAGCAGAAACCACCTTAAAGCCCATCAAGTCCAATTCCCACTATTTGCAGATAAAGAAACTGGTGTCCAGAGATGAGAAGTGGCTTGTTATGTGTATACAACACACACATACACACGCACTCACATTGCAATGTGAGTTGTCTTATTACAATACTGAGGAACTCTGTTTATCATCAAACATTTCATACCTCCTATTACACGTGAGAGAATTATTATCTAGCCTGGTGCCGTGAAATGCTTTTTCCCATAATGGAATTTTACTCTGGAAGTGTATTTTGGTATTAAAAGGTTCCACTTTATAATGTCGATGGTTCAATCTGTGATCTAAAAGGCACTTAAACGCTTTGAACAAGAAGCATAAAGAGCTTTTATTGCAAAAGCCTTGCTGGATCTACCAATTTTGCCATTGATCCTTTTCCCCAGAAGACTGCTCTTGGAAGCAGCCATTGCAGAAGCAAATCCCATGGTGGGGTTGGGTCTCCCGCGGCTTAGTAAGACAAATTTCAGAGGGCTGTACTTTCTGCGTGCCCATATGCAGACACCAAAGCATTCTGGATGGACTGCTACAGAATGTTTTAAGCACATCACTCCAAGCAAAGACACTTGAGCCATCCAGAAAAGCCATAAAGATTGAGTCTCACTTCCCTTGTTAATCCCAGTGTGTTTCCTCCATTAGCTCACTTCATTGTAAAATAGGTTCGATAATAACAGTATCTGGGCCGGGCGTGGAGGATCATGCCTGTAATCCCAGCACTGTGAGAGGCTGAGGTGGGAGGATCACTTGAGGCCAAGAGTTCGAGACCAGCCAAGCCAATGTGGCGAACCCCATCTCAACTAAAAAAAAAAAAAATACAAAAATTAGTGTATGCCCATGGTCCCAGCTACTTGGGAGGCTGAGGCATGTAAATTTCTTGAGCTTGGGAGACAACGTTGCACACCAGCCTGGGCGACAGAGAAAGATTCTGTCTCAAAAATTATGAATACTAATAATAACACCAGTATCCAGTGTTATTGTGGGGGTCAGTCAGTTACAGTTTCTAAGAAACCTGATACATATCAGTGCCTGGTGAATGTAGGTTTCCTGTTCCTGATTGGCATGCTTCCTTCATAACTGAGGGATTCAGGTCCCACAGAGAACAGCGATGTTGTGCAAAGAACCCCACACTTACATCAGGGAGACTCCTGACATTCTAGCTTTACCCTGGGCGGTTCATTCACTTCTCTAAGCCTCCATTTCCTCTTATAAAGGGGCATTTGAATATGTCACAGAACTGTCATTGTCACTCACGTTGTGTATGGACCAATATGGCTGCCCCAACCTCAATTCCACGTGACCTTTCAGCTCAGTGGCCTGGCATGGAAAAGGGAATATAATTAGCACCTCTTAGTCATTGACTCACCCTTTACCAATAGCTGGGGACCAGGGAAATTTGGTCCACTGCCAACTTAGCAGAAGCTATAGGCAGGAGTATCCCATGAAAGGGCTGTGGGCAGAGCAGCAATGCGAAGCTGGAGTGATAGGGCATTTCCCAGAGAGTGCACCTTGGACCAGTGTCCCATCAGAGTTCCAAAGTGAAATACGTATGAAAAATATTGCATCCAGCACTTTCTGCAAGATTTCTGGTGCTCATGATTATGTTTAATTCCCCCAGTCAGAGGGGGAAATAATCTTGTTTAATCTTAGACTTCTCAAACGTATTTCACCATGGAACACCTTTTCCCAAGCACTGTTTCATAGCCCTGAGGGAGGGCAGAGCACACTTGAGGGAGCAGGGCTCCAAGATTCCAGAAGCTCAAGTGGAATTTCTGAGCTCTTTCTTACATTGGGTATTCCTGCTGACACTTCGGTGCTTCCATTTGGGTATTCCAATGCCAAGGTACTCTTTGGCCACATCATTGACTGTACTCAAAGCATTTATTGATCTGTGCACCTAGTCACATTGACAAAGTGCACTCCACTTCCCATGTACTCTTCTAGGCAAAGAGAACACCTCGAAAATATGGCTCCTGGCTAAAAGGAAGGTAGACACATGAGCAAACAAGAGTGAAAAGGCTCATAAGACAAATGTGTGCCTGGTGGAGGTGCAGAGGCTTTGGGGAGAAGCCTTGTTTGAAGGATGAGGTGCTACCCCTAGAAAATAGTCGAGAAGGCAGGATCCAGCACAGGCAACACGTGCAAAGGCTCAGACAGAAGACGGCAGAGGGGATTTCTGGAATTACAAGGAATTAAATCAGGGATAGAGATCCAGGGATAAGAGGAGAGGAGTGGAAAGGTAAGGAGAAGCCAGGCCATGAAGAACGTACTGAGCGGTGCATGCCAAGGGTATCCTTAAGTGTCCTTCAGAGGCAATGGAATAGTCAGATATGTGTGAGCGGGGAGGTGAAGTGACATAGTTAGATCTGTGATTGGCAACAGCCCTAATACCCTGTGGAGGTGGGCTTGGGGAAAGCACCTAGAACATTTGATAATAGCTGATGGGCAGGATGTGCTTAAAAGGTTAAAGATGGCTGCAAATTTCTTGTCCATCTCCCGATTGAAAGATGGGGTATATTTCCCCTCCCCTTTCATCTGGGCTGGACTTGGTGCTTACTTGGCCAACAGAATGTGGGAGAAGGGACTTCCAATCCTAGTCACCTAGTCATAAGAATTCTTGCAGTTTCTACCTAGGCTTCTTGGAATACTCACTCTAGAGCAGTTGCATCCAACCCTTTGAATGAAAGGACCTTTTTTTTTGAGATGGAGTCTCGCTCTGTTGCCCAGGCTGGAGTGCAGTGGCATGATCTTGGCTCACTGCAACCTCCACCTCCTAGGTTCAAGCAGTTCTACCTCAGCCTCCGAAGTAGCTGGGATTACAGGCGTGTGCCACCATGCTCAGCTAATTTTTTGTATTTTTAGTAGAGACAGGGTTTCACCATGCTGGCCAAGCTCCTCTCGAACTCCTGACCTTGTTATTCGCCCGCCTTGGCCTACCAAAGTGTTGGGATTATAGGTGTGAGCCATTGTGCCCAGCCAAATATGAGGACTTTTTGCTTAACTGTGGTGGTATCACAAAAATTATGCACGGACCTTTTTTTTTTTTTAAGCTCATCAGCTATCATTAGTGTTAATGTACTTCATGTGTGGCCCAAGGCAATTCTTCTTCCAGTGTGCCCCAGGGAAGCCAAACATTTGTACACTCATGCTCTAGAGAGAGCCAGCTGTCTGATTCCCCCCAGGAAAGACAACCCTGCTCTAAGGGTAGCCCAAGCTAGCCACATGGAGAGGTGCATATTCAATGAGACTGGCCCAGCTAGCCCCACTGTGCTAGCTGCCCCAGCCAAATCATCAGACATGTCAATGCAAATGCCATCTTGGGTAATCCAGCTCTGGAAAACACAACATGAAGACAAATTAAAAGAGTTCAGCCAGCAGTCAGAACCAAGGCCACAGTAACACAACCCCAGTGGAGTCCCCCAGGCATCTCCGATTGTTCAGGTCATCCCAGGTGTGTGATCCCACGATGGCTGAGGTCGAGCCATCATGAAACAGAGACCAGCTATCTCGCACACCCTACCCCAATTCCTAACCTAAAACATAGTGCATATAATACAATGGGGCTATTGTTTTATGCCACTAACTTTTGGCGTGGTTTTTCCACAGCAAGAGATAAACATGATCCTGGACAAGTTCAAGTGGAAGTTCATCTAGTGAAACCGTGCTGTGAACAGAAACTACAGAGTTTCCATTTGGAAAATGAAGAATTCTGAAGATGGATGGTACTGATGGTTTCACAACAATGGGAATATGTTTAATGCCACTGAGCTGTGTGCATTTAAACATGGTTAGGATGGTAAATTTTATGTGATGTGTATTTTACACAATTAAAAATTTATCAGTCCTGTGAAAAGATAAGTGGGTGTTGAACAGTGAGAAAACATGGACACAGGGAGGGGAACATCACACACCGGGGCCTGTGAGGGGGTGAGGGGCTACAGGAGGGGTAGCAGCAGGTGGGGGGATTGGGGAGGGACAACATCAGGAGAAATATCTAATGTAGATGACAGGGGGATGGAAGCAGCAAGCCATCATGGCATGTGTATACCTATGTAACAAACCTGCATGACCTGCACAGGTACCCCAGAACGTAAAGTATAATAAAAAAAAATACACTGCTGTATGGAGGAAGGCACAGCAGTGTCCACCACCCCTTCCCAAATAAAGTGAGGCAATTACCATTGTTCGGTTTCTCTTACAGTTTCCTTGTGTTGAGACTTCTCTAGTCACATCCTCCATATTCCCTTCTTGGAATGTGATATGGCATAAATCACATCTGAGAAATATAACCCCCATAATTGCCAGAGAAAATGTTGCACTTGAAAGAATCCCTCCCCCCTCCAAAAAAAAAAAGATTGGGAGTAGTGCTTGTGCACGCGCATGCACGCACACACACACACGCACACGCGCACACGCACACACACGCACACACTTCTCAGACACTTTTCCCATTTCACCGCACAATCTTACCATGTTCTCTGTCCTAGCATGTATCACTTCATAGCCATTATTCTGAAGCATTGTAGGTAGTGTCCCTTGAGAAGGAACACAGCCATAAATATGGAGAACCTCCTTAGGAGGTGGGCTTCATTAATGATCGAGAATTTAATACAATTCCAGGAGCCAAGCAATACCACGATGCTAGTCGTTGTTTCGTTCAATGGCAAGATCATCTCTGCAGCAATTTCTTAGGTTCCTCGGTCAAATCCAAGACCTCACTGCAAAGCCAGCCAAACCTCCCTTCAAAGAAGGAAGGCACTTTGGGGACTTCAAGCCATTCATCTTCTCCCAAGGATCAAAGTTGAAGACAAGGCATAGCCTCCCATTGCCTTTCGTATTGGAAGTGCAGGGGAGGTGCTGAGAGGCCTTGGGGAGGGGGAGCCACTCTGCAGGAAGGGGAAAGCGTTTGGGGAGGGCCCCAGAGTGAGCATCCTCACCAAGACACTGCCAGAGAGGAGCTGAGCACAGGTCTCTGATCACATTTCACTCATATTTCGGAGTGCTTTGCTATGTGTCACTCACATGTCAGAGTGAAATATGATCAGGGACCTGTGCTCAGCTCCGGGTTCTGAACCCAACAGTCTCTGTGACATTATAAAGGGTTCTCTGTCTCATGATGGGGGCTTCTCTGTCTCTGTGGCAGGTATTACAGGGCCACAGTGAGGTATTAAACTTGCAAACTGTCTATCAGGTCTAGGAGAAAGAGCCTTGCCACCAGCCCAAAGGGCTGCTGTGGCTGAGTTTTGTCTCCCAAAAATTCCTGTGTTGAAGTCCTAACACCCAGTACCTAAAACTGGACTTGACCTGAAATGAGGGTCATTGTAGATATAATTTGTTAAGATGAAGCCATGTTAAGATGAAGAGTGGGGTGGGCCTCTAATACAGCACAGCTGATAGGCTTCATCAAGGAGGAAATCCGGACGCAGATACACGCCCAGGGAGCACACTGCGTAAACATCAGAGACTGCGGCCACAAACCAAGAAGCTACCAGAAGCTCCAAAAGAGACTGGGAGTGGAGCCTCCCCTGGCACCTTCAGAGGGAACTCGGCCCTGCCCACACTTTGATCTCGGGCTTCTAGCCTCCAGCGCTGTGAGGCAATAAATTTTTGTTGTTCTAAGCCAAGCAGTTAGTGATGCTTTGTTACGGAATCCCTGGGAAACTAATACAAGGTTGATCTGCTTCGCAAACATGCTTTCACGGAACTCCTCCCGTGTCCTGGGTCCATGGACAGAGATGAGTAGGACATCTGTCTCTTTGTGTTCATGTCCCCTTGAAAGAAAAACTCATCACAAAGTGTTATGAGTAAATCGTGTCCCCCCTACAGATTCATATGTTGAAGTCCTACCACTCAGATGGTGACGGCCAATTTGGAGGGAGTCCTGCAGCTAAAAGGAGGTTACTGGAGTGCACCCCAATCCAATAGGACCGGTGTCCTCATAAGAAAGGGAGATTAGGACACAGACACACACAGGAGGAAGGCAATGTGAAGACACAGCACGATGTCAACCATCTATAAGCTGAGGAGAGAGGTCTCAGGAGAAACCAGTTCTGCTGACACCCTGATTTTGGACTTCCAGCCTCTAGGACAGTGAGAACATAAATTTCTGTTGTGTAATCCCCAATCTGTGGTACTTTGTTATGGCAATCTGACCAACCAATGTGCAAAGCGACATGCTAAGTTCACAATGAACACAGCGCAGAGAAGAGGCTCCCAATCTGGCCCAGAGGATCTGGAAGGGCTTATAAGAATAAGTGGCATCTAAAATTTGAATAACTCCCAGGACTGTGAGAGACAAGTTCTTCGTTCCATTAGCACCCATGTTCTGTTTCACTTTGAGGATTCTGGCACTGGACTTACTCTCTCCTACCTGAAGACAAAACCCAAAATGTCTCGATCTGACCCTGACAAGAACCTCTGTTCCACAGAGGGGGTCTCGTTAGCAGGAGCAGCCAGGCTGCTGGGGAGGGTAAGCCAGGCATCTTATGACTCTACAATTCCACGGGAACTCCATTGGGCAGGGAGGGCTCTCATTTCCCTGACTTTACCCCCATCAGGGCCCATATTGGAGCCGGTGCCTGGTAGTTCTCTGAAATCGTTCATGGAATGGAAGTGAGAGAAGAGCTGGACTCCAGCCCAGTCCATTCCCAGGGCCAGTCACTACGGTGGCCTTGAAGTGTTTGCACAGCTTCTGCAGACAACCGGGACACCTGCTCCTTCATACTGGGGCATGGACCTACTCATCAAGTCAGCCCAACCGTGACCAACTCAATGGGTCACAAGGCAGGCAGTTACACCACGCAAGATGGCAGTACATTGGGTGTCCCACCCAAGCTGAGCCTATAGGCTCCTTCTCTGAGGATTCTGAATTGAAGGGATGGGGGAAAAAGATGCTGAAAGAGAGACAGACGCAAAGAGAGCCTGGGACAAAGTGACACACACACACAGACACACACACACACACACACACACACACACCCCACACAGCCTTTTTCCTGGTTCAAGTGCCTTCCTCCCTTCCAGAGGCAGACAAAGCTCACCTAGCAGCGATGGGAGTTGAGGATTCCTATTATCCCTGCCTCCAACCCCATTGGTTCTTCCCAGGAAGAATACTTAAATATGCCGACCACCAGGTGCCTCGGAGGGTTATTTTGCAACAACACAATGAAAAAATAAGAGAAAGCTTGGCAAACTTTAAAGAAAATACAGTTAATTGCCACTGACATTCTCTCTTAGGTTGCATAAGCAAGCCCTGGGCTTAATCACATGCATTATTGCAATCAACCTGCCAATCACATTTTGAAATATTTCTTTTTTGACATAATTACAGTAGAATACCCACAACCCATCAATAATATGGATAAGGCAAGATTGATATTGTGTTTCCAAGTGGGGCCTGACAAAGGCATCAGAGCTTTTGTTCGGGGAAGAAAGGCAGGAGGGAAAGCATCTCCCTCTCCCTTTACGACGGGTTTAGCCAGACTGTCTAGAACGTCACTCACAAGAGGCTGGAAAACCCCGCTCGTTGGAACTGTAATTGGGAATTTTCAATTATTCAAGCCTCATGTATGTTATTCTTATGGAGTAACAAATTCAAAATGAATGCTATAACCTGGGGCCTTTGTGCTTACATGTTATTGTGAAACAGAAGCCTATTGTCAATTGCTCTTTTATGTTAATTTACCTCGTTTTACGTATTAGTTCCTTGCTGTAGATCAGTTGATTCGCGTGTATGATTCGCAAAGGTAAAATGTGCAGAGAGAAACGGTAAAATTCAGACGTCCAATGTACCCAGTAGTTTGGCCATGGCCCCCTCCCACTCTTCGCACCTTTTGTCTTTTCATCAAGGTAGGGCTTTGCCTTTATTCCCAACAGTGAGGATTAGAAACCTCAGACAAACCCTTAGACACATTGTTCAAAGAATGACTTTTTTTTTTGCATACGGAGTTCAGTTCTTTCAGGAGGACCCGTTATCCGTAGTCAAAGTGCAGAAGCTGAGAGAAAGAGGAGGAAGCTCAGACCTAAGGAGAGCAAGTTCCCACTCAAACCTTTGTTCTAGAAGGTTTGCTTGTGACCGACAAAACACTGGGCATGTTTGGCCAACAGAAGGGGCATGAAACCTCTCACAAACACACCCCTGGGGTCTGGCATGGAGATGGGGGCAGCGTCCTGCGGGTCTACAGTGTGGCTCTGAAGCAATCACACCCGCCCTGGGTGCTCCCTTTACAGAAAGGCCCTGGCACCTGCCAACTGGCCCTGCCCACAGGGCTGACTTCCCCATCAGACAGCACAGGCCCAGAGCCAGGCCCCTGATACTTTCCAGGGCCTACAAACACGTCTGCCTTTCTTACAAAATTAGAGGGGGGAAAAAAAAGAAGTTTTAGAGCACAGAAAATGTTTTAATATGCAATGTTAATATATTTGTCTTTACACTCATGCATTCATAAAATATAGTTTTAACACATTTAAATTTTTATTGTGATAAAATATACATAAAATGTACCATCTTAACCATTTCTTAGTGTACAGTTCAGCTGTGTTAAACTCATTTACAGTGATGTGCAACCCATCTGCGGAACTCTCCTCACTTGCCAAACTGAAACTCCATACCCTTAAATAACAATTCTCTACGCTCCTCTCCCCCGGGGCCCTGGCAAGTACCATTCTCTTCTCTGTCTCTATGAATTTTACTACTATTGGTACTTTGCATAGGTGGAATCAGACTGCATTTTTTGTTTGTTCTTTTTTTTTTTTTTTGAGACAGAGTTTTGCTCTTGTTACCCAGGCTGGAGTGCAATGGTGCGATCTCAGCTCACCGCAACCTCTGCCTCCTGGGTTCAGGCAATTCTCCTGCCTCAGCCTCCTGAGTAGCTGGGATTACAGGCACACGCCACCATGCCCAGCTAATGTTTTGTATTTTGAGTAGAGACGGGGTTTCACCATGTTGACCAGGATGGTCTCGATCTCTTGACCTCGTGATCCACCCGCCTCAGCCTCCCAAAGTGCTGGGATTATAGGCGTGAGCCACGTCGCCCGGCCTGTTTGTTCTTTTTAAAGAGACAGGGTCTCAATCTGTCATGCAGGCTGGTGTGCAGTGGCACAATCATAGCTCACTGCAGCCTTGAACTCTTTGGCTTAAATCAATCCTCCTGCCTTAGCCTCCCAAGAAGCTGAGGCCATAGGCATGCACCCCTACACCCAGCTAATTTTTAAATTATTTGTAGAGAGAGGAATCTCGTTGTGTTGCTCAGGCTGGTCTTGAACTCCTGGCCACAGTAGTGTTTGTCTTTTTCTGTCTGGCTTATTTCACTTGGCAAAATGAACTCAAGATCCATGCATGGCGCAGCATGTGTCAGAATCATCTTCCTCTTTAAGGCTGGATAATATCCCACCATACGGATGGAGCGCATTTGCTTTCCAGTCGTCTACAGGTGGACATTGGGCTGCTCCCACCTTTTGATTATTGTCAACAATGCCGCTGTGAACATGGGTGTATAAATTGCCGTTGAGCCCCTACTTGCAATTCTTTTACCCAGAAGTAGAATTGCTGGGGATCAAATGAGATTTCCATTTTTAATTTTTTGAGGAAGCACCACACTGTTTTTCCTGTCAGTTGCACCATTTTACATTCCTACCAATAGTAGACAAAGGTTCCCATTTCTCCACACCCTCATCAAGACTGTTAATTTCTGTGTTTTGGTTTGATTTGATTTGATTTGGTTTTTGATAGTGGCTGTCCCAATGGGTGAGAGGTGGTATTTTTAATATTTTTGCATAGAGAAAGACACCTACAAAGGCAATAGTGTCTAAGACTCGTGACAGTCAGAGTGTGGGCCTCCTGGCCTCCACCAGCCTCTTGGGGGTCTCCTGGCCTCTGAGCGCTGCAGCCCGGGTGGCCTTTCCCATTTCCACCTGGAGATTTCACTCCTCAGCTTCATACTCTTTTATGGTGCCCTGCATCCAGAATGTTCCGATCCCCTGCTCTGTGCTTGCCACACGAAGCTGAAAGCACCAGGAGACAGGGGCTGACTCGTGAACAGCACTTGGAAAATACGGACTGAAGAACAGACAGCACTGCCCTGTCATGCATTCATCGCATGAAACAAGAATGCACAGTCGCCCCCTCTGAGGTTGTCTGCAATCCACAGCAACTATTCATGGGCAGGCCCTCAGCACTCCACAGAGGCTGCTTTGCTTAATTCTGTGTTGATTCCTGTGACTGCTATAACAAATCACAAGACACTGGGTGGCTTGAAGCAACTGAAGGGGACCCTCTCACAGTTCTGGTGGCCAGACCTCTGAAGTCAGCATCACTGTGCCAAAATCAAGGCTCTAGAGGAGAATCTGCTGCGTTTCCCGGCAGCTCCTCCACGTGGCTGCCCACCTCCCTTGGCCTGTGGCCACATCCCTCCAGCCTCTGCCTCCATAATCACATTGCCTTCTCCTTTGTGTGTGCCACGTCTCCTCCCACCTCGCTCTTTTGAGGATACAGGTGATAATATTTAGGGCCTGCCAGATAATCCAGGATGATCTTGTTTTAAGAGAGTAACTATCACATCTGCAAAGACCCTTTTCCAAATCAGGTAACGTTTACAGGTTCCAGGGATTGGGTCCTGATATATTTGGGGAGCATTATTCAGGCTACCACAGTTCCCCACACAACCTCCTGAGGCCCTGTATTTTGGAGGTAAGAAGCTGGGACTGGGAGAGGGGTAGGTGCTTAACAAGCGACATGCTGAGGTCACACATCCCCTTCGGGTGAGATGGTTAATGCCCCAGATTCCAGAGGTTTAGCTCTTCATGGGGCTTCTTAGGGACAACCCCAGCTTCTAGGATTCCAGCTCTGCCTCACACAACAGCTTCAGTCCTGCCCCTGGACCTCAGGATGTTAGGGACCCCCCCAACCCAAGACAGTAGGTCCCTGTCTCATTGAGTGCCAAGACTCTTTTCGCTATGCTGTAGAGGGAGATGTAACTATTTGTTTTAGGAGATTTTCTGAAATAGAAACTACCGTTAAGAATGGTTTTCACATTACCCAGTATTCAAGGAGGAATGGTATCCCCCTAAATTCCTGTCTTGAAGTCCTAACTCCAAGCACCTCAGAATATGACCTGACTTGGAAGTGGGGTCATGGGAGATGTCATGGTTCAGATGAGGTCAGACTGGAGTAGGGTAAGCCGTGCTGCAATATGACAGGTGTCCTTATAAAGAGGGGAAACGTGGGCACAGACACACAGGGAGAACCTGATTTGAAGGGAGTTCTGCTGCCACAACAAGGAGTCACCAGAGCTCAGAGACAGGCCGGGAGCAGATCCCTCCCAAGAGCCTTCAGAGAAAGCCCAGCCTTGCCCACACCTTCATCTTGCACTTCTGTTTCAGTCACCCAGTTTGGGGTGCTTTGTGACAGCAGCCTTAGCACATGAACACATCAGGTAAGGCAGATCACTGAACTAACCAGAAACTTCATTCCCTGCTGCTTCTCTGGGCCCGGGTAGACAAGACTGACCTGCTTTTAGGCTGGGCTGCTGTACCATTCAGTGCAGGTGCCGAAGTGTGCTTTCTATGGCCTCCCTCACCAGCTGTGACCATTATCATCACAACCTGGGGTGTGGTATGGTGCCTCATATAATATGACTCGGGAAAAAGAAAGAAGAAAAGGAGGGAGGGACAGAGGAAGGAAGGAAGGAGAGAGGGAGGGAGGGAGGGAAGGAAGGAAAGGAGGGAGGGAGGGAGGGAAAAAGGAAGAAAGGGCGGGAGGGAGAAAGGAGGGAAGAAAGGAAGGAAGGAGGAAGGAGGGAAGGAGGGAGGAAGGGAAGGAAAAAGGGAGGGAGGAAAGGAGGAAGGAAGGAAAGGAGAAAGGGAAGAAAGAAAGGAAGGAGGGAAGGAAGAAAGGAAGGGAAAAAGGAAGGATGGGAGGGAGAAAGGAGGGAAGGAAGGAGGAAGGAAAGAAGGAGGGAGAGGGAGGAAGGATGAACAGAAGGAAGGAGGAAAAAGAAAATGAGGGAGGAAAGACAGAAGGAAGGAAGGGAAGGAGGGAAAGAGGGGAGGAGGGATAGAAGGAGGAAGGGAGGGAGGAGGGAAGGAAGGAGGGAAAGAAGGAGGGAAGGAAAGAAGGAAGGAAGCAGGGAGGGAGGGAAGAAAGGATGGATGGAGGGGAGGGAAGCAAGACCTGAAAGGAAGGAAAGAAGGAGGGAGGGAGGGAGGAACAAAGAGAGGGGAGCAGAGGAAGAAGGGCACCTGATCTGCACTCGTAGGCAGACCTGTGCAGGCTCTTCCCCTCTTCTCCTTTCAGCTGACCTCACTTCCTCTGTTTGCCCGTTTGTTCTTGCAAGTGTAGCGTTCCCTCCTGGTCGTGCCCTCTGTGGCATCTCTCCAGGAGTGCCTCTCTGACACCATGTATGAATGTGGGTCCCCTAGGTCCATTCACTGCTTTACCTCCTTGCTTTCCATCTATAGGATCTCTGTTGATGTCTTTACAAAAACGTGGATATTTTTCAGCTGCTGTGGATTTCTTTTGTTGTTCAGCAAAAGAGGAACTTCCAGTCTCAGGGCAATTTCAACTTTTAACAAACTGCATAAGGTTGGAGCGAGGTGTGGCAAGAAGCCCACAAGCACATTTCTTCTGCCACCAAATCCCTAGTTTCAGCTTCTTTCATTGACTTGAGACCTTCATGACGTCCCCTTCAATTTCCAATCTAAATAGAAAAGCCGCTTCTTGTCCTATTTTTGCCCCAAATCCCCCACCATATTAGGGCTGATTTCTTTTTCAATTACATCCTTCATTAGCTTTCTCTTTCTGAAAATAAAATTTTAGCTTTAACTATATGAAACTTATTTGCATAACTCAAAACTGGTCAAATACCAGCATTTCAAATGGATCAACCTAATGACAAAACATAAAAATAAAAATAATACACGTAATATTATCTCTACATAAAACAGGAATTTTGAAAAATTCAAAATGTATAAAGGTAAAAATATAAATCACTCATTTGGAGGCTGGGCACAGTGACTCATGCCTGTAATCCCAGCACTTTGAGAGGCCAAGGCAGTCAGGTAGCCTAAGGTCAGGAGTTTGAGACAGCCTGGCCAACATGGGGAAACCCAGTCTCTGCTAAAAATACAAAAATTAGCTGGGCTGGTGGTGGCAGGTGCCTGTAATCCCGGTCACTCAGGAGACTGAGGTCAGAGCATCTCTTGAACCTGAGAGATGGAGGTTGCAGTGAGCCGAGATTATGCCACTGCACTCAAGCCTGGGCAACAGAGCAAAACTCTGTCAAAAAAAAAAAATCACTCATTCCTTTCAGAGAGGATCAAAGTGAACAATCTGGTGTTTTGCCTTCCAACTATTTTCTATTTTTATCTTTAATACACATTATTAATTAGTAATGCATGTCTTTCCAACATATTTAAGATCGTAATTACAACTGCTGCTAGTAACATGAGCAAGCACGCACGTCAGTAACTACGCAAAGACGCTGTTCTATGCACGCCACAAATATGAACTCATTTAATCATCATAGCAAGCCCAGGAGGCAAGTAGTACTGTCAATCTCATTTTACTCAGGAAAATTGTATGTACAGTTTGTACTCACTTTTCTAACTGCATTTGTGGTTCTCACACATTGTTCAAAATTCCTTGAGATCATATTCTTCAATAGTAGCAGAGTTCTTCATAAGTTTGTGCTGTGAAGGGTCAGATGGTAACTATTTTACGCTATGAGGGTTGGACACTCTCTGCTGTAAGCGCAGGACTCCGCTGTTGTATTGAGGGCCACAGCCAGTACGCAAAGAAGTGGGCGTGACCGTGTCCCAGAGAAAACCTGTGAACAAAACAGGTTGCCAGATGCCAGGCTGCAGTGTGTCGAACTCTGCCCTATTATCGGTTGACTGTTTTCTACTGTTGGACATTTAGTCTTCTTAGAATTTTTAACATGCAAATGAGAATTTCGATCTAGTTCAATCGATTTGCCTTTTTTTTTTTGGCTTTGTTTTCATTCCTTTACAACTCAAGAGAGCTTTGTCCGTCTGTACTGAAGTTCTTATCTACAGGATCTCTGCCGTCGCCTTTAAAAATGTGGAACTTTTTCAGCCGTTGTGGAGTTCTTTGTTCAGCAAAAGAGGGACTTCCATTCTCAGGTCAATTTCAATTTTTAATAAAGTTGGAGCAAGGCGTGGTAATAAGCCCATATGTCACAATAAGCCCACATTTCTTCTGCTACCAAAATCCTTAGAAATTGTGGGAGGAAAGTGTTAATAATGAAAAAAGAAAAACGACGTAAAACTCTGAATACAAAAAAATACTTGCTAGGCTCTGAATACTTGTGTCCCTTCACAATTCTTATGCTGGAACTCTAATCCCCAAGATTACAGTGTTAGAAGGTGGGGCCTTTGGGAATGGTATCAGGGCCCCTATCAGAACCCCAGAAAGCTGCCTTGCCCTTTCCACCATGTGAGGACACAAAAGAAAGCTTTACATATGAACCAGAAAGTGGGCCCTCACTAGACACTAAATCTGCCAGTAGCTTATCTTGGACTAACCCCAATGAAATGCTATAACACCAGTGTAAAGACACACATACGAACCCTCACACTGTACAGTAGGTTTCCTATGGCGCATTAGCTTTCTATTGCTGCTTAGTGCCCTAAAACCAGGGGTCCCCAGCCCCTGGGTAATGGACCGGTACCAGTCCATGGCCTGCTAGGAATGGTCCACACAGCAGGAGGTGAGTGGCAAGCAAGTGAGAGAAGCCTCATCTGTATTTAGAGCCACTCCCCATTGCTGAGCTCGGCCTTCTATCAGGTCAGCAGCTGCATTAGATTTTTATAGGAGCATGAACCCTGTTGTGAACTGGGCATGGGAGGGATCTTGGCTACGTGCTCCTTATGAGAATCTAATGCATGATGATCTGTCACTGTCTCCCATCACCCCCAGATGGGACTGTCTAGAACAAGCTCAGGGCTCCCACTGATTCTACGTTATGGTGAGTTGTGTAATTATTTCATTATATATTTACCTTGTAATAATAAGTCGGTGCAAAAGTAATTATGAATTTTGCCATTGAAAGTAATGAAATAAAGTGTACAATCAATGTAAAGTGCTTGAATCATCCCCAAACCATCCCCCACCAACTCCTGGTTTGTAAAAAAATTGTCTTTCACGAAACTGGTCCCTGGTGCCAAAAAAGTTTGGGACTGCTGCCTGAAACAACCTCCATGTATTGTCGGGTGTCATGATTGTGTCATGGGACTCTGCTCGGGACCTCACAAGGCTACACTGAGGCTGTTGGCTGACTGCTTTCTCATCTGCGGCTTGGTGACCTCTTCCAAGCAATTCCTGTTATTGGCAGAATTCGGTTCCTTGGGACTGTTAAGTTCTTCTTGATGATCAGGTGGGGGTCCCCTCAGTTCCTTGTGGCTGCCCTCTGGTGCTGTGGCTCCCTCCACAGGGATCCGTCACATGCACAATAGGGTTCACCCTCCTATGAGAATCTGATGTAGCCAGCGATGACAGGAGGCGGAGCTCAGGTGGCAATGCCAACAATGGGGGGCGGCTGTCAATACAGATGAAGCTTCACTCACTTGCCTGCCATGCCCTCCTCCTTCTGTCTGCTTCCACCACAGGGGTTGGGGACCCCTGGCTTATAGGGATTAAATGTAGGCTTAGCAGTTACAGCAAAAACCCAAAATAAGTGGCTCAAAGAAAAGAGAAACTTCCACTCACCTAACTGTCTAGAGTCTGGCATGGCAGCTTCGTGGCGCTAAGAACCCAGGCTTCTTCTGCCTTCTGAATCTGCCACCCTAACTTGCTACCTGACCCACCTCTCAGTCTCCCTTCAACGTGGCAAACTGAGGAAAGAAGGAGAATTCTTTTAAAGGCGTGTGCCCGAAGTGGCACACAAACATCATTTGCCTTCACAACCAAAAATCTGAAACCTTTAACAGCCTGGGCTTTGAAACTTGGCTACCTCTAGCCACAGAGAAGCTGAGAACGTGTCTCCTAAGAATTTTCACTCAGCTACAAGTCAAGGGTTCTCTTATCTTAGAAAAAGGAGAGAGCCAAGGTTGTGGACAATTAGCAGTCTCTGCCACCGTAGTCAAAGATATATCTCTTTAAAAAAAATCATTATGCCAGATCGTTTTAAGAACAAATTCCCCCAAATCTTTAAAAAATAGTTTCAGATCTATTGACTTTTATAGAGCATAGGAAGGGCAGAAAGCTTCCCAGTCCACCTTTCAGGTTGGCATCACTGTGATATTAAAAACAAGAATAATGCACAGATAAAGAGAACTACAGGTCAGTACCACTTATAAACATAGAAGCAAATCCTAAATAAAATACGATCCATGGTCTGTGACGGAAATCACACAACTTGATCAAGTGGAGTCTAATCCCAGTAATGCAAATATGGTTCAACATTAGGAAATTCACTTTATTAACAAATTACAGGAGAAAATCATATGGTCACCTCAAAATATGGTGAAAAATAATCGAATAAAATGAAATACCTAATTGCCAAATTTAACTTTAAAAAAACAAAACTGTTTATTACTTGGAAATAGCAGGAAATTTCCTTATGTTGATAAAGAACATTGTGGCATAGATTGCTCTAGTCACCCATCATCCATTCTCACTTCATACCTTTTGTAATGGTCCCTAACCCCTAGCTTTAGGTGGGTATGTGGTCACTAAGTTAGAGACTACATTTCCCAGCCTCCTTTGCCATTGAGAGTGGTCAGGTTATTAATTTCAACCAATAGAATGTGAACAGAAGGGATACCTACAATTGCCTTGTTACTGCTTTAAGAGGAAGCTGTTTTCCTTGGACATCCCTTTCCCATCTCCAGCTAGCTGGAAAAGAACAATGACTGAGCATGTTTGGAAGCTACCTGGAGAGACTAGCAGAACCAGCCCTGGGCTGCTTACCCTGGACTGTCTCTGTGAACTCTTACAAAAGAGATAAATTAGCTTCTATCTTATTTAAGCCATCGTATTTTGGAGACTTTTTCTTGTACCATTTAGCCTATGCCCAAAATCACCACAAACATAATTTCCAATGATGAATCATTAAAAGAATCCCTATTAAAGTCAGGAACATGAAAAGGATACCTGCTATCATCTTTATTATACAACATTTTGCTGGAGGTACTAGTCAAAACAATTAGGTGAGAGAAGGGATAAAATCATAAGAAAGCAAGAAATTTAAATTCCCATTTTGTGCAGGCAATATGATCATTTGCTTTTCAACTGAAGAAGTACTAGAAAGAATAAGATATTTCAATAAGCTTCTGGAATATACATAATAGATTTTCTTTTGTATTGCTTTTTTTTTAAATTTTAAGTTCCGGAATACATGTGCAGGATGTGTAGGTTTGTTACATAGGGAAACATGTGCCATGGTGGTTTGCTGGACCTATCAACCCATCACCTAGGTATTAAGCCTCGCATACATTAGCTATTCATTCTGATAATAGGTTTTCTCAACAAATGAGCAATTAGAAAATATAATGGGAAAAAAATCCTGTTCACAAAAAGAAAAAAAAATGCTGACAAATATGTAAAAATAAACTTTATGAAAAATGTGCACATTCTATTTAAAAAAAAACTGTAAGCTTTTCTCAATGATATAAGAAGACCTAAAAAATCAAGAGCATACTATTTTTAGATGGTATATTCTGCTATAAAGATGTCAGTATTCCTCAAATTCACTTTTAAATGTTATGTATTCCCAATAAAAAGTTTATAGAACTTGATAAAGGGATTTTCAAGTCCATCCGTTTGAGTCCAAGAAGAATAAAAACATCAAATATCTTATATGTTCTAGTAGCTAAAGTACTAGAAATAGACACAGAAACAGACAAATGAAATAAGAGAGAATACAGAAAAGAGCCATTGTATAAATGACAATTTTGTTGGTGGTAAAGATGGCATCTTACATTAGCAGAGAGCACAGACTATTTGAGAAATAGCCTTGAGATAATTGGCCCTCCATTTAGAAATAATTTTAGAGCTTTACCTCACACCATATACAATAATGGATTCTAGTTAAATCAGAGAGCTAAGAGTAAAATTCTAAACTATAAAAGTGTATGAATAAAAGGGGAACATTCTCTAGAATGCCAAGCAAGGCACAAAAGAAGCCCTAAAGCAGCAGATCTCAAACCTTGCCCTCTGTTCCAGCCACACTCTTAGCAGTTCCTAGACATTGCAGGCATGCTCATCTCTTGCTGTTCCTTTGGCCTGCCTGTTTCTTTCTTTTTTTTGAGACAGAATCTCATTCTGTCGCCAGGCACCAGGCTGGGGTGCAGTGGTGTGATCTCTGCTCACTGCAACCTCCACCTCCTGGGTTCAAGCAATTCTCCTGCCTCAGCCTCCCAAGCAGCTGGGACTACAGACGCGCGCCACCATGCCCAGCTAATTTTTTATATTTTAGTAGAGACGGGGTTTCACTATGTTGGCCAGGATGGTCTTGATCTCTTGACCTCGTGATCAGCCCGCCTTGGCCTCCCAAAGTGCTAGGGTTACAGGCGTGAGCCACCGCGCCCGGCCCGCCTGTTTCAATGTTATCTGATTAAGGAGAACTTTCCTGATCCTTTTTGAAAAATAGGCTCGGCTGGGCACCACAGCTCATGCCTGTAATTCCAGTGCTTTGGGAGGCTGAGGCAGGAGGATCACTTGAGGCCAAGAGTTCAAGGCCAGCCCAGGCAACACGGTGAGAACCCAACTCTACAAAATAAATAAAATAAAATAAGCCAGACTTGATAGTGCACACCTGCAGTCTCAGCTATTCAGGAAACTGAGGTGGGAAGATCACTTGAGCCCAGGAGTTCAAGGATGCAGTGAGCCATGACTGTGCCACTACACTCCAGCCTGAGCAGAAGACCAAAACCCTGTCTTCAAAGAACAAAAACTAAACAAACAAAAAATAGGCTCTAAAAGTAAAGTAAGCCTCTACTGCAATTCTGTGCTGAGGAATAGCTCTACAGGAATGTGGTAGAATGCAGGGGCTTTCTTCTTGGAAACATCTAACAGATTAGTTTGTCTAAGAACCCATTCAGGTCCTGAAGTCTCTCTACAATCGGTGCTTACATATTTCCAGTGTCAGGGAAAGCATTATCCTCTAGGAGGATCTGTTCTGTAAATCTATTCACCAACCCATCATCCATCCACCCACCCACCCATCCATCCATCTACCCATCTTCCAACAACCCACCCATCCTTCCTTCGATCTATCCATTCATTTGCTACCTCCCCATCCTTCCATCCATCTGTCCATTTATCCATCCACCCACTCATTCATTCACAGAACCATTACACAAACATTTACAGAGTGTATATTATGCACCAGGCATGGTGGTAGGCTCTGGGGTTTTTGAATTGAACATATCATGGTCAGGCTGTCAAGGACTTCAGAGTTTTGTGCATGTAAACAAACAACAGTAACACATTGTGACAAGAGTTATAATAGAGTTCCTTTTCAATTGCTGTGGAAGAATGGAAGTAATAACTTCTGGTGGTGTCAGAGAAGGTTCCCAGCAGGGATAGCATGTTAGCCAGGAGTTGAAGAATGTCTAAGAGATATCCTCCAAGCAGAGAAGGGGAAGAAGGGCATTATAGACGGAGGAAACAGAAAACAAAATGCAAACATGTACTCACATGAGAGCTTCATAAAATTGCAAATAGGGGGCCAGGACTGGGGATGCCTGGGAAGGGGGAGAGTGAGACGGAAGGGAGGCATCAGGCAATGTGCCTGGAACAGTGACAAGAGATGGATTCTGAAAGTCTTTGCAAATGTTGCTTAGGTGAAAGTTTTGGTGAGTAGAACATTCTCTAGAAATCTCCGTTAAAAAAAAAAAATGTAAAGAATCCCCATGATGTTCTTACATTAATCTGTGCTGCTGGCTTGGGCTTAGATGCAGCTTTGCAGAATATATTTTTTAAAGTTTCATTATGCCACTGTACATCAAAATAGGCCAATATAAATTATAATACGGTCATGCCAATAGGACTTGCAAACACAATATTTTAAGTTTATATTGCATTCCAAGACCCATAAAAATTATTCCGAATGGCTGTTTGCTTTTTGAAGCCAAATGAAAAGGTATTTGCAATTTGATTATTAACAAATCAAATCACTGAAATGATATTGGATTTGGTACATCTCAAACTGACTGAGAGTGAAAAATCCTCAGTGGTCAATTACGTAGCATGGCTGGTTTATAGCTTCCTGTGTGTCATTAAGAAAAAGCACCTCAGCCAACTCAGATTTCATTTTGATTTATTTTAACCATTTCTCTACTCTGAGAATTTCTCTCGTAGTCTCTCCCAGGCATAGCAGCTTTGCCCTCACTGACACTGGTGTGGGTATGACCTGTTGGATAGCTGACCCAGTGAACAGTTAAGCGGGGGATGCCTAGGTGAATGAATGAGTAAGCAGAAGGAAGCACTATCACATGGGTGCGGGAATTCATACCACATATACTGCACTCCAGATTGGAATGACTGGACTCTCAAGAACCGAGTTGCTTTCACAGTGGAAAGAGTGCTGGTTTTCTGCGCCCCCCAACATATAGTCCTCCGTATTTTTGATATCACTTTGTGGTTTTGCCCTGTGTCCTTGACTAATATAAAAGTCCCCCTTTTTTGGTATGTTCAAAGCCTTTGGAGAATAATCAGTAAAGAAAAATAATATGCCTTCCAGTAAAACTGATCATTCTAGATTGAGCCTCTGCAGGTTCGGGGGAAACCTCTTCCTTCCAGCAAAGATATCTCTGTCTTGCCTTGGTAGCGTGTGCATTTGTGTTTGAGAAAGTCTCTTCCCACTCCCTTCAATGTGAGACCTTCATTCCCAGGAACCCTCAGATGACCTAAAATTTGCCAATGTACAAAAGTGCATGACTCCAGGAAACACAGGGTAAATGTCTCCTAATGAAAGGTCACTCCGTTTTGCCTTCTGATTGGAAACATTGGGTTTTAGTTCTCTTCCTCTGTAATGAAAGGATTTGGGTTTGGGGGAGTCATACCTTGTCCTGCTCAGTTTTGAGCCATCTCCAGATGGCTACTGGTGCAAACAGTCTCCCCCTTCCAGGTAGACACTGCTTCTGTGACAGCTTTCACAGTCTTCTTGTTATGCTGTTTTCAAACCTGATCCTTACAATGAGTTGGGCAGGACAAGAATTATGTTCCTATTTTTTTCTAGGATGAGAGGAAACAAAGATTTAGGAAAGTTATGTGTCTTATACAAGGTCACAGAAATGGACATCTATTTGTGCCTACCCAGGGTCCTCAGTAATAGGTATTTCCCTTAGAATTTTTTTTTTTTAATTTGAGACAGAGTCTTGCTCTGTCACCGGGTCAGGGTGTGGTGGCACACTGCAACCTCCACCTCGCGAGTTCAAATGATTCTCCTGCCTCAGTCTCCTGAGTAGTTGGGACTACAAGCATGTGCCACTACACCCCGCTAATTTTTATACTTTTAGTAGAGACAGGGTTTCACCATGTTGGCCAGGATGGTCCTGATCTCTTGACCTCATGATCTGCATGCCTCAGGTTTTCAAAGTGCTGGGATTACAGGCGTGAGCCACTGCACCCAGCCTAGAGATCTTTTAAGAGGTGTTTTCTCCTATACTTAGCACCTGATTTGGGCAGAGCTGATGTTCATTCCATTTGGAGGGGTACAGAATGTTCCTTCCATACCCCTCCCCTCTGGCCCCATCAGGAACGTTTCAAGAAAAAGCCTGTTACCAGCCAGTGAGGTGTATTTCCTGGACTTTTGTTGAACGCAGTGAGCAACAGTAGGTCTGTTCACTGGTATTGCTGGAAGCAGGGGCGAAACTAGTCTGGGAGTTCTAGGGGACAGGCAGTGGAGAGAGGTGGTTTAGAAAAAAAAAGCACAAGAGAGCAAGACATGACACAGGGAAAACACAAGACCCAGTGATATTCTTTGAGCTTCTGGGTCCAGCAATGCCTGAAATTGGATCTTCCTGAACTTTTACATTATATATGTATTCTGATTCTGCAAACAATCCGTCTCAAAATAAATGGTGTGAAACAGTCATTTATTATTATCTACATGGTCCTATGGGTTGATGAGCTCAGCTAGGTGGTCTTGCTCAGTATCATGGACTCTGTTGTGTTCAGATGCCAATCAAGCCAGATGAGCTGGGGGCGGGCCAGGCATCACTCTCCATGCAGCCTCCCACATGGCTCGTATGGACTTCCTCACACACGAGGCCTGGGAGAGTAGGACTTCCTACTTAGTATCCAGCTTTCCCTAGAGTGAGTGTTCCAAGGAACAGGGTGAGGGCTGCAACTTCTGCCTTGGAGGCCAGTTGAATTATTTCCATGGGTTACCAGCCATTTCCAGGGGTTACAAGCAAGTCTCAGGGCAAACCCAGATCCAAAGAGGAAGCTACGCAAGGGCATGAATCCGGAAGGCATGAGTCATTGAGAAGCTGCCTTTGGAGACCCGCTACCATGACCCGCCAGTCAATACGTTCCCTTCAATGCCCGAAAGTTGGGTTGCTGCCACTCGCAGCCACAGCCACAGCCTAGATTAGGCTGCAGCCCTGCTCTGCTGTCTCCCCTCTCAAGCCCAATTCAGATGCTGCTTCTTCCTGCACTTCCCCCATCCTCCTTCCCCTACCAGAATTAACCTCTTCCTTCTGGAAATCCACAGCTCTGTGGGAAATCAGTAGAAAGAACTGAAGTCACCAATGAGGCTCAACGCCCTAGGGAGGAAACGCAAGCTGGGGAACTGAGACCCAGAGAGGCAACACCAGAGTCACTCAATATGTTTCTGGATTCAGGGAAGAGCCCTTATCACATCCTCTCTCATAGAATGGACATATGTACATAGCCGATTCTCTCCACTGGACTGTAACCTCCTGATAAGCAGGGATTGTGCTGCCACTTCCCTGTGTCCCCCACTGCACCTGGACGGGGTTTGAACAGGGGAGAACTGCAGAACTTGTTTGCTGAAGCAACTTTTACCTCGGGAGCTTCCCAAGTCTGCTCTGCCCTAAGCCATCATCCAGTTTCTGGGGGGAGCCCTTTCTGCCCCCACTAGAAAGTAAGGGCAGGAAGGACAAGAGGCAGCACATGCAGCAGAAAAGCAGCAAACAGGCTTGACATCAGGCAGACCTGCGTTCTGTTTAATTTATTTTTTTGGGACGGAGTCTGACTTTGTTGCCAAGGCTGGAGTGCGGTGGTGCAATGTTGGCTCACTACTGTAACTAACCTCCACCTCCTGAGTTCAAGCGATTCTCCTGTCTCAGCCTCCCGCGTAGCAGGGATTATTGGCGTGTGCCACCATGCCCGGCTCATTTGTGTATTTTTAGTAGAGATGAAGATTTCACCATGTTGGCCAGGCTGGTCTCGAACTCCTGACCTCATGTGATCTGCCTGCCTCAGCCTCCAAAGTGCTAGGATGATAGGTGTGAGCCACCGCATCCGGCCAGGCCTGCATTGTAACACAGGCTCGGCAAATTGCCAAGTGAACCTCGATTTTCTCGTCTGTAAAATGGGATGGGATAATTATGCCTTCCTCCCAGTCATGTGACTGTGCAATGCAATAATGGCGTTGAGAAGTCTAATAAGCTTCATGTGCACAAGGGTTTGGCATCATTAGCAAATTCAGATGCACAGACGCCTGTGCGCTGACGGGGCTGGGAGGGGATGGAGGGGCACCACAGCCCAGATCCCCCGAAGAGCTGCCCCTCTGCCTTCCCTCCTTACTCACCCCCACAGCTTTTTCCAGGCCCAAGAAAGAGCAATGTCACCCAGAGCTGCCTGTCACAGCCCAGGGCCAAGGAGAGCCTGAGCCCCCTCAGATTTCCGCTCTCCCTGAATATTTCCACCCATTACTAGCCCTGAGTGGGGAAAGAGAAATGACTAATTGTGCCCACAGTTGCCTCCTGGCATGGACAATTAGCCACCTGCATCCAATTCTGAGGGACCCAGAGGCTAATTGCATCTGCCAGACCTCATGGGCTGCGTGTGTGTGTGCGTGCATGCGTGTGTGTGTGTGTTTGTGTGTATGCATGTGTGTGTGCGTGTGTGTGCGTGTGTGTGTGTGTGTGTGTGACTTCTTGAGCTACCAGTGGGCACCAAAGCAGAGGCTGCTAAGATGAGTGAGTATTATTGCATTTAACACCCACTAAGAGCCTACTGGCCCCTGAACACAAAGAAACCAGGGCACGACCTTGTCCTTCCCTATGGAGGAGGGACAGAGGAGGCTTTCACTGGTGAATAAGCACAGCGCATCCTCTAGCTGGTGAGCCTGCTCTGACTCATCCTCCGGGTGGAGGGGCTGACTTCAGGGTGGCCACTGTCATCAGAACCACCTGCTCTGGGTTCTAGAAAAATGCCATCCTGGACCCTCCTCTATGCCCCCTCCTGCCTTCAGAGCGCTCAGTGTGCTCCACTTTAATGGACATACGCTGGACTGTGTGTCTTCCCCTCTCTCTGGCTCAGGGCTGGGCACACAGTAGGTGTTGAGAAAATGTGTGTGGATGAATAAATGAATGCGTAAACGAATGAATGATGCCTGCTGCCTCCGTCAGGGCATCCTGGTTTCAGCCTGTTTTATTAGGGCACCCTGGCATATGCCTTCTCATTTCATGCGACCCTTGCCAAGCAGCACACAGAGATCTACAGGGGGTTTGGCTCTATGGGGGCCCCTGACATGTCCCCGGATTCCAGCCTGCATCTGCTTTGATCTGGACGCAGGCCGAGTGCCTGACCTTTACCTCCAACCCTCGCACTCCTGCAGCAGCTGCTCCCCCTGGCAGCTGAGGACTCCGGGCCCCAGCTAGAGACTTCCAGCTGGAATTCCCAATCCTTGGCTCCACAACTTTGCATCTGCTTAGGATGTATGCCTGTCCTGGCTGGCCCCATGGGACTTAACCTTCTCAGGCCACCTCCCCTGACCCCCTGCAGGGCAGATGGAGACTCCTCTGAGCCACATGAGCTTTTCCCTGCCCAGGCCTCCATCTGGCCCCGTTCCACTCCCCCACAAAGACCTTCACCGAATGTGGCCCAGTTGTTTGCAGAGGATTCTTTGCGCTGACAGCAGGGAAGTGGTTGTTAAGGCCAAAGTAGGCCACGGCTGTGATAAACTCCCACCTCCGAGTGGCCCCCCACAGTAACACACAATACAGGCCTCTCGCAGTGGCTCACACCTGCAATTCCAGCACTTTAGGAGGCCAAGGCGGGAAGATCGCTTGAGCCCAGACAAGTCTGAGCAACATAGTGAGACCCAGTCTCCACATTTTTTAAATAAGAAATAAATAACACACAACATAGCCCAACGAGGGTGGGTGAGGGTGTTCTCCATGCAGTGATCCCACCAGCCGGGCTTCCTCCATCTGGGGCTCAGAGTCCTGTACTGTCCCATCTGCATTCAGCAGGCAGATGAAGGACGAGGGAGTGTGGAGGATAACAGGGAGGTTTCCATGACCTTGTCTAGAACGGACATACCTCATCTCTCCCACATTCCGTTGAACTCAGTCATATGGCAGTGCCTAACTGCAAGGAAGCCTGGGACTTGTAGTTCACTTATGTGCCAAGGAGGAAAAATAAACAACTAGCCAGTCTCTGACATTCCTCACCTAGGATCTCAAATACAAAACAAAGAACATGAGCAATTACGCATTTCCTCTGTGAAACACCACGATGTGGCTTCCAGACTCCCTGCCTCATTCCCTGGCATTCCCTCTCCCCACTTCCACACCTTGTGTACACTCCAGCCACTTCAAACGCCCGAAGCTGCCCCCAGGCTGTTGGACAGGTCTGTGGTTTGCCTATTTCATTTCCTCTGCCTCTGGCGTCCTCTCCATGTCCCCCACGCTCTACTCTACCTTCAAGACCCCCATCAAGGACATGCTTCCCTGCAGAACCCTCCCCAGCCTCCTTCCTAGGCGAAGTGGCAGTCTGCTTGCTCTCTGCCACCGCCATGCCTTGCACCTGCCCACACACACTTTGCTCTCCATGGCCCACTTGGCAGTCCACCTGTGTGTGGTGAATTATGTCCCCCCCAAAAGATATATCCAAATCCTGACCCCTGGTACCAGTGAATATGGCCAAATTTGGAAATAGTGTCTTTGCAGGTGTAATCAAGCTGCAGATCTGAAGAGGAGATCATCCTGGATCTAGGACTTGTGCCCTCGTAAGAGAAAGGAGAGGGAGGTGTAACACAGAGACCGGGAAGACCCGGGGAGAAGGCCATGTGTAGATGGAGGTAGAGGTGGAAGTGACACAGCACAAGGCAGGCACACCAAGGACTCCTGGCAGCCACCAGAGGCCAAGAGGGAGACATGGGACAGATCCTTCCACGGACCCCTCAAAGCAGCAGTTCCCCACATTTTTGGCACCAGGGACTGGTTTCATGGAAGACTGTTTTTCCACAGACTGGGTGGGGGGATGGTTTTGGAATGATTCAAGTACATTACATTTATTGGGTGCTTTAGTCCCATTGTAATATATAATATATAATAAAATACTGATACAATTCACCACCAGTGGGAGCCCTGAGCTTGTTCTCTTGCAACTAGATGGTCCCATCTGGGGTTGATGGAAGACAGTGACAGGTCATCAGGCATTAGATTCTCATGAGGAATGTGCAATCGAGATCCCTCAAATGCACAGTTCACAGCACGGTCCACACTCCTATGAGAATTTAATGCCGCCACTGCACTGATAGGAGGTGGAGTCCAGGCAGTAATGTGAGCGATGGGGAGTGGCTGCAACTACAGGTTACACTCCCCTCACTAGCCTGCCGCCCACCTCCCGCTGTGCCACAGCACTGTGACCAGCACTGGCCATGGCCTGGGGGTGGGAGACCCCTTTCTTGCTGACACCTTGATTTCAAACTTTTGGCCTCCATTACTGTGAGAGAACAAATTTCTGTTGTGTTAAGCCACCAGATGTGCAGCAATTTGTTACAGCAGTTCTATGAGTCAAATACACCACTCACGTGGCCTCTGACCACTAAAAGCCAGCTGCAGATGTTATATCCGGAGCCACAGCTCCAAAGCTTTGAGAGGCCAGGCAGGTGATGTGACCACGTGTAGGACCTAAGAGACTGCCTGGGCCTGTGTTCCGCATGAAAACATACACCTCCCTAGAGAATATTCATATTTATTTTTGTTTTTTTTTTAAAAAAAAAAACCTAGAAGAAAGGGTTACAACAGTGAAACAAAACAGTGTTGGGAATCTGGGCTGTACCAAGGGTGACCATATGTCCTCGTTTTCCTGAGACAATCCTGGATTATCCCTGTTGTGCTCATGTCATTTTTCATAGGCCCCCTTACTCTCAGAAGCATCCAGAGTGAATGGTGAATGATATGCTCACTCATGGGCCGTAAGTTTTCTCCTGCCTTCAGAGCAAGCATGCAGAAAAGATCTGCCTTACCCCACTCCAGTCATGGCCCCCACCCCACTGATCGTTTAGATGATTATTCAGCAAATATTCACTCCCTCCTGACCCCCAGCTCCATAGGATTATTCTTCTGTAGCCAGCAGACGCAGGGCTTCCCCATGTGACTGCTTTGGCCTCATGGTGGGCAGAGTGTGCTTCCTGGCAGAGTATGCCTCCCTGCTGCTGCACTTTGGTCCCAGCCCCTAACTTGCCTTGGTGGATGGGATGCTAGCAGAGATCACTGAGCTGAATTTGAAAAGCACTTGCACTAGTGGGACATACCCCTTGTGTTGGGATCCACTGGAGATGGCTGGCACGATATTGAGGGAAATACTAAGGCAAAGTTATAAGATATAGTCTCTAACCTTTGGCTGAAATGTTTTTATTAACTTATGGAAGTGGCTGAAGGCAGGCAGTTCATAAGTTCAAGTATGAAGTTGTAAAGTTTAAGATAATAAAAGCTTCCCCAGTTAAGTCTGTTTATCCCACATTCCTTTGTCTCTATTCGGTTTACTTATGTAAACTTTATGCTAGATGGTCCTCTCAAGAAGTCAAAGAATTACCTGTTAATAGTGTCTATTGTAAGCCCCCAAGTCAAGACGTTTTATCATTCATAAAACCACTCTTAACCATGTCAATTATGCGCAAGCGTGTTGACTTAGAAGTTCTGTTATTAAATCTATACTAAATAAACGCAAAGAAAAACAAAAAGTTGCAGTCAGTTAGCTGCAATTGCCCTCTAAGAGCAGCGGACAGCCTCCCTAGCCCACTCGAATTCACTGCACCCTAGTGTGTGAAAGCGTATTTCATTCAACCATTGCTAAGTCCAAGTCCGCAAGACAGATCTCCACAGGTAGTAATCAATGTCTCACCCTTGCACCTGTGGCATCATGTGGAGAGCTTCTCCCATGTACTTGCTGCCCCTTTTCAATATGTTACTTCATTTTTTAACTTTTACGTTAGGTTCAGGGCACACATGCAGGTCTGTTATATAGGTAAACTACATGTTGCAGGGGTTTGGTGTACAAATTATTTTACCATCCAGGTACTAAGCATAATACTCAATAGGTCGTTTTTCAGTCCTTACCCCCCTCCTCCCACCCTCCATCCCCAAGTAGGCCCTGTTATCTGTTCTTCCCTTCTTTGTGTCCATATGTACTCAGTGTAAGATCCTACTTATAAGTGAGAGCATGCAGCATTTGGTTTTCTGTTCCTGCATTGATTCACTTAGGATAATGACCAGTTACAATCATGTTGCTGCAAAGAACACGATCTCGTTCATTTTCATGGCTGCATAGTATTCTATGATGTATATGTACCACATTTTCTTTATCTAGTCCGCTGTTGATGGGCATTTAGGTTGATTCCATGTCTTTGCTATTGTGAATAGTGTTGCAATGAACATACACATAAATGTGTCTTTATAGTAGAATAATTTACGTTCCTTTGGGTTATACTCAGTAATGAGATTGCAGGGTCAAATGGTAATTCTGTTTTAAGTACTTTGGGAAATCACCAAATCATTTTCTACAATGGCTGAACTAATGTACATACCCACCAGCAGTATATAAGCATTACTTTTCTCTGCAACTTTGCCAGCATCTCCTCTCTCTTGACTTTTAAACAATAACTTGCTGCCCCTTTGCCTGGACCTTGGAATGAACATCCTTGGAGCAGATCTGAGCCCAGTCCTGAGAGAGAGACCAAACCCAACCAAGTCCTGCTTACATCAGTGGAACTACTGCCAACCTGCAGAGGCATACGAGAGAAACAGATGCATATTGTGGTAAGTCCCTGAGGATCTGTGATTATTTGTCACCCAGCAACAGCTGACTTATACCACCACACGCTACCATCTGATCCCACTGTATTTGTGTTCACTCCCAATTCCCAGGGTTCCAGCTCCAGACTCTTGACTCCAACTTCAGTAAGGGTCTCATGCCTCCCCACCCAGCTAGTACCTTGGCTGACCTCTCCATCCTGCCTTTCGGGAGGCCTCCTCATGTCAGGCTCCAGCAGTGGGGCAGAGGGGTGAGGAGGAGATCTGGGAAATTATAGCATTTCCCTTGTTGTATTGTGTTAAATTAATTATATGTCTGTGAACCTTCTAGGCCAGCACTGTCCAACAGAAACAGAACGTGAGCCATGTATATAATCTAGAATTTTTCAGCAGCCACATTAAAAAGTTAAAAAGAAGCCAGGAGCAGTGGTTCACACCTGTAGTCCAGCACTTTGTAGTATGTAGTTGCAGGGTGGGGAATCACTTGAAGCCAGGAGTTCAAGACCAGTCTGGACAATAAAGTGAGATCCTGTCTCTACAAAATATTAGAAAATTAGCTGGGCATGATGGTGCACACCTGTAGTCCCAGCTACTCAAGAGGCTGAGGTGGGAAGATCGCTTGAGCCCAGGAACTGGAAGCTGCAGTGAGCTATGATCACGCCACTGCACTCCAGCCTGGGTGACAGAGCGAGACCCTATCTCAAAAATAAATAAATAAATAATTAGTTAAGAAATAATGGTAGTATTTTTTTAAGTAAAAAGAAAGTGAAATTAGTTCTAATAATACAGTAAATTTAGCCCAATATACCCCAAATATTATTTCGACATGTAACCAACATTAATTATTTAAATTATATCATATGTTTCTAGTATATAATACATATACATTATTTAACAGCTATTTTACATTCCTTTCCATACTCAGCCTTTGAAGTCCAGCGTGTATTTAAGAGGCACAGCACGCCTCCCTTCAGACCTGCCACATCTCAAGTACTTAACAGCCACATGTGGCTTACGGCTACCGTACTGGACAGGGCGGCTCTGAATGATAGAAGGCAGAACTCCATGTCACTGTCTGTAGCGTGGGGCCTGGCACACAGGGGGCACTTGATAAATAATTCCTGAATGAATGAATGATAAACACATAGGCATTGCTTTAAAGCTGAGAACAGGTGGGCAGACCTGTTACCCATGGCATAAAAAAGAAAACCTACAGGTTAGACAAATCAAATCTGCATCATAACGGACGGTGGTGTTTTGGAAAGCCACGTTGGCTGGTGCTGTGTCTGAGTCCAAAGGGGACTTGCTCAAAGGGGTCACATGCAATGAAAATATAATCTCAGGCAGCATTTCCCAAACTTGTCTGACCATGGCACGTTGTTTAAACTGTTCTGCTTTTGTCAGGGTGCCAACAGAGGCTCATGTGATACTGTTTAAATTAAAGTAGACAGCAAAATAATAATAATAATAGTCTCAGAGTAGAATTAATTGCAGTAAGAAATGTTCAAAATTTGATTCATATGCTTAATATAAGGTAAACATTGAATAATTGCAGCAATAAGTGTTAAAATCATGAGTAAAATGCATAACAAAGACTGGCAATTGTCAAATAGAAATGCACACAGGTTGGCAGCGGAGAAGCAAAATATACAACCGGCTGCCGTAGCTCACGCTTCCTGCCTGAGGCGATTTGTCATGGGACTTGCGCTTGTTTTCAGGTGCAGGAGACCCTTTTCCAAAGGAAGATCAGCACTTGAAAATCAAAACTACCACCAGCCTGGCCAACAAGGTGAAACCACATCTCTACTAAAAATACAAAAATTAACTGAGCATGGTGGTGCACACCTGTGATCCCAGGTACTCTGGAGGATGAGACAGGAGAATCGCTTGAACCTGGGAGGTGGAGGTTGCAGTGAGTCACGTTCACACTACTACACTCCAACCTGGGCAACAGAATAAAACTCTGTCTCAAAAAAAAAATAACAAAATAAAATAAAACTAATAAAAACTACCACTAGTCAAAGACGTATGACATGTCAGGTACTGTTCTAACTCTCCGAGGCTGATACCTCAGTCAGGGTCATTTTATGGATGAAGAAACTGAGTCACAAAGAGGTCAAGTAATTTCCAGGTCAGGTTGAACCATGGATTCTGGTTCCAGATCCGGTGCTCCTAACTGTTATGTCACACAGTCTCTTTTGTTTAATAATTAGAACCACTCTGTCCAGCTAATTTTTGTATTTTTTTAGTAGAGACAGGGTTTCACCATGTTGACCAGGATGGTCTTGATTTCTTGACCTCGTGATCCACCCGCCTTGGCCTCCCAAAGTTCTGGGATTATAAGCATGATTATGCAGCCATCAAAAACAGTGAGTTCGTATCCTTTGCAGGGACATGGATGAAACTGGAAACCATCATTCTCAGCAAACTCACCCAAGAACAGAAAATCAAACACCACATGTTCTCACTCATAGGCAGGTGTTGAACAATGAGAACACATGGATACAGGGAGGGGAGTATCACACACTGGGGTCTGTCGGGAATAGGGGAGGGACGCAGGGGATGGGAAGTTGGGGAGAGATAACATGGGGAGAAATGCCAGATATAGGTGATGGGGAGGAAGGCAGCAAATCACACTGCCATGTGTGTACCTATGCAACAATCTTGCATGTTCTTCACATGTACCCCAAAACCTAAAATGCAAAAATAAAAAAATTAAATAAAAAAATAATTAGAACCACTCTATAAATTATTTTCATTTTTCTAATGTACACTTTTTTTTCTAATTTTTTTGAGATGAAGTCTCACTGTTGCCCAGGCTGGAGTGCTGTGGCATGATTTCGACTCACTGTAACCTCCTCCGCCTGGGTTCAAGCGATTCTCCTACCTCAGCCTCCTGAGTAGCTAGGACTACAGGCATGCGCCACCACCCCAGGCTAATTCTTTTTGTATTTTTTAGTGGAAACAGGATTTCACCATATTGGACATGTTGGTCTTGCACTTCTGACCTCATGATCTGCCTGCTTTGGCCTCCCAAAGTGCTGGGATTACAAGCATGAGCCACCACACCCGGCCCCTAATGCACACTTTAAAATGAATTTAAGATGAACAATGCCACCAGCTGTGAGAGCTCCTGTCCTTTGGAATACTCATGAACATCTCACGGAACCTGCGCGCCATGGAACGGAGTTTCGGAAATGGTGTGGGAGAGAGATACATGCAAACTCTATTTAATATTGCCAGAAGCTATTTCAAACCATACTGACTTCATCACTCCACTTTCTCATCACCCCTCTTTCCAGAAGAACATCTTACAATAAAAACAGAGTAACAGCAGATGAAGCAGGGAGGTGTAACATTATAGGTAATGCTATAGAAATTAAGCCTGAAATCTTGTTCTGAGCTTCCCAATAGCTGGAGTGCGGAGAAAAGGCCACCTGGCCACAGAGTTCTTACTGCCTTAGAGGTAGGACCAGCCCGTGTGGCAGGAGAACCAATTTTTCTTGGCCCAGTGCCCTGGAATGCATTTGTCATAGAGACATTTGCATAAGTGGCATTGAGCAGTGTAATGAATTATAACCCCAATAGTCATTTTACAAAAAAAAAAAAAACAAAAAATGCAGTGATGTTTCTTGGGTGGCTCTTATCACCGTGGAACCTTTGCTGAGGGCAAAATATTAAAGCGTTGCTCCACATAGGCAATTCTAGAGGAAAATCAAGTCGCTCCAGCACCTTAATTCTAGACCAAAAAGGAAGCAAAAGTAATTCTGGAATTTCAGCTTAAGCTGCTTTCAAATCTATTCACCCATCTTTATGCCTACAGCCTTCTTTGGCATTGTCTCCTAACACCCAGCTCTGAGCATATCCTGTTTTGCTCAACAGATCGCAACTATTCTGCAAGGATGTGGAAGTGACTACCTGGTCTGTTTATTTCTCTCCATGCACCAGCACATGATAGGTGCTCACTGGGTGTTTATCGCTGAATGAAGGAATCATTCAAAACTTGAAAATATGGGCCAGGCACAGTGGCTCATGCCTGTAATCCCAGCACTTTGGGAGGCGGGTCACCTGAGGTCGGGAGTTCAAGACCAGTCTGATCAACATGGAGAAACCCAGTCTCTACTGAAAATACAAAAAATTAGCCAGGCGTGGTGGCACAAGCCTGTAATCTCAGCTACTCAGGAGGCTGAGGCAGGAGAATCGCTTGAACCTGGGGAGTGGAAGTTGCAGTGAGCCAAGATCGTGCCATTGCCCATTGCCCTCCAGCCTGGGCAATAGAGCAAAACTCAGTCTAAAAAAAACCTTAAAAATAATAATCAAAAAGGTCTCATGTCACTCCTGCCAACTTGCTGGTCCCCTCTGGCCTGGCCCCCACTGTTAAAATCATACTCAGACACCAACTCTTCTATGAAATTTCCCTCCTCACCTCCAGTGGAAATTTGCACCATCTTCTCCATTCTCCCTGGCATCCAGCACAGATGGATGCTTACCCGGAGCAGCAGGAAACAGTGGCTTTCAACATCAGGAAGCCTGGCTTTGAGGTGCTCGGGTAAGCCACTTAAGCAAGTCCGAGCCTTGGTTTTCTCATCTATAAAATGGCCAGGTGAGAATGAGGAGCAAAGGGGAGAAATCTCTGTAAGTTACAAAGAGCTATGTTAATGTGGGTCCACCCAGTAGTGCCCCTCCAGCCTGCAGGTGACCTTACAGCAAGGTGCTCATCAGCTTCACCTCTCTATCACCAAAATGTCTCTCAGGGGCCTGGCTCACAGGACTGAACAAACGCCAGCAGATTCAAACTCAAGGGGTACGATACATGCGCTTTATGGCTGGCACGCTAGGTCTCCAATCCAAATATTCTGGGCAATATTCATAAATATCTAGAATTAACTCCCAACACTTCACATGTCTTTGATTTCATGGTTCTAAGAATAGAAATAACCTTTTGATTTTAAATAGAAATTGCGGAGCTGAAGCCAAGTGACGAAAGTCTTCCAAGACATCCAGGCACAACTGCAGAGTTCAGGCAGGGCACAGAGCACTGACAGGGAGGTCGGTTTGACAAATCTTTGAGTGAAGCCAGAGTTCCGGAGAGTGAGGTCTGAGATGGGCTCCGCTGGAGGCAGGCACAGCCTGGGCAGAGAAGATGATTAGCAATAAATGGAGAACACCTCAGGGGACCCTCCTACAGACAGTCTGTCACCCAGTGTTTTTACCATTCCATTTCAAAGTTTAATTAGATAATCACTTTCCAATGCCTAGATGCAATTAACCCCTTTGGAGCAGCCCTCATTCACAGTTAACTTTCACAGGCCACAGAAGCTGAAATGCCCATGACGAGCCTGAGTGTCGCAGATTTCAGGAAAACATCTCTCAAGGAGAAAAATAACCAACAAATATTTGCGGGTTTGGAAGAGAGAACTTCTTTCTTAAATGCCAGGAGGAAACCATTTCTTATCCAAGAGTTCAGCGTGAACCATCAGTGCCTCCTTCCTCGTGCAAGCCCACGGGCAGAACCATCTTTGGGCGCAGCCAGGCTTAACTCACCCGATGAGGAAGAGAAGGACACTAGCAGCCTGTCCCTCAAAGCCACTGCCTGGCCAGCTGCATGTGCAACCCCCTCTCCAGTCCTGGAAGGTTGCTGTGCTTGTCCCATTTCATTTCACACAGTGGGAGAATGTAGACTCCCTGTGGCCCTCTTTTCCCGCAAACCCAAGACAGCAAAAGCCCAGACTGAATTCACAAATGTCCCTGGACTTTCTTTCCCTTCTTTTTTTTTTTTTTCTTTTTTTTTTGAGACAGTCTCACTGTGTTGCCCAGGCTAGTCTCAATCTCCTGGCCTCAAGCAATCCTCCCACCTCTACCTCCTGAGTAGCTGGGACTACAGGTGCACGCCACCATGCTCAGCTTCCCTGGACTTTCAAAAGCAATTTATTTATTTGCATGGTCTTTTAAAGCACTTCTATATTTCACATGACCTTTCCTATATCCCCATGAGGTGGACAGGAAAGGGACTGTATGCCCATGTGACACACAAGGACACTGACTCAGAGAGGGGCCAGATTGAGTGTCACACAGCTGGTAAGAGGCAGAGCAAGATTCCGAGTTAGGGCCCCAGATATAGGGTCCAGTCGCACAGTGTTTCCTCCACACTGTCTTTATTCTATACCTACTTATTGATTGCCCACTATGTGCGAGGCCCTGAGGGTTCAGCACCTCACAGGACACAGGAGCTACCTATTCTCAACAGATTATAAAACTAATGGAGGAAGCAGACATAAAACCACAGCGTGAGAGTCCAGTGCAATGGAAGCCACAGGATCCCAGCCCATGAGCCCAACCTGACACTGGGAAGCCAGGTGAGCAATAGCAGAGCCAGGACTGGGGTGAGGAGCAAGGCTGGAGGAAACAGTCCGTGGGGCAGCCTGGCCCTGTGACTCATGGGTACACAGGAAAATATTTAATGACTGGCTCTGTGTGGGAAACAGACCTGATTTGTAGAGTCTGCCCATTCCCATGGTGTAAATGCTTCCATAGCAGCTGATGTCAAGCTACCAATGTGAAGTCACTGCAGGTTGGGAAGAGATGCACACATGTGCTTCTGCAAGCTGGGGGAAGCTGGTGCCAGCCAGTGCAGGCTGACACCAGCATGCCACTCAAGTGACATCTAGAGCAAGGCTTGCAGGGCTCATAATAGGGTAGACACAAAAGATGGATCTGAGTTTGAGTGAGACCAGAGGCAGAACTGAGGACAGGTTTTTACAGAGCTGTGCTGGCCAATACTGTGCTTGCTGACCATATGTGGCTATTTAGTTTAGATTAAAATTAATTATAATTAAAATTCAGTTGTTTGGTGGCACTAGACAAACTTCAGGTGCTCAGTGGTTACATGTGGCTGTGGTGACCATGTTGGACAGCACAAATTTTAGAACATCACCATCCTCATTGAATACTCTATTAGATAGCTGTAGGGAAGTGGGGAGGGAGGATGAATTTCTAGAGAGAGAAGAGAAGCTGTGGCATGGAAAATGAACAGGCAACTAAAATAACCTTCCTCAGTGTCCCAATTTTACCAAGGATCAGCTCCAAATGAAGGATAGATAGAATGAATGAAAGAAAGTTAAGTTATTGAGAGTCTTGACTGTAGTAAGCCTTTTTTTTTTGGTCAGGGTCTCACTCTGTCACCCAGGCTGGAGTGCAGTGGCATAATCTTGGCTCACTGCAGCCTCAACCTCCTCAGCTCAAGCCAACCTCCCATCTCTGCCTCCCAAAGTCCCATTGGGACTACATGCATGAGCCACCGCACCTGGCCCTATAGTGAGACTCTTGCTGGGTGATCTGCTCTCTGCCTGTGAGGAATTTACATCCCTGGTGCACAGCAGGTGCTCAATATATGTGTCAAGCATTTTGGACTATCTCAGGGACAGTGTTCCATGGAGCATGCTTTGGGACGCACCTGTCCAAACACAGCCCTATTGGGAGCAGGTGACGCTCAGGTGCTGGCCCACAGACCACCGGCTTGGGTTAAGACACTCATCAGGAAGTAGGTTTCTCTCCAACAAGAAAGTACTCTGTATCTTTCTTGTTTCACCAGTATAAAGGAGCATGGTGATGATCACAGATACACAGTGCTCGGGTCAGCTGCTGAGGACACCCACCCCATGTTTAATAGCTAAGGCAGCAGCAAGACTTCGGTGGAACCCAGCACTGCCCCCACGTCATGGAGTGGAAGGCTGGATTGGAACCTAGTTCCATTTGTCTCCAATATGCATGCTCTGTCCCTCCCGCCGACACCCTCACCTCTTGATCACTTCTATTTCCCAGCCCCTGTTCATCCGAGAACATGGGTTCCTTCCCAGCAGTCCTCCTTATTACCTCTCAGAGCCTGTGTCACTTTCACAACCACTTTAAAAAAGAAAAAGAGGCTGGGCATAGTGGCTCACGCCTGTAATCCCAGCACTTTGGGAGGCTGAGGTGGACGGATCATGAGGTCAAGAGATTGAGACCATCCTGACCAACATGGTGAAACCCCTTCTTTACTACCAATACAAAATTTAGCTGGGTGTGGTGGTGCGTGCCTATAGTCGCAGCTACTCGGGAGGCTGAGGGGCAGAGGTTGCAGTGAACCAAGATCGCACCACTGCACTCCAGCCTGGCGAAACAGTGAGACAGTCTCAAAAAAAAAAAAAAAAAAAGAAAAGAAAAGAAAAAGAAAGGTAACTTTTATTCTAATTCTAAAAGTAAACTCCCACTCTTTCCAGAAAATTAGAAGGTAAAAGAGAAGTGGAAGGAAGGAGGAAAAACTTTGCCCATCGTTCCAACCGTACAGAGACAAGCACGGTGCAAAAATTAGCCGGGTGTGGTAGCGGGCGCCGGACAATGAGAACCGGGATCTCGCTACTGCACTCCAGCCTGGAGCCAGACTCTGCCTCAAAAGGGGAGTGGGGAGGGAGGGAGGGGGGAGAGAGAGAGAGAGAGAAAATTACAAGGAAGAAAAAAAACGGTGAGGACACGGTAGGATGGGGAGAGGCAGAGAGAGGAAAGTGGAAGACAGAAACGGTGACCCGCTGCTCTAAAATAAATTAAACAGGGAGAAAAAAAGAGACTCAGGGGTATGTGGACAGAGAGTGGAAGCGCAGGACGAGGGAGTGCCCCAGGGTGGAACAGGCCAGAGAGCCAGACCCCGGGAGAGGGGAGGGGGCCAGCCGAGGGGCGAGGTGCGGGGAGCAGACGGGAGAGGGGGCCGCGCGGAGCCGCGAACACCCGAGGAAAAGCGGCTCCGCCGCGCCACCTCCTGGGGTCCGGGTTTGGGCCACTCGCCCCATGCCCAGGGTTCGGGGACAACAGCAGCATGCGGCCGCAGCCAAGGAAGGAGCTCGCCAAAGTTTGCAATAAAATCATCCACGCCGCCTCCGTCTCGGCGGGACCTCGTGCAAATAAATGCACGCGCCCGGGCGCTCCTTGGGCCCCTCGCCCCTTCGCCCCCTCGCCTCTGCTGGAGCCCGGGCTGCCTCTCCCGCGGGCGGGTGGTGCTGGCGGCGGCGGCGGGCGGGCCAGCTCGTGGTGATCCCCGATGGTGACGCTAGAGGGCGCGCAAGGGTTGCTGCGCCGCGCCTGGTCCGCGAGGAGCCGCCGAGTAGAAACGCAGAAAGAGTAGGGCCTGCGGCTGTCGGGCCGAGCAGTGGGGTGCTGGGGGCTGGGCAGTGGGGTGCTGCGGGGCCGCGCAGTGGGGTGCTGGAGGCGCTGGCCCGATGGCTGATGAGAGGGTGCCATGCAAAGAGGTGTTGCGCACTTTATTTAATTGGAGAGAGGTTGCCCCTGAATTAAATCTTTGCAAGACTGAAACAGGCCGGTGCAAAACTAAATGAGACAGGCGGAGGCAGGCAGGGCGTGAGATGCCCGCACCTCCCCTCCTGGGTTACCGAACCCCCAAAACTGCTCAGGGGAAGAAACAGTCTGATCCCACCAGTACTCACCTTTGCACACATACATACGCCCTTTCAGAATGGGGTGGGGTGGGGGGCAGGTGGTGAACTTTAAAAGGCTTTTAAAGCAAAAAAAAAAAAAAACGGGGTTTGCACGAGGCTGAGGTACTTGAAATGATTTTTGTGTTGCAAATTGCTATGCTTTTACTGAGGCGCTGATGAAAATAAATGAAGCTCCTCTCTCTCTTTTGCTAATAAATGAAATGAAAAAAGCGCCATTATTATGCCACCTGCTTCTAATTCCTAATTGTGGTAACTTAATTCTCAGATTGTTGTTAGCTGCTTAATATCGTAGGCGCACAAGCAAAAAAATAAAAATATAGGAGCCGTTTGGGTCTTTTTTTGGCGGATGGAGGTGGAAGGTGCTTGGACTCTGTTGTTTTTTATCTAGTTTGGTGACAGTCCCCACAGTGAAATGTGCATGCGGTATTGGAAGGGAGAAATCTTCATTCTCTTCAGCATCCCAGGGGGAACTCAGAAGGAATAAAAAGGCTTCTGAGATGCTCAAAACCTAAATAAATAGTCCATGAAAAATGATCTGTGACAAGGTCCATATTTTTTCCGTACTGAAATAGAATGGTGCATATTTCCTATAAAATTTCCTATAAAAGAAAAAAACATTAATTTTTATAACCTGGTTCTTAAATGCCTTCTATGAACCTCTAAACCACACAGTTCCCAGCCTGGGCACTGTAGCTAGGTCCCCCGGCTGAAAAAAACCTTTGTTTTGGGTGTCACAGATGACAGGTAAATTCCTTTCCAGTCATTACTTCCAGGCCCTCTAGTCTGGGGAGGTGGGGATGGTAATGGGGTGGTCGGGAAGACTCTGATTTAAATTTTCTCCCAGGCAAATAGAAATTAGCAGATCCAAATCACGATTTTGCCAAAGTCAAGAGCTATATTTAGCTTCTTCTCTTATTTTCCATTAAAATCAAGCTTTTTTGTTTGTTTTTCTTGGTCTTTCCTATTGTTGGGAAGTTATGGAGGATCAGACGCGTTAGGAAGGTGTGAGAGAGCTCCGAAGTACAAATTTAGGAGAGAAAAATGCCATATTTCTTTGGTACAATTATGAAAGGCTAGAATATTTCCTTATGCTGTAACACATTTTTTTTCTTCTCCAGTTCTAGGCAAACAGCTAAATAAACACATAAGAATAATAAGCATTTAATCAAGAACAACTTGTCACAATGTTGCTAGTCAGCAAGACAGAACTGCCTTCTGCGAACCAATGAAATCTACTTGATACTTCATGCCCTGGCCGCCCTGGCCTCCCTGGCCTTTGAGTTTTTCACATGAGATGCATTTGTCCCTTATGCCTGTGAATGAGAGTACCTTGGAAAATGCTGGCTAAATTGCATCCAAGCCAGTTTGGGGCCTGCCGGGGAAAGCAGCCAGACCTTCAATCCCAGTTCAAACTACCCTCTGTGTAGCAGCAACACAGGGCGATGTCCTGTTGACTTTAAAATCCCGTTCTAGCAGACGAGAATGCCACCCAGCTCTTAGCAGAAGGGCAGCCCATATGAGCAGACTGGGAGATGCTGCCCTGTCCGAAAAGTGAGCAAAGTTCATGGGGGAGAGAAAGCAGAGCAGCCACCCTGAGTCAGCCCTGAAGCAAGAACAACTGAAAGAAAACACTTGTGAATGAAACTTAGCAAGCTCTCAATGGAGCTGGAGCAGCAGGTGCTGTTTAAATAACCAAAATAAGGTTGCAAGCAACAGATCCTATGTTTGCTGGGTTCCTTCCTATGCTGCATGACATTAGAGAGTGAGTGTGTAAAAATACAAGCCTACATCTGCAGGCAGAGCTAGGCTGATGGTGAGGAGACGCAGCAAATGAACCCCAAATTCAGGAAAATATGCAAAAGGTTTGCTCTTTAAATTCTACAGGAAAACAGAAAGTGGAAAATATGTGTGTCTGGGTTGTAGTGAGGAGGGATAGATGAAACATGGAATGCTAATGTGTATCATGATCAACCTAGAGTATCTTATTTACATCTTAAGCTATTTGTTGCTGATTTTCCATGCAACTGTTTTGTACTGGAATTCTCAAAGCTGAACAGAGGCATTTAAATGACCCTGTACGTTTGCTGTGTGTCTTCTAGAAAGCGTAGACACACGCCCACACACACACACACACACACACACACACACAGCCAGTCCCACATCTATGTGCATAAGCAGCATATACCCTCCCTTATCTCTACAAATCTCTGCCACCTCTATATTCCCAAATACAGGAGAATCTATGTACTTATTTCTCTCTTGAACCCGACTATGCAACACAAGTCAACACTCTTAAATGTCATCTTTTAATACCTCATATAAAAGGCAAACTTTTCCTAACATGCTTTTCTCCAGTCCTATTTAATGAACTCCCCCTGAACGCTGCATGTGCCCAATTTCATCTGTAGAGGTAAGGCATAATATTAAAAAATATATATATATTTTTTTGGTATTAAAAAATGAAAGGAAAAAAGCAGGGGAAATATTTTGAAAGTCAATTAAAATTTTGTGTACGTTTTCATTTTTTAATGATAAATTAAGTTACTAATTTTGTCCGTGCTCTTTGTAGACACTGCAGGTTTAATTGCTAATTGTTAACTGCGAATGAATACATTTGCATATTAATTAGCTCCCAATTTACATTTTTAATTTGCTTCCTTCAAAAGGTGCAAGATAAAAGGTCGTGTTATTTTAAATAATTTATGCTTTATTGCATGAAATACGCTAATATGAAATGTGCCTACTAATTTTAACCCCTTTTCTAAGAAGGAAAATGAATACCATTAAAAGGGGGAAGGCAGAGCTGGTGGTGTTTTGAAAAACAACATTATGCTACGCTGTACCTCAGCAGCCGATCTGCTTTTTCCTGCAACCTCCTTGGGCTGAAAAAAAATGAATGTATTTTTTTCCTTTACCATCAGTTTAAAAAGTGATAATATATTTGAAGAACAAAACAGCTGCAGTGGGAAAACTGATCAGTGCTTTATCCAGGAAAAGACTGACAAAATGAGTCTTGTTTCTAGTCAATATCGCCAGCACGTGGAAGCCCCCCAACCCCGTCCCCCAGCCTGTGCAGTGGAGACGCCTCCAGCAGAAGCCACTTCTCCCCACGCCTGTCTCCTCACCCCCCAAAAGAAAGTTTTGCAGCTCACATCTTTCTCTAGGTTTTGGAATCCAAGTTTCTCATCCTGGTTTCCTGAAAAATCATGAGGTGGTTTGCACAGGGGAGAGTTCGTTCTTTCCCAATAGCTGAGCAAAGAGGTTCTGAAATTGTAATTTTCGCTCCTTATCCCTTGTCAGTCAGCTTCACTGTAAGAAAATAAAACCCTATTGTTAAAGTGGTGATATGAATACATCATGGCTAGGACCAGAAAACGAATATTCAGTTCTGAAAGGGGTGTACAGATTGGTATATTTTGACCGTTACTGGAAACATCTCCTTTATTTTCTTCCTCTTTTTCTTTTGTATGATGTCGTTTTGAGACATACCCACTAAAACGGTGCTAATATTTCATAGGGCTTTTAAAATAATTTGTCTAAATAAGCATGCATTCAAAAAATGTTAGAAACAGGGCTTGGGTACTGGAAAATATAATTATGGAAAAATATATGAACAATTTGGAGGAAACTGAAACCTGTCACTTTGTTCTCTGGATGACTGCTGAGTCTCAGCCCTTTTCATTGTGTCTAATTTTTTGCAGATGGAACCCAAGCCAGTCTTGTGGTAGGAACCTCACAGCTGAGGGCCACCTAAGATCATGCTCGCCAGGATTAATTTATGTGGATCTGCAGGCGAATAGCATTGGGCCGCCTCGCTGCACAGATCCAGGGCTCTGACCAAAACCGTCCCTTGTTCTGACACCAAAACAGCCCCTTCCAGACCATGTGGGACAGGTTGGGATGGAAATGCATTCAAAGTGTGAAGCCATGGAGTCGAGTCAGTTGTTCAGCAGAGGGTCGATCTTTCTGGGCAATTATAGCTGCAGTGACAGGAACACTTGCAGGTTCATTGTGGAAGATGCACTGGCATTTAGCTTTCTCCCTCCAGAGAAGCCAGGTGCATGAGCACATCCCTCCAAGTGATTAGGATTTTCAAGTAGAAAGATTTCCTTCTGCTCACATGAACATCAGCAGAACAAAAACTCGTAGCAACATGCAATCCTGGCTGTTTGTCCGTCTAAGGGTAGGGGACTAGGAGGAGAGGAGCTGCAGTTTAACCACGTGTTATTTCAGTCTCACCTGGTCATCAAAAGAGGCATGAGAACAGCCAAATCCCCCAAAACCAACGAGCTCACAGCCACTGCTGCCTAACAGGGAGGGGGCGAACACAGGAACGTGAGGGACAGTTGCCTTTTGTGAAACATGGATGGATAAATGGGCAAACACATACAGGGATACGCAGGGTTCATCTGCAGTGAATATTTTGGCTTTTTATTCAGCTGTGTGTTGACACTATCGTAAATTCACCAGCACAGACACCGTGATTGAAGACAGGCTCTGCCCGCATCATCCCTGCACACGAGTCTCCCTGAGTCTCTGTCTCTGCTGCCGAGGTTTCTCATATTTCATACCTCTACAGCCCTCCCGTAAATCAGGGGTTAATTGTGATTCTTTCACACCCATGGAAATAGGAAGCTGAGACTTCTGAAGGATCACTTGCTAGCCGGGAAGCGCGCAAAGGGAGGGGGGAACTTTCTGAAATCCAACTTTACTGCTTTTACCGAACCATTTGTTGTGCATGTGTGTGTGTCTAAAAAATGCATTTGGTACAAATGTTTGAAAGTCCTGGTGCGCCTTAATTAATAAAGCCACTTAGGACGAGTGCAAATCGTGCACGCGGAGATGTGCACGGCCCAGCATCTCTCTGACATCCAGCCCGGTTTGTTTAGTGTAATAGTCAAAACATTTTTTCTTCTCTCGGGTCATGTTGATCTGTAGAATAATTTGAATTCTCAAGCTGTTATCCATACATCACTCCCAATCGCATCCAAATGAAAGGAAACAATTTCATATTCTACAATTAAGTAACACCAAGAATGCAACAGGCAGGAGGCGTTATGGGGAGGGAGGGGGTGGGGGAGAGGGCAAAGGACTGAGGCCTGAGCCCCAAGCCCACCAGGCATGACCCAGAGCAGGTGACATAGCAGCCTCACATAAATGACTTTCTTCACCTAAGTATTCTCCATATTCAGCCGGAGAGCTCCCACCCACACTGTCTTCCCTCCTGAAACAAAATCTTTCTGGAAATTTCCAACATGTTTGACAGATTTATTCCATTGGGGATCCTCCACCCCCGTTCTTAAAGGAAACCATTTCTGGGGTGCACAGAGCAACCCTATATACCATGCACCATAGAAGGCTGGGCTGATTCCTTTCTTTTAATTTTTTTTCCCGGTAACAGGAGAGGGTTTGAAGAATGCTTCTACCATGGATACCAGAGAGGGGAATTTTAAGTAGGCAGAATGTAATCACCCAAATTGGAACTCAGCCAGGACACTGCCAGGGCAATTACTCCTCCTCTCGTGCTAAATGCCAGGGGAGCGTAAATGACCTGCAGTTTTGCACCCTTGTGCCAGCAGAAGGGCTCGCAGGGGCAGAAGCCCCGGAGCTCACCTGGGACAGAACAGCCGCCCCTCCCCGTCACCTCTGGCTCAGCTCTGTCTTCAACTTGCTTAAAATCACTTTTTAAAAATAATACAAATAGCGCCCACTCCCGTGGTGCCTTCTCTCTCCCGGAACCTGAGTCGAGGGTTCCCTGTGTCCTAATGTGAGACAGCCCACCTCCCAATGGCTCCAGGGACATTGCTTCTCTTATCCCACTTCCTGAGTCCAAAACTGAGGACCAAAGAGGTCACAATCTGCTCGAAGTCACAAAGTCGGGTTTCAGGACTGTCAGACCCCAGACCCCAGGTCTGTCTCTTCTTTGATGGAAAAAGAAGAGACACCTCTGCTTTGATGGAAAAAGAAGAGACACCTCTGCTTATACTTTCTCATAGAGCAGATTTCTCTTGGAGGGCAAGGATCTATTTTCTAAGCAGGTCTTTGTGTTATAAGTAGGATTATAATGAACATCCTTGGTATGTAGGTCTTTGCACACTTCTCTATGTCCTTCAAATAATTTCCTAGCAGTAGAATTGTTGGGTCAAAGAAAATATGTATTTTAAAAAATAACATATTATTAAATTGCCTTCTGGAAAGGTCTGCATGCTGGCCAGTGCTGTTAGAGAGTCTCCTGAAAGTGTGATTCTTTTCAAGCTCATAGTCGACACATCCAGACTCCACGTAGACCTGACCTTATGCACTCACAGCGACTGGGATGCCTATCACTACTGTGTTCATCCGTGGCTTTATGTGAATCTGCTGGTTCTTTCAACAGGAGGGCGAGCTCACTGAGGTCAGGAATCCTGCTTTATGCATCTCTGTAACCCCAGAACCTAGCACAGAGCCTTGCATATAAAAATAGCTCTGTGAACGCTTGTGCCAGTGAATTTGTAAAGCCCAAGGATGTTGGAATGGAGAATACACCTGTACTGAGTGAGAGACAATGTGGTTGGTGGAAACTAACACAGGAGTTGGAGTCAAGGCCACTGAAGTTCCAATTCCTCCTGTACCATAGCTGGATCTGGGGCCCTTAAGCAAAATCACTTAGACCAGTAGAGCCCCACTTCCCCCATGTATAAAATGGAGCTAACAGTGTCTGCTGTGCAGTGCCATTGTCAGGAGTCAGGTCAAGTGTGGTAAACACCTGTCTCTAGGGTTTTCAGCCTTCTACGTGCTATTCACAGCAATCCATGACTCATGGGTGGTGCTGGTTTATAGCAAGTTTTCACTAACCTGCAGCCAAGGGAGAACAAGGAAGATAATACACGAGTTTTTCATAAAGCAAAATCCTTCCCATCGGAAGGGCTGCTTCATCGTGAGATGATGTCAGTTCTGCCTCTTCTTCGCCGTTTAAACACCCTTTTGTTTATGAAATGATGGTGACAGTACACGGGAGCTGCTTTTTTTTTTCTTTCTTTCTACAGTTTCAACTTTGACAAAATTTGAAAGTTAGCGACTCTCTATTAGCCCCTCTCACCCCAACTTTGTTTCATGTTTTTGTGGCTCATAAACATAAAGGGGTTAGAACAAATGGCTTAGGCGACAGCTTCATTCAGACTTCCGATCAAATATCCCAATTCCAAACCCTTAGCGAGGGTAAGAGAAAGAACTGGAAGGCGACAATGGAAATGTCCCCCATAAAACTACTCATAGTTATTTTTGAGTGATACAAAGAATCAAATGGGTATTTTTTTAGAACAAAACTGTGAGAATTTTCAAGTATACACATTGTTCCCTTGGAAGCAGTGACTTTGGGGGGCTCAACCCCCATGCCACATTCGGAACCACTCCCTGCTCTGTGCCCCTCCTGGCTTCCTTATCCGCCATCCTTCTTGACCTCTAATGGTTTCTCCGGCTTCTCGTCATCCATCTTAGGAGCTGCTTTAGTCCTCCGTGGCCACTGACTGTTTTGAAAAATCAAAACTACCCAGAAAGAGTGGAGATTTGCCAAGGTCCAGGAGATCCAAAAGAGAAAGCTCTGAAATGAGCAAAGCAACATGACTTTTGATTACCTTCTGGGCCTGTGCAGTGATCCCACCACTGTGCTTCAGCCTGGGTGACCGAGGGGGACCCTGTCTCTCTCTCTCTCACACACACACAGGTGGGGTAATGAGCAGCACCCCAGCACCAGGGAAGTGCTACTGGTAAGCCTCAGATTCTTAAAATCTGAGGTAGTGGCACGTTCCAGGGATCTTGAAGAGGCTCTGGAACAGGAAGAGCAGCAGAAAAGAGGGATGAAATAAATGAGAGAGACAGAGCATGCGCATGCACATCTGAGAGCAGAAACCATTACCGCATCTTCTACGGCAGCCAAAACCTGGAAACGCTTGTGCCCAACAATAGGGGACTGAAAAACTGTTATAAACCATTGAAACAGTATGTCGATTTGTAGTCGGTTCCATGGGCAGGGCTCTGCTATACCTCATTAAATATAAACAGTCAACTACAAACTATATGTATGTCATGTGATCCTGGGCCTGTATTTTGTAAATGTATATTCTCCTTACACAAAGTCTAGAAGGAAAGCTCACTAAGGTGGTCATCAGGGATGAAGGAGTTTTACTTTTACTAGATGCATACATATTTCCCACTGTTTCTTTTTTCTACAGAGGAACTGATGACTGCATAACATTTGAAGGCTGTTTTTATAAAATCCTGTGACAGTGTCTACATATAATCTTTTAGAGTGAGGCCCTTGATGTAAAATCATCAGCAAGGTTGTCGCCTACCTAGAAAAGCCTCTAACACCACTGGTGGGACGTGAATTACTTCAGAGAACAATCGGGCAGAATTGGTTAAAATTTAAACTGCACATACCCTTTGTCCCAGCAATGTCATTCCCAATCAACTGTCTTAGAGATTTCCTCAAATGCACATGCAAATAGCTTGTAGATGGTATTCACTGAAACATCCATTGCATTCATAGCATCAAAAAAGTGGAAGTGAGCTAAGTGTTCTTTTTTTTTTTTTAAAGGTGGGGTTTCTCCATGATGGCCAGGCTGGTCTTGAACTCCTTCCCTCAGGTGATCCACCCACCTTGGCCTTCCAAAGTGCTAGGATTACAGGAGTGAGCTACCACGCCTGGCAAGAGCTAAGTGTTCATAATGAGGAAGTGTGACTAAATGATACTCGTTACTACTGTGGAGTACTATGTAAGCATTAAAAAGAAGGAGGGCGGTCTATATACAATGTGTGTGTGTGTGTGTGTGTGTGTGTGTGTGTAGTGTGTGCGTGTGTCTGTACACCAGTGTGGAAAGAGTTCTGAGATGTTGTGAAAGGGGAGTTAAAAAAACAAGCAGCAATTTGCAGAGCAATATGTACAGTACGATCTTGTCTCTGAAAAAAACACCAACCTACTTTTGTGCAAATACACATAGGTTTATAAAATGCTGAGCAAAAGGGGTGAGAGTGTTAAATTCACCTCTGCCTCCTTCTGATAAGGACACCGGTGATTACATTCTGGGGCCCACCTGAGCATCTAGAATAATCTCCCCATCTCAAGAGGCTTAATCGCATCAGCCTCTTGCTTCAGATGTCTCATTGCTGTCCTCAAGGGACAGAAGTGGCACTGGGAGGACAGTGGTGGAGACTTTACCTTTTGCTCTAATTATGTGTAGCTTGAATAATATGCATTAAGAATATAGCCGTGTTTACTTTAATAGAATAAATAAACAAGCTGAATGACTAAAGGAGCTTGGAGGCTTTGTGCCCCTCAAGGCTCTGGACCGTGAGTCAGGCCCCGCCCCTCGCTTGCCCGGTGATCATGTGGTCGCAGGTCAGCTCCTCTGTTTGTTCTTTGGTCTCCTCGTCTGTCCAACCAGGGAGCTGGATACCGCAGCTTCTCAAGGCCCTTTCAGCTCAAAGACTCCCCAGTTGTCCGTCCGCCATGACAAAAGATTAATTTTCCTTCTGTCCTATGAACCTTGACGGACACAATGAGGCAAGGGGTTTGGCGGGAGACATGTTGCTCTGTTTGCAAAGTCAGCAAAAAAATTAAAAGCCTCTGCTCATGTGGCTTCCAGAGCCCACTCAATAGGCCAAGCAAGAAGACTTTAAAAATAGTTGATAAACGAAAAGGTTTTCTAAGGCTCTTCGAGAGGGGTTTTTAGTGCCCTGCTCTGTAATAACCAGAAGGTGTTTAATAAACATGATATGCAGCAGTTGCTAAGAGAATCTGATTTATGTACAAAAGCAATACAGAGCAACTGTGCATCAGGGTGGTGCCCTTTTATTTGACTGTGAATCCTGATATTCTGATGGAAGCAACTGGGCTGAACTTTATTTATAATCAGCTTACAGCATGGATAGCTGTACTCTAAGTGCTTCTCAAATTACATAGCAAATCGTGTTGTCTCCTTAGGCAAATAAGAGACCCCCACGTCATAAGTTTAATTGTAATACAGGTCACTGTCGAGGGTAGAATATTTCCCAAACCCTTCCGATTGGCAGGATCACATATAGCGTAAGCATGGGCTGGGGCTGCAGCCACCGCACCTGAAGACAGCTCCGACAGCAGACAATGAATAAATGTTCGAGGAGATTGACATTAAGGAAAATCTCATTACAGGAAAAAAAAACATTTAATTTTTCTCCATTTGTGTTGAAGAGTTCACCAAGAGGTGCAAATCGCTTGGGCTAAGGAGCTTCCTGGTTCTAAAATGAGTCCTGAATAAATATCCGGCAAGTGTGAGGCAGCGAAGAAATCTCATTTCATTGGCTGAGAAAGAAATCAGAACAGATGCGGAAGACCAGTTTCTCAGACACACAAATAGGACGCAGGACCAGACTTGGAGGCTTTTTTCCCTTGCTGGGGCTGCCTGTCAGAAGATCGTAGAGCGGTTCCTTAAATGTTAAGTCTAAAACTCCTTCCCGAAGAGGCATCTACAGACAAAAAGGATCCCAGAGCGGCCCTTCACACCTTTCTGAAATGTTCTCATCATTCATAATTAATATGCTCTGGACTGGATTGATAGAGCCCGCTTTTCAGGTGCCCCTTTGAAGTCTCTCTGTACCTTGGCGTTCTCATTCTGCCGAAATCAGCCATAAGTGACTTCAGAACAACCCTCATCTGAGGCTTGTGTTAGGGCTACAGAAAAGCTGGGTCACTCCAGTCATCGGGCAAATCCTGGGACCATCATAAAATCCTCAACAAAATAAACAACCCCAAAATAGACATCTTCTTTCTCTGTGCTTTTGTTCCCCTTCAAGTGTCCATTTCTCCTCTCCTCCATTTCTTTCTCCCTTTCGAGAAATCAGAAGCAGGCAGTGTTCCCCACCCTCATCTCAGTTGACCTCAGCCAGCTGCTGTGTGTACATGGTGAGCGCTGATGTGCACCTGTGTGTGTGGTAGACACTTTCAGCCATTTGATGGGGTCCTTCGGGAGCACTGAATCCACTCACTCATCAACAAATATTTATCAGTATCCACAAATATCTATCAAGCATTGTCCTAGACTGTGAAGATACAAAAGTGACTGAGACAGAATGGACACTTTACAGTTTCATGAGGCAAGACAAACAAAAACAAAATTTTAAAAACTCAGTATAAACTGGGATGATTGTGGTCAAGTCAAGCAGTGTTCAGAGAAACCCCAGCAGGGGTCCCCTGGTGGTCAGGGATGGAGTTCAGTCTCACCCAGGGAGCTGGGGTCTGAGGCTCAGTTGTAAACACAGCAAGGAGAGAAAGCAGGCTGGACCAGGTGCACGACGTCCGGAGTTCTGTGGTCTGCAGGGGGTGCGGGATATTGCCCGGCTTCTTTGCATCCTTTTTAAACCCTGGGACTCCAGTGAGCAATGCAGAGGAGAGGCGTTATTGGCCCCTTTTACAGACAAGGCAATCAAGGCTCAGAGGGGTTACTGGAGGTCACTCTGTGAGTGAGTGGCAGCTCACCCCAAGACACTCCAAGTCACGAGCTCCACGCCAGTGTTCTGTTCCCACCACAGGTTGTGTGAGAGTCACAAGATGTGTTCTATCTCATCCCAAAATGAACACAGTCCTGCTCTGGAGTGACCAGAGTTATGTTGTCCTCAGGGTCCCTAGAGCATATCTGTGGGGCACAGGAAAAGGCCGTCCCTTCCTTTGAGCAGACCCAGCTGGCTGAACACTGGCTGGATGTCAGCCCCTCTCGCCTGCCCCAACCTGCCCCGACTGCCTGGGTGTACTTGTCCAGTGAACGACCAGCACCACTGCACATGACAGCCCTGAAGGGTCCCTTCTGACATCTGAACTAATGCTGGGTTTTGTTTGTTGGAGACAGAATCTCACTCTGTCACCCAGGCTGCATTGCAGTGGCGCAATTTTGGCTCTCTGCAACCCAGCCTCCTGGGTTCAAGCAATTCTCTTGCCTCAGCCTCCAGAGTAGCTGGGATTACAGGCATGCACCACCACACTCAGCTAATTTTTATATTTTTAGTAGAGACAGGGTCTCATCCTGTTGGCCAGGGTGGTCTCGAACTCCTGACCTCGTGATCCACCTGCCCCAACTTCCCAAAGTGCTAGGATTACAGACTTGCAGACTTGAGCCACCGCGCCTGGCCAACCATGCTGCTCTCGCTTCCTGTTTCCTCCCACCATGTGACCCTGCCTGCTTCCCACTCCTCCCCACACCACCACACATACCAGCCTCCCCCATGCAGCAGGTGGGCCCCTACAAAAGCTGTTTCTCTTGTTCCTCTGACTTCCTCTCGACTTTTCCCTTTTCTTCATCCTGATCCCAGACACACGTCTCATCCAAGTGGCAAAAGCCCTTTCTCAGATTCCCTGAGAGCCTCTCTGACTCCACTCTGTTCCAGTCTCCACTCAGTGGTCACGGTAATTTTTAAAAGGCGCAAATCACATTGTATCACTTGTTTGTCTAAAAACCACTCCAAATCTTCCCACGGTTTTGAGGATACTGGTGACATCCTCACCGTGACCTCCAGGAGCTTGCCGCATCTGGCCTCAGCTTACTGCACATCCTCACATGACACCACTCTGTCTCTGTTCTGGCCTTTGTCTAGTTTTTTTGAATTCACAACTTCTTCCTGCCCCAGGGCCTTTGCACATGCTCTTCCCTCTGACTGGAACACAGAAGGAATGCTCCTGGCCCTCTCGTTGGAATTTGGTCCGCCTGTTTTGCTCTGTCATGATGTTAGCCACTGCTTAGTGAGGAATGCATGTCTCAGACCACTGTTGTAAAATCCTTTTGTGTATTTAATCGCCACAAGGATTCTATGAGGGAGATGCTAATAGTATTCCCACTGGAAAAACTCAGGCAGGGAGGCCCTGAGAAGCTAAACACTTTGCCTAGAGGCATATAGCTCATTAGAGCTAGAATTGCCATCCAGGTCGGTGACTGTAGAGCCCACAGCCCTCTTCTCTGATGCTCTGAGGGACATTTTCTATTTATAATGGGCTGTGCACAGCCTTGCCTTGCAGCACCAAAAAAAATGTATTGAGTACATACCAGGTACTCAATAAATGTGAGATCCATGAACGAGACGGTAGGGAAGATCCCAACCTTTCTTGATAGCATCCTTTACCACTACCCATGGGAACTACGACGTGCATAACAACTATACTCATTTCCCATGGCCACCAGAACAAATTATCACAAAACGGGTGGATTAACAATACACATTTATTCTCTTGACATTCTGAAAATCAGAAGTCCAAAACCAGTTTCACTGGGCCAAGACCAAGGTGTCGGCAGGGCTGTCCTCTCCGAAGGCTGCAGAAGAGAATCCACTTCCCTGCCTTTCCCAGCTTCTGGCTTCCAGAGCTGCCTTTCCTCCATTCCTTGGCTTGTGGCCCCTCCCTCCACCTTCAAAGTCAGCACTGTCGCATCTGACTTCAATTGTCTCGTTGTCCTCTTCTGTGTCAATTCCCCCTCTGCATCCCTCTTACAAGGACACTCATGGTTACATTTAGAGCCCACCTGGATTATCCAGGATCATCTTTCCATCTAAAGGTCTTTCCTTTCATCCCATCTGCAAAGTCCCTTTTGCCATGCAAGGTCACATATTCACGGATTCTGGGGATTTGGGCCTGGATATGTATCTCTGGGGGCCATGATCCAGCCTACTATGATAACAATGGCTGACTGGGTGTAGTGGCACACGCCTGTAATCCCAGCACTTTGGGAAGCCTAGGTGAAAGGATTCCTTGAGCCCAGCAGTTCAAAACCAGCCCGGGCAACAAAGCAAGACCTTGTCTCTACAAATAATAATAATAGTAAAATAAATTAGCTGGGCATGGTGGTATATACCTGTAGTCTCAGCTATTCAGGAGGCTGCGATGGGAGGCTCTCTTGAGCCCGGGAGTTCGAGGTTGCAGCGAGCTGTGGTTGCAGCACTGCACTGCAGCCTGGGTGATAGAGCCAGGCCCTATTGCTAAAATAATAATAATAAGAGCTGAAAATAAAGAGCTAATAGTCATCGCATGTTTACTGTATGCCCAGTACTCTTGGAGCTTCACGAGTGCTGATCATAGCATTGGTAGTGCTATGAGAGAGAAACGTTATCATCATTCCCACTTCTCAGGTCAGAACTCTGAGGCTTAGTAAGCAGCAGCGCCAGGATTTGAATCCAGGCTGTCGAGACCCTGAACCCATGCGACTAACCTTATGACACCTGTAAGGCCGTGGTGGTCATCCGAGTCCCGAGTTGAGGGGAGTGTGGCCAGGCAGCTTCACAGGAAACCTCATCATGAGCTTCAGACAGACGCAGCCCAGTTGTCCCAGCACTGGTGGAGACCCTTCCTCATTGGCCCCTGGACACCTGCGGGCTGGGAAGGTGGGAGGCCCAGCCCCTGCCTCACTCCAGCTTCGCTCAGTGCCCACAGCTTTGTGGTCTCTGCTCCAGCAGACTGCTGCATGTCTCACAGCTCCATTACTGTCAGCTCCTCTGATTCGGGAGCGCTGTACCTCGTTAATGTATTATTTATTTTATTACCTTATTGTGGAAGTTGTTGTTTATAATTTGCTATTCTATATAATGGCCTTCTAATGCACACACTGCTAAATAATTAAAAAATGTCTTGCCACCACTCCTCAGGAGCCCAGTTCCTTCGCCCTACTAACGAGGCCCACTGTTTAAGCCCAGTCTGTGGTGCTCATTTACTGTAGAGCATCCTGGTGAAGTGAGGGTCCCCAGATGTTTGCCAGACCAGGGTGGCCAGGGTTACTGGGAACTGGAATTGGCGTGCTGCCCATCCCTTCCACATGTAGGGCAGAGAACTTGTGAGATAGACTAGATCCTAGCCCCCAAAGATGCCCACCTCCTCATCCCAGGAACCTGTGAGTATGTCACCTTACATGGCAAAAGGGACTTTGCCAATGGGATTAAGGGAAAGATCTTGAGTTAGGAGATGCTCCTGGATGATCTTGGGTGTGCCCTAAGTATAATCCTAAGTGTCCTTGTAAGAGGGAGGATCAGAGGAGAGAGGAGAAGGTGCTGTAATAACAGAGGCAGAGAGCAGTCTGATAGTCCCTGTTTGGCTTTGAAGATGAAAGAAGAGGCCACAAACCAAGGAATCCAGGCAGCCTCTGCAAGGTGGAAAAGGTAGGAAACCAGTCTCCTGAGAGGCTTCAGAAGGAACCAGCATTTCTGCACTTGATTTTCACCTTGTAAGACCCAATCTCTGACTTCTAGAACTGTCAGAGAATGAATTTGTGTTATTGAAAGCCACTAAACGTGTCATGATTTATTATAGTCACAAGAGGAGACTAGCGCAGCATGTCACATGCATCCACCAGTGCAGGGCAGGCACCAAGGGAGGTCAGGCTCAGGTTTAGGTTCTACAGGCAGAGGGCTGAAGGGAAGGCCACACGGTGACTTGTGAACACGGACCACAGCACCCACTCGCACTGAGTCCAGCCTGGCAAAGTCCAGTCCGGATTCCCAAGCCTTGGCCAAATGAGGCTGGCAGGCAAACAAAACCCACCGAAAACCCAGATCTTCACAGCAGCGAATGGGCTCCACGTCCTCTCCTGCCGAGCTTTCAGCGGGTGATACTTAACAACCACTTGCTCATAGTAGCACACGTTTTAGGGGGAGCAAAGTCCCCCCATCCCAATCGGACTTGAGAGTTAGGCACAACAGGTTTACAGTCCTAACAGACAAGAAAAGCAAGCCTCAGAGAGGTAAAAGAGCTCATTCCAGAGAGTTCAGCAAGTCGGGAGCAAACCTGGGACCCCTGTACCCCCACCACCGCTTGGGAGACAGAGCTGTGTGCCTTGCTTGGATGCATTTTCTTTCCTCTTTCTGGGGGTGCTAATTCACCCTGCCAGGCAGCAGGAACAGAACAGTCAAGGCTGAAAGGTCCGAACAGGTCCCTAATTTAATAATTGCTATCTGAATAATTGATGGCTTGTCCTCATGAGCTATCGGTTGGGGGCAAATGTCTGTTCCTTTCCAATCTGGAATCCAGTCTCTGGTCAGCCGGTGAGTCACCAGCGAAGATTAAGTGCCACCCACAGCGCCACATGCCGGGCCCAGGAGAAAATGACACATGCTGTGGTCTAGTTCCTGGCCCTGGGAACTCCGCGTCTGCCCGGGTAGCCAGCCCAGAGCTGGGAAAGCCAGAATCAAGAAGCAGACACCATAAAGTTTTTTGGTTTTTTTTTTTTTTTGCCTCACTTTCTCCTGTCATCTCTCAGTTCATGGCTTATTTGGGGGAACGGACAGGAGAGAACATTAAGGCAGACATGATTTATGAAGAAATGAGCCAGGGCCCTCCACCGCCCCTCCCCACCATGGCCACACAGTAGGTCTGTCGGGGAAGAGCCTCCTACTCACTAATGGAATTCTCCCCTTGAAAGTCATGATCCTGAACACAAAATGCGGCGAATCTCTGAATGCATAGCTGTGGGAAGTAGTAAAGTTCCTCTTTAAAGGTTCCTTTCTTGTTAAAGAATAAGCGTGCTAATAACTCTTTGTTAAGCCCTATCTTCTGTAGCTGTTAGACACGCCGTGCTTATAGGCACATAGTACATCCTATGTCCTTGTACTTTAACCAGTATATTTGTGCTGAACATGCTCACAGGCCTGTCCCAGCTCTCCATTGCTTTTCCCAGTTCAGAAAAGTTTTAAGTTGTTAGCCAGTTGTCTATTAGTTTAGATTGTGAGGTCTGGCTCCAGCCAATGGAGATCAGACACAGCAGTAAGGACGACCCCAGATGCATAAGGGATAAATTTGCGTGTATCCCTTTGTTCTTTGTACTGCCATGGCACGATGGCTACTGGGAGTACCCTTCCTGCAGTCCAGGAAGTAAAACTTGCATGCTGAAAGATCCTTTGTCTCAGTGCTGATTTCATTTTGCGGCACCGAGCATCTGTTTCCAACACACAGTAAGGCAGGTGTAAGTGGGTGTGGTCCCGCCACACAGCGAGGGTCCCACCTCTGCCAGGGCATCTGCCAGGGCATCACTGCCATGGCATGTGGTTGCCATATCCCTAGGGTTATATTATGGGTTTGCATCTATCCTGGCCTTCCTTGGCTCATCCAAGAACATGCACTGAGGACCTGCATGCTGCCAGGCCCAGCTGAGAACCACACCCCTGAGCGACCATGAAGGAGCTCAAGCTCTGCATTGGAAAACTGACAGCAGCTGACAGCAGCAGGATGAGTTCCCCTGTGAGGGTAGAGGGAAGCTCAAAGGGCTGAGTGCAGAAAGAGGACCCACGCATCCAGAAAGGCTTCTGGAAATGTGACCCCTGCTCCCAGTCCTGAGAGTTGGAAGGTCTCTCTTTTTAATGAGAAACCCAGAAGTAAGAGAGGAAATAAAGCTTATTCAAGCACCCAGAAGAAATCCTTTCTGCCTGAATAAATGGACAACTCAACTTGCAATGTTAGACGTCAGGGCAGGCCACACGGTGTGAGCAAGCCAAGAATCTCAGCTCTTCTAACTACAGCGTGTGTTTACTCAGGCCTGGCTGCGACGAGCTTCAACTGGACTTCGGGTAGATGGCAATGGCCCACGCCCTATCAGCTCCTACGGAATTGTAAAGTAGGGTGTTAGGAGTGGACCCTGGGCAGACAGGCACCCCTTCATTTGAAGCATCCTTTCTTCAGTACTCTTCAGTAGGTACCTGCCTCTTGTCAGCCCCGTGTTCCTTCTTTCGGGAGGAGAGCTGTGTCCAAGCTTGGGTCAGGTTTTACAAGATGATGAGCTCCCTGGTGGCCATCAGGATGATGGCAAAAGGGGTTAGCCTTAAAGACTGAGAGCCTTAAAGAGGCCTAAAGGAGGTGACTCTCAGCATCTGAGTTGGATGCGCTTGGTCATATGCCATGACCAGACTTCCACTCAGTCAAAGCCTCAACAATTTCTCTTTTATATAATAAAACATTAATAATCACCACCACAGGCCTCACCTGCCCCAGCCCTTGGACATGGAGGAGGTTTTCCACCCAAGGGACCCTGATAGGAAAAGCATGTCAGGAAGGGCATAATATAGATGTCTGTCACTCCACCCTCAAGCCAGCTCTGCTAGTGCTGATGGAGGGGCGGGGTGCCTCTCCAAGCCCTGCACTGAACACCCCAACAGGAGTGGCCCCCAGCAACTGGAAGTCCATTTCTCATGAAGCTACATCTTCCTGCAGGTGCTGTGTCAACTGTTTCCAGGCTGAGTGATCTTCAGGAATACCCAGAGAGGGCTGGCAATCTTAATTGTTTAAAGGAAAAGATGAATGCCCAGTTTACCATCTCTGGGGCATTTTGAGTGAGGTGAAAAGCAGGAAGGAGCCTGTAGAGGTCTGGAGAATGGAGGCCGTGCCCCTTGCTGCTCCCCACAGCTCCCAGGACAGAGCTGGACAGAGGGAGACTGCCTCAGCCTCCACGGGCCCACAGGCCCTGCTGTATCTACATCCGAGCTCTCCTTGTGAAACTTTCCCAGGAACAAACCAATGAAAAGTTTCCAGAAAGCCAGTGACAGCAGTGGGCTCCACATTCCTCTCCTGCATTCCACTTCTCCTTCAGTAGCTGGGCTGGGATTTATGAAGATGTGCAGATGCACAAAAGAAAAAAAAAGGTACCTTGCTGTGTTGTCTGTAACCGCTTCCCTTGCTCTCGAGTCCCAAGCCTGTGATGGAGAAACCTTGATTTTGCCAGTTGAGACTGCTCAGTGCTTGCCAGGTGAGACCTCGGCTTCTTGCTAGGCTTCTGCTCCATCTTCCAGGATCTTCCCCTCCTCCTTCCCATGATGGAATCTGTGGTAAAGGGGTCATTGAGGTACCGGGGGTGGGGAAATGTTGCCTAAGGCTCCCAATGACCTCCAGTTAGGGTGTAACCCACCCCATGGGATGCCAGATGACAGCCCTGCCCCTTTTCTGTCCTGTAAGGAGAAGCGTGGCTGTCAGGTCTGTGGACACCCTGCTCTGGCACCCACTGGTCTGTGCAGCATTGTCCCGTACTCACTGGGTCTGGTTCCAGGGTCCCACACCATGTGGCCTCCTCTGTCCTTATTTTAGTCACATTTGAAAAGATCTCTCTGCCACCTAAGTTACCATATTCACTGATTTCAGAGATTAGGATGTGGACATCTCCTAGAGCGGTGGAGATTATTCTGTTCACAGTGAGCATGTCAGAGACACGTGAACCAGAACAACTCCATCTTGAATAGGAGCTGGGTAAAATGAGGCTAAAACCTACTGGGCTACCTTCCAAGGAGGCTAAGGGCATTCTAAGTCACAGGATGAGATAGGAGGTCCGCAAGAGATGCACGTCATAAAGACCTTGCTGATAAAACAGGTTGCAGTAAAGAAGCAGCTAAAACCCACCAAAAACAAGATGGCGACGAGAGTGACCCACGGTCACCCTCACTGCTACACTCCCACCAGCGCATGACAGTTTACAAATGCCATGGCAACCTCAGGAAGTTACCCTATATGGTCTAAAAAGAGGAGGCATAAATAATCCACCCCTGTTTAGCATATCATCAAGAAATAACCATAAAAATGGGCAGCCAGCAGCCCTCGGGGCTGCTCTATGGAGAAGCCATTCTTCTATTCCTTTACTCTCTTAATAAACCTGCCTTCACTTTGCACAGCGCACAGGCCCTGAATTCTTTCTTGCACAAGATCTAAGAACCCTCTTGGGGTCTGGATCGGGACCCCTTTCCTGTAACAAGGAGATATGAGGAATCTTGGCTGGGGGTGTTGGGGAAGGCTCTGAGCCTGTTACCACCGTGAATGAGCAAACATTCTGAGCATCGTACAGTATTTAGCTTGGACTGCTGAAGCGGAGACCCAAGGTACCGAATCCTTGCCTAGATGGAACTGCAATTCCCTCTCAGGTAAACAGCAGGGGCAAACCGCGCGGGGCTGGGCGGCAGCCTCACAGCATCGCGGGCCAGGCCCCTTCTGTCCTCTTGCTGTGCTCTTACTGCGTTTCCCTCGCCTGCACAGAGCAAGGGGGCCCTCTGTCTGCCCAAATTCCAGCCAGCCTGCAGGGGCGGAAGTGTGTGTTTACGCTTTAAAGGCAGGAGGGGAAGTTAATCCTATAGATCCCCTCCCATTCCCACTGGTACACTTGGCCACACCTCGCTGCAAAGAAGGCAGAGAAATGCAGTTCTCATTCTCAGTGTCCGTGAGCATGGTTAAAAGCTCTGTGGCTATGTAGAAAGGAATGAACAAGGGCAAGTGTCTTCCACCGGCACCTTGTAACTACACAGCACATGGCTGCATTGCTAGGATACGCAGCGAGGGAGTCCCTGCCTTTGAGGAGCACTCAGACCACCAGGGGATAGTTTGTTGTCACGGGTGCCCATGCAGCATGCCATGGGAACCCTAAGGCTGGGAAACTGGCCAGTCCTGATGGAGGAGACCAAGGGTCACAGTAGGTGTCCTAGGGAATGCGGCATCTAGGCAGTCTCCAGGAGTCACCGGTCCTCCCTTGTCCTCTATGTCTCATAGGCCTGTAACTCAATGTCCCCAGTGTCCCCACCCCACTCTCTCTCTCTCCACCCGGAAGCACTCTGGCCCATGGCCACCTCTAGAGACTGTTCTGAGTCAAAAGAAGCCCTTCTCTGAGTGTGCGCATACGTGTGGACATTCTTGGAACTCTTAGAACCCACCCCACCTCTCAACAAACAAACCATACACCCCTAAAGAAGCTGGTTTTGGCCGGGTGCAGTGGCTCACACCTGTAATCCCAGCACTTTGGGAGGCCGAGGCAGGAGGATCACTTGAGGTCAGGAGTTCGAGGCCAGCCTTGCCAACATGGGGAACCTTGTCTCTACTAAAAATACAAAATTAGATGGGTGTGGTGGCGCCCACCTGTAATTCCAGCTATTCAGGAGGCTGAGGCAGGAGAATCACTTGAACCTGGGAGGCAGAGGTTGCAGGCAGTGAGCCGAGATCACACCACTGCCCTTCAGCCTGGGCAACAGAGTGAGACGAGCACCTTTATTAAAGCTATTCAGTGAGCAAAACTTGCTTTCTTAAAGTACCACCCACTTTGAGGTCATCAAACTAGTAAGATCCATCTTTGCTACTCTGAAAATGGGATTCTTCTGCTGAAATTAGCCAAGTACGTAGTGCCCGCACTTTTGCATACACACATACACACACACACACACACACACACACTTGTGCCCAAACAGACAGTTTTTCACAAATGAGGATGCAGATGAGAGACTCAAGGACAGGCCTTACTTGCTCTCTGTCAGTTTACAAGAGAATTTATTCCACAAATGCATCCATGAATATTTAGCAAGGCAACAATAACATTCAATGACACCCATGAGATACACAACTCAGAGAGCCCTCTCCCAAGAACGTACACAATGCTTGATGTCAACGTTTTAACTGGACTGAACGCTTGAAATGCAAGCATTAGCTTACAATAATCCTCCCCCGCCCCCTCTCCGTCTCTGTCCCTTTCTCTCTCTTTTTATTTGCATACACAGACACCCCTCCCATTTTTGATCCAAGCTGCCAAGCAAACTCTTCAATGGAGTAGGCTCGGTGGGGCGTGTAGAGAGCTACCAAAGGTTTAAGTAGAGCTAATGGCACAAATGAATTTTCAGACATGCCACTCTTTCTTCTTCCTCAAGAGAAACAAAACAAAATGGAAAAAAACTCACACGTATTAGGCAAAGCCATTCTGGGATTGGCTAACGAGGTTTCGCGTTCAGTAACTCTGCGAACTTTTGACAAGCCCCTGTGGAAGGCTGAACAGTAGCCCCCAGAGACCTCAGCGTCTGAGATACAGCAGTTCCAGGTCCCCATCCCTGGAAACTGTGTATGTTACCCTACGTGACAAAGGGACTTTGCAGGTGTGATTAAGTTAAGAATCTTAAGATGAGGGGATGATCTTGGATTACCCAGGTGGGCCCTAAATGTAACCATGAGAGTCCTTTTAAAACGAAGAGGGAGGCTTGGCTGTGAGAGAGAGAGAAGGCCAAAGGCCGAATGCTGATGGAAGCAGTGGTGCATTCGAGCAAAAGGCCATGAGCCAAGGATTGTAGGTGCCCACCAGAAATTGAAACAGGCAAGGAAACAGATTTTCCTCCAGAGCCTCAGGAGGAACTGACCCCACAACACCTTGACTTTGGCCCACTGAGATCAATTTGGGACTAAATTTCTTACAGTTCTGGCCTCTAGAACTGTAAGAAAATAAATTTTGTTCTTTTTTTTTTTTTGAGATGGAGTTTCGCTCTTGTTACCCAGGCTGGAGTGCAATGGCACGATCTCAGCTCACTGCAACCTCTGCCTCCTGGGTTCAGGCAATTCTCCTGCCTCAGTCTCCCAAGTAGCTGGGATTACAGGCACCTGCCACCACGCCCAGCTAATTTTTGTTCTTTTAGTAGAGGTGGGGTTTCATCATGTTGGCCAGGCTGGTCTTGAACTTCTGACCTCAGGTGATCCGCCCACCTCAGCCTCCCAAAGTGCTGGGATTACAGGTTTGAGCCACCATGCCCAGCCAATGACTATTTTTAAAATAATGTCACTTTGCCCATTGTTTCCCCAGACAGTAGGGCCCAGGAAGGTAGGAACCCACTCCAGTGAAGAGCTCTGCATCTGAGATACAGCAGTGTCCCGAACGCACTGTGTGATCACTGAACGAATGACCTCTGCTAACATTTTGGCCTATTTCTTTCCAGTCTTTTTCTTATGCATAATGCATATTTTTATGATTGCAACTGTTCAAGGACCGTGTATTTTTGCCCCCCTTTCCTCACTTAGTATTTTATTCTGAGTATGTTCTAAAGTCATTAAATAGTCTTCAGAACTTTATTTCAATGGCAGACTAATAGTCCATACTATAGATGTTTCTTTGTTCGGTTACAATCTCTTTTTTCCCTTTTTTTCTGTTATAAATAATTCAGTAATGAACATCTTGGTGCATAAATCTTTATCCACATTTCTGATTATTTTCTTGGGGTCAATTCTTAGGAGGGATATTAGAGAAACAAGCCACGTCATCATGTTTAAGACTCAGAAACAAACCACATCACCATGTTTAAGACTCAGGGTAGTGATCAGTGCATGCATTTAAATCAGCTCTGTTATCAAGAAGGGAACCTCAGGGATGTAGGACTGTAGTGTACACAATTGCATGGAGAAGCTAATCTGCTCGGTTTTCATTTAAGCAGAGACCACTGGCTGGGTGATAGGAGACCTGAACTCTGGTCTGAGATTTGCCATTTCCTTGTCACATTGAACTGGATGTCTTCATATTTCAAACGGGAAGCCCAGATGATAATGTTAAGCTCTATCAAGAAAATTCTAGTGGCTGGGCAAGGTGGTTCACACCTATAATCTCAGCACTTTGGGAGGCTGAGGCAGGAGGATCACTTGAAGCCAGGAGTTTGAAACCAGCCTGAGCAACAGAGTGAGACCCTGTCTCTATTTTTTTTAATTAGCCAGGTGCGGTGATGCAAGCTTGTAGTCCCAGCGGGAGCCTGAGACGTTCAAGGAGGATCACTTGAGTGCGAGAAGTTGAAGCAGCAGTGAGCCATGATCATGCCACAGCACTTCAGCCTGGGTGACAGAGTGAGACGCTGTCTTCAAAAACAGTAAAAATGAAAGAAAGAAAACTATAGCAACTCCTTTTGGAGACCATTACTAAAGAGGAAAAGCCAATGAAAATTAGGAGCAATTCATGCCCGATAATCAAATGTTGATCTTAAAAGTCCAAGCCACGAGATTTGTAAATTAAACCATGATAAGAAGCTTTCTGCTGCTCTCCTCTCTGTACGGACACAGCAGCTGTAGTACCTATATGTTTGCTGAACAATGACTGAAATAACTTAAAGAATGTGCAAAGCCTTCCTCTCAGTGGACTAAATGAAGCACAGTTGACCCCACCCCCACCCACAGTCAACAGTCTGTGGATAACTTTTGACTCTCCCAAAATGTAACTACTAATAGCCTACTGTGGACTGCAAGCCTACTGATAATGTAAACAGTGAATTAACACATATTTCATATGTTATTTGTTGTATCATAAACTGTAGTCTTACAACAAAGTAAGCTAGAGAAAAGAAAGTTATTAAGAAAATCATAAGGAAGGCTTCTCCTACCACCGCTGCCACCACTGCCGCTAATCCCACCACCACTGCCACCACTGCCACTAATCCCACCACCACTGCCACCACTGCCACTAATCCCACCACCACTGCCACCGCTGCCGCTAATCCCACCACCACTGCCACCACTGCCGCTAATCCCAACACTGCCACTAATCCCACCACCACTGCCACCACTGCCACTAATCCCACCACCACTGCCACCACTGCCACTAATCCCACCACCACTGCCACCGCTGCCGCTAATCCCAACACTGCCGCTAATCCCACCAACACTGCCACCACTGCCGCTAATCCCACCAACACTGCCACTAATCCCAACAACACTGCCACTAATCCCACCAACACTGCCACTAATCCCAACAACACTGCCACCGCTGCCAACACTGCTGCTCCCACAACCATGACCATCACTGCTACTCCTGCATAGCTTGATGCTAGAGTCTATGGAGAAATATGAGATGGATAAAATTCAAATCTAGGGAAAGAAGGCCTTTGCTTAATTATGGTGCTAGCAGAACAAAGCAATAATGGCCTCCACTACCACTGCTTCTACCACCACCACGACCACCACTGCTGTCCCATCACCACGACCACCACTGCTGTCCCACCACCACGACCACCACTGCTGTCCCGTCACCACGACCACCACTGCTGTCCCACCATTGCAACCACCACTGCTGTCCCACCACTGCAACCACCACTGCTGCCACTGTTATTGCTACCACTACCACACTGCTGCTACGATCTCCACTACCACCATGGTTACCACTGGTATTACTACCATGAGCACAACTGTTGCTACTCCCACATGACCACCACTGCGGCTGTTCCCACCACCACGACCACCATTACTACCACTATCACCAAAACAACTCCTACTACTCTCACTCACACCACCTTCACTGTGCTGCCACTGCGGCTCCTGTCAGCACTGCTGATGCCACCACTGCTACCACAGTCACGGCTCCTTCCATTATGATTGCTCATGCCTGTAATCTCAGCACTTTGGGAGGCTGAGATGGGTGGATCCCCTGAGGTCGGGAGTTCGAGACAGCCTGACCAACATGGAGAAACTTTGTCTCTACTAAAAATACAAAAAAAATTAGCCAGGCATGGTGGTGCATGTCTGTAATCCCAGATACTTGGGAGGATGAGGCGGGAGAATCGTTTGTACCTGGGAGGCGGAGGTTGCGGTGAGCTGAGATCGTGCCATTGCACTCCAGCCTGAGCAACAAGAGCCAAACTCCGTCTCAAAAAGAAAATCATTAAGAGAAAATCGATTTGTTATTCATTAAGTGGAAGTGGGTCATCGTAAAGGGCTTCAGCCTTGTTCTTTCATGTTGCATAGGCTGAGGAGGAGGAGGAGAGGGCTTGCTGTCTCGGGGGTGGCAAAGGTGGGAGAGAATCCACACAGAAGTGGACCTGTGCAGTTCAAACCCGTTTTGTCTAAGGGTCAACTGTAGTTGGCCTGACTTACCAGATGTGGCAAATTCCACGTATGCAGAATGAGAAGAAGCAAAAGGTGGGCCGAGCGTGGAGGCTCACGCCTGTAATCCCAGCACTTTGGGAGGCTGAGGCAGGTGGATCGCTTGACTCCAGGAGTTCAAGACCAGCCTGGGCAACAGAGTGAGACCTCATCTCAACAAAAAATACAAAAATTAGCCAGGCATGATAGCATGTGCCTCTAGTCACAGCTATGAGAGGCAAAAGCGGGAGGATCACTTGATCCAGGAGGCAGAGGTTGCAGTGAGCTGAGATCGCACCACTGCACTCCAGTGAGACCCCGTCTCAAAAGAAAAAAAGAAGAAATAAAAGGTCATTTGTAGAAATATGATTGATATTACTATATTCCAATGCTTGGAAAAGTGTAATCCATGTCTGACCATGACTCTATTGGCCAGTGTTCTTCCAGCCTACTTTGTGCTTCCAAGCAAGGCACCTTGACCACTTTAGACAGCACCTGTTCCACAGCTCTTCTGGAAATTAGGCACTTGCTCACTCATTCATTCTTTTATTCATTCATTCAGTCAGTAAGTCAATAAACATTTGGTGGAAAGCTGTGCCAGGCCCTTTGAATAGAACATGGTCTTCCTGGCATAGTGAGGGGACCACAGAAATCCCAGCTCTGCTTCAAAGTGGCCACGTTTTCTGAGAAAATGTGCCTCTCCTTTCAGCCTCCTGTTCCTCCCCTCTGAAGAGGGACCATTAATACTTCATTTGGTCCTGTTAAAAAGCATAAATCAAGGTGCATAATTTGTGGCACAGAGCCTAGTACCGAGGGCACAGTAAATGTCAGGTCCTCCACCCTGACCTGGAAACACTCACAGCTTGATGAGCAAGACAGAAATACAGAAGGTTATTTCAGTCTAACAGAGGTTTTCACCAAATTCTGTATAAGAGTAGAGACAGAAACCAATCACTCTGGTGTTCCTAGATGCAAGAAGGGGACTGTTTCAAGTGTGCTGGGAGAAAGGTGAAGAGTTTGCAAGCCCCCAGTGCTACCCTTCGGAGCCAAATGTTTAGAATCAGCCCACAAGGATCCAGGCTGATGGGTGTTTATTTAGACACACACGCCAACAGCCTGTAATGTGCCCAGAAGAGGGAAGGGGGCCAGCGGGATGGATAGATTTTATGTGCAAGAAAGAATTGCGGCTGTGAAATGTGAAGTGAAAGATGCCTCATTTTCGAATTAGGCTACGGGAAGAGAGGAAATGTAATTCTCCCAAAAGCTAGAGAAGTGGGCCAAGTTGGGCTGCAGAGAGGATTTCTGCATTTGGAAGACAATCTAATTTGGTGGGTTTGGGTTTTGGGGCAGGCAGCCTGGGTTTGTGCCTCAACTCTGCCATTTACTGAGCTCATGTGGCCAGGCAAGCTCTGTTTCCTAGAAAGTTCCATTCTATGCCAGATAGGGATGAATCCGGGGCACAGGTCAGGTTGGTGTGAGCATGGATGGGGTGCTGCTGTGAGAACACCTTACACAGTGCCCAGCCAGAAGCAATGTTACTGTTTATTATAACAATAATAAATGTTAGTTCTTGTTATTATCAAGCAGGAGGCTGCTTGGGATGCTTCTAGCTAAATGTCCCAGAGTGTTCTCTGTATATTCTTTCCACCACAGTTATGGAGGGTTACGGGAAAACTCTAAAAAAAAAAAAAAAAAAAGGGAGACAGGAGTGCATTTTCACCTGGTGTGGGTGAACCAGCATCTACGGCTGGCACTTCTGATCGGCCAGTAACCCGCCCTTCTCTTTGATCTGTTTATTCTCATCCCCAGGTGGGAGAGTGTCTTAGGATCCAGAGTCAACAAAAATTTTCTAAGCGATCCTCTGTTCTAGGCACTGCACTGCGGGCATCATCTCTCCTCTTTTTTTTTTTTTTTGAGACAGAGTCTCCCTCTGTTGCCCAGGTTGGAGCACAGTGGCACAATCTCGGCTCACTGCCACCACCACCTCACAGGTCCAAGCCATTCTCCTGCTTCAGCCTCCCAAAGAGCTGGGACTACAGGCGCCTGCCACCACGTCCAGCTAATTTTTGTATTTTTAGTAGAGACAGGGTTTTCCCATGGTGGCCAGGCTGGTCTTGAACTCCTGACCTCAACTGATCCACCCACCTTGGCCTCCAGAGTGTTAGAATTGCAGGTGTGAGCCACTGTGCCTGGCCATTTCCCCTCATTTAATCTCAGTTCTCTTACCCCTTTGGCAGCAGCATGAGTGGACACAGTCTCAGCACAGAGAGGCCAGGTGACTTGCCCGAGGACACACAGTTTAGGGGTGGGAGAACAGGCATTTGTGGCTAGAGCTGAATGGCCACTGGTCTTTCTTACTTCATACCTGGAAGGATGTAGGTTCCCTTTGGGGACGGGGGTGTCCTAGGAAGACCCACATAGGGACCACAAACTCCCTCCTCACACAGGCCTCAGAAAGCCATCTGTCCTGTGACTGCAGACTGGCTGCATTCCAGACGCAAGTTCCTGACTTGCAGAAAGGGTGAACTTACTGTCAGTTCAATCATACCAACAAAGGCAGGCAAATCATTATTTCTGCATTGCCATGAACCTGAAGCCTTCCTGGGGTGCAGGGCAAGGAGAGATTTATTACGGGATTAGGAACCGTGTGCTGAGCAGGGTGCTGGAGTGCCAGGAGAGGAGACTAAGCTGTGGGGCCTCCGTGCATCTCCCACTGCCCAGCACTGAAGGGCTGACACTTGGCATCGCCACTTCAGGGAGCCAGGACTTGCTCAGGAGATGAACCAGCCTCCCTCATCATCGATTCATGCTCCTCAGGAGAACAGTCGGCATCTCTGAGCCACCTTTAGCCCCCAGGGAGGGCACAGAGGAGAAGCTTAGCCCCTGCACACTAAGAAGGACACGAGAGCCAGGCGTTCCCTGCAAAGACAACTCGATTGCTCACCACTCAACTGGAATGTGGCCAATGGCCCGGGATTTCCTCACTCCGTATGTTTGGTCCCCTGCCCTGCCTCAACCTCCCTGATAATCTGGCCACCCAGCGGCGTGTTCCCATTCAGGCCCTGGCTTGTTTCAGCCCTCCCCTCTGCCAGGTGCCCTCTCACCTTGTCTGCCTGCATTCTCTGCTCCCTTCGGAGGAGGAATCATTTCCCTCTTCTCTAAGCCCCTCTGTCACCACCCCACCCCAGCTAGATTTGAGGAAAGGTCCCAAAACTCCTCAAGGGTGTTCATCTTTGCAGCTTCAGCTTTTTGATCAGCTCACACCCAGAATAACTGAATAGAGGCATGGTTAATAAGTTCAACAACTAGGTCAGGTGTGGTGGTTCATACCTGCAATCCCAGTACTTTGGGAGGCTGAGGCGGGAGGATCTCTTGAGGCCAGAAGTTCAAGACCAGCCTGGGCAACACAGTGAGACCCTGACTCTATAAAAAACAATATTAAAAAAAGTTACCTGGGCCTGATGGTGGCACACCTGTAGATCAGATACTGAGGAGCTGAGGCAAGAGTGTTGCTTGAGCTCAGGAGTTTACAGTTGCAATCAGCTATGATCATGTTACTGCACTGTAGCCTGGAGGGCAAAGCGGTACCTTTTCTCTTAAAAATAGTAATAGTAATAATAAGTAAAAATACATTTCCAAATTCAACAGTTATAAATTCCTCATTTTCCCCATATGCCCTTGAAGTCCCATATTACCCAATTTGGATAATTAAATAGCTAGACTTTATCTTTTAAAAGGGTTCTCTCCAGTATGATCTTATTTCTTATAATAACCCTAAGAGATTGGAGTTCTCACTGCTTCCAAGAAATATTCATTTCATTTCCTACCAATGCTGAGACATGGACCCCAGAGAGGTTAATGACTCACCCAAGGCCACACAGGTAGGTGGTCACAAAACTGGGACCCAGCCTGAGCTTTAAAACCTTCATGAGCCAAGGCCAAGCAACACTTCCCAACCCCTGGAGCCAATCCTGACCTGAACATAAGCCCTGGAAGAGGCTAAGCCATGCCCAGGCTCAGACTGCCTTCTGGGCCTGGCAGCCCCTCACCTGGGCCAGGTGGGGTGTGGCCAAGGCCTCCAGACCCTCCTGCTGGACAGCCCATCCTGCCTGCCCAGGGGCGGCTCAGCCGGCTGCCCTCCACCGTCTGCCGATTCCAAGCTTTTCGGCAAACTGGCACCTAATCACCCACCATCTGTGAGCAGAGCGAGTCTTGGCTACCTCTTGGTGCTTCTTCAAATCAACTTGCAAGTTTTCAAAGTGACGCGAGTTCTTGGTGCTTGCAAAAATGTCAGCTTCCGTCACATCTTATTAAAACTGAAAATACGAAAAGGTTTTGGATAAACTGAAACACGCCCAGTTGTAAGTGAGATCGCTTTTTTTCCCCTAAAATGTGAAGAGTTTTGTTTTTCTCTGATTACCAGGGTGATCATCATTATCTTTGCACCTCTTGCCCTCTGTGGGCCCCCCGGCATGAGAGGGCCGCAGCTGACCCTGTGCAGAGTGTATCAGCAGTGATTCAGTCACTTTCTCATGGTGACTTATTCGTGCAGAATCCCCTGGGTGAGGCTACAGTGCTGGAGAAAGTACTAACAGTGAGTGACACCTCTGTGCCAAGGAACAACGTCCTCTGTGCATTCCCCTATTTAATCCTAAAGTAAGATTCCCCACAAAGGTGAGGAAAAGGGGCACAGTGATGCCACTCACCACATGGCTAGTAAGTGGCAGAGCTGGGATTTTAACCCAGGCAGGACATGGGCTGCTGTGGTACCTGCAGGCTGGGGAAGGTGCTTGGACTCTACCTGAGGGGCCCTGAGAAGCAGAGGGAGCCTTCTGAGCAGGCATCGGCAGGGTCAGGACTGCGTTTGAAATGTCGTTGTGGCTACATCATGTATTCCCTCGGCACTCACTCAATGCTACTGCTGCATGGCTTGATGCTAGATTCCATGGGGAAATATGAGATGGATAAAACCCAAATCTAGGGAAAGGAGGCCGGTGCTTAATTATGGTGCTAGCAGAAGAAGCGATAACGGCCTCCTGTTGCTTCCAGAATGAGCGCCAAATTTTGGAATCAGTCCCTCACTCACCCGTACCCTCACTCCTTCCCGCCCACTGTCCAGGCCCAGCAAGAACTCACTCCCAAGCTGGGTGCGGTGGCTCACACCTGTAATCACTTTGCGAGGCTAAGGTGGGTGGATCACCTGAGGTCAGGAGTTTGAGACCAGCCTGACCAACATGGATAAACCCCATCTCTACTAAAAATACAAAATTAGCTGGGCGTGGTGCCTATAATCCCAGGTACTTGGGAGGCTGAGGCAGGAGAATCGCTTAAACCCGGGAGGCGGAGGTTGTGGTGAGCCAAGGTTGCACATTGCACTCCAAACTGGGCAACAAGAGCAAAATTCTGTCTCAGAAAAAAAAAAAAGAAACTCACCCGCTGGACTGCATGGCAAACAGACCCCCCACTCCACCTCCCAACTTAGTTCAAAGGCCTCCAAGAGGCCCCTGGGACATCATCCTCCTGCTGGCCATCCTGAAACAGCCATGCCCCTCCAAGCTGGGGGCCTTTCCCAGGGAACTTGAATCCTGTGGGTGGGTCAGGCTCAGCAGGTGGGCTCCCTGAGGGTGGGGGCTCCTTCTCACGTGTCTCTGGGTCCCCAAACCCTTCCATGACCCTGGCACACAAGAGGCATTCAGAAGATGTATGTGGGGTGAGTGCTTGTCCAGGCAACAACCTAGAAAAGTTCCTCAGGAGACACGTGGCATAGAGCACAGCCAGAGCCAGTGTGAGTCTCCGCTCAGCCAGCCCCTCCTGGGTGGTGTCGACCTGTCTCTCCACACCTGTGAAAGGGGAGCAGGCAAAACCATCCCAGAGTTGTTGGGTGAACTGAATGCATGGCACTTGGCAACACTCAAGATATAGCAGCTTTTACTACTTCCACCACGGCTGCTCTGACCACCACTGCCACCACTGCTGCTCCTACCACCATTACCAACTCTGCCACTAAAACTGCCACCACTGTCACCACTGCTGCTAATCCCACCACCACTGCCACTAATCACACCACCACTGCTACCACTGCTGCTCCAACCACCATGACCAGCACTGCCACTAAAACTGCCACCACTGCCACCACTGCTTTCCTACCACCACTGCTGCTAATCCCACCACCACTGTTGCTCCTACCACCACTGCTGCTCCTACCACCATGACCAGCACTGCCACCACTGCCACTAATCCCACAACCACTGCCACCACTGCCACTAATCCCACCACCACCGCCACCACTGCCGCTAATCCCACCACCACTGCCACCACTGCCACTAATCCCACCACCACCGCCACCACTGCTGCTAATCCCACCACCACCACCACTGCCACTAATCCTGCCACCACTGCCACCACTGCTGCTAATCCCATCACCACTGCCACCACTGCCGCTAATCCCACCACCACTGCCACTGCCACCACTGCCGCTAATCCCATCACCACTGCCACCACTGCTGCTCCCACAACTATGACCACCACTGCTACTGCTGCATGGTTTGATGCTAGAGTCTATGGAGAAATATGAGGTGGATAAAATCCAAATCTAGGGAAAGAAGGCCTGTGCTTAATTATGGTGCTAGCAGAACAAAGCAATAATGGCCTCCACTACCACTGCTTCTACCACCACCACGACCACCACTCCTGTCCCGTCACCACGACCACCACTGCTGTCCCGCCACCACGACCACCACTGCTGTCCCGCCACCACGACCACCACTCCTGTCCCACCACTGCAACCACCACTGCTGCCACTGCTATTGCTACCACTACCACACTGCTGCTACGATCTCCACTACCACCATGGTTACCACTGGTATTACTACCATGAGCACAACTGTTGCTACTCCCACATGACCACCACTGCGGCTGTTCCCACCACCACGACCACCATTACTACCACTATCACCAAAACAACTCCTACTACTCTCACTCACACCACCTTCACTGTGCTGCCACTGCGGCTCCTGTCAGCACTGCTGATGCCACCACTGCTACCACAGTCACGGCTTCTTCCATCACAGTTGCTGCTGCCACTGCTGATGCCACCACTGCTACCACAGTCACGGCTCCTTCCATCACAGTTGCTGCTGCCGCTGCTGCTGCCACCACTGCTATTGTTGCTAGTGCCACCGGCATTGCCACCACTGCTGAGACCACTTCCACTGCTCACTGCTGCTGCTACACCCACCCACTTCTGCTGCTATTGTTACTATTACCTCTGCTATGATCACTGCTGCTATTGCCAGTCAAGGAAGAAAGAACAGGGATAAAGTCACACTGTGCAATAGAAAGTGTACAAACAGTAAACCCAAGGAAAAATGTTATTTCTGGCTTTTAAGCAAAGACATTCACCTTAAAGCACCCTTGAAATACCGTGCTATAACAATTAATTAGGGTAGAACTGTTTTAAATACACCCATGCAATGCTTGTAAGACGGAGTTGAAGACCTGATAAAATAGTGCGTTGTTACAATGGACTGCTTTAGAATGGCAAAAGAGAAGAACTATCAAAAGCCTTTAAAAATGCCCTTCAATCAACAATTTCCACTCCCGGGACTAATGCAAGAGATGACAAGGTGGGAGAAAAAAACATCACCTGAACCTTGATCAGCAACAATAAAAACAGAGGCAAGATGACTCCAGTGTCTGCATCTTGGGGAATGAACACCCCAACAGGTATATTCCTGCTGGTGGGAACATTACACAGCTTTGAACAACTGTAGTGATAAGAACTGTGGTTCCCAGAAAGATGCTTAACATGTGCTGTTGAGAGGAAAAAATAAGACATAACCAAGTATTTAGACTGTGTTTAGAGTATTATAAAATATGTATGTCATAGACAATAAGTGAAAAAGGAAAGTAATTGTTGGAAGATTTGTGTAGTAAGACTAAGAGACTTTTTAACAATTCTTTTTAATGTTGCTGTCATATTGTTTCCTCAATACAAATGAAAAGAAAAAGAAACGTCCCAACAATCTATTGATAGGAGTTTTCCCCCGAGTATAATATAGATGTGTCTATTTAAAAGATTTCTTTTAAAATCTCATTTAGCACCACAACAAAGAGTGTCCAACTTTTAGTTCATTTCAAATGAATTCCTAGTCATAAATTTATTCTCATTCACAATGTGTATAATTTGCACACTTCAGGAGATTTGGTGATTATACAGGAATTCAGCATTTTTAATAATTTCCTGAAGGGTTTTTGAAGCAGACATTGTGTTTTTCCTATTTCCCAAACAATCTGAATGATGGAAAATCTCCAAAATAGCTATGCCTGAGTCTTCCTTTCTTCCCTCTAATTTCACATACATTTTTGTTGTTGTCATTGCTGTCCTTGTGCTTCTGCGAGTAGGAATTCTCCTTTTGAAGCCATCCCTTCGCCAACAAGAAATTATAGTCATCTTATCCCTAATGCACTGCTCCCTAAGCAAAGGACTTATTATCCTTCAAGACTCTGTATACAAAGGCTTCATCCCAGCAGGCAGACTGAATCTCCGTGGGGCAGGTGCACATACAGGCTGACCCGACGGATTCAGAGCTTTGGAAAATGGGTATTTACGTCGGCACTCACACTAACAACTGTTTTGATTTGTATTTAATGGAGACCTAGAAGCAGAGGGCAAAGGAGCCTTTCCGATCAACTCATTCAGCCACGTCGTTTTAGAAACAGGGAAGCTTAAGCCCCCTCCCTACGCCCCTCTGCTAAGAAGCCATGACTTGACCAAGGTCACACTGCCATTAGGGGCTGAGCAGGGACCGCAGCTGCTCCCAAACCACCATCCTTTCTATCCCCTTCAAGGTGACCATATTTTCTTAATCTAGATGGGCCCAAGCCTTCCGGTGAAGTTCCCCCTGGTTTGTGAATTCACTGATAAAACACACAGAGGCCTGACCACAAGGCCACTGGAGGTGGAGAACTTTGGTGAGTGCCAACGGAGATGTCTGATTGTTCCAGGTTGCTTTTAGAGAGAAAAATTAAACCCCATTTTATTTTCAGTGTAACGCTTATTATAAAACAAAATGACATTAGAAAAAAACAAATAAAATTCATCCTTACCCAACCCCTAAAAGAATTTTTTTTATATCTGTCCACATTCTGTATTTTCTGGGGCAGAGTTAAAGCAGTTCACAGTGAAAGACACAATCATGGAGTTATAAAGTAGAATCATTTAAAATCAGCCCAAGGTCGACACTGAGCCACATCATCCACCTCTCCTACCCCTCCAAGTTCAAAACAGAAGACACTGGGAACAGGCTTGTGGGCTCCACACAGATAAAACACGGGCTCCGTAACTGGCCAGCAGGGGGGTCCTGCAGTCTGGAACCATGGCTGCCTTTTGCTCCACGGTAAACAGCTGATACAACCGGTGTCAAATGTTTGCGAGCCAATGCTGATCCCAAGAAAGGGATAAAATAAGAAGGGCCGTGGAGGAGCAGCAATTCCCCCCATCAACCCGGCCCAAGAGAGACCCCAGTCCAGGGCCTGGAGCTCTCAAGATACCCTTTTCCCTGGGGGAGGAAGAGGAAGGGAAACTCCCAGCCAGTCCTCCCTACAAATGGCTGAGGTGTTGCAGGAAGGTGCCCAGCACTTCCCTGGCAAGGCAGAGGTGATACCACTTTCTCTTTATGGGCCAAATTGGTGGCAACATGAAAGCTGGTGGCAACATGAGGGTTGCATGTCTCTCGCCTCATCTTAGTTTGGGTTCCCTCGTCTCTTCCTGAGACAAGGATTTGAGTGCAAGTAGTTTGTTTCAGAGGTGATCCCAGGAAGCAGAGAAGGGAGTTGGGAAGTGAGGCTGAGGTGGGGCAAGAGCCTGTACGTAGGGGCACTGGAGACCCTCAGGGAACCCCTGACCCATCCCCCACAGGAACAAGGAAGTGGGGGCAGGGGAGCATTTGTCTACCAACCACCCTTCCTCACTGGCTAAAGGGTGCCCCGTGCTCACAAGCTCCTGGGCCTCCCGCTGCCCATGGGGAGGGAATACCCTTGGTGGAAGAAAGACACAGCAAACCGTCAGCATGGGGGTAAGAGCTGCCTGCAGCGGGTCTCTGGGACAGGCTGCGGGATGTGGGTGGGCACTGACAAAGTGCTCTTTACCTCGTCTCCCCCCTCCAACTCACAGTGCAAACCCAGGAGCTCCACCGCTCTAGCTCCATCTTCCTGCCTCTAGCTGGGCAGAGGTGAAAAGGTTCCCAGGAGGCCTGCCTGCTCCTGGAAGCCCCTCACTCCCTCCCCGCTCCCACCACCACCACCACCACTCACAGCCTCACCCCCTCCATATCCCTTGAGGTCATGGGGAAAAACAGTGCAGTGAGTCCTCCTCTGGCTTCATCAGTTCCCCCAAGGCATCAGGGATTCCAACAACACTCCTCATCCCCACATGGTCCAGGGAAGCCAGGCAACCCCCAGGCTGTATCCTCCCACCACCCAACCCACTCCCTGCCCAGCTCCCCACTCTCCAGCCTCAGCTCCTGGGATCTTCATAGCACATCCATCTGACACACGACACATTCGCCCACTTCTTGGTCTCCACCCACCCAGAGCACAGCCCCAGAAGGGCAGATGCTTCTCGTTTTACTTCCTGCCAATCCCTTCCCTGGAGCAGAGCTGGCCATAAAGCAGGCAGTCAGTAAATATTTAATCTGTGCTGAACAACGAAGGGAGCCAGCCCAGGTATCAGAACTACTTTCTCCGAGGTCAAGAGAGGGCCAGAAAAACAGAAACACCACAAGAGTCCCAATGCTTGTGATACACATCACATGTTTACATTTACTAAAGCAACACTTTGAACAAAAAAAATACAGCGTAATTTACTGTGCCAGTCACAAGATAATGACCCCACTGGTTTTGCTAAATGGATTTTTACCACTCTGCCTGCACTCCAGGAACAGGGTCTGTATTCGACCATTTTCATGCTGCTGATAAACACGTATCCGAGACTGGGCAATTTACAAATGAAAGATGTTTAATGGAGAACTCACGGTTCCACATGGCTGGGGAAGCCTCACAGTCATGGTCGCGGGGGGCAAGGAGGAGCAAGTCACATCCTACATGGATGGTAGCAGGCAAAGAGAAAATGAGAGTCAAGTGAAGGTCATGGGTCCTCTTCTAAAACCATCAGATCTTGTGAGACTTATTCGCTACCATGAGAACATATGGAAGAAACCACCCCATGACTCAATTATCTTCCACTGGATCCCTCCCACAACAGCTGGGAATTATGGGAGTACAATTCAAGATGAGACTTGGGTGGGGACACAGAGCCAAACCGTGTCAGTCTCTGTGGGACACACACGGAGGCTGCACAGAGAGAGTCTCGTTGTTTCCATCCTTCAGTGCCTCCGTGCGATGGTGCCCAGACCCTCATCTGGAGAACCTATCCAACGTCTTCATTCGAGGCTTCTTGTTACTATGAGCAACCCCACTTCCTCCCTCCATAAGCACTGCTTTTCAGAACACCCTACTGAGGGTCCTCACCAAGCTACCACCCGGCAGTCTGTCCCCTGGTACCTGTGCCCCTGCCCACAGTGGGTGCTAGGTACATAGCAAATCACTCAGAGAAGGGCTCACTTTGGTCAACAGACAACCCAGGAGAGTGTAAGTCAGGTCCCGACACCCTGCTGGCCACCCAGTGCACAGGGAATGGAGGTCACAATCCTTCCCGACCCCTTCACCCCACCCTCACTCTGGCTTATTTCCCCAGTGGCACTTACTACCACGGCCACTACTGTGTTTTCTCACATGATTATTTCTGTCTTCCTCCAACACGAGGGCAGGGATGATGCTCACTTACTCGCTGCGTGTCCCCTACCACTTAGCACTGTGCCGTACGTAGTAGGTGCTCAACAGCTGTCAAGTGAATGAATAAATTGCCCTTTCCCTCAAGGCCCCAACCAAGCTACCAGGCAGATGGGGTGGTCTGTCCCCCGTGGGTGTTTCTCAGCCAGCCCCAAAGCCTGGCTCCCGGGTCCTTCCCTCTGCTCGGATCAGCAGCCCAGGGGCTCAGCCTGCCACACTCTGCCCAGGCTGACGAAAGCAGCCAGTTTCTCCACAGACATGCGCCTCCCTCAAAACTGGTACCGACAGGCAGATCTCCTTAATTAGAGAGGCTCAGCCAATGACCTATGGCATGAATACATTATGTGGATGTCTTGGGGGTGATATTTTCTGGCTTTTTGAACAGGTCTCTCATTAATGACCTGCTCGGTCCCCTGCTGAAACTGTGCCAGGCTCATCCCAGGGGAAGGCACGGGCTCCTGGGGAGAGGAGAGAGACACACACCCCAAGCGATCTCGGTTGGAAGCTGACCTATACCGCATGCTCACAGGGGAACTTAACCCAGCTAAGTCATCTGGATGTGCCTCGGTTTCCTCAACAAAATGAATGGGAAGGCCATTTTCCAATCCAGGAAAAACAAAATGGACATGGCAAGCAATACTCTGCAAAAGGACCCATCTAACCGGAATGACCTGGAAGGACCAACCCCGGCTGGGCTACATTGTTGATGATGATGGGGATGATGAAAAGCTTTAATGAGCACCTGTTTACTCTATGCCACTCTGTTAGGTGTTATCACAAAACTTTTCTCATTTAAACCTCCCTGCAACTCAAAAATAGGCATTGTCACCCCCAGTTCACAGAGACAGAGCTGGCCCTCCAAGGGCTGGGTGACAACACCAGTGGAAAGGTCAAGTGGAGGAGCCGGAAGGTCTTTTGAGAAGGACCCTGTCAGGACCCAGCCCCTTGTGCTGCCTGCACTTCCATCTCAGGCTCCAAGAGAATCAAGCCCCTCCCCTGGCCACATGGCCTAAGTGGCCTGTTCCCAGACACACAAGAGAGGCCCCCAGCCTTGCTGACCCCCAAGTCCAAGTGCCCTTGGAGTATTTAGTCAGTGAGACCCACTGGCCAAGGGGTGGAGCAGCCTGAGGGGCAAGCAGGAAGAGGCCAGGTCAACACAGTGAGGCCACGGATGAAATTAGGAAGAGCATCCAGGGTGCAACTGACTGCCGAGCCCCAGGCAAAAGGATCGGGGCAGCTCTCGGGCCAGGGCTGGACCCTCAGGGGATGTGGAGTCTCTCATTGGGAACCAAGTCCAGAGCCCAGAATCCATGGCAGGTGGAGGCCTGGGTGGTATCGGTCACTTCCTGACACTTTCATTATGAACTCAGGCTCTTTTCCAAAGGGGATTCCATAGAGAACAGTCACAAAACACGGTGCTTCTAGGTGGGACAGGCAGGGGAGGGAGGTCCTAGCCCAGCACACAGCACAGTCCAACAGATGCCAGTGACCTACTACCACACCAAGCACAGCCTCATATGGGCACCTTTCCATCCACTTCCTCTCATTTAGAAATCTCAGCTTATAACAGTTTCCTTTCCCACCTTAAAGCAGGGCAGAAGCCCTGTTCCCCTCGGTAAGTCCATTGAGACTAAGGGTCTACAAGGAGAGGGGAAAGGAAAAGAATCTCATGTTTGCTGAAGTCCTGCCACCAACAGGCACAGGCGAGGCACCTTCAAATATCGTAGCCTTCCTCTTTCTATCAGTCACGTAAAAGTGGACATTGACTTTTACCCTGCCCAGCATCAGTTCTCTAATCTTCCAAAAATTTTCTTTTTTTAGGCACCCACCCCCTCCAACTCTTTTTTTTCTTCAAATAACAGCTGTATTAAGACATAATCACATATCATACAATTCACCCATTTAAAGTGTTCGATTTAATGGTTTTTACTTTCTCATTTATTTATTTTTGTTATAAACAGCGTCTTGCTCCGTGGCCCAGGCCGGAGTGCAGTGGCGTGGCCATAGCTCGGTGATGCCTCAAGGAATTCTCCTACCTTGGCTTCCTAAAATGTTGGGATGACAGGTGTGTGCCACTGTGCCTGGCCTCAGTGATGTTTTAATATATTCATGGCTACGTGCGAACATCGCCACAGCCAATTTTGAACATTTTAATCACCTGAAAAATAAACCCTGGGCTGGGTGTGGTGGCTTCCGCCTTACGCTTAATCCCAGCCCTTTGGGAGGTCAAGGCAGGCAGATCACTTGAGGTCGGGAGTTCAAGACCAGCCTGGCCAACATGGTGAAATCCTGTCTCTACTAAAAATACAAAAATTAGCTGGGCATGGTGGTTCAGGCCTGTAATCCCAACTACTCAGGAGGCTGAGGCATGAGAATTGCTTGAACCCAGGAGGCAGAGGTTTCAGTAAGCAGAGGTCAAGCCATTGCGCTCCAGCCTGGGCGACAGAGCGAGACTCCATCTCAAAAAATATATAAATAAAAATAAAATAATAAACCCTGCAGTCCCTTTTAGCCTCCCTCCTCATTCCCCATCTCCCCAGACCTAAGGAACCGCTCACCTACTTTCTTTCTCTAGAGATTTGCCTGTTCTGGACATACGTTATAAATGAAACCAGGTACTATGTGGTCTTTTTACGTTTGGCTTCTTTCACTTAGCATGATGTTTCCAAGGTTCCTCCACATGCTAGGATGTGTCAGTGCCTTGTTCCTTCTTATAGCTGAATAATATTCCATTGTATGGAGAGACCACACGCTGTGTATGCACTCACCCACGGTTGCACATTTGGGTTTTTTCTGCCTTTTGGCTATTATGAACAGTGCTGCTGTGAGCATTTCTGTGCAACTCTGCATAGGCACACGTTTTCATTTCTCTTGGGTATGGACCTAGGAGCAGAATTGCTAGGTCATATGGTAAGTTGACACTTTACTATTTGGGCAACTGTCAGGCTCTTTCCAAAGTGGCTGTGCTATTTTACATGTCCACCAGCATGTATGGGGCTGTGATTTCTCCACATCCTCACCAGTACCTGCTACTATCTGGCCCTCTCTAACTCATGATCCACGCGGTTCCAAGGAGCTCCACAGCTGTGCAGAGACTTTACCTTAGCCACTCTCTCCTACCTGTACCTCCATACCAGATACTTTGTGCCATGGAAAATGGTGGAATCTACACTGATGAGTAGTAGGTTGTGTGTTGTGGGGGAGAAATTCTAAGAAGGCAGACACTAAGGGAAGTAGAATTGTGGGGCAGAAAGAGCCCAGTTCTGAGTCTGAACTCTGGCTCCCCCTGCAGGCTGGTTGACACACTCACAGCTTGAGCCACAGTTTCCTCACCTGTACAATGGGATCATGAGACCTTTCTCATCGGGCTGTCGTGGGGAGTGCCTGAGATGACACTTGCAGCATCCATTACTTGAATTTGCCTCACATAAGCCCCCATGCAACGCCTGGGTCTTTCCAAACCATGCCCTGTGTGTTTCCCCATTCTGCTTGCTGGGATTTGACACACGAGTTCCGTCTCTTTTCCAGCTGTACCAGCAATGCCTCTGCCTTTCCTCTGCAGCTCGGGGACCTGGTGACCACACCCACTGTATTATTAAATGTTCGTGATCTGCCAGACCCCACACTGAAGTGTCCTAGATGCAGTCTCTAATCCTCACAGCCACCCTGAGAGAGGAGGTTTCCCAGCTCGTTTTCTGATACAGACATGAGCTCAGAAGGTAGAGAGCTCGCCCCGGTCCCCCAGGCAGGACATAGCAGAACCAGGACAGGACACCAGGCCCTGTGGCCCCCCGCTGTCCTCATACCTCACCCAGGGTGCTTCCTCTCCCCTTCGTTCCTCTTCTTGTGTGCAGAAAGGGTGGCCCACGGACTAACAAAGGAACCAGGCAGGAATCACCTTCTCTCCCCGGCTCTCGCCTCCAGCAGGCCGCCATCACCTCCACTCCCCGAGCCCACCTGGCCCAGCAGTTAACAACATCCCGGGTATCATGACGACGAGAAGCTGGCAGTTTCCAGCTGCAATGGACTCCTTTTCGGCTCTGCACTAAGAGTCCATTAAGGATGCCCTCTCCTCTAAAGTGTGGTGTCCTCGGGTTAAATTCTTTCTAAGTAGATGTTTATTTTTAGAGAGCCACTGTATGGGCTGTTATTGAATGCTTAAGCAGTTCCTTAAGACGAGGGTTGCTGAAGACTTCCACTGCAGAAAAACCTCTACATAATACCACCTGCTGAACCACACTGCTAAGGGGGAGAAAAAGGAGTCTTTTATTTAAAGGAGGAGGAATGTGATGAGGGGGAACAAAACCTCTGAGAGCATGTCTGCTGAAAGAAGCAGACTGGTATGTTTGTATTCAATGTGGAAATAGATTCAATAAAGTATATTTTCCCAGGTATTTTGAATGACAATGACAACACCCAGGAGGGGCGCGAGGGACCAGCTGTGATGTGAAGACATGGACAGACCTTGAACACGCAGCTTCTCTGGAGGTCAGAGGCTAATGTACGCTTCACTGTGCCCTTCTGCGTGTTTTGTTTCTCGTGCTTTTAGGCAGGGGAGGATAAAAGACCTCAGCTCTCAGACAACTTGTGGGAGCTGGAAGAGGAGGCTGTGGGGCTTCCTTTTGGGCTGGAGAGGGGAGGTTTTTATGAGATGCTGCCAAAGGCGCTAATAGTTTTTGTCCCCATGCAGTGGTGCTGAGCCCAGGTTTGAAAACAACAATTTCAGTAGGAAAATGAGAGTTGCCATGTCCCATGCACTCTCTGCATGCAGTTCCTCTGGAAGCTCATGCTATGTCTTGGCACAGGCAACCTCACAACAACAGAGGAAGTGGGCGTTGAGGCTCCCACTTATCCAGCGGAACCAGGTCAGAGAGCTTAAGCGATGTGCCTAGGGTAGAGATTACGGGGTGTTTTCATTGAAACTCCTCTCCTTTTCCACAGGGACATATAGCTAATGAGATGTTCCGGCCTCTCATAGGTGTGGTCACAAGACTGGGTTCTGGCTGAAGGATGGGTGCCACGTCTAGGCCCAGCCCATAACACCCTTCCATGCGCTCCTGCAAGCTCTTTTGAGGTCCACTGGCTTAACAGAAGAGCACCCCAAGACACAGGAACACAAGATGGATGGGGCACAGTGACTGCAGGGTGGCTGGCTGGCCAGGAACACCTGCATTAGATCGTGGTATGAGTGAGAAATCAACTTTTGGTGTTTGAACCACTGATAACTCTGGTGCAGCTATCATGGATGGCCACAGGAGCAGAAGCAGCATCTGATTTCACTGTTACATGAGCCACAGAAAATTCGGAGAGCTGGAACCCAGAGCTTGGCTCTAGTTGGTGCAAGATTCTTAGTTGGTTCTCCTTGAGACTGCTCTGCCTCTCTGACTTAGAATGAGTTCCCCAGAAGCAGCTCCTGAAATGAGGATTCCTGTGAAATAATCAATTAGGAAGTATTCCAGGAAAATTGGGTAGGGGGACGGGGAGGTTGAACAGGGGAGGGAAGGAGGCCAACAAGGAAGTGGCGTCGAACAAAGTCCCGTGGAGGCAACCCTGGCTCGGTGCCCAGACCTCAGAGTTGTCCCGGTCAGGGTAAGGGACTGCAGCATTCATACCTCTGCATGAGTCTCTCACGGGAGGAGGATTGGCCTCTGCAGAACATAAACCCAGTTCCCAAGCACAGCCAGGCCTTCGTGAACATGAGCTGAAGGCAGTCCTCCAGCAAAAAGAGACCCGTGGCTGGTTGTTGGGAGTAGAGGCACATCAGCAGCCCGTGGCCTGAAAATGATCAAGGGATGAAGTGGACAGGTGAACCTGAGCGGACCAGTGAAGCTTCTGCTACCCTCTCCAGGCTCAGTTTTGCCATCTGGACAAGGTGAGGGCTCAGGTCTCCTATAGTCAAACGTCCTCTGGCTATGTGACCTCAAGATAATATTCCCGTCCCCAGCAGGCCATCCCAGGGCGCTCAGAAAGACAGTGCAGCCATCCAGAAGTAATGACAGTCCTCTCAGCCGCATCCAGAAGCCCGGTGAGGAGCACGAAGTGCTGGTGATGCTCTAGCAAAAGTCTCATCAACATGGCACCGTGGGCACCATGAGCGGCCCAGAGACTTCATGTCCCAGCTCTCGTCAGTCTTCTGCTGTCTCTAGCAATCAGAAATGCAGTGTCGTGGGGCAAATTCCAGCTCGTAATTCACCGCGCAGGATTCCAAGGGCCATGACGGAGTTTTCATACCAGCAATGGTCAGGACTTACAGCTGCCTGTGCCCATCTAGAGCAACAAGCTTCAGGAGTGCAGGTGGACCAGGACTTGGAAGGAAGGGGGCTTGGAGAGAGGAACTGGATTGGAATTACGGCTTTGTCTTTGACAACTGTGTAACCGTGGGCAAGTGACAGACTTCTCTGAATCTCATTTTCACTGTTGTCAACCCACACATAATCTTAGGGTTGTGAGAATTAACCTGGGCATTTCATGTAAAGTCCTTTGTATATAGTAGGTGTTCTGAAAACACCGCTCTTTTACTGCACTTATTTCACTCGTTGTATGTCTTATGACAGTGCTCAAGGAATATTAGTTGCAAGAATGAATATGTGGGTGGTGGGTAGGTGGGTGGATGGATGGATGGATGGATGGATGGGGAAATAAATGGATGTTTGGAAAGGTGAATTCACAAATGCCCTGGAAGACTCTCTGGAGATGATATGCCCATTAAAAATATCAATGTAATTTACGGTTCTCTGACGGTCTTTTCACAAAGGGTTCATTTACCCCTGTTTCTTAGGCAGTCTCTACTCTTCTTTCTGCCCCCTTACCCTTTCTTCCAGCCGGACTCCTGCTGACCTGTAACCCTGGACAGCCCTCTTTCTGGGACTGGTTTACTTCCCAGATGGGAACTTTTAAGAAACGTCCTGGGAGAAGTACTTCAAGCCCAGGGAGTAGAGTCTCCATGCAGCCTGTGTCCCTGACCCTTTTGCTGCCAAAACACTGGGCCAGGCTCTGATCCTTCTCTTGAGTCTTTGCCGAGATTCTGTCCTGCCTCCTCAACCACTAACACTGGTCTCTGGGCACTTCTTGTCTCGGGCCTGACCTCTCCACTGGCTATTCCACTGGCTGGTAGAGTTGCTATCCCTCTGCCCAGCCTCCGACTCTCTGCTCTGCCATTCTCCTTGGAGCCTGTGTCCTGCCCATTGACATTTTCCTGACTTGTTCTGACCTCCAGGCTCAGCAAACAGCTCCCATTGAACTATTTAACATAATTAGCCTTATTTTGCCTTGACCACATTACTTCCTAGGCTTCACCCATCCTCTGGCTGTCCCACATCTATGCCCTGTGACCCACAAAGTCCCAACCATCCCCTCCCTTTTGTCCATAGCCACTGAAAACACCGCCATATAATAAATAAGGATATAATTCATATCTCCTCTTCAAAGAGAAGAGTGGGGCTGACCAAGGAAAGAGAACATGACCAGGATCATTCATGAAGTTTGGGACTGAGACTGGCACTGAGGTAGCCTTACTCAAATTCTGTACTAATCATAGCAAAGGCTTAGATAATATTAAACAATACGGCCTTACATTTACATGGTGCTTTGAGATTCAAAAGCAACTTCCTACACATTGTCTTGTCTGAGCTTCACACGAGCTTGAGAAGGGAGGCAAAAATGGGATTTCAGTCCTATTCGCCAAAGGAAAAATCCCAGCATGGGTCAGTGGCATGGCAGGAAGCGTCTGGGTTTTGGAATCATGCAGACCTAAGTACTAATCGCAACTCTGCTGTGTAAGCTTCTTCAAGTTACTTTTCCTTGTCATATCTCAGCTGTGGAAATAGTAATGCCTATTTCCCAGAATTGCTGAGAAAAACAAATGAGAAAGTACGTATCATAGACCCACATATGTGAATGGGACATGGTGGATGCTCAGCAGATGCCATTTCCTGAGGCAGATTAAATGGTTGGTCCCAACTCCTCACCTCTTCCTGCACTCACAAGCTTGAGATGGCCTTGATGTGGACAAAGTCCTTTTCCCTACCTCCTGACTTTGAGCTTAGCGGTGTGACTTTCTCAGCAGTGGCCTATGAGCAGGAGTAAGTTGGACATTTCCAGACCTAAACCTTAGGAGACCTTGTTGTCTTGAGCTTCTGCCATTGCTGTGAAAAACCTTTCACCTGGGTAGCCACTGTCCCTTAGCCTGGGCCACAGAATGAAGATGCACACAGAGCAGAGATGCCCCACCAAGCACCACCAGATCCACGTGTGAAGCAGAGCTGCCAGCTGAGCCCAGGCAACCTGCAGATTGATAAGAATAAGTGGTGTTTGAAACTACTGAGTCTTGGGGTGGTTTGTTATGCAGCATTTTGTAACAGTAGCTAACCAATGCATCTCCTTCCTTGTGGGACTCCCTAGGTTCCCATCAGCTAACTTAGATACCTGAAATAGACCCCATCTCTCCTGGAAAGGAACTGAGCCTGTTTTTCCCTCACCACCGTACTGTGTCTCACCTCCTTGATGTACAAGTTTTCCTCCGAATGTCCAGCTCCTGCAGACACTGGTGGAGTACCTCTCCTCCAGCAGCATATTAGCAGACACGTTTCCACAGGCAAAGATAAAGCAACAGAGGCAAAGGCCTGCTTCTCAGCCTCTAAACGAATCCTTTGTTGGTGATAATGCCTTTGTTGACGGTGCTCACGTTCCTAGATCAACCACTCAGCGTAAGTCAGGGACGGAGGTGTTCGTTTCACCAAAGCTGCCCACTTCAGTTTTCTCTTTGTCAAAAGAAGAAGCATTAAAAGTGCTTCATGTGTACATTTAAGTACACTGATACTTTCTGAGTGCTTTATCATCGCTACGGAGTGTTCTTCCATCACAGGGAGACCTTGACTCGCAGTCAATCGCACTGCCTTCTGCTTCAGGGCTCCTCCGCCGGGTGGGTTGCAGGCATTGTTCTATGAAGGAGTTGGAGAGGAGGCTCTCCAAGTAAATAGATACACTTTCTGCTTCCATTCAAGGCTTTGAGCCATTCTTTAACCTCCAGTGATGCTGGATAAGTCATCTTTGCTTAGGAGGTCTGAAAAGGCTCAAAGGGAAGAATTTTCCTCATGGACCTCCATTTATCTCAGTAGACAGTAGGAGGAAAACAAAGAGAAGAGAGATAGTGCTGGGTGAACTCGAGATGATTGGGGGTTCTGTTCAGTTCGGTATGTGGAAATTGGATGATGAGTGTGAAGGTTATCTGAATGTAATTGAATTTCTCTAATCCCATAAGGCACTTAGGTTTCACAGTTATCTAGTACCTCCTGGGTGTAGACAAAATAGAAAGTGCAGAAGAGCCCTGCTGCTGTCCTGGAATGCAGTCTCCCTTGGCACACCCCCAAGGCAAGTGGGGATGGATTCTGTCTCATCCCCTCCACCGCCCCAGCCACTCATGGAGCAAACTGTAGCAAACTCAGCCTCTACCGTTTGCCAAGCAGCACCACATCTGTTCTCTCTTTTAACCTTGGTGGCAGGGGAAGAGGGCAGCAGGACCCAGAAGGAAACTGAGGCTGGAATGATTTGTCAGCTAAAGACACTCAGAGCTTGTATGCAGGGCTAAACTGGGGCCTTAACTCAGGACACTTTCTGCTCTAAATCAAGAAATGAATAAATCTGCCATTTAAACAAAGATGGGAAATGCACCCAGAAATCATGCATTCCCTTCCCAAATATTTATTGAGTGTCTACTAAGTGTCAGGAACTACTTATTTTAGGTGCTAAATAATAGTGATTCCAAGCTGCCAAATCACAGGTCTGAAAATCAGAAATGAAGAATTTGTGGAGACAGCCGTGTACTTGTCTCAGATCTCAGCGACATGAGAGTGACAGGGGCTGGGCTTATTTGTGTCCTGATGCCCAGCAACCAGCGCACACCTGCCCATTGGGGGCCTCAGAGGTATTTGTTCCAGACACTTTCTACACCTGTTGGTCCGTGACCTGCCTCTACTCCTTGGGCTTACCCCCCCGGGCTATCCCCTACAGTCCTGCCTCCTGGAGGGATAAGACCACACATCACCTTACCTGCGACCAACTTTCCAGGGGCTCCCAGGGCCCCTCAGGATACAGCCAAAACCACCTAATGAGGCCTAACTTCATCCTCAGTCACCTAAGGTCACCCTTAAGCCTCCTTCTCCAGCCTCATCGCTCACCACTATGCACCTATGACAAAATTATACACACATACCCACAAACACTCAATAGACACACACAGTATACACCACACACACACACACACACACACACACACACACACACTCCTACCTGCTATTTTTTATTGTAGATAGTTAAGGGGTACAGCATGATGTTTTGATATACACACACACAGCGGAATGATTACTACACTCAAGCAAGTTAACATACCCATCATCTCACAGTCACCTCACGTGTGCGTGTGTATGGTAAGAGAACCTAAAACTTAACTCTTGGAAAACATCCAGTATACAATGCAATATTATTAACTCCAGTCCTCATGCTGTACATTATATCTCTGCACTTACTCATCCTATGTGACTGAAGCTTCGTACCCTTTGACCTATATCTTTCCATTCCCCTCCCCTGGTACCCACCATGAGTTTGTTTTTTCAGATTCCACATATATGTGAAATCATGTAGTATTTTTCTGTGTCTGACTTATTTTACTTAGCATAATATCTTCCAGGTTCATTCATATTGTCACAAATGGCAAGATCTCCTTTTTAAAGGCTAAATAGTATTCCATTGTGCTATGGTTTGAATATGTTCCCTCCAAAATGCAGATGTTGCCAATGTCATAGTATGAAGAGGTGTCATAGCTTTAAGAGGCAATTAGGGCGTGAGGGCTCCTCCCTCATGTACAGGATTGGGTGACCTTATAAAGAGGCTTGACAAAGAGAGCTGCATACTCTCTTGCCCTTCTGCCTTCCACCATTTGAGAACACAGCAAGGCCCTCCCAGATGCAGGTGCCCTGATCTTGGACTTCCCAGACTCTAGAACTGTGAGAGAACAAGCTTTTCTTTATAAATTACCTGGTCTCGGGTATTCTGTTACAGCAACACAAAACAGATTAAGACACACCCCTAGTCTCAGGTATTCTGTTACAGCAACACAGACTAAGACACATTGTGCATATATGCCACAGTTCTTTATCGATTTGTCTGAGATATGGATCCTTTGTTTCCGACTCCCAGTTATTGTGAATAATGCTGCATTGAATGTGGGAGTGTGCATATCTCTACATGGTGCTGATTTCATTTCCGTTGCATCTAACCCACAGGGGTTGCTGAGTCATACGGTAGTTTTGTGAGGAACCGCCACACCGTTGTCTATCATGGCGACATGAATTCACATTCCCAGCAACAGCGTACACTCCCTTGCTGCTTCTTACCCCAACACTTTAACTTATGCCATTCATTCCCCTAGCACACCTTTCCTGACCAACTCCCCTTATAAGTTCTCTCATTCAGGTATCCCAAGTGCTCACTTGAGGTTAGGCGGCTGCAGTGAGCATTTTTCATGTATCAGTTCATCTGATTATTGCTATAGTCCTGTAAGGTGGAGATTGTGCTTCCATTTTGCAGATAAGAAAACAAAGACTGCAGTTGTGCAATGTGACCACGGTCACAGTTACTACGTGGTGGTGCCAGGAACTGACCCAGGTCTGTGTAGCTCCCAAGCTCAGCCATAGGAAGGCATAATTCCCTTCATCTCACAGAGTGAACTGGTAGCTGGAGAAGTTAAGAAGTTCCCGAGTCCGCCATTGTTTCATAGGGGCCCGATCCAACAGCCAGATCCCAACTCCTCCCTAGGACTGGGAGCTGTTGGAGGACAGAGAGAGTTTCTTACTTGTTTCCAGGTCCCAGCACTTGGCACAGGATGTCCCCGAGCAGGTGCACCAACAAATGGGAACTGAATGAATGACTGAGCCAGCCAAGTGGCAAGAGACAGTCACACTCTTATGGTTTGTGGGCTGTATCCATGGGTCTGAGAAACAGAAGAAAAAAGACTCCAAGGCCCCTGCCCGTAGCGATCAGTCCTAGTCCTCCAGGAAAAGCACAGGACTGAGTAGGCTGAAGTTCATGTCCTAGCTCTGCCCCAGTGCGCTGCGTGTGTACTACAGAGACCCCCTCTTTGCTTCATCATGTGTGAGGAAGGGACAATAACATGACCTGCACGATGACTCTGTGTCTTTGTTTATGTTTCCTTTCAGCCTGGAGGCATTCTCTGCCCTGCACTGACCCTTGAAGACTCTGCAAGCCCAGAAGGACATAATAGGGACTTGGACTTGCAACCTCAAGGCAAGGATGGTTTGCTTTGATCAGGGGCCTGCCCAAAACGTCTGCATTAGAGAAAGAGCTCCTCGGAGGCAGAGAGGGCAGGACGCGTGGCAGGTGGTCTCATGAGGGGGAGGCTGCATGCAAGGCGGTGGCGAGCCCTGCTCGGCATGGCCTGGGGGGTGGTCTTCACATGGATCCTTGACAGCCCTGGTAACTGGTCGACCACAGAGCCTGTGGGTGAGAAGATTTAAAGGTGCCTCCCATGTTTCTGGCCTGTGTGGATGACGATACAACTTACCATGCTTACCACGTTTATAGGACCAAGAGAAGAGTGTGAGGGCAAAGTGATGAGTTCTGCCTGGGACTTATTTGGTTGGAGGGTCTGTGGGACAGCCCAGCATGACTTTGAGGAGCCAGTTGCACGGGTGTAGAGTTTGTTTAGAAGGGAGCTTTGGGTTGGAATGCACATTTGGGAGAGTTGTACAAATGGTACAATGAGATGGCCCAGAGAGTGGGGGTCAGGAAAGCAGCAGCAACTGCGTCTGTAATGCTGGGAAATGTCAGTGTCAGAGGACGACTGGAAAGGCTCTGAGGACGAACAGCTGGAGAGGTGGCAGGGAATCCCGGAGAGATTGCTATTGTAAAAGCCAGAGAAGCAAAGAACTCAAAAAGAAGGAAGAAGTAACAGTGTCCCAGGGCCTAGACAGGTCAAGAGAAGAACAGAAAAGTATTCACTGGATTCATCAGCTAGTGGTGGGAAGGGCCATGGCAGACGCCCTCTGCTCCTCCACCTTCCCCTCTGCTCCTCCACCTTCCCCTCTGCTCCTCCACCTTCCCCTCTGCTCCTCCACCTTCCCCCGCTGCTCCTCCATCATCCCCCTCTGCTCCTCCACCATCCCCCTCTGCTCCTCCATCATCCTCCTCTGCTCCTCCACCATCCCCCGCTGCTCCTCCATCTTCCCCCTCTGCTTCTCCACCTTCCCCCTCTGCTTCTCCACCTTCCCCCTCTGCTTCTCCACATTCCCACTCCTCCACACAGCCCAACTTTCCCAGAGATGGCCTCTGTACAAAACCCCTCCCTGCTCCACACTCTGACTCCTGTTTCAATATTCTTGACCTGGCTGAGGACCACAGAGCCATAGAACTGATTTGTCCTTGTTTCCTTTGTAGATTCTCCTGCTCACTTCGATGGCAGGTCTCTCCATGGAAACTGAGGCAGGAAGCATGCCACACTGACACTGTGTTACAGACTTAGGGGAGAGCAGGCTCAGTGGCCTGCTACAGGAAGAAGCTGGATGCCCCTGGCTGGAGGACCTGATAGGAAGCAGGAAGGGCAGAAAGACTGGGCTGTTCAAGGTGCTACAGGAATAGAGGCATCCTGGGAGAAGGTGCCCAGCACCACTTGTACCGAGAACCACTCAGGCATGCAGAGGAGGCAGGGACAGCTCCCGGCCAAGTCCACATGGTGACACCAGTGCAGACACTTGGGCTCAATTGGCTTTGTGCATGGAAGTGCTATTTATAAAGCTGTCCTCAAGCTTCAAGGAGAAAGAAACTTAGTTGTTTTTAAAAATGGGAAACTAAAGGCAATTTTAAAAAAGAGAGAGAGAGAAAGAAGGGAAAACTCATCAAATGTCATTAGACTTCATCAGAACCATTTCTCACACTGACAAAAGAGAAATAACAAAGAGTGTGTTCTTGTTACTTTTCCAGAGGGACAGTGTGCATGCCAGTGAAGAAGGAAGTCATAAAAGATACCAGGGAAATGTAATAACTAGATATTTCAGTGCATGGGAGTCTGATTCTTTGGGGGAAGGGAAAACCACAGTGGAACACTTTAGATGCCCTACTTAATTTTGAAAGAAAAGGAAAATTATTGGAGATTTCAATGGCAGCCCGATCACAGGCCTCTACCTCTGCCTCAGCAAGGAAATTAGTTACCATGGCAACCTCAGGTTGCATCATTAAGAATTTTTAAAATGTTGAGAGTAGGGAGGCAGGTCTTTAAACACTGAAGGAGGAGGTAGAGAGAGGGAAGAGAAGTGAGGCTTAAGAAGTAGAAGAAGTGATCCAGCGACACGTGGAAACCTTGGCAAAGAGACAAAGGAGTGGGGCCTCCCTTCCCAACAAGTGGATGTGTTTATTGTCCCTTTTAGGATCTCAGAAGGAAATAGTATATCGGGTTCCTTTTTGTTTCATGTTGTAACTTGATCATTTTTTCCTCTTGACCATTAAAAGGAAAAAAATAAAAAGATGAAGGGATCACAAGATCCTTTATTTATTTTTTGTTTTTTGAGACAGGGTCTCACTCTGTCACCCAGGCTGGAGTGCAGTGGTGCAATCTCGGCTCACTGCAGCCTCAACCTCCCCAGGCTCAGATGATCCTCCTGCCTCAGCCTCCTGAGTAGCTGGAACTACAAACACGTGCCACCATGTCTGGCTAATTTTTTTATTTTTTGTGGAGATGGAGTCTCGGTATGTTGCCCAGGCTAGTTTCAAACTCCAGGGCTCAAGCAATCCTCCCACCTTAGCCTCCCAAAGTGCTTGGATTACAGGCATGAGCCACCACTTCTGGCCTGTTTTATTGTTTAAAAGTATAGAGCCAGGTGTGATGGCATGCACCTGTAGTCCCAGCTCCTCAGGAGGCCGAGGCAGGAGGATTGCTTGAGCCCAGGAGTTTGAGGCCTCGGTGAGCTATGACCTCATCTGTGAATCACCACTGCTCTCCAGACTGGGCAACACAGCAGGATGTCACCTCCTAAAAAAGAAACACAAAAGTACTGAATGGATCATTATATTTCAAGTTATTTCCTCAATGCTTTTAAATAGTTTGGTCCTGAACTTTCCCATCTGACAAAATATAAAAATCAAATTTTGTGTTCCACGTCAACTTCTTAAAGTTCTTCCCTAGCTCTCCAGGTGTGTGGGGAAAAGCCACGAAATGTTATTAAAGGGAATTATATTTCTGTCCAAGGAAGGATTTCTATCCAAAGAACCTTAGATGAGAGATTATACTACCACTCCATCACTGCAATGCTATTTCTTTTTAAGGAATGTGGTTTGTGTTTTCCTTTTGCCGCATCTTCATACAGAAGGAGGAGAGGGAAATTCAGATGAACACCAGCTCATTAATTACCTGGGAAAGCTGGAAAAATTCTCCACTTTCAGCTTGGAAATATGTGGATGGTGAAATGTCTGGGTCATCTGTTTGATTTTACACCTGTCCTTGTATTGGCCCAAGCAGTTCATAGCCCTTCCTTCCAATGTGGGTCCTAGTTTAAATCCTCAACTGTGGCTGCCACAGCCCTTTGAAAGGGGCTCTCCTGGCACACAATTTTCCTAAGGGCAAGAGTTTCTGCAGATCCTGTGGAAAGCTGGTAGACATGTCTGTGTGTTGTAGTGACACAGGGACAAACCAAATACAACACAGTGGTGTCTACAAGGGAGGGGCCCCACCTCGGGGCAGCAAAGCTGGAGTCAGGGAGCCCCAGGCTGGAGACAGGCTGCTTGGGAGCCACCTTCTTCTCTGCTTCCATTGGGGGAAGAGAAGATAGAGCCACCTTTTGTGTTCCTGAGCGAAATCTGCATACACTCTCCAGGGCAAATGGGGACAGTAATAATAACTGCCGCTTACCATGAAAAGCTGGAAGGGGGATCAAGTGGGGTGAGACACAGAGAGCCCTGTGTGGACAATAAAAGGTTACGTGGATATCAGGCATCCTCCTCAGGGGGACAGGGGCCAGGCTCCAGGTTTTATGGCACAGGACAATGTTGGCCATGCTGGAAGCTGTTCAGGATCTACCTGCCTGGTTCTCTGGATGATGGAGCCCACTGTCTTGGCTTTGGGCCAACTAAAGGCAAACAAGAAGCAACACTAGCTGAGAAGGTCCACCCTGCCCACACCATATCAATTCCATGGAGGCATCAACCCTAGGACACCAGCCTCCTCATTCAAAGGGGTGACAGAAGAGTGAGCTAAGTGGCGCAGGATCCTGGGCAAGGCTGTGGCAACCTCCCGTTGCTCTCTGCAAGCTACTGCTCACATCCCCGACCCACAAGGCTGGCCTTACTGCACCCTCCAACTCTCCTTCCATGCCACCACGCCCAGGGGCCCCTCCAGCTTTTCTCAATGACCATCTTCTTCTTAGCAAGACAACGCTCCCTGAACACAGGCAACTCTTTTTCCCCCTTTTGTGTAAGTGGATATGTGGTTAGTAGCAGGGCTCTGACTTTATATATTTGGGTTAACCCAGTTTCCAAATACTCACAAGTTGTTCTTTCTGTCATCCATTCATCCATCATACCCACCCATCCATCCCATCAATCAACAAACATTACGTAACACCTTTGCTAAACGCTGGCTGCACCAGGGGTCAGCAAACGACAGCCCATGGGCCAAATCCAGTTTGATATCTTAAAGTTTTTGTCGATAAAGTTTTATTGGAACACAGCTGTGCCCATTGTTTACATTTTGGCTACGGCCGCTTTTACTCTGCAATGGCAGAATTGAGTATTGCAAGAGTCCTTATAGCCTGCAAAGCTGAAAATATATACCATCTGACCTTTTACACAAAAGATTTTATGGATCCTTGAGCGGGTCACTTGGCAGGATGGGGAGGGCCCCAATAGCAGAGGAAGGAGATACAAAGCAGGATCGAATCTAGGTCCTTCCCAAAAGGAACTTACAGCTGGAAGAAATAAGTTGGACTTTCACAGGTCAGGCTGTCTTCAGGGAGGATCAGAGAAAGTGCTAAGGGAGCCCAAAGGCTCCCTGTCCCTGTCCACAGGACAACTCAGGAAGTGTCTGGAGGCTGGGTGTGGCAAGCTGGGTTGGCTCAGCCATATGCCTGTGAAGAGGTGAGGGAAGAGCCTTCACAGAGAAGTGGCTCTGTGGACAAGGGCACCAGTGCAGGAACCGGGTTGTGCACCTGGGAAGCAGGTGCTCCAGTTCAGTATGAAGGTGAGATGCCTGACGACGAGGATCGAGAGAAACAGTGCCAGGAGAGTTGGATGAGGAGCCTGGAGGGTCCTCGATGCCAGGATAAGGAATTTGGAGCTTATTCTCTAGATGCAGAAAGTTTTTAAAAGTTCTTGAGCTGGAGAATGAATGGGGAAGCTGCGCTTTGGGACCATTAAAAAGGCAGCCAGGTGTAGTATAGACTAGAGATTGATATTTCTAAGAGAAATTACACCTTAAGATTTATTCTCCCCAACCTAGTCAAATGAAGTAATCTATAAGAAGGATTTTGTAAGCTATAAAATGTATGGGATTATTGTGATTATTTATTATAACAATAATGCTAACCCAGGTAAGATTTAGACCTTTCTGTTCAGATTCATTTCCATGTTTCAATCACTTTAACAATCCCCCACACTGGATTGTAGTTTGACTTCCCCAGACTGTAACGAGAGCCCATTTAATATTGAGCATGATGTAATTCAACAATAACGTCCTGAGCCTTCATTTCCAAGGAAGTTATTTTCAGTATGACACAGAACATGTCATGTCATCATACTATCACGCAACAAAGGGTTGAACTCCACCCAGGACACAGCACTTCCCACCAATGGGGCCTGGACATATCCCTTCCGTGGCCTTGGCCCAGAGGAGGGCTGACTCTGCTGTAATAAGACCATCACCAAAGGGCCAAGTCAGAAGGATAAAGAGCCACAGCACCATGTAGCCCCAGACAGCATGAGGAAGAAATGGATCCTTCAAGGCTGGGCATGGGAGATCTCCGCTAGAATAAATCCGCTGGGACCAGGAACCAACAGTTCATGCAATTGGTTAAAAATGTGACTGAAGCACTTTGTCTTCAAAAGCCAAACTAAAAATCTTAAAATCAAGCTTATTTTTAATAAAGTCAACAAAATTTAGATTATGAACACAGCTGTGCCTTAATTCTTAGAATAAATAAGTGGTAAATAGGCGAGGAGGCATGATTTTTCCAACAAAATTGCAAGACAACAGGTTATAACATCCTTCATTCCACATTTGAACTCCCAGTATAGTAATAAAGTCTATTTAAAAAAAAATCAAGGATTTAATCTATTATCACAAAGGCTTTTCTCTATCCATCGATATGAAATCATTCAAAACATCAATCAAACCATTACTCATGATGGTAATTAAGCACTAACTCTTCTAAGGCGGATCTTCTTTTTGCTAATAACCGTTGCAATAGTTCAAGCAGTTCTCTAATATCACTTGCACTGACTTTAAGAAATCCTTCACCAGTGGCCAGATGTAGAACTTCTCTTTGCAACTGCTTTGCCACTGTTCTCATCCTATTCACCCCCAAACCGAGAGACAGTGCTGGTGTGGTGGGCAGAAGAGAGATCACCGTTTTTCAACGGGAAGATTTCCGGAGGTGGGGGCCAGAAAACCTCCACCCTGAGGCCAGGAGCTTCTACAGCTTCAAGAGGGCCCCAAAACTGCCCAGCAATCCCTGCTGTGGCCCTGCTCCACTCCTTACACATTCCCAGAGCCAGCTGCAATTGGAATCCTCTCTACACTCTTTGGAGGCCTGGCCTCCTCCGCTCACCCTCTGGGAATGACTCACCCACTATGTAAAAACAGAGGCCTGAGATGGAACGTCTGCCATCTCTTGCCCCCACACCTACAGGCTAAGGGGCATCTGCATCAGATCTCACCCACTTTCCTCAAGCCCTCAGCAGGAGGACCCGTCCTTCTGCATGAGCTTCATCTCTCCCTGTCTTCTGAGTTCAAACCCCTTCCCATCAGTGCCTGGAAGCCACCTGTCATTTTCTTACCAGTCTTCCTTCCTTCCCTGCCTTCACTGTGGCTTCCTTGGGAGTGGAGTCAACTTCGCACCCCACTGGCTGTGGACCTGACCAGGTGACTTTGCTGTAACCAATGGAACATGGGTGGGAGGTATAACAGTTCCGGGTGGGGCATTTAGGAGCACGGCATGATCTGCTGCTCCTGTGCTGCTGGCATTTGCAAGGAAAGGCATGCCCAATGTGGTCACTGCATTCTCAGCCCCGAACGTGGAACAACAGCGGATCTGAACTGAAGGCCATAAGACCCTTAGAGACCCAAGAGACCCATATTTATTTAGAAAACCCTGGAGATTTGGATTTTTTGCTGCTTAACATTATTGCTACAAAACTAATACACCCTCTTCTCCACAAACTGTGAACGTAGATACATTTCTATAATGTTTATCTTAACAAAATTCTGTGGGTACACAAGTGAAATACAGTCAACCTGCCAGAGAAGAAGAAAGAGGACCCAGGTTATTTTGCTTCTGGGGAGGGAAACAAAATATGTTTTTATTTGTATAAAACAATATGTTGTATGTTTTTATTCTCTATCCCAACAGGCAGTCCTGCACAGCAGTCATGAGTGTGGCTTTTGGAACCAGTTTACCTAAATCCTGGCTCTATTACTGCCTGACTCCACAACTTTGGGCCAGTTACCCAACCTTTCTGTTTTTTGCATCTGTGAAAATGAACTGTCAATAGTAATGTCACCTCCATGGCAAGGTCATGGGAAGAATTAACTGAGCTAATACATGGCACTTACAGTCGAGCCTGGCATAAAGTAAGACGTGTTCAATCAAGGTGATCATTATTATTATGTGACTCTCCTCTCCTTCCGGCTGTGAACTCACACCCATCTCTGTGGCCCTGTGGTCTAAACACACAGCCTGCTGTATACTAAGTGCTTCATGAATGCCTCTCAAAATACCTGCAACCCACCTACCATTTCTCAGACTTCCCCAACTCTAACACAAGCAAAAGAGCCTGGGCTTCTTGGAGAGGCAGGGACTCAATACACAAACTCCCACTGTGTTTCTCTTTTAAAGGGATTGCCTAATTAGGTCAGGCCAACCAGGAGAGTCTTCCTTTTGAATCATTTACAGCCAGCTGATTAGAGACCTTAATTACATCTGTAACATCCCTTCACCTTTACATAGAAGTAACCTGGTCATGGCAGGTTACTAGCCTAACTAACTAACTAACCTATAGGTAACCTAATCATGGCAGTGACATCTATAAAATGTATGTAAATGCCTTATTTACAGGTCCCGCCCACACTCAAGGAAAGGGGGTATGCAGGGTGTGTGCACCATCTTAGAATTCCACCCACCACACCACATTAGAGACTAAAAACTTCCTTCACTGAGAAGAACGTAGGGCAGGAAAGAATTAAGTGGGCTTGATGCTGGTAGGTGCCCAAAAAGGGAATGTGAACCCTAGCATCCTGCCCCCAAAACCTGGCTGAGCTTCATAGGAACCAGAGTGGAGACTGAGAAGAAACCCGCAAGTAATGGGGCAGGACTTGGGAGCAATAGGACTCTGTCCCTCTTTTTCTGGATGAAGACGGGAGAGTGACAAGCTGCCCTAAGTCTGGAAAAAGAACATTAAGGTATAAATGGCTACACAGGGTATTAGGCAGAGAGGACCTGAGACAATCTCTTGTATATTCTAGAAGCCTCAGAGTGGCCAGGACAAGAGTTGGCCTCTTCCCCTCCTGCTGAGAATGCCCGTGGAAGTAACTTCCATACAGTCTGATGTGAAAAGACCTTAAGGTCAGGATGAGTGATGGCTCAGCTGCACGTCAGCAGGTCAAAGCCTGGGGACTAGAGAAGACGATGCATCTCAGCCAGTGGCATAATGGACAGCCAATGACTGAGCAATAGACGGTCTGCGTTCTGGCCTCATGCCGTGCACTGTGCAAGGCCCTGGGACATAGTCAGAACCCTGGAGAAGGGCAGGAAAGGCTACAGTGAGGTTGGATAGGTTCACAATCGAGCGAACATCACTCAGTGGAATGGGATTTGGATGAGTTTCCGAAGACTGCCCTAACCAATGACCATAAATTGGGTGGCTTAAAACAACACACATTGGGCTGGGCTCAGTGGCTCATGCCTGTAATCCCAGCACTTTGGGAGGCCGAGGTGGGCAGATCATGAGGTCAGGAGGTTAAGACCAGCCCGGCCAATGTGGTGAAACTCCGTCTCTACTAAAAATACAAAACTTAGCCAGGTGTGGTGGTGCTCACTTATAGTCCCAGCTACTCAGGAGGCTGAGACAGAAGAATCACTTGAACCCGGGAGGCGGAGGTTGCAGTGAGCCGAGATCGTGCCACTGCACTCCAGCCTGGGTGACAGAGTGACACTCCATCTCCTGGCTGCTGGGGGCAAACCTTGACTTGCAGATGCATTGCCCCAATATCTGCCTCAGGGTTCACATCAGCTCTTCTCTGTGTCTCTCCACATTTCCTCCTTTTCTGTCTAAGGACACTCATCATTGGATTTAAGGCCCACCCTAAGTCCAAGATGATTTCAACCATAGTCCTTAATTTCAATACATATTCAATAAACTTATTTTTAAATAAAGTCACATTCTCACATATTGGGGGCTGAGGACTTAGACATAGCTCTTGGCAGGAACATAATTCGACCCACTACAGGGTTCAAAATAGAAATGAAGGTAACACCAGCAGCTGTAACACATAAACCCCCAAATCTCAACAACTGTACACATCAGAAGTTGATTCCTTACTTACATAACAGCCAACGCCTATATTCCTTGTCAGCAGGAGATGGGGACTCTACTCCACACAGTAGCTCTGGGACTCCGGCCCTGCCATCTTCAGCCTGCAGCTTCCAAGGTCATCTTGGGCTTCCGTAGCCTCCTGGAAGTTGCAGAAGAGAGAGGGAGAAGAATGAGGGAGAACAGAAAGGGTAGAGAAGACACATCTGTTTCTTACTCACAGCCTGGCAATGACGTTGCTTAGAAGTAGTCGGTGATCCTACCTAGATGCTGGGGGACTGGGGCTCCCCTGGCTGGACAGCCATTCCCAGACATTCCTGAAGGGATTCATGAATCCTTGGTGAATAGCTGGCCATTTATGTCACAGCTAGTAATGAGAAAGTAAAATTTCTTATACACATAAGCTAATGGCCTGAGTTATATGCCCATTACACAACTATAACAAATGTATTTTTAGGTCCTTTTTAGGTCCATTTATGTCCTGTTTTATTCTGTTTGGGATGCTACAACACACCATAAACTGGGCCACTTTGAAACACCAGCTTTATTGTTTACAATTTATTGCCCACAGTTCTGGAGGCAGGGAAGTCCAAGAGCAACGTGCTAGCAGATTCAGTGTCTGGTGAGGGCCTACTTTCTGGTTCATAGAAAGCACTGGTGGAAGGCCAGGCATAGTGGCTCATGCTTGTAATCCCAGCACTTTGGAGGCTGAGGTGGGCCAATCATTTGGGGCCAGGAGTTCAAGACCAGTCTTGCCAACATGGTGAAACCCCATCTCTATGAAAAATACAAAAAAATTAGCCAAGCATGGTGGCATGGGCCTGTAGTCCCAGCTGCTCAGGAGGCTGAGGCAGGAGAATCACTTGAACTCGGGAAACAGAGATTGCACCACTGCACTCCAGTCTGGGCAACAGAGCGAGACTCCATCACCATAATAAAAAATTATAATAAATAAATAAAAAGAGAGCACTGGTAAGAAGGGTGAGGTAGCTCTCTGGGGCCTCTTTTATAAGGGCACTGATCCCATTCATGAGGGCTCTACCCTCATGACCTAATCACCTCCCAAGGGCCCCACCTCCTACTATTGTCTCCTTGGGTGTTGAGTTTCCACACAGGACAAACATCAGACCACAGCAGCCCCTAAACCGGAGCCAGTTAGTTATTCTGCTTGCCCCTGAAGGTTCCAGTTTCTGTCAGCACTGCATTTCCCTCTGAGTACTTCCCCTCTGCTCGAAGTGGGAAGGGTACATCTCAGTTCTCCCTACTTCCCACCCAGGCCTCCACTTGCTAGGCCCCTGTGGCTTTGTCTCAGCCATATCTGACTCCTTCAGGAGCACTATACCACCTCAGCTGCCCAGAGAATCCACAGCTCTTACCAGAGCCCAAGGAGAGTCAAGCCCTAATGCAAAATGACCTTCTTAACCTGCTACACACCTGGATCATTTTCACTGCTGCAGGTGTCCCAAGCCAGGGCCTTTTCTCCTAGCCGGAGCTCATGTCAGCCCTAAAGACCTCCTCCTCAAGTCTGCCTGAGAGCCTGCATCCCACACAGGTTCAGCCCTCCTTCACTCTTCTCTAGGCAGCCCCCTTTCCCCTTCTGCAGCCAGATCTTCCCATCTCCAACAGCATTTCATGCCCTCACATGAACTGTGTGTTCTTTTGGAAAGAAGAATTTTGCTACTTTAAAAAATGCCATTGAAGAAAAACAGCCACCCCTGCACAGGTTTCCAAAAAATACAGGCCACATAGCAGGGATATGTGACAATTATCGTCAGATGTAGGTCCTTAACTCTGTGAAAAAATCAAGAAGAAGGGTGTCCTAGAGGGAAATTGAGGGAGAAACTACCAATACAGACACCATCATGGCACTGTTCCTCTTTCTCTTAGATCCTCGCCGACATCCTTGGGGACCCCAGCAGGAGAACAAAATATACAAGATATGTCTCCACACTGGGGCTTCTCACCCTCAGCACAAGTGACATCTGGGCTGGCCAAGGCTTTGTCGTGGGACTGTCCTGTGTGTGGTAGGATGCTTGGCAGCATCTTCCGCCTCTACCCACTAGATGACAGTAGCACCCTCCCCACTGCAGGTTGTAGCAGTCAAAAACATCCCCAAACATTCCTCACATCTCCTGGGGGACAAAATCGCCCCCAGTTGAACAGCACTGCTCTTACGCAATAGGAAAAACTGCTGTTGAAGAAACACACAGAGATTTACAGTCGGGGATGGCACTGTCCAGATATAATGTGAGCCACAAATGCAAGCCACAGATGTAATTTTAAATTTTCTAGCAGTGACAATTTAAGAAGTTTTGAAAATGGTGAAATTACTTTTAATCATATAGTTTGTTTAACGCAACATGTATTATACAAAATGTTCTTTAATATGTAATCAATATTAAAGGTTACTAATGAATGGTCTTTTTTTTTCCTGGTACTGTGTCTTGGAAATCCAGTGAGTGTTTTGTATCTAAAACACGTCTAAAGCACATCTCAATTTGGACTAGTCACATTTTAAGTGCTCAGTAGCTACACAAGGTGAGTGGCCACTGTCTTGGCCAGTGCTGGCTGGGAAGCATGGATAGCTTTATGATAAAACCATAGACATCAGAATCAAGCAAGCAGTAGCCTCAAGTTCCAGCTCGCAAGCTATGTGACCCTGAGGAAGTCAGTCTCTCAGAGCCTTGATTTCCCTATCTGTAAAATGTGACAGTGATGCATTCGCACAGGGTCTATATAAGTCCATTCTCAATTTGCTATAAAGAACTACCTGAGACTGGGTAATTTATAAAGAAAACGGGTGTAATTGGCTCACAGTTCTGCAGGCTGTATGGGAAGCATGGCTGGGGAGGCCACAGGAAACTTACCATCATGGCGGAAGGTGAAGAGGAAGCAGGTGTGTCTTACACAGCTGGAGCAGAAAGAAGAGAGAGGGAAGGTGCCACACATTTTTTTTTTTTGAGATGGAGTTTCACTCTTGTTACCCAGGTTGGAGTGCAATGGCGAGATCTCGGCTCGCCGCAACCTCCGCCTCCTGGGTTCAGGCAATTCTCCTGCCTCAGCCTCCTGAGTAGCTGGGATTACAGGCACGCGCCACCGTGCCCAGCTAACTTTTTGTGTTTTGAGTAGAGACGGGGTTTCACCATATTGACCAGGATGGTCTCGATCTCTTGACCTCGTGATCCACCCGCCTCGGCCTCCCGAAGTGCTGGGATTACAGGCTTGAGCCACCGCGCCCGGCCGGTGCCACACATTTTTAAACGACCAGATCTCATGAGAACTCACTCACTATTGTGAAAACAGCAAGGGGGAAATCTGCCCCATGATGCAACCACAACCCAACACATCCCTCCTCCAACAATGGTGATCACAATTCGACATGAGATTTGGGCGGGGACACAAATCCAAACCACATCAGGTCGTTGTGGGGATTACGAAGGAGAAGTGAGGTTTGAAGGATCCTCAAAACAAGCAGAACATAGTGGCCCCCCTTTAGGGGTTAGTCCCCTTCCTCCAAGGAGCAGTTCCCTCTAGAGTAATGTGTAAGCACACCTCAAGGTGGCCACCACAGGGAGTCCATAATGCCTCCACTGACCTGCTTTTCTCTCCCTCTCTGGAAACAGCACATCCCACAGGTCTCAGCCCCACTAAATCTCCTCTTCCAGGCAGCAAGATTCATCTGTGGCATGTGTTTGCCCCTTTATTTGTTAATAAAAGTGCTTTTCCTAGAGTGCAGTCAGAAGGGGGAGCGGGGAGTAATAACATGTGTTTGGTGTCTCCGATATTAATAGCACCAAGTGTCACATGCTATGACAGCAATGAAAGTGGGTATGGACTCGGGACCCCCTCTTTTCTTGGAGGCAATGCTCCTCCTTGCAAACACAAAATAAACACAGCCCTGGTGGAGCACAAATGCCAATAACTGTGAGATTTTGATTAAATAATAGATATGTGTTCAGAAGCACTTCTTTATAGTATGTGATTAAGAAAGATAACTAGACATTCTTACAGCCCTAATGATAATAATTACCACAACACATAAAGTGCAGAATATGACACCAGAAAGGCCATTATTAACCTTTCCCAGGGTTATTTTTTTGGGGGTGTATTTTTGACACCATGGACACCGGCATTCAGAAACTAAATAAAACTATAGCTGAGGCAATTACCCTCAGCCATTGCCCTGATCCAGCCTGGGATCAGGACAAATGAAGGCGGGTGAGAAGGGGAGAGAGAGAGAGAGACAGTGTGCAGGGGGCATAAAAAGTCTTTTATACAAAACAGATGCTTGCTTAATATCGAACATCTGGCCAGTCTTATAAAGATTTGTATTAACATTTCTGCAACTGTCAGTAATTCAGAAAACTGACAGAGCTTCCCTGTTTAGGTTTTTGCTATAAATAACAACGTTAGATTTTTTTTTTTTTCTGCTTGCATGCAATTTGGGTCCCCGACATCTGATACCCAACCGCTCAGCACTTCCTGGCCTGCCTTGAGGGTGCAGAGGGGTGGCAGCTGCCCTGGAATCTCACTGCCCTGCACTTCCTCAAAAGCTGCCCAGATTTCCCCCTCCTGGCTTCGCAATACCTGGCCTTAATGCCACTGAACTTTCCTCTACACCAAGTGCATTGGTCAACTTTTGCTGCATAACAAACCATCCCACAATTGAATGGCTTCAAAGAGTGACCATATATTTTGTGTATGACTCCAAGGGTGGGCTATTTGGACTGGGCCCTGCTTGTTAGTTCTTCTGGTCTTGACTAGGTTCATTCATTCTGTTGTAGTCAGGTTGGCTCCGGGCTGCGTGGTCTATGTTGGTCTAAGCAGCCTCTAGCTCATCTCTGCTTCCCATGCGCTCTCATCTTCCAGCAGGCCAGCCTGAGCACATTCACACAACCCAGGCAGAGGTCCAGGAGAACAAACAGCAGCATGCAGGTCTTTTGGGGCATAGGTTCAGAACTGGCATGCTATCACTTCTGCTGCATTCTACTGATAAAATTAAGTCACAAAACCAGAATCATGGGGTCAAGAAAAGAGTGCCATCCACTGAGAGGAGCTACCAAAATCTAACTGCAAGGATACAGGCTGAAGAACAATTGTGGCCATTTTTGAAAACAAGATCTCACCTCTGGTACAGTTTCTCAACCATTCTCCAATGACCCTCTGAGTTGGTCAGAGAAGGTATCATCATCACAGCTTTAAAGCTAGGGAACTGTAGCTAAGTGAATCATCGAGAGTTGCAAGAATCTCCCCAGATGCCATGAATCAAAAGCAAAGGCAACGAGATGCCTGGAGAAGATACACAGCAGGACATCTTTCCAAGTGGGCAGTGGAGAAAATTCTGGAAGATGGAGTTCACCGCCAGCTGTCGCTGCTGACCATGGTCAGGGCAGACTTTCTGGCTGATACAGTAGTAAGCCTGATGTGAGAGCGATTTGAGCAGCATCAAAAGGTGTATTTGTTATTTCACAAATTTGTTTCTCCCACCTTCTTATTCCATAAAGGAATAAGGCATGTAACAAAAATATATCCAAAGGTTGTATTTTTTATTCAAAAAATAAATAAGAGAGGGTGTCAGAGCCCTGTGAAAAGAGTAGCAGACACAAAGCAAATCTTACATTATCAAAGGCTGTAAGAAGACACCCGGAGGTAGCAGGCCCCCAGCCCCACTTCTGAGCTCTCTCCTGGCCCTTTGGTGGGTGAGGCCCTCAAGATGAGACCTTGTAACACACAGGCAGCTGCTCACCAGGGGAATCTAAGGTCAGTTCCTCAAGAATCAGATTCTCTCTGTGGATGAACTGGGGCAATCCAACTGGGCTCTAATAGGTCACCTGATGCACCTGTGATCTCTGCCTGTTGATGACTGGTGGCTGTGGCTGGTGTCCCCTGAAAATCCTACCTCTGCCTTAATGGAATATTCCAAATCCAGCCTCTAGCTTCCCATTCCAGAATGCGTGAAGGTCTGGTGCTTGGGCTGCCTGTTACATTTTGCCAACAGAGTGTTCAGTGCCATACCAGGTGCTGCCCTCCGTAGTCATCACGCAAATATCCGATTGGGGTGTGATTAATTCCTCCCCAGAAACCACTCATCCTTGCCTTGGCCCAGTGTTTAGAAGGCCCATAGCACTAATTACTCTGACTTGAGGCCCTCAAGGCCCAAGTTGAAGTATAAATGCTCAGGGAGGATGAGGATCTACTAACCTACTAATATATCAGCTGGACAGATCTCAGCACAGTAGTTCTCAACCAGCAACCAGGCAGCCCCAACAGCTGTTATTCAGAAATGGTAGGAGGTCATTTTTCATGGTTGCAATAATGGGGATGGGAAAAGCTACCAGCATTTAGCAGGCGGGAGTGTGGGATACTTAACACGATGCAGTCCCACCTGACACAGAATAGTTGCAACTAAAACATCAAACGCAATCTCATTTTTCTGCTGCTGGCCTGTAGGGGTCTCTAAGGAAATGGGATCTAAGACCAGCAATCTTTGAGGAGAAAATAATGCATCCTATTTGCATGACTGCATTGTTTGCAAAGTTATCCGTCTTTTTTGTCATTTAATCCTCAAAGTCGCCTTGTGAGATGCAGCAAATCTGATTCTCAGACAAGGAAACGGATACTCAGGGATATTCACAGATGTGCTCAGATCCTTCAAGAAGCAGATGCCAGGAGGGATGAAGGGGAGACAAAGCAGGAGAGGGAGGGGAGAGCCTTCAGACACTGGCGCACTGCACTCCGGCCTGCGCTACAGAGTGAGACTTTGTCTCAAAACAAAATGAATGAATAAATAGATTGATTCCTTTCATTATAAATCATATCAAGAGCACCAAAAATTTAGAAAACAAAGAAAATGAATTGAATGGCATGACTCCACCAGGTCCGATACCTGGGAAAGGAGAGAGGGAAGGAAGGGGGATTGGGTAGGGAGAGACTCCAACCACAGGGAGCTCTGAGCAAGCATCAGCCATGCGATGAGTAACCCCAGAGCAAAAACTGCCTGTAAGAGGAGCCCTGGTCAGGTAGAAACAATACAGTTCCATCACCCCACCCTTACCATGGGAGGCCATGGCCTCAGGTAATCTCTACCTAGGACCAGAATATGTAGCAGCTGAAAGTTCTCTACCTATGACCCTCTTGCAGTAGGGTCTCCAGAGGGAGACCTGGGCTGCTGCTCCATAGCTATCACATCACACAGCTAGGATGCGGTGGAGTCAGGACTCAAGTCTCACTAGACAGCCAACGCAAATGCAGGCAAAGAAGAATCAAGGGACCTTGGAGCATGAGGGACCAGAGGGGACACAGCCCAAGTAGAGCCTGAGGAAGTTCTTGAGTGAGTAGAACATGAAGTCGAAAACAGAGAGAGACTCAATATCAGTTTCTGGCACCCATCTCAAAAAAAATCAACCAAAGCTAGAACATGCTAGAAAGGCCAGGCCAGTTGCTGCACTCAGTGTTCATGTGATAGCATGACGAGAAGGTCCGATTATCCAAAGCTTTGCAAATGTGGAACCCACAGTGCCTTACTGAAGGAGGAAACAGGAAAACAAGCAAATAAAGCACATGTCTGGGGCTGAGAGTGTCTGCCTTCCAGGCTGGCATTTTCTAGTTACTGTCACTGCAAAGAGCCTCCCGCTGGTGTCTCCCAGCTGAGTACCATGTCACGCAGGTGCCCTGGCATTGGAGATGCTATAATGGGGTCTTGATGTCACAAGGACAGGAAGCCAGTGATGCAGAACCTCTGAGTCACTCTGGAACCAGAGATAAAATTAGATGGTAGAAACTTTAAGGGACCTTAGTCATCATCTAACGTATGACCTCCCCACTTGCATTTTTCAGAGGAGGAAATTGAGACCCAGAGAGGCCAGGAGATTTCCTCTAGGCCAGGGTTTCTCAACCCTCAGCCCCACACTACTGACATTTGGGCCCATACATGGTTTTGTTTTGTTGGTGGGGAGGAGGGGAAGAAGGGGAGGGGCTGCCCTGTGCATTACAGGTTGTTCAGCAGCATCCACAGCTCTACCTACTAGATACCAGGAAGGTTGCCCCAGTCACACAACCAAAAATATCTCCAGACCCAAATGACATTGTGAAATGTCACCCTGCAAGCCACACTTATACTCAGTTGAGAACCACAGCTCCAGGCCAAACATCCAGAGACCTCCAACTGGCCTCCTGCCTCAGAAGACACAGCCCACCTCCAACATCACGACAGCATGAGAGGACAGGACCAGTGTTTACCCTTTGACAGTGGGAATTTGAAAAGAAAAGTAGAGAGAATTTTGAACTTCACTGAAATGTGTTGGCTGAAGCAGAGAGGCAGATAGAAACCTGACATTTGACCAACGTCTAATCAGAAAGAACTGTACTTTTTTAAAAACAGGCTAGGCATGGTGGCTCATGCCTATAATCCTAGCGCTTTGGGAGACCCAATCAGGTGGATCATCTGAAGTTCAAGACCAGCCTGGCCAAAATGGTGAAACCCTGTCTCTACTAAAAATACAAAAATTAGCCTGGCGTGGTGGCATGTACCTGTAATCCTAGCTACTCGGGAGGCAGAGATAGGAGAATTGCTTGAACCTGGGAGGCAGAGGTTGCTGTGAGCTGAGATGGTGCCACTGTACTCCAACCTGGGTGGCAGAGTGAAACTCTGTCTCAAAAAAATAAATAAATAATAGATTGATTCCTTTCATTATAAATCACATCCAGAGCACCTTGGGATGCCTCCGGGTCACCATTAGATTTAAAGAAGTACAAAGGGAAATAACGCTGTGCATTCCTTCTACTTTGATTGGGCTGTTTGGAGGCACTTGAGCCTACAAATGTAAAGACTTGTTTGGCAGCATACTGCAGGGCTCCACTACTCTGGCCTGCTAGGGCTCCCCTGTGCTGGGATCGATTGGCAATGCCTCATATTTGTATATCACTGATGACCTTTCAACGTGCCTTACCTAATGCTTTGAGTGTTTTTGTTATTTTTTATCATAACAACCTGTAGAGTTGTCTGGGATGACATCCTTAGATGAAGAAATGGAAGTTCAGAGGCATAGAGTCACTTGCCCAAAATCAGAGTGACCTGGAAGTCAAACAGGATCAAGAACATATGCCTTCTGACTGCTAGGGAGTGATGCAGGATAGAGGAGCAAGGGTTTTGGACTCAAGTGCGTACCCATGTTGCTCTGGCCCCTATTTGCAATGACACATGTTTAGGCCTCGATTCACCTGTTAGTGAATGTGGAGGATGAGGATGTAACGCTGCTTCATGGAGCTGTTGCGATAATTTTATGAGATCACATATATGGGATGTACAGGGAAGGCCTTCAGAGTTTGCCTGATACATTTGGCATTTATTTGGCAAGACTTTCTGAGAGAATGAGTGATCACCACCCCTATGAATTACATAGACAACTACAATTCAGTTCTAGAATAAAGGGGGCGGGCTTCTGCCTCCATGGGTGATGGACTGGAGGAGGCATTAACTTTTTTGTCACGAGGTGTCACCAGCATTGGTTCAAGGCAAAAAGCACCTCTGATCTGAGAGCACCAGATTGTCATGACTGCTGACCGAACCCTGTTGCTCTTAATCACCAAGATCCCAATCCACTGGATGCTGGGACAGAGGGTACTGGCAGGGGCTGCATTTTCAGTGACTTTGAAATGCTGCTGCAGCTTTGGAGGGAAAGGAGTCCCCACGAGCCCAAGGAGTACACTGGAAAAAGTCCCAGATGCATCGAAGTCCTAAGTTCCCAACTCCACCTTCTGGTTGTAGAATTTCAGGCATCATTTTCGAGTCTGCCCTGTGTGGTTGTGCAGGTGGTTTACTGCACAGTGATTAGAGGTTGAAATCTGGTCTGCACTTCGCTTGCCAAGCCATGCACCTTCGAACAGGACTACCTCCACCCAGAGAAAAGTGCACATTTTCCTTGTTCTCACAGAGACGTTTGAAGGGTCAGTGGCAGTCCTGGCACAGTTTTTCTCTGTATGAAATAAGAGATTTTTAGGGTCTGTCTCTAGAAATTCTAGATCCCGCTCCTTCCCACTTACTATTACTTCTTTTCCCTTCCTTCCTATTCAAGGGGAAAAAAAGGCTTTTGGTTTGTCACTCTGAGCTTCCAGAAGGGAAGATAGAGAGAGATGGACAGTGTAGGCAGAGCCTAGAGTTATTTAGAGAATGAATATAGCAGGACTTACCAGGGACTGGATGTGAGGGGAACTGTGGGGAAGCTACCCCTCAGGCTTGAACTCAGGATGGGTGGAGGAGCAGGAGGCCAAGTCTGGGAATGGGGTGTGGTGTGGAATGAGCTTATCCTAGGCAAGTGGGTTCATGGACCTTCTAGGAGAGATGCTCAGCCTGCATAGGTCTGAAGTTCAGAAAATCAGCCAGGACTAAAGGCACAAATTGAAGAGTCATGGGGCGCATCACAGGTGAGCCCATCAGATCTGCACTCACAACTCCACCTGCTGTCAAAGAAGAAAGCCGTTTCAAAGCAGGAAAGGACAGGATCCTAGAGCCCACGTCGGCTCCAGCACTTCAGAGGGCTTTGGTGCCAGGCGGGACTTCATGTCACAAATGTGCAAGGAAAGGGCTCCAAATCTCTCTACAGGCAGAAAAGGGCCACAAAGGCTGAGCTGGGTCAGGTCTGTCTCCCCAGGCAGCTGGGTTGTCGGAAAACAAGATCACAGGGATTTGGGTCAAGCTCTGAAAAATGTTTCTGTCTGGGACACCTTCTCTGACCTGGATCTATTTTTAGAAACTCTTTTTAATGAACGGAATGCAAAACTATGGATTCAGCAGAGTATATTTCCCCTGAGCTCCCTCCACGATGCATTTTAAATGGAAACACTGGAGAAAGCAGCTATGAACGCTCATTAGGACCAGTTGAAACACTCTCAGTCTGTGCTTTCTGTGACCACTAGCTGTACCTTAATAATATTCACAGTAACAACAGTCGCGCCCAGGCCTGGAACACTTTACAGTTTGCAGAATGCATTCATTCACCCCCATTGGCTCACTTGCATCACAATAGCACAGCAAGGTGCAATTATTATCTCACCGTACGAATGAAGAAACTTGAGGCTAAGTGGGAGCCATCAGCCCACCCAAAGACCACACATATGGAGGTCCTCACAGAAGCGAAGGGAAGCCAGACTAGATACATAGGAACGGGGCCAGGGTGGCTCTGGTTCTATAGATAGCCAGGACTATATAGTGTCCCTCGCAGGCCATTGTTGGGATGAACCAGCATCAACCCTTTTTTATAATACATGCCTGTCTCTAGTCAAAAATCTCAGGAGAGAATCTCATTGGTTGAGCTTGGGTCATGTGCCCATTAATTATCTAGAGAAGTAAAGGGCCCTTTGAATGACAGCTCCTTACAGAATGCATACAAAGGAGAAGAGGTAATACTTCAGAAGGTAGCTAGGGTACACTAGTATTAGAAGAAGAAGTAGGCCCAAGAAGCAGAGGAAGCATCCAATATTCACTAAACACTCTGTGGGGCCCGATTTCTAATGAATGGGTCCTGCGGTTCTCTTCCCTCCGACCTTCATTCTCTTTCGAGCACTACTTTCACTTCGTCACTGAATGCCTCTGTGATTAATGCCACCTAACATTTTGGCTGCACATGGCTGTATGCGACTTTGGACCTGTCTTGCTGTCTCTAGACCCAATTTCCTCATCTACACCACAAAGGCAAACTCTGTGTTTGCAAAGACAAGTGAGCCCAGGAGTCCTGCAAACCCAAGGCAGAGACACAAGTTTCAAAGGCTAATAACAAATAGACACCAGGAATCTTGTCAGTGCCCCTCTCATCAGCCATCTTTTCCATCTGAAATGATGACACACTCTGGACTTGATTCCCCAGCAGCCTCATGGGAGCTGCATGGCCTGGCTAAAGGATATTCCCCCCTCTCCCCACCGTCCAGCTTTTCCACTGTAGGTAGAAATTCACAAAGGCTCCGAATCCTGCAGACCTTCAAAACGTGCTTCCCTCCCAGCTTCCTCCTGCCCACAAGAGGCCCCTGCTCTTCCCATTTCTCTTCACTTGCCACATTCCCACTCAGCTGCCAAGCCCCAGCTCCAATGCCCCTGTCATCCTCGACCATCTGCTCTAACTGAATGAAATCTCCTGCTTGGAACTGCCTGACTCGGTGCCTCACGACTATCCATCCCATGTTAGCTTAGTTACTCACGTCTCCTACAAGACTGTGAGCATTCTATAGGCAGTGCCTGTTTCTCACTGTGTCTGCATTCTCATTGTCTACCATGATGTCCAGCTTGAGGCAAGTACTGAATGACGGTTTGTGGGATAATGAATGAATGAATGAATGAATGAATGAATGAATTGATGGGGGATGGATTATTTCCTGAAAGTCATGTGGACAGCTGTCTTTCCACTCTAGATCCCAGTCTTTCCACTCTAAGACAAGGTACTCCCAAATGGATTATTTCATTTCCTCCAATCCACAGATGCCTGTGTTCATTGCGGCTGAACCCTGGCTCCACTGGACCTGGACCCCCAGGGTTGCTGCCTCATTAATCCAATCACTCAGCAAACATGCACCAAGCAGCTGCTCTATGCCAGGCATCATGCTAAAAGCAGGCAGTCTAATAGCTGCACTCTGCATGTGCACCCAAACAGCTCCTGTTTACCCCAGCAGTAGGAGGCACAGTCACACTCTGAGAGAAAAGGAGGGTAAGGACAGTGGAGAGTCTGCAAGAGCCTCTATAGGAAATGAGAGAAGGTATTGGCCACGAATCTTGGGAGCTTCCTGGGCAGCATGGGGGACCATAACGAATGCAGCATCACAAATGTGTAGGGCAGCATCTGAAAGGGAGGAGTGGATTCTGGGAAGGTCAATTCAGAGTGGAAGCTGCCAGATGGAACCATGGTCTTGCAAAGACAGGAACTGCAGACAACATAAAAGGAAGATGCTAACCATCACAGGCCTCCTGGTTTTGAGTGGGTAGCAATTCCTAAGCTTCACATATTGTCAAATAATCAGCAGTAGCCACCCTTTTAAAAGGGGACATCACTCTTTTAAAAATTTTTACATCACAGAGAGGGTATGGAGAGGGGAAAGGCAAGTCCACAACTTTCCCACCATGTCACTGAAAGAGGATCTATTGGCCATAACTTGTTCTTAGAGTAGGGAAAGGGTTGGGGTAGGAATGTCTCGCATATATTCAGTGAATGATTTTTCCCATCTGTGTCAAAAGAGATGTCAAATATATCCAAATGTGCATTTGTCTGTGTATGTGTGTTTTTATAAGAATAGGAGACAAGGATTCTTATCTTCCTAACTTTTAGCAGAGATGTAAAAGATTGTGGCTACACACATTTCTATTACTTACTTTATCCTTTTATCACATTTTCTTACATTTGGAGGGCAATAGAATTTCTTCCAGGTAAATCTTGTGTCTGCCACTAACCTACATAATTTCTCCCGACCTCCACTTCCTTTTCTGTAAAATGAGGGGCATAGAATCAACATTCAGTCCCTCTGAACCCCAATACACCACAAGTCTTAGAGATCAATAGGAAAGAAAAGTCCTGGCCGGGCGCGGTGGCCCAAGCCTGTAATCCCAGCACTTTGGGAGCCCAAGGCGGGTGGATCACGAGGTCAAGAGACCGAGCCCATCCTGGTCAACATGGTGAAACCCCGTCTCTACTAAAAATACAAAAAATTAGCTGGGCATGGTGGCGCATACCTGTAATCCCAGCTACTCAGGAGGCTGAGGCAGGAGAATTGCCTGAACCCAGGAGGCGGAGGTAGCGGTGAGCTGAGATCGCGCCATTGCACTCCAGCCTGGGTAACAAGAGCGAAACTCCGTCTCAAAAAAAAAAAAAAAAAGAAAGAAAGAGAAGTCCTGCGTGGATGCCTGAGTGCCGTCACTTCCCCCAGAGGCACGGTGCAGATGCATCAAATCGAAATATAAATCATCACACCCTGTTACGGGTCTCATACACAGTTTCTTTTAATAAAATATGCAAATATTTTGCAGTAAATTGATTTCCCAGTTTCATTCTCTTATCTCCATATTTATTATTCATGATTCCTCCACTCCTCACTTGAAGAAGCATGGGGTAGTGGGGATAAATCTAGAATGTAGAGTTTGCTTGCTTTCCTACGGTTATTATTAGCACAGCGTTATAGTCCCAGGAGTAAAAGGTACATGTAAATATGACTCCCAGTCTCAACTCAACTAAGAACAAAATGCAAGAAAGTCTTCATTGATCTAAATGTATGCACTCAAACTTCCTGTCAAACTTCCATAAAAGTGTGACTTTGCTGAGGAAAATGATGATGGCTTAAGTTACGACTGCGTGGATACTGCTGTTTTCACTTGTTAAAAGCACATGCAGTATGTCTCAGTCAGGAACTTGGAGAAATAGAAAAATCTAAGGAACTTTTTACTACTGGACTAGAGGGCTCTTTAAAATACATGTATATGTATATGTATATTATATGTATGAAGGATATTCATCGTGTATCAGATATTCATTGTTTTGAGACTGGAACCCAAATGTTCCAGTCTCAAAACAACGTCCCATTAAAAGCAGGGAAATCCAAACAGGAATTTTGACCACTATTCACATAAGCGGTAGCAACTCTTAATAAAACCAACTGTCTTCTCCTTTCTTCTGACACTCTGCCATTCCTGGGAGCTTTTCCCTCTCCAGCCCCAGTAGACTCTTCCCTCTTCCTTGCCCCCTTCTGGCCTCCTTGCTCTGGGTCTCTATACTCCATCATCATACCCTACTGTTGCAGCCTCTCAGCAGCCCATATGTCCGAGGGCATCAGCCCTACTGGGTTTGGTCTTTTCTGACTTCCCCCACTGTAGTGGATTTGAGGGATACTGTGTCTGATCAGGAGAAAAGATATAACCATGAGGTGGCAGTTGTATACAACGGACTTTATTTGGGTGCCACTTGACAGGTTTGCATGCAAGAAAAGTTGATCACAGCATGACGCTGTCCAGGGGCCACCACCCAGAAGGGTAAGGGAGAGCAAAGGGAAGAAGGAGGGCCAGGGAACTCCTGGGGGAGAGGGAGATTGGAGAGAATCTTACATGTCTAGGTGGTGTTATTCAGCAGCCCGGAGGGCAGTCTGGGTCAGAGAGCTGAAATTTAGGGATCTTTACGGCTACAAGGTTTATCTTACCTACGGTTAGCAGATGTTGGGCACAGTTTTGTAGGGTATGCAAATAATGCTCACTCTAATCAGCTAAAAATTTGCTCATTTGGGCTGTCGAAAATAATCGGATGTCTACAAGTTTGAGTCTAGGGTCTTTGAGCCACGTGACTGCAACCCCATTCACATCTGACAGTGCTGGCTGTTGGTTGGGATGCCTCAGTGTCCTCAGTTGGTTGGGATGGTGTCTTGTCCTCCACTAGGCTAGACCAGACTTCTTTGTATGTTGGCAGAAAGGCCCTAAGAGGGCAAAGTCAAATGTGCAAGCATTTATTGTCTCCACTTACATCATATTTGCTGTTGTTTCATTGGCCAAAGTCATACAGCCTAGACAAGACTAAAGGCAGGAGGGGACTATGTCCAGGCCTGGAGACCTGGGGTGGACTCATCTGGAGCCATTCCTATGACATAGACAAAGATCAGAACCCCTAAGCTGCAGCCACAATACATTTTTTTCTATGGTTTCAACTTTCCTGCCTACTGGAAGAAAACATTTTCAACCTGGAGGCCAATAAGAAAGTTACTTTTTCTGATAAAGAGTTCCCTCCAAAGCAGATCCTGGTGAAACAACTTTGGTGCAGGTAGCTTACTTGGGAGAGAATTCTAGGAAGTAAAAGTGAAGAAGCAGGGAAAATCAGACAGGGAAAGGAGGAAACCCAATAAGCACGTGCTAAGGAGTGGGTTACCCCTGGGAGAATCTGGACCTGCATGCTGCTGGGGACCCTCTGAGAAGCCACGTGGGCAGGCCTCAGAATTGTCCATCAGGGAAGGGTTAGGCTGGAGAATTCATTCACTGCTTTTGAGATAATGGGGAAAGCACTAAGGGAGAAAAAGTTGAGCCACTTTTGAGATAATGAGGAAAGCACTAAGGGAGAAAAAGAGAATCTCAGGTACTTAGGTGGGAAGCTATCAGTGGGCTAGAAACAGTCCACCCCAGCTGCAAGTGATCCAGTGGGCTCAGGCCATCGATGCTACAAAGAGACAAGAAAAGTCCCTCTTATCATCAAAATGCAAGTGCAACCTACCCAACACACACAGAGAACACAGAGCTCAAGAGCAGAGGGAGAGAGTATCGAGTGACAGAAAATCCACATAATCATCACTGGGTATTCTACTGAGCAGGCAAACCACCAGCCTCACCAGTAAGAGATAATTAGTACTGAAAGTAAACTTTGAGCAATCTAGAGACAGATACGTTTTCCAAAATAGATAAGGATCTATTTGCAGAAAGTGGTGTCCTTCCTGGTATTCTTATTGCAGAACAAAATCTGCTTGGGATACAGAAAGTTCTCACCTATTTCTTGGCAAGAGCAGAACAGAAAGCTAGTAACAGAATTCTATGTAGTATATCTGTGGCTGGTTGTGGGTAATGATGCTTAAGTTAACCGTATGGTTAACTATATGTACCATACTTCATTGATCTAAAAAGAAATTTCTTCACATTTAACATTTTTGGAATCAGGATGCATCTTACAATTATAGCTGGCAGAATTTTTCCTTCCCTAATCTGTAAAATATTGGTGCACTTTAGTATCTTAGAGATGATGAACTATGGGAGTTCAGAGCATGGATCAACCAGGTTGGAATAATCCTTTTATTGACTATTTATTTAAACTCTCAAATTAAAAAATTTTTCCAAACCACAGTTAGGGAGAGATCCTTAAACCAAGCAGTCCCCTCCTGCCTTTTCCAGTTAAAATTCTGAGGTCCCAAGGAGATACACAGAGAAGTTCTGCAGTCTTTCTTACAAAACTTTGCTTAAAGCTCCTACTTTTGTATGGGTAGCTCAGGCTATCTTTTATTATTCAAGATGTTAACTTTTCAAAGAATTTTTACATCTATCGGAAAGAGTAAATGCTATAAAATCTAAAACGAATGCAGGGAAAATGACAGTACTCTGGTAAGGGGAACTCGATCTTCACCAAGTTCCCTGGGTATTCTACCAAGCAGGCAAATCAGCAGCATCACCAGTGAGAGAGAATTAGTACTGAAAAGATTAGTACTGAAGACTGGGTTCCACTGCACACAACAGAAAGCCCAGAGTGATCCAAATTAAATAAGTTAGAGGTTCACTTCTCCATGTGAAAGAAGGCTGGAAGGAGGCAATTCCAGGCTGTGAAGGAGAATTCGATAGTCAGCAGGGATCCAGGCTCCTTCTTTCTTACCCAACCTCCAAGCACCTTGTTTCCATTCTGTTTCCTCATGATCCACCATGACTACTGGAGCTTCAACCATCTCGTCTGCATCCCAGACGGAAGGAAACAAGAAAGGCTGAGAGCAAGCAGGACCCCTTCTACAACCACTTTCAGAAAGACTCCCCAGAAGCTCCGCCCAGCAACTCCCACATGCCTCTCATTGGCTAGAATTCAGTCACATGACAAGCTCCCTCGCAAGGTGGGCTGGGAAGTGTAATCGTCCAGCAGGGCGCCATGTTGCCCCTTGGTGTAGGGTTATTAAGGGAGGACCAAGGAGAAGGCGTTAGGCAGGCAGCTCGCAATCCAGAGGCCAGAAAGATTTTCTGGGGCTAAACGAGAAAGTGGGGTGAGGAAGAGTTCAGAAAACTGCAGAGGAGACGGTAGAGGACCCTTGGCAGGGAGGTGCCTTGGCAGCTGTGTTTAGAACTTGGTGGGAGGCCTGGAGGCCTGGATCCCAGCCCTGAGTCTGACACCACTGGCCTCGGAGGCTACTCAGGAGCCATGCAGGATACGAGGGAGGGCCAAGGTCCCCATCTCCGCAGCGGGAGAAGGTCCCCGCTAGGTGAGGGCAGAGTGCCTGCGCTGCTTTCTTCTCCGGGAGCAAACGCGGGCTCCAGCCTCTGTGGCCAGGCCTCTTGCTCCCATTAGCACCCCGGGGCCGCGGAGGCGAGTGGGCCTGGTTATTAATGGACTTTCCAGGCGGGAGTTCCAGAGTGGGCCTTGTTCATGGTCACTGGTGGTCTCTGAGTCCCACCAGCTCCGCGGGAATCCGGGCCGTGGTGAAATGTTCTTAAAAGAAGAAAATTACCCAGAAAGCGACTCCCAAAGAAAAGTCAGCTTTAAAAAAGTTTGTGCGTGTTGCAAAGCATTATCTTTAAGTCCTCCAGCTAGGCTAAAAGCCTATCCCATTCCTCCCTGGGATTTCTAGTGAATTAATAATGCTGCTGATGAATATTCAAAAGTAGACAGCTATTGTGCCTCCAAGCACATAATTAATTATTCATTACACATTTTTATTCACTGAATTAAAAAACACAGGGTGCTCTGGGAAATGAAGTGTACTTCACTGCAGGAGCATGAAATTCCACACTGCCCCTTTAAGGACTATTATTCTCTATTTGTGGTTGCCAAGCAACATAAATGCTGGGCAATTAGATCATGGGTTGTCCCTGAAGACTGATGGGATAATAAGCGGTAGTTAAGTATTAAGTTGACCCAGCGAAGGTCCCATATGAATAAACCCGGGTAGGACCACAGCTGGTGTCTTTTAAATGAAACTTTTACATTAATACCGTACAAAAGGTGATTCTGTTCCAGGAGCGTGCATCGGCAAAACTTGCTTGTCTGCAAATCCCGCACAGGTTAAATGTGCTTTTCCTCCGATGCGACTTGCGACTGTACTTGAGAGGTTGTGCAAGGAGAGCACTGTCCGCTCCCAAGTGGGGCAGCAGCCTGCCTCCAGGGACCAACTTGGTGAAGACATCGGTCTTCAGCCGCAGCCTCCCAAAGAAATGCATGAGTTGAGGGACTTCCAGGGAGGGTGCAGGTGGAAGTGATGAAAACTGAGCTTCTCTGCTGGCGGAGTTGAAGTCAGAGCAAAGGCCAGCCCTGCCAGAAAGGCCCGGCTGAGAAGAGTACTGGTTGCTCCCTGCTCAAGGCGGCTCTCTCATCCTGGATCCCAGTCCCAGAAGGGCCTTCTGCCCTTGAACCCAGTGCAGTGTTCTGACAGCCCAGGCCTGGAGCTCCGGGTCTATGCAGCTGCCTGTCTCCTAGACTTCAGACCCCTCAGGGACAAAATTCAGGTCGTAATTATGTCTGTACCTTCAGAGTCCGGCACACAGTCAGCCCTCAACAAATATTAATAAATAAGAATTTGGGACACTTAATGGTGTGAGTTGCCTGAAGGTGAAAGTAAAGGAAAATAAATGAAAAGTTTGGGACACTTTATTAGTCATGCCGTTTGGTTATAAAGCAAAGCTTAGACTATTGATTGCAGTTAGCTGTTTCTTTTTTTTTTTTTTTTTATTGCATTTTAGGTTTTGCGGTACATGTGCAGAGCATGCAATACAGTTGCATAGGTACACACATTGCAGTGTGTTTTGTTTGCTTTCTCCCCTTCACCCACATTTGGTATTTCTCCCCTGGCAATCCCTCCCCACCTCCCCCTCCCACTGGCCCTCCCCTTTCCCCCCTATAGACCCCAGTGTTTAGTACTCCCCTCTCTGTGTCCATGTGTTCTCATTTTTCATCACCCGCCTATGAGTGAGAATATGTGGTGTTTCATTTTCTGTTCTTGTGTCAGTTTGCTGAGAATGATGTTCTCCAGATTCATCCATGTCCCTACAAACGACACGAACTCATCATTTCTGATTGCTGCATAATATTCCATGGTGTATATGTGCCACATTTTCCCAATCCAGTCTATCATCGATGGGCATTTGGGTTGATTCCAGGTCTTTGCTATTGTAAACAGTGCTGCAATGAACATTCATGTGCATGTGTCCTTGTAGTAGAACGATTTATAGACCTTTGGATATATACCCAGTAATGGGATTGCTGGGTCAAATGGAATTTCTATTTCTAAGGCCTTGAGGAATCGCCACACCATCTTCCACAATGGTTGGACTAATTTACACTCCCACCAACAGTGTAAGAGTGTTCCTTTTTCTCCACATCCTCTCCAGCATCTGTTGTCTCCAGATTTTTTAATGATCGCCATTCTAACTGGCGTGAGATGGTATCTCAATGTGGTTTTGATTTGCATCTCTCTGATGACCAGTGACTATGAGCATTTTTTCATATGATTGTTGGCCTCATATATGTCTTCTTTCGTAAAGTGTCTGTTCATATCCTTTGCCCACTTTTGAATGGGGCAGTTAGCTGTTTCTTTACAGTCTCTGGTGTTTGCAAATCTCTTGGCACTTTTCTTAAATGCTCCTGAGTGCTGCCAGCAGGAATGCCGTGTACAGTGGTACAGGATGTGCACTGCACGACTGGCCAAGGGAGTGTGATTGGAGCCTGAAATCAAGACTTTGGTCCAAGTCATATGCTTTTCCAGAGTGGCCACCTTTTCTCAGCTCTCACAAAGACATTGAATGGGCTGAGAGCAGCTCTGGCTATCATTGGAATATGGGTGGCAGGAGGGGACAGCTGGCTCTGAGGGAGTGGAGCCAGATGTTCTGCTCAGGAAAAAGGAGTTGTCAACTGGGGCAGGCAGAGTGCAGGGCCCAGAAGGTTGTGGCCTTCACCAGTATGATACAGGAAAAAAGTCCCCAGGTAGAGCCTGCTTTCTGCCCTCTCCCAGCCTCTGGTATGCGGCTGTGTACACCCCAAAGGCAAGTCCCCAGGTTATCCTCACTGTTGATGTAGGGACATGGAGAGAAAGTCTGAGGTGCCAGCAGTGAGAACTGGCAAGATAGAAACCAGAACATTTTTATTCGTGTGATTCTCAAAGCAACCCTATGAAGTGCGTATCCATATTTGCAGATTAGGAGACTGAGGCTTAGAGAGTTTAAACAACCTGTCCCATCACAGAGCTGGAGGGAAACCAGGGTTTCAACCCAGACAGGGTGGCTGCACAGCACATGCTCTTCAGCAGGGCTTGTCTTGAAAATACTTAACAATCAGGAAAGTATTAGAACAGATACCTGCCTTAGGGCTAGAGCAGGGACCTGGAGGTCCCTGCAGGTTCTTAACCCCTCAGCTGCTGAATTATCTAATGGTCAAGAGAAAAGGGGAGGGCCCTCTCAGGATCAGGCAGTGGCTGTTTACAAATTGGAATGCAAACATTTTAGTGTTTTGACAACTGGTACATCATGCAGGTGCCTACCTGCGAAATGTCAGCCTTCCTCAAGGTTCCCTGAGTCTGAAAGAAGCATAACAGAGGTGGCCAGAAGCAGAGTCCTGAGCAGGGAGCAGAGTCTGGAGACAGCAGTTGCAGATGAGGCAGCAGGAAATGAGGGGGGTGGGGAACTTCCGGCAACCGGCTTTTCAAGAACGGAACCGGGCCCCCCAGCTCAGGTTGAGAACTGAAACTTACTGATGGGTAATTGAAAAAGAGAAAACAAGGCTGATGATGGCGAGACCAGGTCCTGGACCCGGCACCCCTGCTGACCCGGCACCCTTGAACACGTCTCCCACCCCCTTCCCAGTAAACAAAGGATTTAGGCTAGAAAATCTCCTAGGAATGCTCCAACAATAACATTTTATGATTCCATGTTTCGAACAAATGAAAACACCATTGAAGGAAAAGGAAAAATAAAAACATCTGCACTTTTTGCCATTGAGATTTTGTGTTGCTGGCGTTTTTTTAAGCTTAGAATGTCCTGTGATCCCTGCTGGTGACAGGAGATGATGGTTTTATTGCAGTTGTAGATCATTAATTTTGTAGACAAAAATGTGAAAACACAGCTTATCTCTGTCTGCAGACACTTTGCTATGCCAGAGCATGAAACAGTTCTCAGTTGAAGATAAAGAACTGCTGTCTAGAGTTTTGTGATACGAAGCAGGGAAGACAATTCCCCCCAAGCTAAGAGGGCTCCATGTTAGACATGAGAGATATAGCTGCAGTAGTCTCTAGGTAAGGACTGAAGTGTGTCAGGCAGGAATGTGGGGGTGGGGAGGGCTGCTGGAGAAGCTCCTTCCAGGTCAGAATACCCTACTCTGCTACACTTCCACCCCAGTCCACCCAAGCTGCCCTGATGTATGGAGACTCTCTCACAGCTACTTGCTAGGGCTATCACCATGATTTTCTTTCTTCCTGTATGCTTTTCTTGAGAGTCAGAGTGTTTATTTTGTGTTTATTCTCTGAGCTGCTAGCACAGTGCCTAGACAGTGAACACTGGATAAAGGTTTGATAAATGATGGGGTGAGATGGATAGATGATGGACGGACGGATGGATGGATGGATGGATGGATGGACAGCAATCCAGAGATTCTCAATGGCTCCTCTCTCCCCATTTTCAAGAGTCAGCATTTGCAAATTTAGTAAATCTGCTTACTATAAGGTTTGTACTTGCAGATGTCCTCCAGGTCTTCTGTACTTCTAAATCCGAGCCCTTAGAAGTAAATGCTGGCAAGACTTTTCAGTATAGCAAGGTGAGGAGCAATGATAAACTCAGCAATGTCAAAAACAGCCATTGCAGGCTGGGTGCGGTGGCTCATGCACTGTAATCCTAGCACTTTGAGAGGTTGAGGTGGGCAGTTCAGTTGAGGTCAGGAGTTCAAGAGTAGCCTGGCCAAGATGGTGAAACTCTGTCTCTACTAAAAATACAAAACACACACACACACTCACAAAAGTTAGCCAGGTGTGGTGGCGTGTGCCTGTAGTGATAGCTACTCTGGAGGCTGAGACAGGAGAATCGCTTGAACCCGGGAGGCAGAGGTTGCAGTGAGATGAGATCACATCTCTGCATTCCAGCCTGGGTGATAGAGTGAAGCTCCATCTCAAAACAAAACAAAACGAAACAAAAAACATCCATTTCAGAAACCTGTAAATCACACCAAATGGAAAAGTGGTTATTCAGATAAGGAAAGTGGAAGTAAGGAGCATTCTTGCCTGGGGCTGCTCCCATCTCCCACCCCTGACTTGGTCTCCCAAGGCCAGTCAAGTCATGACCAGTAGTTTTGATGCCAGAGGGGGCTGACTTGATTGGAGCGGAGCAGTGAAAAAACGCAGTGGCATTGTCAGGAATAGTAGCAAGCTCAGTGGCAAATGAGTAGGAATGATCATTCAGCTAGCCTGGAATTGAGGTTCTGAATGGGGCAAGCACAGACCAGCAGAGTAGCCAGAAACTTCACAGGGAGATGTAGGAAATGAGACAACAATAGGGAGCCTTGATAAACTCTTGACATATCCAAGCAAGGGAGACCTGAGAAGACCCAAGCTATCCAGACTGACTGTGAACATGCACATGTATGCTAAGGAGATACGAAAGAAAAAACACAATGCAGATTGAACTTTGAACACGTTACCTGCACACACTGATATATCAGCAGAAGATGGAAACCTTACTTGCCCAAGGTGGATTAGCACAGCATTGGCAATCATTTGCTGACTAGCACTCTGGACAGACACCAGGGAAGTCCTACAGACCCAGGCTTAAAAACAAACAAAACAAAGAACTTTTAAAAACTGAATGGAGACATCTGCAGCTGCCTTCTGCAATAAAATAGAAACTGCAGATTTTGTTCAGGAAAATTATTAAACAGCAATCAAACAGCTACAACAACCACCTTGGATCAGAATCTGGAATTACTATAATATATAATCTTAAAGTATTTCATTTTTAATAGGAAATTATGAGATCTGCAAAGAAATAAGAAAGCATGATAAGAAAGGAGAAGGAGGCACCTTGGGAGTCCGAAGCAGGTGGATCACCTGAAGTCAGGAGTTTGAGACTGCCCTGACCAACATGGTGAAACCCTGTCTCTACTAAAAATACAAAAATTAGCTGGACATGGTGGCACATGCCTGTGATCCCAGATACTCGGGAGGCCGAGGCAGAAGAATCGCTTTAACCCAGGAGACGGAGGTTGCAGTAAGCCTATATCGCACCACTGCCCTCCAGCCTGGGCTACAGAGTGAGACTCCATCTAAAAAAAACAGAAAAAAAAGAAAGAAAGGAGAAGGAGGAAGCAGTCAGTAGAAATTTTGTCTAAGGAGGGTCCAGCTGTTAGAATTAGAAGACAAGAACACCAAAGTACCTCCTGTAAATATGTTTTTTTACAAAAACAAAAACTACAGGTAACTGTCATTTAAAAACTTAAGAGAAAGTATGACCACAGTACTTCAACAAACAGTGACTATCTACAGAGATATAAACTACTAAAAATAACCTGATAAAAATTCTGAAAATGAAAAGTACAATAATGAAAATGAAAAAAACTGTACGAGGGACTCAACACCAGAATTGAAATGGCCAGGAGACAGAATTAACAAACTTGAAAATGCATTATAAAAATTATCCAATCTGAAAAAGACGGGGGGAAAGAATATAGAAAAATGAACAGAACCCTGAAGAACCCTGGGACATTGAGTGGACCAATGTATAAGAAATGGGAGTTCCAGGAGAGCAGAGAGAGAGAAAATAGACAATGTAGGAAAAACCAGCTCAGCTTCTCCTTCTATAGTCTCGCAACACAGAATGCTTCTGTGGCCCCATATGTGTTTGGGTTTATCTCCACACACCAAGCAAGTAATCCTGCAGTGGACACCAGCTGAGTGTTCCCTAATTTAATTTTGTTCTAACAGTGTCTATCTGGGGATAGCATTAGATCCCACAGATTAAGAGCTCTATCTCCAAGGCTGCCCCCACTTCAGATACCAGTAGCAAGCACAGGTTGTGGCATGAGCTTCTGACCAACCAACTATAAATTGAGGGTTCCCCTGAACCCTTCCTCAGGTTCAATTAACTTGCTAGAATGGCTCACGAAATTCAGAAATACTTTATTTACATTTACTGATTTATCATTAAGGTAATTACAAAGGATACTAGTAACAGCCAGATGGAAGAGATGCATAGGGTGAGATATGGGAGAAGGAGCATGGAGTTTCCATGCTCTCTCCAGTCATGTCAACACCAGGAATTGCCACGTGTTCAGCTATCTAGAAGTTTTCCAAACCCAGTCCTTTTGGGTTTTTATGGAAACCTTATTACATAGGCATCATCAATTAAATCATTGGCCATTGGTGATTAGCTTAACCTTTAGTCCCTCTCCCTATTCTAGAGGCTAGAGGGGTGAGACTGAAATTCCTGACCCTCTAATCATGCCTTGTTTTTTTCTGTCACCAGCCCCAATGCTAAAGACACCTGGGACTTCCAGCCATCTGTCATTAGTATACAAAAGACACATTACTCCAGAGATTCCAAGGGCTTTAGGAGTTGTATGTCAGGAAGTGAGAAGACCAATTAATATTTCACAATACCATCCAAAAAGAGAGAGAATTATAATGAAATAATGGCAAATATTTCCCAAATTTGATGAAAAACATGATATATTCTAGAAGCTTAATGAACCATAAGTAGAATAAACACAGAGGTCTACCCTAGACTTATCAAAATGCAATCGTATAAAGAGAAAATCTTGAAAGCAGCAAGAGAAAAATAACTCATCACTTACAAGGGGGAACAGCAATATGATTAATGGTTGCCTCTTTATCATGAACAAGGGAAGCCCAAGGACAGTGCAGTAACATATTCAAAGTGCTAAAGGGGGAAAAAAAAACTGTCAACTAAGAATTTTATATCCACTAAAAGTACCCCTCAAAGAATAAAAGTGAAACAGAAACATTCTCAAACAAAAAGCAACTACATAATTTGTTGCTAGCAGACCTGCGTTACAAGAAACACTAAAGGAAGCCCTTTAGGCTACAAAAAAATAACAACAGACCTGTGTTCATACAAAGAAATGAAAAGCACCAAAAAAAGGTAAATATATAAATAATATAAAAGACTATATTTATTTTTCCTTTAAAAGATGTAAAATTGTAGAAAATAATATAACACTGTATTGCTGGTCTTATAACACATATACATATATATGCATATAGGATGGAGGAGGAAACAGACCTATATTGGAGCAAAGATTATGTATTTTACATGAATTAAATTAGTATGAATCTGAAGCATATTGTGATAAATTAAGAAGCATTTTGTAATCCCAGGTCAATCACTGAAGGAAAAAAAAGTAATAAACTTAAAAAGTTTTAAGCCAAGAAATAAATTAGTATGCTAAAAATTACCTATTTAACACAAAATAAGTAGAAAGAAGAAAGGAACGGGACACAGAGAAAACAAAAAGCAATATAAAACATGAATTCAATCACATCAATAATGAAATTAAATATAATGGATAAAACACTTCAATCAAAAGGCAGAAATTATCAGACTGAATTTTATTTCAATCCAACAGTATAGTATATATGAGAAATTTCTTCTAAAAAAATGAAAATCAAAACCACAAAGAGATACCATCTCATGCCGGTTAGAACGGCGATCATTAAAAGTCAGAAAACAACAGATGCTGGAGAGAATGTGAAGAAATGGAAATGCTTTTACACTGTTGGTGGGAGTGTAAATTAGTTCAACCATTGCAGAAGACAGTGTGGCGATTCCTCAAGGATACAGAATAAGAAATACCCTTTGACCCAGCAATCCCGTTACTGGGTATATAGCCAAAGGATTATACATCAACCTACTGTGAAGACACATGCACATGTATGTTTATTGCAGCACTGTTCAAAATAGCAAAGACTTGGAACCAACCCAAATGACCATCAATGATAGATTGGATACAGAAAATGTGGCACATATAAACCATGGAATACTATGTAGCCATAAAAAAATGAGTTCATGTCCTGTTCAGGGACATGGATGAAACTGGAAACCATCATTCTCAGCAAACTAACACAAGAACAGAAAACCAAACACCGCATGTTCTCACTCATAAATGAGAGTTGAACAGTGAGAACACAGGGACACAGAGAGGGGAACATCACACATAGAATTAGAAGCAATACCTAATGTAGATGACAGGTTGATGGGTGCAGCCAACCACCATGGCACATGTATACCTATGTAACAAACCTGCATGTTCTGTACATGTATCCCAGAACTTCAAGTATAAGAAACACACACATACACACACACACACACACACACACACACAAATAGGTTGAAAGGAAAGGATAGAAAAAGATATAGCCTGCAAGCAACAAACTTATAATAGAGCTAGAGTGCCTGTATCAACGCAAGACAAAGAGATAAACAGGGACATTTTGTAATGATTAATAGGATCAACTTATCAATAAAACATAACAATTATAAATATATAGAGACCTAATGAAAGAGACCCAAAAGGAATGAAGCGATAATGAACAAAATCAGGCCAGGTGCAGTGGTTCATGCCTGCAATCCCAGCAATTTGGGAGGCCAAGGCAGGAGGATCACTTCAGCCCAGAAGTTCAAGACCAGCCAGGGCAACATAGGGAGACACATCTCTACAAAATGAAAAATAAATTAGCTAGGCATGGTAGTGCACATCTGTTGTCTCAGCTACTCAGAAGCTGAAGCAGGAGGATTGCTTGAGCCCAGGAGGTCAAGGCTGTAGTGAACCATGTTGTGCCACTGTCCTCCAGCCTGGGTGACAGAGTGAGACCCCATGTGAAAAAAAAAAGGATGATCACAGCAACATTATTTACAATAGCCAAGAGGTGGAAGCAATCTAAACATCCATCAGTAGATGGAGGCATAAAGAAAATATGGTGTATACATATAATGGAATATTATCCAGCCTTAACAAGAAGGAAATCCTGTCACATGCTACTACACAGATTAACCTGGCAGATATTATGGTAAGTAAAATAAGCCAGTCACAAGAAATCAAATGCTATACGATATTCTAATATTTATATATATTATATATGTACTTATGTGACACATCTAAAGTAGTCAATCAAACTCACAGACCAAAACAGAATGGCGGTTTCCAAAAGCTAGAGGAAGAATATAGAAGCTATTGTTCAATTAATACAGAATTTCAGTTTCATTTTTCCGTTTTGTTCATTTTGTTTTAATATTTTAGTAGAGATGGGGTTTTATCATGTTGGCTAGGATGATCTCGATCTCCTGACCTCATGTTTTGCCCGCCTTGGCCTCCCAAAGTGCTGGGATTACAGGCGTGAGCCACTGTGCCTGGCCAGAATTTCAGTTTTGTAAAATGGAAAGATTCTAGAGATCTGTTGTATAACAAGTTAATACACTTAACACTTTTAAACTATACACTTAAAAATGGTGAAAATGGGCCGGGCATGGTGGCTCACACCTGTAATCCCAGCAATTTGGGAGGCCGAGGCGGATGGATCACCTGGGGTCAGGAGTTTGAGACCAGCCTGGCCAACATGGTGAAACCCCATCTCTACTTATAATACAAAGATTAGCTGGGTGTGGTGGCACATGCCTGTAATTTCAGCTACCCAGGATGCTGAGGCAAGAGAATCGTTTGAACCTGGGAGGCAGAGGTTGCAGTGAGCTAAGATGGATTGCATCATTGCATCCCACCGTGGGCAACAAGCAAAACTTCATCTCAAAATTTAAAAAAAAGGTGAAAATGGAAAAATGTATGTTTTTTAACCATAATTAAAAATTTTATATTCCAGAAAGGGAAATGGGAAGTAAAATTTTTAAAATAATTAACAAATAATAAAAATTAAAGAAAGTGAAGGGACAATTTGATAATCGTAATTGGAAGTGTCAGTACCCCACTATTAATAACCAATAAATAATAGAATAACTAGACAAATCAGCAAGAATATAGGAAATAATACTATCCATTAATTTGTTCTAACCAACATCTATAGGATACTCACTTGATGAGGCAGAATACACATTCTTTTCAAGCACACTTGGAAAATTCTCAAGGGTAGATTGTATTCTAAGCAATAAAACAAGTCTCAATAAATTGTAAAGAATTGAAATCATACAAAGTATGCTCTCTCATTACAATGGAGTTAAATTAGAAATTAACAACAGAAAGAAATTTGAGAATTCTCTAAATATTTGGAAATTAAACATCACACTTCAAAATAACTCATGGGTCAAAGAAAAAAATCACAAGGAAAATTAGAAAGTATTTTAACTAAATGAACACAAAAATAAAACATATGAAAATAAACTGGGCACAGTGGCTCACACCTGTAACCTGAACGCTTTGGGACGAAGCAAGTAGATTGCTTGAGGTCCAAAGCTGAAGCCGCCTGGTCAGCACGGTGAAGTCCCCTCTCTACAAAAATTCCCAGGCATGCTGACAAGCCTGGGGGCCCAGTTACTCAGGAGCCTGAGGTAGGAGAATCACTTGAACCCAGGAGGCCGTGTTTGCTGAGAGCAGAGATTGGGCCACTGCACGCCTGCCCGGGTGACAGAGCAAGATCCTATCTCAAAAAAAAGGAAAAGAAAGACAGAAAGAGAGAGAGAAGGAAAGAAAGAGAGAGAGAGAGAAAAAAAAAAAGAAAAGAAGAGAAAGAAAGAAAATGCATGGGGCCTGGAATGGTGGCCTGTAATCTCCCCACTTTGAGAGGCTGAGGAGAGTGGATCACTTGAGGTCAGGAGTTCAAAACCAGAATGGCCAACATGGTAAAACCTGTCTCTACCAAAAATACAAAAATTAACTGGACACAGTGGCACACGCATGTAATCCCAGCTACTGGGGAGGCTGAGACATGAGAATCGCTTGAACCCAGGAGGGAGAGGTTGCACTGAGCTGAGATGGCACCACTATACTTTAGCCTGGGTAACAGAGTGAGACCCTGTCTCAAAACAAAACAAAACAAAAACAAAAACAAAAAAAATCAGACAATTTATGGTATGCACTAAAGCAGTGCTTAGAGGAAAATATACAGTTTTAAACATTTATATTATTAAAATGATATCAAATTATTAAATCAATTTTCCAGCTTCAGAAACTAAAAAAAGGCAAACTAAACTCAAATCCAATGAAATCAAAAGCAGTAAAACAATAAAGAAAAAAAAATCAATGAAACCAAAAGTTAACACCTTTAAAAGATCAGCAAAGTTTACAAATCTTTAGCTAGACTGATCAAGACAGAAAGAAGACAAATTACCAAGGTCAGAAATGAAAGCATGGACATCACTGCCAAACAGAAGCTTAAAAAGATTATGGGAAAAACTGTGAACAACTTTATGCCAATAAATTAGGCAATTAGGTGAAATTGATAAATTCCTAGAAAAACATAAATTACCAAAACTGACCCAAAAAGGCAGAAAATCTAAATATCTACAGTTACTGTGATGGTAAATTTTATGTGTTAACTTGACCAGGCTAAGGGATACCCAGGTAGCTGGCAAAACATTATTTCTGAGTGTGTCTGTGAGGGTGTTTCCAGCATTTGAACCAGCAGACAGTTATGAAGATTGCTTTCATCAATGCGGGCCGACATCACCCAGTCTGCTAAAGCAGGAATGAAACAAAATGGCAGGGGAAGAGCAAATTATCTCTTCCTTCGGGAACTAGGATATCCATCTTCTATCACCCTTGGAAATCAGATCTCCAGGGATTTGGGTCTTCAGACTCAGGACTCAGACCAGGCAGCTCCCTAGTCCCCAGGTCTTCGCCTCTGACTAACACTCTACTGGTCTTCCTTCTTCACCCTCTTCAAGACAGCATATTGTAAGACCTCTTAGCCTCCACAATTGAGTGAGCAAATTCTCATGGTAAATCCCTGTTGTGTATGTACACATTTTCTATTTGTTCCATTTCCCTGGAGAGCTCATACAATTCATAAAACATGAATTTTAAAAAATAGTAATTTAAAAATCCTTCTACAAAGAGAAGCCCAGTCCTCAATGATGAATTCTATTAAGTATCTATATCTAAAGAAGAAATAATGCCAATCCTTTACAAACTTTCATTTTATAAAATGAGTCAGTGCCTTGATACCAATGTAAGACAAGATACCACAAGAAAGAAAAAAAAAACTACACATCAATATCCCTCATGAACATAAATGTAAGGTTTTTAAACAAAATATTAGCAAACCGAATACAACAATATATTAAAAGAATTATTCACCATGGCCAAGTGAGATTTGTCCCAGAAACACAAGGTTGGTTTAACATCTGAAAATCAATTACTGCAACACACCACATTCATAGAATAAAGGACAGAATATACATGATCATTTCAATAGATGCCGAAAAAATCTGACGAAACCTAACAGTCATAATAAAAATCTTTAGCATGGTAGGAACAGGAGGGGAAATCCTCAACTTGATAAAGGGCAGCTACAAAAAGCCTACAGCTAACATCGTATATAATAGTGAAATACTGAACACTTCCTCCCTAAAATCAGGAACAAGGCACGGATGTCCATCCTTACCACTTCTATTCAACATTGTACTGTCAGTTCCAGCCAGTTCAGTCAGGCAAGGAAAATAAATAAAAGGTATCTAAATTGGAAGCAAAGTAAAACTGTTTATGCACAGATGACACAATCCTATAAGGAGAAAAACCTAAGGAATCACACATGCACATACACACGCACTCACACACACATCTAAATAAATGAGAAATTCCCAGTGATCCACATTCTTACTGTGGGCTCCTATAACCCTAGACACAAGACAACTCCTCAACCCTTGTGTGTCTTGAGATCCCCACAGGGAGCTCCTAGAGACCAGATAATGGCATTGCTTCAGAGAGAAAGCTCATTCTGGCTTCCACACACACTCTTGAGTTTTGAGCAGTTGCAGCAGGGGACAATTTTGAGAGCTCAGCCCCTACCACACTGCATCCTGACCTGGGCACCAACAGCCCCTGCATCTTTACATCCTGGGAGCCCCACTAACATCACATCCCCCGTGTTGTCCCAGAGGGCTGCACTGGCATGATGCCAGTTGAACCCAGCAAAGTGACAAGATCCCTAGCTCCCTAGCACACACAGTGTCCTGCACTCCAGGGAATGGGCATTGCAGTACTCCGGGAAGACTGCCCTAGGACAATGAAAGCCAAAATATGTACTCCTCAAAGCATGAAACCCACCTACCTGGGCCCCTACTACTGACGGCAACCCTTAGTTCACCAGCAGCGGGGCTACAGCAAGCTTCCATGCTCCCTGAGGACTCTCCCAGCCTCCAGTTGCCTCTGCTGCTGCCAGCAGAATCCAAAGTGCTTGCCACTGGCAGCAACATGGCCGCCACACCCGTGAATGTGCCTTGAGGACTGGCTCTCCCCACTGTTGCCATTGCAGCCACCTCCATGAGGGGCCAAACCAAACAATCTTCAAATTCTAAGAGCTGCCTGCCTGCCTGCCTGCCTACCTGCCTGCCTGTAGCTGCTGCCAGTGACAGCAACCCCACACTCCCTAACAGCAGGTTCTCAGCATACTCGCATACACCCTGAGAATAGATGCGTTCTGCCCTCAGCCATCTCTGCTGCTATCATCCAAATACTCCACTATAGGGCCTGGGGACCTATCACCCTATCCTGCCCACCATGGCCTGCATTCATGCATACCACCAAGAAGCCTGAGGACAGGCCTGCCCCACCTGGAGCCCCTCACACAGCCTCATCACAGCCTTAATGCACAAGCATATTCCCGAAGGGCCTGGAATCAACTATCCCCACCTCCCACCACTGGCATCTGTGTACTTTTCCCAGAGGCTTGAGGACTGGCCCACCCAGCCTACCACTACCATCACAGCTGGAGGGCCTGGGGTCTGGCCTATCCAGACCATTACAATGACCACTAAGACAAGCACATACTGCCTGGGAGCCTGAGGGTTGTCCCACCACCACTACAGCCATCACCCATGCCACACATGCTGTCCAAGGGCCTGAGGACCCACTCACCCACCCTGCCCACTGCGGCCACTGCTGACACCTGAGTAAGCATCCTGGAGTTTCAAGACTTGGCCCACTTGGAAATGCTAAAACAGGTGATCTTGTACACCACCTGGAAGCACAAGAACGCGCACACTTAGCCTGCTGCTTTCACCACTGGTGACTGAGAAGTGGCCTACCAGGCATCCCTGTCCCCAGGAAAACCTCATCACAGCCTCTGCTAACAACCACAGCCTAAGCCACTGAGGAAATCACAGATACCATTGACACTGTTTAGAGCTGTGGAAATCATATGAAGATTACACTACTGCATGCACCCAGAAACAAAGCTAAAGTGCCCTCCTAAAGCAGCACTATATATACATCTTCTGAAAAACTTCTTCCCTATGAATGCCAACCCAAAAACTGGGAGAGGCAACTGTTGCACCAGATGTGCAGATATCAACATAAGAAGGCAAGAAACATGAAAAAGCAAGGAAATATAACACCTCCAAAGGAATACAATAATGCTCCAGCAATGGTGTTTATGAAAAACAGAACTATGGAATGCTGGAAAAAGAATTCAAAATAATGATATTAAAGAAGTTTATTGAGATACAAGAGAGCACAGAAAAACAATACAAAGAAATCAGAAAAAGCAATTTGGGATATGAATGAGAAATTCAACAAAGAGATTGCTTTCATAAAAAAGAACCAAACAAATCCTGGAACTGAATAATTCAATGAATAAAATAAAATTATCTGAGAGCTTTAACAATAGATTAGACTAAGCAGAAGAAAAGTCTTCAGAACTTGAAGACAGGTCTTTTGAAATAGCCCAGTCAGACAAAAAAGAAGAAAAAAAAGAATGAATTAAGCCTAGGTGACATCCATATGAGACTAGACTATGACACCATAAGGAGACTAGACATTCTAATTTTGAGTTCCAGAAGGTGAAGAGAAGCCCAAGGCATTGAAAACCTATTTAACAAATTAATAGCTGAAAACTTCTCAAGTTGAACAAGAGATTTAGATATCCACATACAGGAAGGTCAGCAATCCCCAAAAAGATGTAACCCAAAGAAGTGTTCTCCACAGCACATTACAGTCAAATTGTCAAAAGTCAAAGACAAAGAGAGAATTCTAAAATCAGCAAAAGAAAAGCATGTACTCACATGTAAGGAGTCCCCACCAAACTAATAGCAGAATTCTCAGGAGGAATCTTACAGGCCAAGCAGAGTAAGATGACAGAATGAGAGAATGAGATAATATATATTGAAACTGCTGGGGAAAAAAAAAAGACTGTTGAACAAGAATACTATACCCATGTAGTTGTTCTTCATAAATGAAGGAGAAATAAAAAAAAACTGAGGGAAAAAGCAAAAACTGAGGGAATTTGTAATTACTACACCGGTCCTACAGGAAATGTCTAAGGGAGCCCTATGGTTAGGACTGGTAGAGCAAACACACAAATGAGGAAGAGAAAGGACTCAAATATTACCACTACATAAAACAAAATAAATAAAAACAGAGAAAGAAAAGAACAAAGAAACAATTAACAAAGTAACTGGAATAAGTCCTCACACATCAATCATAACCTTGAATGTAAATGGATACATTTTCTACTTAAAAGATCTAAACAGGCTGAATAAAAGAAAAAAATGACCCCTACTTGGAGGACACTCCATGTGCTGTGAGAAGAATGTGTATTCTGCAGCTGTTGTATAAAATGTTCTGTAGATGTCTGTTACTGTTGATTTGATCTAAAGCACGGTTTAATCCAATGTTTCTCTTGTAGGCAATAGACACTATGTGTTGCCTACAAGAAACCTGCTTCCCCTATAAAGACACATATAGACTGAAAGTAAAGGGATGAAAAAAGATATTCCATGCAAATGAAAACCAAAAGTGAGCAGGAGTAGCTCTGGTTATGAGAGATAAAATAGACTTTGAGTCAAAAATAGTAAAAGAAAACAAAGGTCATTATATTATGATAAATGGATCAATTCAGCAAGAGGATATAACAATTCTAAATATATATGCACCCAACACCAGAACACCCAGATATATAAAGCAAATAATATTAGAAGTCTATCTCTCCCACCTGAGAGATAGACTTCAATAATAGCTGGGGACTTCAACATCTCACTCTCATCATTGGACAGATCATTAAGACACAAAGATAACAGAGAAACATTGGATTAAACTGGACTTTAGATCAAATCAACATAACAGACATCTACAGAACATTTTATCCAACAGCTGCAGAATACGCATTCTTCTCACAGCACATGGAGCATCCTCCCGAGTAGACCAACGTTAAGCTATAAAAACCAATCTCAATACATTTTTAAAAATTGAAATTATATCAAGTATCTTCTCAAGCCACAATAGAATAATTCTAGAAATCAACAACAAGAGGGACTTTTGAAACTATACAAATACATATCAATTAAACAACTTGCTTCTGAACAACTACTAGGTAAATAAAGAAAGTAAGAAGGAAATAAAAACATTTCTTGCAACAACTGAAAATGGAAACACAGTATCTGGAAACCTATTGAATACAGGAAAAGCAGTGCTAAGAAGGAAATTTATTGCAATAAACACCTACATCAAAAAAAATAAGAAGCCTCTAAATAAACAATATAACAACACACCTCAAGGATCTAGAAGAACAAGAACAAACCGAACTCAAAATTAGAAGAAAAGAAATAATAAAGATTAGAGCAGAACTAAATAAAATGGAGGCTAAAAAATACAAGTGTTCAATAAAGCGAAAATTTGGTTTTTTGGAAGGAAACAAAGTTGATAAACCACCTAGACTAAGAAAAAAGAGAGAAGACCCAAATGAACAAAATCAGAAATAAAAAAAAAGGAGACATTACAACTGACACCACAGAAATACAAAAGATCATCAGAGATTATTATGAACAACTATGCACGAGCTGGAAAACCTAGAGAAAAGGATAAATTCCTGGACACATACAACCTACCAAGACTGAATTAAAAAGAAACAGAAAACAGGAACACACCAATAATGAGTAACAGGCTTATATGTAATAAAAAGTCTCCCAACAAAGAAAAGCCCAGGAACAGATGGCTTTACTGCTGAATTTCATGAAATGCATAAAGAAGAACTAACACCTGTTTGCCTTTCCAACTAGTCCAAAAGGTGAAGAGGAAGGAATTCTCCCCAACTCATTCTATGAGGGCAGCATTACCCTGATACCAAGACCAGACGAGGACACAAAAAAAAAAAAAAAAACGCCGGGAGCGGTGGCTGACACGTGTAATCCCAGCACTTTGGGAGGCCGAGGCAGGTGGATCACGAGGTCAAGAGATCGAGACCATCCTGGTCAACATGGTGAAACCCCGTCTCTACTAAAAATACAAAAATTAGCTGGGCATGGTGGTGTGTGCCTGTAGTCCCAGCTACTTGGGAGGCTGAGGCAGGAGAATTGCTTGAACCCAGGAGGCGGAGGTTGCAGTGAGCCGAGATCGCGCCATTGCACTCCAGCCTGGGTAACAAGAGCAAAACTCTGTCTCAAAAAAAAAAAAATCGGAAAATTACAGACCAATACCTTTGACAAACATAGACACAAAATTCTCCAACAAAGTGCTAGGAAATAGAATCCAATAGTATATCAATATACCATGATCAACTGGGAATTGTCCCAGGCATGCAAGGATAGGTTCACATATGCAAGTTAATCAATAAACATGATATATAACATCAACAGAAGAAAGACAAAAAACATATGATTATCTCAATAGATGCAGAAAAAGCATTTGATAAAATTCAACATCTTCTCATGACAAAAAAAAAAACTCTCAACCAACTAGGCAGAGAAGAAACATACCTCAACATAAAGGCCCTGTATGACAAACCCACAGCTAACATCATACTAAATGGAAAAATGCTAAAAAACCTTTTATGTAAGAACTGGGAAAAAACAAATATGCCCACTTTTACCATCCCTATTCAACATGAAAGGAAAACCTTCCATGCCTGGAACCCCGAGCCAGAGCGATCAGGCAAGAGAAAGAAACAACAGGTATCTAAATTGGAAAAGAGGACGTCAAAATTTCCATTTTTGCAGATGACATGATTTTATATTTAGAAAAACCTAAAGATTCCACCAAAAAAACCTCTGTGAAATCATTAAAAAATAAATCAAGAAAACAATTTAGTTTACAATAGCTACAAAAAATAAAATGCCCAGAAATAAATTTAACCAAGGAGTTGAAACACCTCTGCAAGGAAAACTCCGAAACGCTGATGAAAAAAGTTAAAGAGCACACACACAAATTGAAATGCAATTCATACCCATGGATCAGAAGAATGAATACTGTTAAAATGACCATATTACCCAAAGTAATCTGTAGATTCAGTGTAATCACTATCAAAATACCAGCATCAGGCCAGGCTCAGTGGCTCACACCTGTAACCCAGCACTTTGGGAGGCCAAGGCAGGCAGATCACTTGAGGCCAGGAGTTCAAGATATGCCTAGCCAATATGGTAACACTCCATCTCTACTAAAAAATTAGCAAAAAAATTGGCTATGCACAAACTAAAAACTAAAAAATTGGCAAAAAAAATTAGCCAAGCGTGTGGGCAAGTGCCTGTAACCCTAGCTCCTCAGGAGGCTGAGGCACGAAGACCTTGATTCCAGGAGGCAGAGGTTGCAGTGAGCTGAGATCGTGCCACTGCACTCCAGCCTGGACCAGAGAGTGAGACTCTATCTAAAACAAAACAAACAAACAAACAAAAACCCTCAAAATTTCAATATCATACTTTACAGAATTAGAAAAAAAAATCTTAGAATTCATGTGAAACCAAAAAGGAGCCTGAATAGCCAAAGCAACCCCAAGCAAACAAGTAAAAAGAACAAAGCTGGAGGTATGACACTACCTGCCTTCAAAATATATTACAAGATCATAGTAAACAAAACAGCATGTTATTGATACACAAAAAGATGCACAGACCAATGGAACAGAAGAAAGAATCCCGAAATAAATCCACATATTTACAACCAGCTGATTTTTGAACATACATTGGGGAACAAGAACATACATTGGGGAAAGGACACCCTCCTCAATAAATGGTGCTGGGGAAGCTGGATATCCATATGCAGAAGAATGAAACTAGACCCCTATCTCTCACCATATACAAAAGTCAACTCAATATGGATCAAAGACCTAAATATATGACCCCAAAACATAAAACTACTAAGAAAACAGGGAAAACATTACAGGATATTGGTCTAGACAAAGATTTCATGGCTAAGGCCTCAAAAGCACAGGCAACAACAACAAAAAAAAAAATAGGCAAATAGGAACTCTATTAAACTAAAAAGCCCTGGGCAGAAAAAAAAAAAATCAACAGAGTGAAGAAACCATCTGTTGAATGGGAGAAAATATTCGCAAACTGTTTATCAAAGGACTAATATCTGGAATATACAAGGAACTCAAACAACCCAACAAGAAAAAGCAAATAATTCCATTGAAAAGTGGACAAAGACAGCAGGATGGTGGCCATGGAAGTCAGAATCTGCTAAGGAGTGTGTAACAACTCACCTGCCAAAAAAAAAAAAAAAGAAAAATGGACAAAGAATTGAATGTGGTGGCTCATGTCTCTAATCCCAGTGCCTCGGGAGGCCAAGGCAGGAGGATTGCTTGAGGTCAGGAGTTTGAGACCAGCTTGCACAACCTAGCAAGAACCAGTTTCTATAAATAAATAAATAAATAAATAAGCCAGGCGTGATGTTCAAAACTCTAGTCCTAGAAACTTGGGAGATTAAGGTGAGAAGATCACTTGAGCCCAAGAGTTCAAAGTTGCCATGGACAATAGTCAACGCTGCTACACTTCATCCCAGGTGACAGAGTGAGACTCTGCCTCTAAAAAGAAAAAAATTTTTTAATGTGCAAAAGACACAAATAGACATTTCTCAAAAGGAGACATACAAATGGCCATGAGGTATATGAAAAAATGCTCACTGATACTGGACTTCAGGGAAGTGCAAATCAAAACCACAATGAGATAACATCCTAACCTAGTTATAATGAGTATTACTAAATACATAATAGATGTTGGTAAAGATGTAGAAAAAAGGAAACTCATACACTGTTGGTGGGAATGTATATTTGCACAGCCATTATGGAAAACGGTATTGAGGTGTCTCAAGACACTAAAAATAGAACTACCATATGATCCAGCAATCTCACTGCTGGGTATTTACCCAAAAGAAAAGAAGTCAGTGTATCAGAGAGATACCTGCACTCCATGTTCATTGCTGCACTATTCACAATAGCAAAGACATGGAATCCTAAGTGTCCATCAGCAGAGGAAGAGATTAAATGTGGTACATTATGCAATGGAATACTACTTGGCCAAAGAAAAGAATGAAATCCTGTTATTTACAGCAACATGGATGGAATTAGAGGTCCTTATGTTAATAAGTCAGACACAGAAAAACAAATATCGCACGTTCTCACCCTCATATGGGACCTTTAAAAGTTAATCTTGGCCAGGCATGGTGGCTCACATCGGTCATTCCAGCACTTTGGGAGACCAAGGCAGGTGGATCACCCGAGGTCAGGAGTTCAAGACCAGCTTGGCCTACATGGTGAAGCCCCATCTCTACTAAAAATACAAAAATCAGCCAGGCATAATGGTGTGCACCTGTAATCCCAGCTACTCGGGAGGCTGGGGGAGGAGAATTGCTTGAACCTGGGAGGTGGAGGTTGCAGTGAACCAATATCGTACCATTGCACTTCAACCTGAGCGACAGAGCAAGACTCCTTCTGGGAAAAAAAAAAAAAAAAAGATTGACCTTGTGGAGGTAGAGAGGAGAATGATAGTCACCAGGGGCTGAGAAGTGGGGTGGGGATGAAGACAGGAGAGGTTGCCGAATGGGAACAAACATACAGTTTAAGTTCCAATCTTCAATAGCAGAGTAGGGTAACTGAAGTTAACAACATACTGTGTATTTCAGAATAACTGGAAGAGAGGACTTACACTGTTCTCAACACACAGAAATGAAAAATACTCAAGGTAATGGACACCCAAAGTACCTTGACTTAATCATTACTTTCCATACATGTAACAAAATATATTTCTCCATAAAAATGTACAAATATTATGTATCAGTAAAAGAATTTTAAACCACTATGAGATGCCATTATATAGCCACTAGAATTAGCTGCAATGAAAAAGACAATAACACATATGGTAAGGATGTGGAAACTACAACCCTCACACATTGCTGGTGAGAATGTAAAATGATAGTCATTTTGAAAAACAGTGTGGCAGTTTCTTGAAAAGTTAAACATAAACTTACTCCACAATCCAGCAACTCCATTGCTAGGTATCTATTCAAGGGAAATGAAAACATTTCTCCACACAGAGACATGTACATGATGAACGCTCATAGCAACATATTCATAGTAACCAAAAACCTTGAAACAATTTAAATGCCCTTCAGTTAATGAATGGTTGAACAAAACGGGCAGCGTCCTCACAATGGAATTACATTCAGCAATAGAAAGGCATGGACTACTCAAACACGGTACAGCTTAGATGAACCTCAAAAACATCATGCTAAGAGAAAGAAGCCAGCCACAAAAAAACTACATATTGTATGATTCCGTTTATATGATATGTCCAAAAAAGGCAAATTCATAGAAACAGCAGATCAGCGGTTGTCAGGTGCTGGGGCGGGAGCAGGAACTGACTGCATATTGGCAGGAGGAAACATACGAGGAGGATGAAAGTTTCTAAAACTGGACTGTGGCGATGATTGTACAACTCTATAAATTTAGTAAACACTGAATTGTAGACTCAAAATAAGTACATTTTAGTATTTATAGTTAACTTGGAAAACGCTGTTTAAAAATAAAAGAAAAAAAAAACTCAAGCTGGGCATGGTGGTTTATGCCTGTAATCCCAGCACTTTGGGAGGCTGAGGCAGCCAGATCACTCGAGGTCAGGAGTTCAAGACCAGCCTGGTCAACATGGTGAAACCCCGTCTCTCCTAAAAATACAAAAATCAACTGGGCATGGTGGCATGTGCCTATAATCCCAGCTACTTGGGAGACTGAGGCAAGAGAATCAGTTGAACCTGGGAGGTGGAGGTTGCAGTGAGCCGAGACTGCACCACTGACTGCACTACAGCCTGGGTGACAGAGCATGACTCTGCATCAGTCAATCAATAAACAGAAAAATAATTGTCCCAGGACGGGATTGAATGTATTGATAATAGGACCGACCTCCACCCTCATCAATCTGACCTTCAACTTCCACAAGACCTACACACCAAACAAATGCACAGTTTCTTTACTGAAAGGTTGAGTCAGGGCACTTTCAGAACAGAAATTATAAGGCTGAAGGGGGAAAGGTTAAGACGTCAAGATTTGGGCACCACGTTGAATCTCATAAGACATTCACACTCACATCCTCTGAGCAACTCCTACTCCCAAACACTGTTGATTCCTTGGTGCTTTTGCATTCTTCAGCAGCCACCAGGCCTTATCCAGTGGATTTATTACAACTCTGGGGTCGAGCCATGACTCCAGACCCATGGGTAAGGCCCATGCACCTTCCATTCCAGGGCCTCTGATCTCTCCTGAGAGCTGAGCCATGACTTACTTTACCAATTGCCCATTTCAGTAGGCCCCCCTCCCAAAGCAGGATTTCTCTTAGAAACAGGCAGAGGGACCATAAGTAGAAAATTCCATTGTTCCTGTTAAAGACATAAGCTGGCCCTCAGAGCCTTTGAGACCCGAATCCAAACCTGAGAAGATTTTAGGTTCTTTCCTGCTCCTCCTGGAGCCCGAGGGTCTCTCAAAAGAGCTGCTGCCTTGATTATATTCAGATTCTAGAATGTCAGTCTCCTCTGAAAGGCAGGTGGGTGGGTAGCTTTACTCCTCCCCATGTGCCTGAATGAAGGTTTTCCATACCAGGACCTAGAGAAGAGAACATGATGGGTCCCAGAGCAGCTGGTCTGTATTTGAACTTGGCCGGGACCAAGTTTACCAGGGCAGGACCACAGGGGTGGGGCAGACAGGCAGTCGCAGCAGGAATAGAACCAGCTGAGCAGAGCCTGAGCAAACAGAAGAGCACTGTTGGTGTCAGTGTGCCGGGTCCTGGACGGGGCCATGCATCCCTCGGTAGGGCCCTCCCAGGGCTGGTGAGGGTGGGCAGCCAATCACGTGCAGATGGCTAGAGCAGGAGAGCAAGGCAAAAGGGCAGGAGAGAGGTCCTAGACATCTATCCCAGCCCAGAGACCCCCCTGGGCCAGGGTGGCAGCCACTCTTTTGGTTTATACAAGAGCCTGGCTTCTACTTTTGCCCAATTCTTGGCACGCAGCCACAGTGATTCTGCAGAACTCCTGTGCTGCGCATCCTCAGCCAGAGCAGCCAAGCTCCAAAGAAGGTGACACGCCCAAGCAAGGCCGACCTGCCACACCAAGGCAGGGCCCTGATACACAATGATAGTGTTTATGTTCATACTCCCGACTCTTGAATCATCAGACTCCCCACCCCCTTGGTGGCCCACTCTTTCCTACTAAAAACTAGCTCTCGGAGGAAGAAGAGAAGATGGCACTATAGGAGCAGCTCAGGATTGCAACTCCCAGTGAAAACACAGAGGGTGAGTGGACACTGCATTTCCAGACGGATCTTTATTGCCCACAGGCCAGGAGATTCCCAGGTGGAGGAGCCCCATGGGTCGCCAGCGCAGCTGTTTTGGCCGGCGCCACAGCACAGCGGCTCTCCATACAAAATACACTGGTCTGGTTGCCCTGTTAAACTGGCAATTGAAGATCCAGGAAGGCAGATTAGCACATTCATCTGATTAAACAGGACTGAAACAATGTCAGGACAGGAGATTCCTGGGCAGCGGTCGGCACAGTGGGTTGCCACACGGGAAATCACACAGATCCCAGCACACTTTCAGCAGGTGACTTGAATACCTGGGAGAGAGTCAACCATTCAACTTATAAAAAAAAGGGGGGCTCTGAGGCAGGGAACCAGGTGATCAGGCTTGGTGGGTCCCACCCCCACAAAAACAAACAAACAAAAAAAACCTGCAATTGGAAACCCTTGGGGTTGAAAGTTTCACGGCAAGCACAGCTAAACCCAGGATGGTGCAGCCTGGTGAGGGAGAGGCGTCCGCCATTACCGAGGCATTCCACCCTTACGGAGGTACTCTGCCATTGCTGACGCAGCCTGCCATTGCCGAGGCAACCCTCCATAACAGAGAGAGTCCGCCATTACAGAGGCGGGCCACCATCGCCACTGCAGTTCTAACCAAACCCATATAAACAGGACTGCAGGGAAATACACACAGCAGCAGGGTGGAGCCCATGGCAGCAGGGCGGACCCCAGAGCAGCTCAGCAAAGCCTCTGCAGGCAGGCAGTGACTTGGCTGTCCCCTTGCAGGGCAGGACAGTGCAACGGATACTCATAAATAAAGCCCTAACTCCCCAGGACAGAGCACCTGGGGAAAAAAAGGGGTTTTATGAGTTCTGCTGCAGCAGACTTAAACATACCTGCCTAGCAGCTCTGAATGAACAATGGAGCTCACAGATCAGCACTTGAGCTCCTATAAAGTACAGACTGTCTCCTCAAGCTGCTCCCTGACCCCCGTATATCCAAAGAGTCACCTCACAAAGGACTGATCAGACTGACATTTGGCGGGCATCATTCTGGGACAAAGATAGCAGAAGAAGAAACTGGTAGTAACCCTTACAGTTCTGCAGCTGCTGCAGGTGATCCCCAGGCAAGCAGGGCCTGAAGTGGACCTCAGCAGTCCTACAGCAGAGGGGCAAGACTGTAGGAAGGAAAACTAAGAAACAGAAATAACTTCATCATCAACAATCTGGACGTCCACTCAGAGACCCAATCAGAAAATCAGCAACTACACAGATGACAGGTGGATAAATCCACAAAGATGGGAAGAAACCAGCACAAAAAGGAGGAAAACACCTGAAACCAGAACACCTCACCTCCTACAAGGGATCACAACTCCTCACCAGCAAGGGAACAAAGCTGGATGGAGAATGAGTGTGATGAAATGACAGAATCAGACTTCAGAAGGTGGGTAATGAGAAACTTCCGTAAGCTAAAAGAATATGTTCTAACTCAATACAAAGAAACTAAGAACCTTGAAAAAAGATTTGAGGAAATAATAACAAGAATGGACAACTTAGAGAGGAATATGAGTGAATTGATGGAGCTGAAAAACACAACACGAGAACTTCGCGAAGTTTCAACAGCCAAATTGACCAAGCAGAAGAAAGGATATCAGAGGTTAAAGATCAACTCAATGAAATAAAGGGAGAAGGCAAGATTAGAGAAAAAAGCACAAAAAGGAAGGAACAAAGTCTCCAAGAAATGCGGGACTATGTGAAGAGACCTAATCTACGTTTGATAGGTGTACCCGAATGTGATGAAGAGAATCAATCCAAGCTGGAAAATCCTCTTCAGGATATTATCCAGGAAAACTTCCCCAACCTAGCAAGGCAGGACAATATTCAAGTCCAGGAAATACAGAGAACACCATAAAGATATTCTGCAAAAAGAGCAACCCCAAGGCACATAATCGTCAGATTCACCAGGGTTGAAATGAAGGAGAAAATGCTAAGGGCAGCCAGAGAGAAAGGTCGGGTCACCCACAAAGGGAAGCCCATCACACTCACAGCAGATCTCTCGGCAGAAACCCTACAAGCCAGAAGAGAGTGGGGGCTGATATTCAACATCCTTAAAGAAAAGAACTTTCAACCCAGAATTTCATATCCAGCCAAACTAAGCTTCATAAGTAAAGGAAAAATAAAATCCTTTGTGAACAAGCAAGTACTCAGAGATTTTGTCACCACCAGGCCTGCTTTACAAGAGCTTCTGAAAGAGGCACTACACATAGAAAGGAACAACCAGTACCAGCACTCCAAAAACATATCAAATGGTAAAGAGCATCAACAAAATGAAGAATCTACATCAACTAATGGGCAAAACAGCCAGCTAGCATCAAAATGGCAGTATCAAATTCACACATAACAATATTAACCCTAAATGTAAATGGGCTAAATGCACCAATCAAAAGACACAGACTGGCAAACTGGATAAAAAGCCAAAACCCATCGGTGTGCTGTATCCAGGAAACCCATCTCACATGCAAGGATACGCAAAGGCTCAAAATAAAGGGTTGGAGGAAGATTTACCAAGCAAATGGAGAGCAAAAAAAAAGCAGGAGTTGCAATTCTCATCTCTGATAAAATAGACTTTAAAGCAACAAAGATCAAAAGAGACAAAGAAGGACATTACATAATGGTAAAAAGATTGATACAATAAGAAGAGCTAATGATCCTAAATATATATGGACCCAATATATGAGCACCCAGATATATAAGGCAAGTTCCTAATGACTTAAAAAGAGACTTAGAGTCCCACACAATAATAGTGGGAGACTTTAACACTCCACTGTCAATATTAGACAGAACAACGAGACAGAAAATTAACAAGGATATCCAGGACTTGAACTCAGACCTGGAACAAGCAAACCTGATAGACATTAACAGAACTCTCCACCCCAAATCCTCAGAATATACATTCTTCTCAGCACCACATCACACCTACTCTAAAATTGACCACATAATTGGAAGTAAATCACTCCTCAGCTAATGCAGAAGAACTGAAATCATAACAAACAGTCTCTCAGACCACAGTGCAATTAAGTTAGAACACAGAATTCAGAAACTAACTCAGAACTGCACAACTTCATGGAAACTGAACAACTGGCTCTTGAATGTTGATTGAATAAACAATGAAATGAAGGTGGAAATAAAGAAGTTCTTCGAAACCAATGAGAACGAAGACACAACATGCCAGAATCTCTGGGACACATTTAAAGCAGTCTCTAGAGGAAAGTATATAGCAATAAGTACCCATATGAGAAGAGTGGAGAGATCCAAAATTGACACCCTATCGTCAAAATTGAAAGAGCTAGAGGAGCAAGATCAAAAAAACTTGAAACCTAGCAGAAGACAAGAAATAACTAAGATCAGAGCTGAACTGAAGGAGATAGAGACACGAAAAACCCTTCAAAAAATAAATAAATCCAAGAGCTGGTTTTTTGAAAAGATCAACAAAAGAGACAGACTCCTAGCCAGATTAATAAAAAAAAGAAAAGACAGAATAACCAAATAGATGCAATAAAAAATGATAAAGGGGAAATCACCACAGATTCCACAGAAATTCAAACCATCATCAGAGAATATTACAAACAACTCTATGCACATAAACTAGTAAACCTGGAAGAAATGGATAAATTCCTGGACACTTGTGTCCTCCCAAGACTAAACCAGGAAGAAGTTAAAACTATGAATAGACCAACAACAAGGTCTGAAGTTGAGGCAGCAATTAAGAGCCTACAACACAAAAAAAGCCCAGGTCCAGAAGGGTTCACAGCCGAATTCTACCAGACACACAAAGAGGAACTGTTACCATTCCTTCTGAAACTATTCCAAATAATCCAAAAAGAGGGAATCCTTCCCAAATCATTTTATGAGACCAACATCATCCTGATACCAAAACCCGGCAGAGACTCAACAAGAAAAGAAAACTTCAGGCCAATATCCACGATGAACATACACACAAAAATCTTCAATAAAATACTGGCAAGCCGATTGCAACAGCACATCAAAAAGCTTATCCACCATGATCAAGTAGGATTCCTCCCAGGGATGCAAGGCTGGTTCAACAGATGCATGTCTATAAACATAATTCACCACATAAACAGAACCAAAAACAAAACCACATGATTATCTCAATTGATGCAGAGAAGGCCTTTGACAAAATTCAACAGCCCTTTATGCTAAAAACCTTCAATAAACTCGGTATTGAGGGAACGTATCTCAAAATAATAAAAGCTATTTATGACAAACTAACAGCCAATATCATACTGAATGGGCAAAAACTGGAAGCATTCCCTTTGAAATCTGGCACTAGACAAGGATGCCCTCTCTCACCACTCCTATTCAATATAGTACTGGAAGTTCTAGCCAGAGCAATCAGGCAAGAAAAAGAAACAAAGGATATTCAAATAGGAAAGGAGGAAGCCAAATTTTCTCTATTTGCAGATGACATGATAGTATATCTAGAAGACCCCATCATCTCAGCCCAAAAACTCCTGAAACTGATAAGCAACTTCAGCAAAGTCTCAGGATGCAAAATCAATGTGCAAAAATTACAAGCATTCCTATTCACCAGACTTAAAGAGAGCCAAATCAAGAATGGACTGCCATTCACAATTGCTACAAAGAGAATAAAATACCTAGGAATACAACTAATGAGGAATGTAAAGGACCTCTTCAAGGAGAACTACAAACCACTGCTCAACGAAATCAGAGAGGACACAAACGGATGGAGAAACATTCCATGTTCATGGTTAGGAAGAATCAATATCATGAAAATGGCCATACTGCCCAAAGTAATTTACAGATTCAACGCTATCCCTATCAAGCTACCGATGACCTTCTTCACAGAACTGGAAAAAACCACCATGAACTTCATATGGAACCAAAAGAGAGCCCGCATAGCCAAGTCAATTCTAAGTAAAAAGAACACACCGGGAGGCATCACACTACCAGATTTCAAACTATACTACAAGGTTACAGTAATCAAAACAGCATGGTACTGGTAACAAAGCAGAGATATAGATCAATGGAACAGAACAGAAGCATCGGAGGCAGCACAACATATCTGCAACGATACAATCTTGGATAAACCTGACAAAAACAAGCAATGGGGAAAGGATTACCTGTTTAATAAATGGTATTGGGAAAACTGGCTAGCCATGTGCAGAAAGCAGAAACTGGACCCCTTCCTGACACCTTACACTAAAATTAACTCCAGATGGATTAAAGACTTAAACATAAGACCTAACACCATGAAAGCCCTAGAAGAAAATCTAGGCAAAACCATTCAGGACATAGGAGAAGGCAAGGACTTCATGACCAAAACACCAAAAGCAATGGCAACAAAAGCCAAAATAGACAAATGGGACCTAATCAAACTCCACAGCTTCTGCACAGCAAAAGAAAGTCATTAGAGTGAATAAGCAACCAACAGAATGGGAAAAAATGTTTGCAGTTTACCCATCTGACAAAGGGCTGATATCCAGAATTTACAAAGAACTAAAACAGATTTACAAGAAAAAAACAAACAAGCCCATTCAAAAATGGGCAAAGGATATGAACAGACACTTTACAAAAGAAGACATACATGAGGCCAAAAGACATATGAAAAAATGCTCATCGTCACTTGTCATTAGACAAATGCAAATCAAAACTACATTGAGATACCATCTCACACCAGTTAGAATGGTGATCATTAAAAAATCTGGAGACAGCAGATGCTGGAGAGGATGTGGAGAAATAGGAACACTTTTACACTGCTGGTGGGAGTGTAAATTAGTTCAACCATTGTGGAAGACAGTGTGGCAATTCCTCAAGGACCTAGAAATAGAAATTCCATTTGACCCAGCAATCCCATTACTGGGTATATATCCAAAGGACTATAAATCGTTCTACTATAAGGACACATGCACACGAATGTTCACTGCAGCACTGTTTACAATAGCAAAGACCTGGAACCAACCTAAATGCCCATCAATGATAGACTGGACTAGGAAAATATGGCACATATACACATGGAATATTATGCAGCCATCAAAAACGATGAGTTCGTGTCCTTTGTAGGGACATGGATGAACCTGGAGAACATCATTCTCAGCAAACTGACACAAGAACAGAAAATGAAATACCACATGTTCTCACTCATAGGCGGGTGATGAACAATGAGAACACATGGACACAGGGAGGGAAGCACTACACACTGGGGTCTATTGGGGGGAATAGGGGTGGGACAGCGGTGGGGGGGAGTTGGGGAGAGATAGCATGGGGAGAAATGCCAGATATGGGTGAAGAGGAGAAAGGCAGCAAATCACACAGCCACATGTATACCTATGCAGCTATCTTGCATGTTCTTCACATGTACCCCAAAACCTAAAATGCAATAAATAAATAAAAACTAGCTCTCTCCCTTGCTTGGTGACAATGCAGAGACCCTCCCCTACAAGGCAGCATGTGCCCCCTCAGAGTCAATTCCCATTTTCCCTTTTGACCGGTAGGCCTAGAATTAGGATTAAATCTCAACATAACTCAGTAGGGCAGATGCACACCAGAGGACCTCCAGGACCCGGTAAGCATGACCAGCAGGAGCTTGCCAAAATGTGTTCATGGCACTGGAGACTGAGGGTGCCTGACAAGGGGGTCTGAGTACAAGACTAGAAAGGAGAGACTTCATCAATGTGAGTACACTCCCAAGGTTTAACCTCCCAATGAGGACTCCCAGCGATGGTGCAAACTCTACAAGGATGTCTGCGGGAAGCGTGAATAATGGGAAGCATGATGCCCACCCTCTGTGAGGCTGACAGGCAGGACTGCCACAGCAGACAGTGCCACAGGAAACTGAAAGTCTCAGAGATGTGGGTGCGTTAGGGTGGTTATGCCGTGTGAGGTCAGAAGACACACGAGATGACTATGCTCCACGGGAAGCCCCGAAAAATGTGTCATTCACTAATGCCATAATAAATAGGCTAGTGAGAGGGGCACCAGCACCATTACAAAGTTCAATGGGGATGTAAGGGCGATCTGGCTGTGACAGCTCTCACCCCATTGACTGCCCAGGTTGATTCGGCTGATCTGACTGGCAAGCCGGGTGTCCCTACCCCCTCACCGCTGCATGCACATCCCTCCTGAAGCTGTGCCAAAGCTTCCCCAATAGAGGAGGACCAGTGTTTGGTCAAGGATTTGGGAGTAGCCGTGCTTCCCTTCTAGAACCTCCAAACAAGCTCTCAATGTTCACTGGGGACTCCTCTCTGCGGGGGTTTTGCCTTTCCTGTCTACAGGGCCTCAGCCATCAACACTATCCCCTCTGCAGGCCAAGGCTGATGGTGGAGAAGACACCACTGCAGGACGAAGCTCACTGATCACATGGGGATGAGCGCCATCGGAAACCAGATGGCCACAGCTGTTGCAATGTACTGAAAACAGGGTCGCAGTGGCAGCTACAGGGCTCAGAATGTGGGGGCAAGCTGAAGTCCACTTTCATGACCTATGGTTGGAATACACGTAGCCTCATGATCCATGGCAATTATCTTGGCAAGCTGGTCGGCAGCTTGTAGAAAGGAAAACCTGATGATCTGTGACAAGGAGGTCTGGGAGGGAGACGTGGATGGACACCTGGAAGTGGGCACCAAGGGTGAAGACCCTCTTCTCACACAGCTCACGAGAGCACATCCAACACAGGAGCACTAAACAACCAAACGACCTGGCCAGCTGGCACTGGCCGGCCCTGCCATCAGCCATGTGAGTGCTGGCATGAGGGCACCTGAACAATGTGGAGGCTCTGCATGGCCCCAACAGCATCAGCTCCCACTCGCCAAGGCTGGTCCAGTTACTGCCATCCCCAAACGTCCAACCTGACAGAAGCAGGGTCTAATGCTGAGCCCCCAGTATGGCACCATGTGGCCCTTGGTGGCAAATGGACTACATTGGACCCCTTCCACCCTGAAAATGCCAGACAAACATCCAGATCCGGTTTTGCCTTTCCTGCCTGCAGAGCCTCAGCCAGCACCACTATCCAAGGGCATGTGGAGCATTTCACCCCCAGGCGCAAGACTCCCTATGACCTTCACCAGATGAGGGAACCTGCTTTATGGCAAAGAAGGTGCAGGGAGTAGCCGTGATCATGTGACCCAGGGGTTACCTCTATATCCAGAAGTGTGAGCATGTTCAAGTGTTGGAATTGCCATTAAAGGTGCAACTGAGGCCACAGTGTGCAAAGATGAGGTGTCATCCTTCAGGATGCAATATGCAGTTTAAATCAAAGACCTATATATGCTGCTATGTCCCCTACAGGAAGAATACATGGGTAAGTTCAGAAATAAGAGAATGGAAGCAAGAGTCTGTTGTGGGCTCAGTTGTATCCCCCACCAGATTCATATGTTGAAGTCCTAACTCCAAATACTTCAAAATGTGACCATAATTGGAGACAGAGCCTTTAAAGACATAATGAAAATCAAATGAGGTCATGGAGTGGGCCCTAACCCAATATGGCAGGTGTCCCCATAAGAAGATATTGGGACCCAGTCACACAGGGAGGAGACATGAGGAGAAAGACAAGCTAAGGAGAGAAGTCTTAGAAGAAACCAACCCTGACAACACCTTTACCCTGGACTTCCAGCTTCCAGAACTGTGAGGAAAAAAGTTCCATAAATTCCATTGCTACCCAGACTATGGTTCTTTGTAATGGTAGCCCTAGGAGACTAATAGACCCTGATCACCTCCACTTTCAGTGACTCACCTGGGGGATTTGTCCTTTCTGCGCCCACAATTTGAGCTCTGTCTGTTAAGAACTCCTGGTTCCTAAGAACAACTGCACCAAGGGCTCGCCAAGAATCCCATTAAATGGTAACCTACAAGTGCTACCTGATGCTTCAGGATCCCTAGACAGAGACATTGTTAAGCAAGAGCGGAGTCAGCATCCTGGTGGAGCAGACTGACCCCAATCAACAAGAAAAGCAGGTATGGACCCAATGCAGGAGCACCCAGATACATAAGGCAAGTCCTTAATGACTTAAAAAGAGACTTAGACTCCCACACAATAATAGTGGGAGACTTTAACACTCCACTGTCAATATTAGACAGATCAACCAGACAGAAAATCAACAAGGATATCCAGGGCTTGAACTCAGACCTGGAGCAAGCAAACCTGATAGACATTTACAGAACTCTCCACCCCAAATCCACAGAATACACATTCTTCTCAGCACCACATCACACCTACTCTAAAATTGACCCATAATTGGAAGTAAAGCACTGCTCAACAAATGCAAAACAACTGAAATCATAACAAACAGCCTCTCAGACCACAGTGCAATCAAGTTAGAACTCAGAATACAGAAACCAACCCAGAACCTCACAGCTTCATGGAAACTGAACAACTGGCTCTTGAATGTTGACTGGGTAAACAATGAAATGAAGTCAGAAATAAAGAAGTTCTTCGAAACCAATGAGAACGAAGACACAACATGCCAGAACCTCTGGGACACATTTAAAGCAGTCTCTAGAGGAAAGTATATAGCAATAAGTGCCCATATGAGGAGAATGGAGAGATCCAAAATTGACACCCTATCGTCAAAATTGAAAGAGCTAGAGGAGCAAGATCAAAAAAACTCAAAACCCAGCAGAAGACAAGAAATAACTAAGATCAGAGCTGAACTGAAGGAGATTGAGACACGAAAAACCCTTCAAAAAATCAATAAATCCAAGAGCTGGTTTTGTGAAAAGATCAACAAAATAGACAGATCACTAGCCAGATTGATTAAAAATAAAAGAGAGAACAACCAAATAGATGCAATAAAAAATGATAAAGGGGAAATCACCACAGATTCCACAGAAATTCAAACCATCATCAGAGAATATTACAAACAACTCTATGCGCATAAACTAGTAAACCTGGAAGAAATGGATAAATTCCTGGACTCCTGTGTCCTCCCAAGCCTAAACCAGGAGGAAGCTGAAACTATGAATAGACCAATAACAAGGTCAGAAGTCAAGGCAGCAATTAAGAGCCTACCACACAAAAAAAGCCCAGGTCCAGATGGGTTCACAGCTGAATTCTACCAGACACACAAGGAGGAGCTGGTGTCATTCCTTCTAAAATTATTTCAAACAATCCAAAAAGAGGGAATCCTTCCCAGATCATTTTACAAGACCAACATCATTCTGATACCAAAACCTGGCAAAGACCCAACAAGAAAAGAAAACTTCAGGCCAATATCCATGATGAACATAGATGCAAAAATCTTCAATAAAATATTGGCAAGCCGATTGCAACAGCAAATCAAAAAACTTATTCATCATGATCAAGTAGGATTCATCCCGGGGATGCAAGGCTGGTTCAACATACGCAAGTCTATAAACATAATTCACCACATAAACAGAACCAAAAACAAAAACCACATGATTATCTCAATTGACGCAGAGAAGGCATTTGACAAAATTCAACAGCCCTTTATGCTAAAAACCCTCAATAAACTCGGTATCGATGGAACGTATCTCAAAGTAATAAAAGCTATTTATGACAAACTAACAGCCAATATCATACTGAATGGGCAAAAACTGGAAGCATTCCCTTTGAAATCTGGCACTAGACAAGGATGCCCTCTTTCACCACTCCTATTCAATATAGTACTGGAAGTTCTATCCAGAGCAATCAGGCAAGAAAAAGAAATAAAGGGTATTCAAATAGGAAAGGTGGAAGCCAAATTGTCTCTATTTGCAGACGACATGATAGTATACCTAGAAGACCCCATCGCCTCAGCCCAAAAACTCCTGAAACTGATAAGCAACTTCAGCAAAGTCTCAGGATATAAAATCAATGTGCAAAAATCACAAGCATTCGTCTACACCAATAACAGACTTAAAGAAAGCCAAATCAAGAACGAACTGCCATTCGCAATTGCTACAAAAAGAATAAAATACCTTGGAATACAACTCACAAGGAACGTAAGAGACCTCTTCAAGGAGAACTACAAACCACTGCTCAACGAAATCAGAGAGGACACAAACAGATGGAGAAACATTCCATGTTCATGGTTAGGAAGAATTAATATCGTGAAAATGGCTATACTGCCCAAAGTAATTTACAGAATCAACGCTATCCCCATCAAGCTACCATTGACTTTCTTCACAGAACTGGAAAAAACCACCATGAACTTCATATGGAACCAAAAGAGAGCCCGCATAGCCAAGTGAATTCTAAGCAAAAAGAACACAGCGGGGGGCATCACACTACCGGATTTCAAACTATACTACAAGGCTACAGTAATCAAAACAGCATGGTACTGGTACCAAAACAGAGATATAGACCAATGGAACAAAACAGAGGCACCGGAGGCAACACAACGTATCTACAACTATACAATCTTTGATAAACCTGACAAAAACAAGCAATGGGGAAGGGACTCCCTGTTTAACAAATGGTGTTGGGAAAACTGGCTAGCCATGTGCAGAAAGCAGAAACTGGACCCCTTCCTGACACCTTACACTAAAATTAACTCCAGATGGATTAAAGACTTAAACATAAGACCTGGCACGATAAAAACCCTAGAAGGATTTCTAGGCAAAACCATCCAGGACATAGGAGTAGGCAAGGACTTCATGAACAAAACACCAAAAGCATTGGCAACAAAAGCCAAAATAGACAAATAGGACCTAATGAAACTCCACAGCTTCTGCACGGCAAAAGAAACAGTCACTAGAGTGGATCAGCAACCAACAGAATGGGAAAAAATTTTTGCAGTTTACTCATCTGACAAAGGGCTGATATCCAGAATTTACAAAGAACTCAAACAGATTTACAGGAAAAAAAACAAACAAGCCCATTCAAAAGTGGGCAAAGGATATGAACAGACACTTTACGAAAGAAGACATATATGAGGCCAACAATCATATGAAAAAATGCTCATTGTCACTGGTCATCAGAGAGATGCAAATCAAAACCACATTGAGATACCATCTCACGCCGGTTAGAATGGCGATCATTAAAAAATCTGGAGACAACAGATGCTGGAGAGGATGTGGAGAAAAAGGAACACTTTTACACTGTTGGTGGGAGTGTAAATTAGTTCAACCGTTGTGGAAGACAGTGTGGCGATTCCTCAAGGCCTTAGAAATAGGAATTCCATTTGACCCAGAAATCCCATTACTGGGTATATATCCAAAAGACTATAAATCGTTCTACTATAAGGACACATGTACACGAATGTTCATTGCAGCACTGTTTTCAATAGCAAAGATCTGGAATCAACCCAAATGCCCATTGATAATAGACAGGATTGGAAAAATGTGGCACATATACACCATGGAATATTATGCAGCAATCAGAAATGATGAGTTTGTGTTGTTTGTAGGGACATTGATGAATCTGGAGAACATCATCCTCAGCAAACTGACACAAGAACAGAAAATGAAACACCGCATATTCTCACTCATAGGCGGGTGATGAAAAATGAAAACACATGGACACAGAAAGGGGAGTACTAAACACTTGGGTCTATTGGGGGGAAAAGGGGAGGGCCAGTGGGAGGGGGAGGTGGGGAGGGATAGCCTCGGGAGAAATGCCAAATGTGGGTGAAGGGGAGAAGAAAAGCAAAGCACACTGCCATGTGTGTACCTACGCAACTGTCTTGCATGCTCTGCTCATGTACCCCAAAACCTAAAATCCAATAAAAAATTTAAAAAAAAAAAGAAAAGCAGGTTGGCTGTACACAGTGAGGGCAGGGAGGAAAACGTTTGGCATCTCTTGATATTTCCTTGCCCAACTGTGATGGGCTGAGGAAGGGCATGGTGGCTAGGAGTCAGACCCTCCAAGGATGAGAATCTCAGCCATGCAACCAGCTAAGAGCAGAAAAGGCACTAGCTGGGGGTGAGGAGAACCCAAAAGGGCTACTGGAGGGAGATGAGATGAGGACTAACAACTCATGGCTCCGTGGTTAGCTGCAGCCTCAGAAGCAATAGTCTCCTCAACCTTCCCCTTCTGAGTTTCTCCTAGGAAGAGAGGTCCACCCAGGACTCGGAGGAGTGATGCCCAGAACATATATGAAGTAGGTCCTGGAGGTCCAAGTGGGGGAATATGGTAGACACTGTGATGCTCCACCCAGATCCTCTTCAATGGGACTTTTGCCCCAGCTTCTGAGAGTGCTGTAAGCAGAGTTCAGCTCTCAGTTCCTGCAGGGATCTAATCCGCTGCAGTAAGTCCCCGAACCCAGGAGCACATTCCTCCCAGGGCAGCCCACACGCAACGACTGATCCATGTGGGAGCACCAAAGCCTGGCCATGTCGCCCAGCTCGGGACAACAGTGATGTCCATGCTAATTCCAAAGCCCACCACAGGCTCCACTGAGGCTGTCCTTGGGCCTGCCCACAGCTCAGCTTCTCCTGGTGCCCAGTCCTTCTTCCTCGCCCTCCCATTGGTTTTGATTTCTATCTAAATAAATGTATTTAAGTGCAGTCATTCTTCTCATGCCCAAGCACTGGTTTTTGTTTGGTGGTTGGTTTGTGTTTTTGTTTTTTTGAGACGCAGTTTCACTCTTGTTGCCCAGGCTGGAGTGCAATGGGGTGATCTCAGCTCACTGCAAACTCTGCCTACCAGGTTCAAGCAATTCTCCTGCCTCAGCCTCCCAAGTAGCTGGATTACAGGCACCTACCACCTCGCCCATCTGATTTTTGTATTTTTAGTAGAGACGGGGTTTTGCCATGTTGGTCAGGCTGGTCTCAAACTCCTGACCTTAGATGATCCGCCCGCTGCAGCCTCCCAAAGTGCTGGAATGACAGGCGTGAGTCACCATGCCCAGCCTCAAGCATTGTTTTATAATTATACATAATAATATAATTCCCTTCCATCTCAGAACCCACACTTTTGTCCAAAGTTCTAAGTTTTATCAATCTCCATGCCCACATCCACTGGATCCCCCGGACAGTTTTCTAGGTTGCGTTGCCTGGCAATTTACAACAATATGGCTAAGGTTGTTTTTTAGTGCCTTTGCACCAGGTGTTTCTCCTGCCTTCTCTCATTTGATCCTTTTAACACCACTACGAGTCAGACACTACATGATTTCCATTTCCAGTGAAGAACCTGGGTCTCAGAAAGTTCAGGTAGTCTCTCAAGATCACGTCCTGGGTCTGCGGGAAGACCAGGAGGTGCTCAGACAGCCCAGCTCTGAGTCTACTGCTTCTCCCTCTGCTACTGCACTTCTGACACAAAAGGAGGACACCTGCTTGGTGGGCACAGCTGCTGGGAGGATAAGCAACAGTGGACACCACACAAAGGGAACACCAGGTCAACCAAAGGAGGAGCTCTAGCAGTGGGATGGGCTTCCGTGAGAGGTCATGAGACCCCTATCCCTGGGAATATCCAAACGTCCACCAGGCCTATGAGAAATGTTACACTGGGCAATCAGAAAGGAAGAAAGGATTCTCTGATTCCATCCATGACTTTCAAATCCCCCTGTACTGAGCTGATTCGAAGGTTCCGTGCTGACAGTGATTTGAGGAGAGGGAGACTTGTGACCGCCACAGAAGCCCTGGAGCTGGATGAAGCCCTGCCCACCTCTGGACCACTGCCAACCACTGGCAGTGACTCTGACTGGCCAGAGAGCAAGAGGCCAGACTGCAGTACCACTGGGGTCCCTCCACGGTCTCAGTGCCCTTGACTGCAGCCTGCCAGGTGCCTAATGGAGGCTGCAGCTGTGCATGGGAGCGAATGCCAATCAGGCCTGGAGGGCAAACATCATGGAGGTGCAGATGGAGGTTCACCAACCACAGCCCCTGTTTCCACATTTCTTCCCTCACTGAAGAGGAGGGTGGGTCCAACACACTGGCAGGCACGTGTGTGTGCACGCGCGTGTGTGTACATGTGTGTGCGGGTGTGTGTTACCTGTATACATCAGTGCCTGCTCCAAACACCTCCTTGGCTTGCCAATAGGCATGTGAATTCCCATAGGAGCAGGTAGCCCCTGGCAGCAAGCCTGGGTTTCCGAGGAGCTCAGAGTAGTTCCTCGCTAAGGTGAACACAACTCTCAACTCAATTCACCTCTTCTTCATCTCCCCTTTTGATCAACGTAAAGCCAAGAGAATATCCATTATCAACACAACCAACTGGATTATTCGGGGTTTCCTACTCTTACCTGAAACTCATTCACTCATTTAACGAACGCAGATTGAGCCAGGACCTGTGACAGGCTCAAAGAGAGTCTGCAAACTCTTTCTTTAAAAGGCCAGATAGTAAAGTTTTGGGCTCTGTGGGCTCACCTGTCTTGGTCACAACTACTCGACCCTGCCACTGTAGCACGAAAACAGACACAGACAATATAGAAACAAATGAGCACGACCGTGCCAATAAAACTTAGCTTACAAAAACATGCCACAGGGCTGATTTAGCCCCACAGGCTTTCGTTTGCCAACCCCTGATCGAAGAACACAAAGAATGCATATATATGCATAAGGAGGATGGAGGATGGAGGTGGGGTTCTTCCTGCCTTCTGAAATTTTATAAAACTAGAAAAACAAGTCTTAGGCCAGGTACAGTGGCTCATGCCTGTAATCCTAACATTTTGGGAGGCTAAGGCAGGAGGATCGCTTGAGCTCAGGAGTTCAAGACCAGCCTGGGCAACATAGTAAGACCTCGTCTCTACTAAAAAATTTAAAAAAAAAAGAGCCTGGCATGACATCTAGTAGGTGGCCTCTGGCTACAGGTACACAGGAGGCTGAGGCAGGAAGATTGCTTGAGCCTGGGAGACCGAGGCTGCAATGAGCTATGATCGTGACACTGCACTCCAGCCCAGGTGGAGGGAGGGAGGGAGGGAGGAAGGAAGGAAGGAAGGAAGGGAGGGAGGGAGGGAGGGAAAGGAAAGGAAGAGGGGATGGGAGGGGAGGGTAGAGGAGGGGAGAGGAGGGGAGGGAGGGAAAGAGAGAGAAGAAAAGAAGAAAAAAGGAAAGAAGAAAGGAAAATAGGGAAGGAAGGAAGGAACAGACAGAGGAGGGAGGGGAGGAGGGAAGGAAGGATGGGAAGAGGAGAGAAAAGGAAGGAAGGAAAAAAGAGGAAAGAAGAAAAGGAAGGAGGGAGGGAGGGAGGAAGGAAGGGTGTTTATCAAGGGAAGAAGGAAAGAAAAAGGGAAAGAAGGAAAGGAAGAAAAGAAAGAAGGAAAGAAGAAAGAAAGGAAAGAAGGTCTTGATCTTAACTTCAACATGCCACAGCAAAACCAAAGCATGGCCAGTGAATGACTTCTGACCCCAAGCTCCTGACAGCACTGGGCAGCCCTGGGGCAGAAGGCTTGGGTGTGAGCCCACTGCCTGCCAGCTAGCAACGTATACACCACTTCCATGACGCTCGGTTTCTTCTATAAAATGAAGCTGTTTTATTTTATTTTATTTGTTTGAGATGGAGTTTCACTCTTCTTTTTGCCCAGGCTGGAGTGTGATGGCATGATCTCGGCTCACCGCAACCTCTGCCTCCCAGGTTCAAGCGATTTTCCTGCTTCAGCCTCCTGAGTAGCTGGGATTACAGGCATGCACCACCATGCCCAGCAATTTCTGTATTTTTTTTTTTTTTTAGTAGAGATGGAGTTTCTCCATGTTGGTCAGGCTTATCTCAAACTCCCGACCTCAGGTGATCCACCCGCCTCAGCCTCCCAAAGTGCTGGGATTACAGGCGTGAGCCACCGTGCACAGTTAAAATGAGGCTATTTTATAGAATACAGTGGCTCACACCTATAGTTTCAGCGATTCAAAAGGCCTAAGGCAGGAAGATTGCCTGAGCCCAGGAGTTCAAGGTTACAGTGAGCCACGATTGTGCCATTGCACCCCAGCCTCGGTGACAGAGCAAGACCTTGTCGCAAAATACACAAAAGTAAAATGTGAATATTAATGCATATATGCATCATGGAATGATTACAAAGATAAAAATCACATCATGTGGAAGCGCTCCGTAAATTATAAAAAGCTATGGAAATGTAAGAGATTGTCATTGTTAGCCTCCAACCTCATGCAAAACATGAGACGTGGTCCCAGCCCTGCAACTGATTAGCTGTGGGACTCTGGGCAGGTCACCTCTCCTCTCTTCCCCTGTTTCCCTGACGCTGAGATGCTGGAAGGTGATAAAGGAAGCTCTTTGTACAGTGTACAGTGCGCATTTTCTATGTTGTCTCGATGTCATCATTAGATAATAATTATTGTTATCATCATTTTATATCATTCTAATGGTCTGTGTTTCTATCTAAAAGCTCCCTAGCTATTTCTGTCTGCCAAAGCCACTGAGTAGTCTCTTTCCCTCTTTCACTTTGGAGCAAGTCCTCCTCATTCTGTCACCGCAGGATGAGGCCACTCTTCAAAACAGTGTACAGCAACTGCCTCTCTGCCTGCCTGGTCTGTCTGTGTCTGTCTGTGTCTGTTTGTCTGTCTGTCTGTCTTTCTCTCCCACTGTCCTGTGAGCTCCTTCAATATGGGGAGGGGAACCAGGCCTGACTCGTCTCTGTGTCTCTGCCCCTGCCCCAGCATCTGGTGCACAGTGAGGTCAGCTGGGTCCATCTGATGAGAATCCTTGGACCTCTCTGGCCTGATGTGCTGCTCCATGTTACTGCTGACCCTCCAGGAAGATCACCCAGCACCTAATGCCTGTTTGAGGGCTACAGAGGGGGGAGATTTGGATCTTCCTCGTGGTTTGCATGGCAGGGTCACGTTGCCAAGGTGCTCCTGTCAGGCCTCCTGCTGTGTCCCTACCCCTGTCTCTCAGATCCCCAGGAGCCACCCCGATGGGACCTCACCTCTCACCTCTCACCCACTGCTGGGTGCACCCAGAGGTGCCACACACCTGCATGGCTCACCCACAGGGGCCCGCGAGTCCATGGCATCGGGTTCACGTTGTGGTTCCTGCTGCTGCTGTCAGGACACGTGGCTTCCTCAGCAGCCACTAGCAGACCCGGGTATCACTCCTTACAAAAGCAGAAAGCTGATGGCCTATGGGGCAAGATGTTACTACTGGGAAAGAGGCTTCAGTGGGTCAAGTCTTCTCTCTTCTCCCCCAGCACAAACTGCTCAAAGTTGCAGTGGACAGGGCAGAAGACATTCTCCCAGGACCAGCAGTTGGCTCTGCTCTTGGTTGATGCTGAGTAACACACTCTTCCATTTTCCCTCCCTCTTCCTTCCCTCTGCTTCCCTGGGTCTTTACTCCCCAATAAAGTGTGAGCGTCCAAGTTTTTGCCACAGACTTGATTTTCTAGGTGACAGAAGCTGAGACATGAGGGCCTAGGAAATGCCCACTTTGTGCCCCCACCTGCTCTCCATCCTCTCAGAGCCCTCCAATGCCTGAGCCCATGTTCTCTGCCAGTCCTCACACCCTACCCCTCTTATCCTTACCCTACCAGCCCAGCCTAGAGCCCACCAGGCCCACCTGGGCTACATCCATCCTCAGACTGCAGACCCAAGGCCCTGGGCTCTGTGTCTCCTGGCCTCTCTACCACTCCCCAGATGCTAGCTGTGCAGATCACTGTCCCCATGAGTCTCCATTCACAGTGGAGACTTTAAAATATGTCCATACCTTCTCCCCTCAAACAATGAAGCCTAATGCCTCCTCCCCTTGAGTGTACATCAGACTTAGTAACCTGCTTCTAATAAATAGAACTGGCTGAGCATGGTGTCTCACACCTGTAATCCTAGCACTTTAGGAGGCGGAGGTGGGCAGATCACTTAAGGTCAGGAGTTCAAAAACAGCCTGGCGAGAGAGATCCAAGATGGCCGTCTAGCAGCAGCTCAGAGTTGCAGCTCCCAGTGAAGGCACAGGGAGTGAGTGGACACCAGACTTCCAGATGAATTTTTGTTGCTTACCAACCAGAAGATTCCCAGCAGAGGAGCCCCACGGGTTGTCAGCACGACTCTTTTGGCTGGCACAGCTGTTTTGCCAGCATCCCGGTGCAGCGGTTCTCAGTGTGGAGTATGCGGGACTGGGTGCCCTTTTGGTTGGTGTTTGGAGCTCCGAGAAGGCCGAGTCACCCATTCAGATGATTGGGAGGGGGACTGAAGCCGGGAGCAGACCGGGAGATTCCCAGGCAGAAAAGCGCCATGAATCTCAGTGCCACTGTTTCAGCCGGCATGGTCACCGCTCGGGAAACTGCATAGATCCTGGCGCCTTTTTGGCAGGTGACTGGGGCACCTGGGAGAGAATCGACCGTTAAATTACGAAAAGAAAAAAAGGGGGCTGCGAGGCGGGGAGCCAGGTGATCAGGCTCGGCTGGTCCCACCCCCACAGAAAAAACAGCAATTGGAAATGCTGATGGTTGAGAGTTTCACAGCAAGTACAGGCGAACCCGGGAAGGTCCAGCTCTGTGGGGGAGGGGCGTCTGCCGAAGGAAAACAAAGAAACAGAAATAACTTCATCACCAACAACCTGAACATCCACTCAGAGACCCAATATGAAAGTCAGCAATTACAAAGACAACAGGTTGGTAAATCCACAAAGATGGGAAGAAACCAGAGCAAAAAGGCTGAAAACATCCAAAATCAGAATGCCTCTCCTCCTTCAGGGGATCGTAGCTCCTCATCAGCAAGGGAACAAGGCATGATGGAGAATGAGTGTGATGAATTGTCAGAATCAGGCTTCAGAGGGTGGATAAGAAACTTCTGTGAGCTAAAAGAACATGTTCTAACCCAATGCAAAGAAACTAAGAACATTGAAAAAGGTTTGACAAAATGCTAATGAGAATAGACAATTTAGAGAGGAATATAAGTGAATTAATGAAGCTGAAAAACACAACATGAGAACTTCATGAAGTATGCACAAGTTTTAACAGTTGAATTGATCAAGCAGAAGAAAGGATATCAGAGGTCGAAGACCAACTCAATGAAATAAAAGAAGAAGACAAGATTAGAGAAAAAAGGATAAAAAGGAATGAGCAAAGTCTCCAAGAAATATGGGACTATGTGAAAAGACCTAATCTACGTTTGATAGGTGTACCTGAATGCGACAAAGAGAATGAATCCAAGCTGGAAAATACTCTTCAGGATATTATTCAGGAAAACTTTCCCAACCTAGTAAGGCAGGACAATATTCAAGTGCAGGAAATACAGAGAACACCACAAAGATATTTCTCAAGAAGAGCAACCCCAAGGCACATAATCGTCAGATTCACCAGGGTTGAAATGAAGGAGAAAATGCTAAGGGAAGCCAGAGAGAAAGGTTAGGTTACCCACAAAGGGAAGCCTATCAGACTCACAGCAGATCTCTCAGCAGAAACCCTGCAAGCCAGAAGAGAGTGGGGGCCAATATTCAATATCCTTAAAGAAAAGAACTTTCAACCCAGAATTTCATATCCAGCCAAACTAAGCTTCACAAGCAAAGGAAAAATAAAATCTTTTGTGAACAAGCAAGTACTTAGAGATTTCATCACCACCAGGCCTGCTTTACAAGAGCTTCTGAAAGAAGTGCTACACATAGAAAGGAACAACCAGTATCAGCCTTTCCAAAAATATACCAAAAAGTAAAGAGCATCAACATAATGAAGAATTTACATCAACTAATGGGCAAAACAGCCAGCTAGCATCAACTGGCAGTATTAAACTCACATATATTATTATTAATCCTAAATTTAAATCAACTAAATCCCCCAATCAAAAAACACAGACAGGCAAATTGGATTAAAAGCCAAAACCCATTGGAATTCGGATAAAAAGCCAAAACCCATCGGTATGGTGCATCCAGACCCATCTCGCATGCAAGGATACACAAAGACTCAAAACAAAGGGATGGAGGAAGATTTAACAACCAAATGGAAAGCAAAAATAAATAAATAAATAAAAAGCAGGAGTTGCAATTCTTGCCTCTGATAAAATAGACTTTAAAGCAACAAAGATCAAAAGTAGCAAAGAAGGACATTACATAATGGTAAAAGGATCAATGCAACAAGAAGAGCTAATGATCCTAAATATATATGCACCCAATACAGGAGCACTCAGATACATAAGACAAGTTCTTAATGACTTATAAAGAGACTTAGACCCCCACACAATAATAGTGGGAGACTTTAACATCACATTGTCAATATTATACAGATCAACGAGACAGAAAATTAACAAGAATTTCCAGGACTTGAACTCAGACCCGGAACAAGTAAACTTAATAAACATTTGTAGAACTCTCCACCCCAAATATACAAAACATACATTCTTATCAGTACCACATCACACCTACTCTAAAAGTGACCACAAAATTGGAAGTAAATCACTCCTCAGCAATTGCACAGCATTTCACAGGTTTAAATGAAATATTGGTTGGCTGCTTGTTTGTTATTTTCCTCCCTTATTCCTTCCTGTCTCCACTGTTAAGCACAATTATTGGTATAAAAGAGGTTTTCAATACCCATTTTTTTACTGCATTCTAGCCTGGACAATAAAGCAACACTCCTGTTCTCTCTCCCTCTTTTTCTTCCTCTTTCTTTCTCTCTTTCTTTTTTTTATTCTTTTTCTTTCTTTCTTTCTCTCTTTCTTTCTCTTTTTTCTTTCTTTTTCTTTTTTTTCTCTCTTAAAAAAAAAAACAGCCTGACTAACAGGGTGAAACCCTGTCTCTGCTAAAAATACGAAAAAAAAAATTAGCTGGGTAGGAAGCTGAGGCCAGAGAATCACTTAAACCTGGGAGGCAGAGGTTGCAGTGAGCTGAGATCATACCACTGCACTCCAGCGTGGGCAACAGAGTGAGACTCTGTCTCTCTGTCTCAAAATAATAATAGTAATAATAATAAATAGCATCATAGCATATGACTTCCAAAATGAGGCCTGAAAACGCACTGCAGCCTCCTCCTCTCCCTCAGGTCACTTGTGGAAGAAGCCAGATGCCATGGAGAGGACACTCAAACAGGGCCATGGAGAGGCTCACTCAGCAAGGAACAGAAGCCTCTAGTCAGTTACCATGTGAGGGAGCCAGCTCAAGCCAGATTCTCCGGCCCCACTCAGGCCTTCAGATGAATGCAGCCCCAACCAACATCTTTTTTTGTATTGTAATTTAGGTTCTGGGGTACATGTGCAGATCATGCAGGGTTATTGCATAGGGACATACGTGGCAAGGTGGTTTGCTGCCTCCATTCCCCCTTCATCTATATCAGGCATTTCTCCCCACATTATCCCTCCCCACCCTCTCCACACCCCACTGTCCCTCCCTACCCTCTCCACCCCCGCATCCCTCCCCAACCTCCCCCAGCAGACCCCAGTGTGTGATGCTTCCCTCCCTGTGTCCACATGTTCTCATTGTTCAACACCCTCCTATGAGTGAGAACACACAGTGTTTGACATCTTGACTGAAATCTCATGAGAGGTCTCGAGCCAGAACCAGTCAGCAAAGCCACTCCCAGATTCCTGGTCCTCAGGAATCATGTGTGATGATAACTGTTTGCTGTTTTAAGCCTCTGAGTTTCAGGGTAATTTGTTCCCCGGCAGTCAACACCATCCTATCCGTTTACTTGTCTCAGGGGCTTTCTTCCCATTCCCCTCAGCCAAACCTCCATGTCCTCAAGCATCTACCCTTTCATTCTCAGTGAAGAAGCTTGTCTCCCACTTTGTGGGGCAGGAAGAAGGGAGATGAGGCACTCAAATGCGACACCCCCAACTCCCTGACCTACACCCTCCACAAATGCCTGCACCTGCCCCGTTGTCCCTGCCTTGCGTCCAGTCCCGGGGATGAGCTCTCACTCCTGTTGAAGAGCAGCCCTTCACAGACTCCTGCTCCCCATTGTTCTCCCTCACTCCTAAGCCTGCAGGTGCATCTTCTCCACAGCCTAGAGCTGAGTCTCCCCTTTCTGTGAAGCCCTTGACCAGAAGCCACTTCTCACTCCCATTCTCTCTCCTCTGACAAGTACCTTGAAAGGGCTGGGCATGCCCACCATGCACGAGCTCATTCCTCAAGCATTGAGCAGTAGCCGCTGCCCCTCTTCCCCCCTCCCAGTCTCCGGTTATCCCCAGCTGCCAAACCCAGATATCACTCCCCAGCCCATCTCCCAGGGGCCGCTTTGCAGCATGTGACACTGTTAGTCACTTCTGCCCTCCAGCCCTCCTCCTCACCTCCGTATCGTGCTCCCTCCCAATGCCCCTCACTGGTCCTCACTGCTTCCTGTGCAGTCCCCACCTCCTCCTCCCACAGCGTAGACACGATGTTCTTGGGTCTCTGTCTTCAGCCCGTGCTCCTCTTACCCTTCCCGTCCTTCTCAAGAGGAGTCCTGATGCCCTCTCATAGCAACAACTACCACCCTGTATGGATGGCTGTCAAGTTCACGCCTCACCCAGACCTCTTCTCAGAGGATCAGATTGTATCCAGCTGCCTGCCGTCTCCCAAAGTGCTTCCGAGTCACCATGTTCAGAGGATGTAATGCTGCATGCTTCAGTGTCTTTCCTTCTTGCTGAATGGCACCTGCACCCACCAGCTCACAGCGAAGACCAGGTTGTCACCCTGGAAGTCCTACTCCCACTTCCAAATACTCAGCAAGTCAGACTGAATCTTCTCCCAAGACGGTTTTTAAATCTGGCCCCCACACTGTCCTGAGCGTGCGCTAGCCTGCAGGAGACCATGTGGTCTCTAACCTGGACCCTTGGGACAGGGTCCTGACTGGTCTCTCTTAGATCTATAGATCTAAAAAACAGAGATCAATGGCTCTATCCTGCAGCCACAGGGGACTTTCCAGAACTCTAAGCCCCCTTCCTAAAACTCTTCAATGACTCCCCTTCACCCTCTGTGATCTGTCCTCTGTCAGCCCAATCACCCTCAAAGCCCACCATTCCCAGACTCACACTTGAAGACTTGCTAAAACCAGTGTCTTCTGTTTGCCCGCACACGCTCTGCGCAGTCTGACCTGTGGCCTTGGCTCATATGGGTTTTCTGCCTTGTACGCCCTTTCCACCTTTCTTCCCCTGGCCAACTCTGCTATTTTCCAAAGCCCAGCTCCTGCATCATCTCCCACAAACCCCCGTTGCCAACATCCTCCTCCATCTCCACTGCAACCTTCTGACCTTGGTGTGTGGGACATTGGGCAGAGTGAGGGTTACAGCCACCTCACCGCACTGTCACCAGGACCTACTGAAGGACAACGTGAGTCCTGGCCTGAAGTCAACAATTCACAGCTTGTAGCAGCCATGACTAGTATCCTCTGTGCTCCTCCTGGTACCCACACCCCTACCCCCAACGCACTGTCTTCGCCCTCATGGCTCTAGGCTGCTTCCTTGTCTAACTAGGAGTTTGCTGATAGAAAGAGAGGTGCCGTTGTTCTACCCCCAGAGCCTGCACAGTGCCTGGCATAGAGGAAGTGCTCAGTCAACGTCTCTGAACTGGACAAAGAGCTGAGAGGTAGGCCGGTGCAGTGGCTCATGTCTGTAATCCCAGCACTTTGGGAGGCCAAGGTAGGAGATGAGACCATCCTGGCTGACGTGGTAAAACCCCATCTCTACTAAAAATACAAAAAATTAGCTGGGCGTGGTGGTGCACCCCTGTAGGCCCAGCTACTCAGGAGGCTGAGGCAGGAGAGTCACTTGAACCTGGGAGGCAGAGGTTGCAGTGAGCTGAGATCACGCCACTGCACTCCAGCCTGGGCAACAGAGTAAGACTCATCTCAAAAAAAGAGAGAGAAAGAGAGCTGAGAGGTAAAAGGAAAGGCAAGAAGCACCCTCCCTTAAGTAACTGCAGCACAATGGATGGTCATGCTGGGCCCCTACTGCTCTATCACTGGTGACCTGGCAGCCTTGGCCAGGTGACCCCAACTCTCTGAGCTTTGGTTCACTTAGAGTGCATGGGGAAGTTGTGCGCGGGGACACTCATTTGCTCAGGGTCAGCATGAACCCACCGCACTACACTAGAGCCCTGGACCGTCCTGTCCCAGCCCTGCGTGGGTGTCCTTCACCCACTTCTTCCTGCCAGGCCAGCCAGGCAGCATGGAGAGCCCGGGGGGCACACATATGTGCTGCAAACTTGTTTTCTGGGAAAGGAGACATCATTTTGTTCTTGTGGTTGCCTGCGAATGCCTGGAGACAGACCGTCGCACTGGAGGAGGTGTGTTGGTGGGAGTGGGGGGCCGGGGGGATGCCCACCTGCACCCAGGGTGCCTGACCCCTACCCACCTCGTTGCCTCTCTCGCCCCTCTCCCCCTCTCCTCTCCTGTGCCCCTCTCTCCTTTCCTCCCTGCTCTCTCCGCTCTCCCCTCTGTCTGGCTTTCTCCTCTCTCCTCTCTGCCTCTCAATCTCCTCTCCTCTCATTTCCTCTCGCTCCCCTGTCTGCCTCACCTTCTCTCTGACACCATCTCTCTGCCTCTCATTCTCTGTCTTGTTTGTTTCTCTCGAGTGCTTTCTTTTCTCTTCTTTCTCTCTCTCTGACTGCTATAGTCTTATTTATCACACCCTCCCCTTCTTTACTCTCCATTCTGTGCAAAGAATTTTTCCCCCACTGCCTCCAGGCGAAGCTGGTGGAGAAGAATGAATTTTTCATTTGTTTTTCCATATTCTGCTCCTGTACCCAAGAAAGTGGAACTCAGGCCCCTCTGTATGTGTCTGGAGATACGACACACCTTGATCTCTGAGTTTTGTTTTGTCATTTCCCATAAAAGTAAAACCCGCTCAGAAAGTCAGGTGCCAGGCCCAGGGAATCAGAACAGCAAGCCGATCGGCACATCCAGTGGATCTGGCCCTGTTGGCAGCCCCGAGAGACGGGGAGCTTCCTTTGCCTTCTGTCCCACTGGAAGGGTAAGAACCTGTTAGAATGGCTGTGTTTCCAAGCATGCCGGAGCTGGAAGTTCTGTTTCTAGCCAAGGATGCCCGCCGAGTGCATACGTGCACGTGAGCACATAACCATCACCCACACACATGCACACTCACGGGAGCTCCTGTGTGGCTGTCCCCCACCTCCTGACAAATGTTTACCAGGTAAGGGTCTTGAGTCACTGGAACCCATGGGACAGGGAGGATCGTGGGGAAAACAGACTTCCCCTAATCAGCTTTTCCTTCCTTGCTCTTATTTCAAAAGAGAAACTGAGTTAGGGTCAGCCCAGCTGAACTTGTTTTCTGTCCACTTTGAGGATATCCCATCTCTCCCTGCTCCGTTTCCCCCAACACGACTGGGTTCCGTGAGACTGGATTGGTGTCAGATGGGAGTGCCGTGGGGTTGTTCATTGCTGCCTGAAGCGACTGGGATTGTCCCTACCACTCCCCTGGCTCCACGTCATCCTCCAGGTCTCAGTATAAACGACCTCTCCATTGGAGAACGAGAGTGCTGCTCACCGTGCTCCCTCCCAGCCCCCAGCTGGCCCCGTCTCGCCTCCATCAATCTGCGGTTGTCTGATTTGTTGGTGTGATACTTGTTGCCACACCTTCCCTGCTAAAATGCAAGCCTCATGAGACAGGAGCCGAGCTGCTATTGTTCACCGGAACATCCCTACACCTGCAGTGTCTGGCACATGGTAGGCCACCAATAAGTATCTGCTGAATGAGTGAATGAATTAATGAATGAATGGGATCTTCTCATCCAAGCCCCTGATGTTGGCGATGATGACGCTGAGAGGCCCCAGGGGAGAAAGCAATTGCCCCAGATTGCACAGCCGGGGGTGCCTGGCCATGGTGAGGGTTCTGGTCCCTCCCAGCATCCTCACCCACACCAGTTCCCCAGAGTCCCTCCCTAGCTGGGCTCCTCCCAGTAACCAACAGTCCTTCTATAAGAACTTCCTACACCTGCCTGCTCTCCTCTTAAGCCAGGCCTATATTTTCTTTGGAGTAATAATTAAAATAACATATTCACCAGCTGGTTTTTTTTTTTTTTTTTTTACTAGATTTAATCTGCTCAGGCTCTGATTTGCATATTAAAAGAACTAATTAGCCCCTCCGAGTGCTCGGGCACGGAGAGCGCAGTAACTGGTCACGTAGTCCCTGAAGACCCATCCCCAGCGCTCTGGGCGAGGATGCGGATGGCGGCAGGAGCCCTGAGCAGGGAGAAGCAGCCTTTGTTTCCAGCATTCGGGGACTGGGACGCTCCACCGCTCCATCCTTGTGGCTCTTCTTCTCTTTGAAGTGTCGTGTTTGATGTGTTTGCTTGTCTGTCAGTTTGTATTTTAACTCCTTTAGAGTGTGTGTTTTAACCCCTCCTAGTCACAGCGGGGCTGAGAGTCCCCAGAGAGTGTGGAAAGCCTTGGACCAGGGGCGCCACGGTGAGCCCCGAGCCCACGGGCAGTGGGGCCGTCCCCCTTTCCAAGCTCGCTCCCACCCCTGCCTCCCAGCCAGGAGGAGAAGAGCGATTCCAGCATGCTGGTCCCTTTAAATTATTCCTCGACTGAACCCGTACAAAGGAATAGCTAATTGCGTTGTTATTATTTCCTTAAAAATAAAACTGGAGAATGTGTGTGTGGGGAGACTGAGGGGCCCCGTCTATAAACGCTGTGGGCTGTGCAGCAGGATTCTGCGCAGGCTCCAGCACGCGGGACCCCCGGGGCAGCAATCAGCGTCCCCCAAAGACAGCTCTTCTGCTCCCCCAGGGCTGAGATCTCACATAAGAACCTGCCTGCTCCATCCCCGGCTCTGGAAAGGAAACCGAGGCCTAAGTCTCGCAGGAGTTGGCAGAGGCCAGCGAGGGACCCGGCGAGGGAGACAGTCCCAGAATTTCAGCCATTCCCGCCTGGCATCCCACAAGCTGCTCCCCCAGACCCCGGGTTTTCACGGGCGATCAGCCCCTCCCGGAAGGCCCACGAGCCTGCTGGGGGGCTGGGCCACAGCAGAGAGAGCCAGATGGCGGCTGTGCGAGCACCAGGGGCAGGGCCAAAAACCGTAACTGGGAAGAAAGCGCTGGCAAGAGAGCCCCTTTATTTCTCCTGCCCAGGCTCGGGGTGGAATCCAGCTCCAGCGGCTGGAGCCGGCTCAGCCTCCAGGCGACTGTGGCCCGTGTCGAGGCCTGCCCAGAGCACCTGGAAGAAGGCCGTGGGGCCCTCCACCCACGAGGCAGCCCGGCCCCTCCCAGACGGATCCCCGGCCACTCTGCCTGTCCCCACCTGCTGCACCCTGGCCTGTGCCTGAGCGGAAGCCAGAACACCCTACACCCCTTCTGGGTTGATCTGGAACAACTAGGGTCGACCTCCTTTGTCCATTTCTGCACTGGCCCCAGAGGCCTTGTTGGACATCTGGCCTGCTCCAGACGCTAGGGTTGAAGATGGAGAAGGTGTCTGGGAGGGAGAGCGGATCCTCGGCCCTGCCTGCAGCCGGAGCCTGGTGTACGGGAGGCAGCCTTGCTGGAGAGCCCACCTGGCTTTGACAGCAGCAACCCAGCAGGAGGCTTCCAAGTCAAAGCGCCACCTCGCAGTCAAGCAGGGAACTGCGGCGAGAGAGGAAGGAGACCGTGTGGCTATGCTCGGGATAGAAGACCACCACTCAAGGCTCTCTCTTGACTTGGTGGGGGGAAGGGGACACCCACTAGGAACGCAAGAAAACACGGAGTCAGCTAAAAAACTCTGGGGTCTAAAGAGAAACTGTGGGAGAGAGAAGCCACGGAAGTCTTGATTTTGGGTGCAAAAGAATAGCAAGGGCCGGGGGCTCCCCAGTGAGCCTTGGAGGGCCAGGACCTCAGGGAGACGGAGCCAGGGCTGCCGGCCTGAAAGAGGGTGATCATGTGGGCCACTGGGGTGCCTTCAAGGTGCCTCAGGGGCAGGGAGTGGAACACATGCCTGGAAGGAGAAAGGGATGCCCAACTGGGGAGAAGTTCTGTGTGATTCTCCCTGGGCCTCGGGAGAGCTGCCAGATCTTTCCAGCTTCCAAGAATGAGGTACAAGAGGGAGGGGAGGGAAGTGGCACCCCTGGCAGGCAGGAGCACAAGAGAGGAGCAGAAGCGTACCCACCATCCAGGCAGAAGGCAGAGTGCTAGGAGGGGCTTAGCCAGATTGGACAAGGCCGGGATCCCTGCGGAGGCTGGAGAGGAGCTGGCCCTGGAGCTGCAGCAGTAGGGGAGCTGCATTTAGGTTTGTGCAGCGGCCTATCTAGAGTGGCCTGATGTCACTGCACCCTGCTACCAAGGAGCAACAGTCGCCCTGCCTCCATCCGGGTTCCCTGGTGGGGAAAATAGAAGACAAAGGAGAAGGGGCAGGTGATGGGTGAGTGACACCAGTAGTGAGGAAGACATGGACCAAACTTGGACACTCAGGGATTGCGACGTACAAAGTCCTATGTGCCCCACGAGGTACAGGTATCCTGGGGGCTTCTTTCCAAGAATGGTAGGTTTTCTGTGAGGAAACAGAATATCTCCAAACGGGGAGCAGGGAGCCCACATCAATCTGTTGTTGAAAAGTCCCCCGCAAGCACACTTATAGCCCACAGAGGAGCAACCCCAAGGCACCGCGTGGAAGCTGGCAGCACGGAGCTTGACCACCCATCTCTCTCGACACGCTCAGCCCCTCTCAGATACACTGGCTGGAAAAACCTCTTCTCCATGACCAAAGATCTAGACTGCCACCCAAAAGTAGGTCCCTAGGGGCTCCTAGAGAACAGCTTTGACTTGAGGAAGAAGGGACCAGCAGCCATCAGAGACAGTTAGCTGTCCCTGCCATGGGCTCTCTGGAAAGTAGGATCCCGGTGTGTGTTAGTGTGAGGCTGGCGGGGTGTTCCAAAGAGGCATGAAGTCCCAGAAACCGTGCAGAGATGGAATGCAAGGGTGATGGCGGGGTGGTGGCATCGCCCTTCCAATTGGACTTGCGGTTAAAGAAAGCCAAATTGAGACAAAGCAAGCTCACACCTTGTTCGACCCTCAGGGAGAGTTCAGGTTCACCATTTCAGATAGAAACTGAAAGACCTAGATTTGGACAGAGGCCCAGATGAGCGCATTTTAGCTAGAACTTGGTAGAACATGAAGACATCGAAGACGTGTGAGAGACTCTGTCCATGTGTGATCATTTAATTCCTCCAAATCAATCTCAAAAAGCCAGAGACTGATAGGCATGTCTAACTTTTCAACAGGGGAGAGTGCTAAGTGCCATATTTGCAAGTTGGCCAGATATTTCGGTGCTTCCTGCCATGGAAAATGTGCTTGGACCATCTTGTTGGCACAGTGAAGACACAATCACCTGCTGCAGATGATGTGACCAAGGCTGACGGGCTGTTTTGGGGGACATCCCTGACAACCTTGGCAGATTAGAGGCTAAGGTGGGAGCCTGAGCCTCGTCTCCAGTAGACGTGGATAAATGCGTGGTGGACACAGCCTGGTGTATTTCAGGGGCTTCTCTGGGGCAGCATGGACTAGATGCTCACAGTCTAGAGGGGCTGAATTACACATTGTCTTGAACCTAAGAGGTTTCAAGGAGCTGTGGAAAGGTTAGAAATTGAACTTCTAAGATGCATCATCTCTGAGATTCCCTAATTTCTTCCCCAAGAGGTACACATCCACATCTGGCTAACTCAGGCCTGGAGGCCCAGTACCCAAAAGGAGTTGGTTTCATGCTCTCCGAAGCCTTCCCATGGAGCACCCTCAGGCATCAAGGGCTCCTTTGCAGAGAGGGCTAAAGAATCCCCTCAGAGAAGAAAGACCTAGGAATAGATAGAACAGAGCCCCATTTCTTCTTCCTAAGACCTCCTCTTCTCTCCTCTCCTCTCCTAAGAGACCTTTCCTTACCCAGAACGTCTCAAGGAGGTGGGAAGCTGGGGAAAAAAATCACAGGTTGTAGAAACTGTGCTTCCCTCTTTTGTCCTCTGTCCACCTTTCTCTCTGCTGGATGGTTAGTCCAGGAAGATGCTGTAGGGGCTGACAGCTGCTCTCTCTGTAAGGAATCTTTGGTACCAAAGAGAGCCTGGGTTAGAGCCAAGAGGGGTGGAATCAAGTTCTTGGTGGCTTGGGGTAAGCCAAGCTGGTGGCTTACCTAAGGTCAGGCTAGTCAACAAAGCTCCTCTTATCTGTAGGTGGAGTCAATTTCCGAAAGGACAAAGATGGAAGCTGCAAGGTCTCTTGACACCTAGGCCCTGAAGTCGCATAGCATCACATCTGCCACATTCTGTGGGTCAAGGCAAGTCACGAGGCCAGCAGAGATGCAAAAGGTGAGGAAACAGATTCCACTTCTTAATGAGAGGAGCTGCAAAATAGTGTGGCCATGTTTTGCCATCGACCACACGCACACTCCACAGTTCAGCAAATCTATTTCTAAATGTGTAGCCCAGACCCGGAGAGACTCTTATACAAACTGACGGGAACAGGAATGTTCATTACAGCATCCCATGTCAGATGCCCACCATTGGGAGCATATATAGGTGAAAGGTGGCATGCACTGGAAAACTATACAGAAATTTATAAAGGAACTAGATCTCTACTTACAACTCGGATGAATCAAAAATTATATGCTGATTGGAAAAAACAAGGTATAGAATGAAATGTATAAAAAATTAGCCAGGCATGGTGATGCACTCCTGTAATCCCAGCTACTCGGGAGGCTGAGACAGGAGAATCGCTTGAACCCAGGAGGCGGAGGCTGCAGTGAGCTGAGATCGCGCCACTGCACTCCAGCCTGGGAGATAGAGCAAGACTCCGTCTCAAAAAAAAAGAATACTAATTAAATGTACAGTACGATACAATTTTAAGGAAAAGTTTTCAAATACAAAGACAATACTGTATATTATTTTCAAATACATACATATGTAAAAGGCTAGGGGGAAATCGAAGGGATCGGCATGAATGAGATGAGATTCTGTGCAATGGGGAGAAGTGGAATGGGCATGGAGGAAGGCTGGACTGGACTAATGAGGGCATGGCATCTCTAACCGAGGAGAAAGGCAAGTAAATAGATTCATCCAGTTTGTGCACTTGAGATCCGCGCACACAGAACAATTTCAAAATAAGAGGATAAACTCGATGAGAGGGAGTCATGAAGGAAGAACATAAAGAGGAATAACTGGCCAAGGGAGCTCTGTGGAAAGTTATAGGAAGGTCAGCAGCACACGCTGCGGTAGGACCCACGTTACCCTGGGAGGGGCAGCACACACAGACAATCAACACTCAATGCTTTGATTTTAAAAAATCGTTGCTTATGACTGGGCACAGTGGCTCATGCCTGTAATCCCACCACTTTGGGAGTTCAAGGTGGGTGGATCACTTGAGGCCAGGAGTTCTAGACCTGCCTGGCCAACACAGCAAAACCCTGTCTCTACTAAAAGTAAAAAAAAAGCCAGGCATGGTGATACATGCCTGTAGTCTCAGCTACTTGGGAGGCTGAGGCAAGAAGATCACTTGAACCAGGGAGGTGGAGGTTGCAGTGAGCTGATCATGCCACTACACTCTAGCCTGGGCAACAGAGCAAGACTGTCTAAAAAATAAAAAACACAATTGTTACATCTGTTTATTCTTTTAACATATTCCATTTGTCAGAAGGTCATAAAGTTGCCAATTCATTATCTGGATAAAGTTGGTTTTGGCCATGGTTTAAACTTTGTGGGCAAAGCAACTGCTGCTTCTACCTATGTAGGTAACTATGGCTAAATTCATTCACTCACTACTTCAACGAATATTTAGGGAGTACCTTTCATGTGTCTGGTGCCTTAGTTTGGGGATGTACCAGTGATCCCAACATGGAGCTTACACAGGGAACGTTCTCATCCAGCGAGGAGTTCCTCTGGAAGCTTCCACTCCCCTGCTGAATGATTCCATCTGCTGAGGTTTTATGGTTTCTCCTATCTTTCCTTCCTGGGCAGAGTTAATACCCACAGGCCTTCAAGGCCCCACTCGCAGCAGACTGAAAGGACTGTGGAGACGGCAAGCCCTCGCTGCCCTGCAGCAGCCCCTCCCTGTGGTCTCCTGCCGACCCTCTCTGGGTCCTTGACTCTGACCCTGTTCTTCCCGGGAGCCACCACAATGATCAGGCTCTGCCTCCTGATTAAACCCCAGGGTTCCTCTTTCTTGATTGTTTGTGTCTTTGTTTTTTGAGGCGAGGCTCCCTCTGTCACCCAGGCTGAAGTTCAGTGGCACAATCTCTGCTCACTGCAGCCTCCGCTCCTATCTCCCAGGCTCAAGTGATCCTCCCACCTCAGCCCTCCAAGTAGCTGGGCCCACAGGTGTGCGCCACCACGCCCGGCTAATTTCCTGCATGGTGGGGTTTCACCATGTTGCCCAGGCTGGTCTGGAACTCCTGAGCTCAAGTGATCTACTGCCTTGGCCTCCCAAAGTGCTGAGATTACAAGCATGAGCCCCGACGCCCAGCCCAGAGGCCCAGGGTTCTGGATCCTCCTTTCCTCACTGTCTTTCTGCATCTCCATTGGACCAGACACAGAGGGGAGTGGGAAAATGCTGGGCAATCTCCCAACAGACAGCAATCCAAGGAGGGCTTTCCAGTGGGGCATGAATGTGAGCCTTGCTCTGGGCTGGAGAGGTAGGGGTTTGATTGGATGAAGAGGGGACAGGGGTCTAAAGAGGCCAGGCCTAGGGCCAACCCCTCTCCCTCTAACTGCTCTTCCCACTCTAAGCACACGCTACTCACCTGCCCCTCTGTGTCCTCACTCACCTTGAGTACACTGGGGGATGTGTCCCCACCTCGGGCACATAAGACCCAGCCCAAGTGTCCCCACCATTGGAGAGCCTCCCATCAACTTTCCCAGGCTGAGCTGAGAGCCTCTTCTGTGCCCCCGGCAGCTGGCACACACACCCATCTCCTGTGGCTCTCAGCAGGCAACCTCGTGATGGCAGGTGGGCCTGTGGGACTCCCACACTCCAGGCAATTCCTCTAGGGTTGTCCCCAGTGTTTCCCCACCATATAGACAGGAGGAAGGAGGAGGGCAGTAGTTAAGCGCTGGAAGAGGGGAGAGAGAACTAGAGGGAGAATGCAAAGGTGAGGGAATATTGGTCACTCCCTGCAGAACGCCCAGCGGGGAAGTGGCTTTGGCTGGGCCCTCCTCATATGTCTCAGAAAATAGGTAGGTGGCCCGAAGCTATGGTCACACTCAGAAGGTACCCTCAGAGCAGAGGGCACCGTGTGATTCTATCGAAGGATCAAAGGGTCTTGCCAGGGCCCAGGGGACAAGGGTTTATGTCTAAACTCTGTGGTTCATGCAACACTCCAGCTCTCCCGGGAGTGACATTATTTGATTATCTTCCTTCTTGCACATTTGCTGATTTAATATTCATCTATGAATAGCTGCAGGACCAATACCCTGGTTGGGTTCCTTCACACAGTTCAGTATTGAGCTCTGGAGTCAGGCTGCCTAGAATCAAATCCTGCTTCTTCCTGGCTGTGCAACTGTGGCCCAGTTACTTAACCTCTCTGAGCCTCAGGTTCCCATCTGGAAAGCAGAAGGAGTGCTAGCACCCACCCACTGGCGGTGCTGAGACCTCGTCCATGGAGCACTGACTGTGGCATTGTGTGTATTATCTCACTGATCCCTGTTTAATTCCCAGCTTGAAGGAAATTGAGGCTCAGAAACGTTACATGGCACCACCAAGGACTCCAGGCAGCAGGTAAAAGAGCCAGAAATGGGTCCCAGCTCTTCTGTCCAGCCCTAAGGGAAGGAGGGATCCCAGGAAGAGCCACTGCCAGCCCTGCTCTCCTCTTCCCAGGTAGTTTCTGGAGCCCCCCTGCTGCAGTCCCCGCTCGGACATGGTTCAGATCAGCGGTTCTAAGTGGCAGCATGTTAGTAACCAAGAGGTCCCCTGTGGTCTCTAGCCCACTGTCATCTGACTGTACCACACCCTGACTCCACCCCAGGCCCATGCCCCGGCCACCACAGACACCCTCATAGTCACACCCTAAGGCTACAGTAACTGCATCCCCTGCCCCCTCACTGCACGCACCTGCCCTTCCCTGACCCCCCACTGCACACACCTGCCCTTCCCTGACCCCCCACTGCACACACCTGCCCTTCCCTGACCCCCCACTGCACACACCTGCCCTTCCCTGACCCCCCACTGCACACACCTGCCCTTCCCACAGCTCTCCAGTTTCACTTCCTGAGTTCCCAGCAGGCTCCTCCTCCCAAGCCTGCAATGCTGCCTTCCATCCTCCACCCTCATCTGTTCTCAACTCTCAGCCTCTCCCTAGGCTCATCCATGCCCACAGCTGATGACCCACAGAACTGCAACCCAGGCCTCTCTCTGGGGGTCCAGACCCCTGGATCCAATGGAAATTCTCCACCAGGAAGTCCCACAGTCACCCCAGCGGTCACAGTCCACCCAGACCTCAACTCATCACTCCTGGATGCCCACTCCTCCCCTGCCTGTATTTCCACCATCTACCACACAAAATGGAAATCCAGAATCTTCCTGGACCCCTTCCTTCTTTTGCCTCACATGGAAAGAGTGACCAAATCCTATGAATTCAACTTCCTTTATATCTTTTCCTTTTGTCACCTCGTTTCCACGTCTTCTACTCAAAGCTCCAGCCTCCTCATCTCTTACCTGGACTGTGGACATTTTCTCCCGTGAGGTTTTGTTGATCCAGATTCCCCGTCCTCAGCCCCTCCCCACCCTGCTCATATTTCTCCCATGGATGGTGGCCAATTCCACGAACACGGCTGAGTGTCTACTGTGCTGTCACGGTTCTGGGTATGAGGGAGTTGATGACAAAACATGGTTCTTCTCTCAAGGAACTCCAAGTAACACAGTAACAGCAGGTAACGAGTGAGTCGCCGTGCAGATTACAAATCATAGTCAACATCTTTTGAGTGCCACAGAGGAAGCACGTGGGGACATCTGACAGTCTTGGGGGGCCATGCAAGGCTTTTTGGAGGGACCAATGGCAGAGATGAGTAAAGTCCCCCTCAGTGTCACAGGCTAGAGTCCAAACAAAACCTCCGGTTGGCTTGCAAGACCCTTTGTGATCTGGTCCCAGGCTACTCCATCCTCATTCTGCTGCCCCCGCTTACACACACACTCACACACAGCACTTCCTCAGGCATGCCCCACCACTACATGGGCCGGGGTGGGGGCCCGTTTGGCTCCCACTCCTGCCCCAGTACAACATCTTGCATCAAGGATTGTGTCAATTTGTGAGCTTGCAAATCGGCACTTAGCTCGCGTGCCAAAGTCCACAGTCCTAAGTTTCAATGGCAGAAAGACATTGCTGAAAATAATTGTGCCTGGCAGCGCTGGGGCCAGTTCCAAAAGCCATCCGGTGATCCAGCGCACGCCGAATCTTCGCTTGCTCTATGCAGCAGCCAGATGCCTCTGTACCCTGCCCAATTAATCTGGAATGAGTTGGATTATGATAATGTACATTTGCAACAACCTGCTACTGAAAGAAGGATCACAAAGCTACGTCCTGGTTCCTTCTCCTCCTCCCTGCCTCTCCCCGCTCTGTGACTCACCCCAAGGGCCCTGCTGCTGCCAGCCCCTACAGGTAGACAGCACCAGGTTGTGGCAGAAAGCCACAGCCCCACCAGCGAGCTGGCAACAGAGACCCCTGCGCTGCCAGCCATTAGCCATTGACTACACTCCTGCTGGCTCCAGCAGGCAGTGCTTGCAAATCCCTGCTCTCCAGGAGAAGTCCTGCACCGAACCCTTCCCTGGAATGTGACACTGGCCCATTTCGTGGTGTGAAACTCCAGAGGCATTCTCCAGGCGAGGCTCAAGTGTTGATCCCTCTGCAGGGAGCTGTTTCCCCACCTTAGTGCTCCTCAAAGAACCGGGCAGATTCAAGGCAAAAGGTGTCCAGAAACTCTGGGGAGGGAGGGAGGGAGGGAATGGATGTGAAAACCTGCCAGGTACTGACTGCGTCACCCTCCCGGCAGCATTGCAAGGACGGTACTCCTCTTCCTGTTCTACAAATGAGCGAACTAGAGGCTCAGAGAGGATAAGGATGGCCCCCACTAGACAATGATCAGGGTCAAGGCCTCCTGACTACAGCCTACCTGCCTCCCACCCCCTCTCCAGAGTGCTGCCCCCATCACTCCAGCCCTTTACCAAGGGGGCAATAGAGCAGAAGCCTGCAGGCCAGATGTCAGCATTCAGGGGCAGCATTCATCCAGGGGCTCAGTTACTTCTTCCTCTCCTTCCCTCTTTCCTTGCCCCTCTCCTCCAAACCCTCACATCCTCATCCCAGAGATCTCAAGGGGACTGTCCCAGTTCCCACCTCCCTCTTCTCATCCGTTCCTTGGCTATTCTTGGAGCATAGAGCACACCTGACACCAGAAAGGGCATCCGGGCTGGCGGAGGGCTGGAAGCATCCCGTGGCTTGCAGGCGAGTCATTCCCAGGAAATAAATGACCCAAGAAACCATTAGTGTTGTGTTCCTCTCGGGAACTTGGAAACTTCAGTGAACTCTCAGATTCCTAGAGCTGGTTTAAGTTTGCACTTTCTTCAGAGGATGTTCTCTTTCTCCACCCCACACACCCCAACATCCCCAGGATCTAAACATAGAGCAAACAGCCGAGCCTCAGCATCCAGGAGGCTTCCTCCTCCTCCACTCCCACCGGATGCTGGAAGCTGTGAGCTTTGACCTCGCCACCCACCCCACCGCTGTCACCACACACCCACCCTCACCCCCACCTCCCTTCCAAGAGACTCTTAGCTTGCATGCCGAAGGCCATCTGCTCACATCTGCTCTGGTCTTTGGGCGCTGCCCTTGACCAAGAAGAGTACCAAACCTTCCCCTCCCACCAGCACTCAGAGTTCCAGTTTGTTTCTAGACTGTAACAGAGATCAGAAACAGGGAAAGAAGCTGGAAGGTGGCAGAGGAGGAAAGGAACATGATATTTAACTGCCTCCTCAAGAGAGCCACCATCAAAGTCAAGCAAGGTTTCAAGGTAGGGACGGACTATCAGCTGGGCTCCTGGCGGCCTTGCCAGCCATCTGAGAGCCCAAGGGTCTGGCCCAGTTCAGGCCGGCCTGGCACAAGCATCCCTCCCATCACGCTGAAAGTCGCTCCAACAATTAAGCTTGGTCCCTTTGTCTCTCCTCCCCTTCATCCCGCTCCCTCTCTCTGCTTCCCTGAGTGTCCTACTGTGCGGGGCTCTGCAGCCACCCTCCCCATCAGGCCGTTTCACAGTGGCACTGTGGCGCCGTGGAGAGGAGCTAATTGGATTTGTTGTCAGCTCCTGAAGCTGCCAGGAGCTCACGTCTGCTCTGGTTACAGATGAAGACATCACGGTGACAGGCTCAGAGACAGCTCAGCTGGCATCCCAAGGCCACTAATAGAGCCATGTTGATTTAATGTCCGAGTGGAGAGGCGCAGACAAGCTGTTCAAGTTTTCCCTTCCAAACAAAGCGGGGTACACCATCCGTCATCTGTGGATCAGTAAATAAGCATCCGTGTGCCTCTAGGAGCTCTTAACCATTGCCACAAAAGAATGACAAACTATTTTCCATGGGGAGATGGGACTTTGAAACAGAGGTTCTCCCTCTCTGGTGTATGCCGCCCTCAGGAAGCCCAGCTAATTCCACCAAACATAAATTTTACTTAACTATGTAATTATGAATGAATCCCATTAGCCTTAAAATTGCTCGCTTGCTAAAGGTGTGTCCCTGTGTATGTGGGCTTCGGTGTGGGGGGATGTGGAGAGGCGCCAGTGAAGATGAGAAGACCTGTTTATCGTCAATGAAGTCATTTAATGAGCACCTACTGTGTGCCAGGCACTGGGTGAATGAGATATGGCGCCTGCATTCGGGAAGCTCATGGGTGAGGCAGTTCCAGCCCAGGGCAATAGCACTACAGGATAAAAACGGGATCACGGGGAGCATTGACGGGAGACACCCCGTTCCCTTTGAGGGTCTGGAATCAGTTCCCAGTGAAAAAGCATCTAAGTCCAAGGTCTGCCCTAAGCCCCTTCAATCTGAGCAGCTGGGGTCTGCAGCAGGGGAATCCCCGTGGTGACCATCCCTCTGTCCCCAGACTGGTCCTTTTCCCCAAACCCACTAATGACCCTGCGGTCCTCCCCAGCCTTGCAGAGGCTTGAGGTGTGCTCACAGGGTGGATGGTGTCACCTGACCTCCAAGAGCACCAGGAGGGCATGGAGCCATGCGCCCTGCAGGGGCCGATCTTAGCACTCAGCGTGCCTGCCCAGCACATCAGGAGTCCGTGGGCTGGGCTCTGTCCTCTGCTTCCCCACAGCTCCTGGACCTGTGTGAGAACTCTACTCTCAGATCCTGTACATGCCAGACTGCTGGCCGCCCATGGCCACCCTGACTTCTCAGCGATGGGGCCCAAGCAGGAGTATATTAAAATGTATATATACCTATTTTTTGAGACAGAGTTTTTGCTCCATTGCCCATGCTGGAGTATAGTGGTGCCCTCTCGGCTACTGTAACCTCCACCTTTAAGTTCAAGCGATTCTCCTGCCTCAGCCTCCCAAGTAGCTGGGATTACAGGCACCCGACACCATACCTGGCTAATTATTTTATTTTTAGTGGAGACAAGGTTTCACCATGTTGGCCAGGCTGGTCTTGAACTCCTGAACTCAGGTGATCCACCCACCTCGGCCTCCCAAAGTGCTAGGATTACAGGCGTGAGCCACCGTGTCCAGCATATATTGAAAATGTTTAACATGAGACTGGACGATGGCCACTGCTTCCTGTTAGGTGCACATCACCCTGGGGCCCCAGCACTTAACTGCCTTTTCCCAGGGCCCCTGTTCCCATCCCTGCCAGGCTTTTCTGTAGACCCTTACCCACCAAGACCACATGTCACTCTTCCTGCCCTGGTCCCCCAGAGCCCACCTGAAACTCAGCGGGACAACATGCCAGCAGAAGGAGTTCTCAGGGCTTTACCAGACTGGGGAGCCATCTGAAGCCCACCATGAACCAAGGATGCAAACTGGTAGAAGGCATTTAACATTCCCTCAGATGAAGCAGAGAAGCCCTGGAGCCTGACAAAGACCTCCCATCCTGGCTCCCTCGCTGAACCATCTCCCCTACACCGGGGCCACCCACACACCCATAGGCCTGTACCCAAGTCCATCCCAATGGGGCAACTTGAAAAGCACCATGAATGCAGGCAGTCCTCAGGAATGAAAGAGGAGAGAGGGAGGGAGATATGGAGAAGCCATTCTGACCTAACAGAGAGCAAACTCAAGGAAGAGAAAGGATTCCTCATGATTGAATAATGAATGAGAACGGGAACTCAATAAAACAGAAGCACAAAGACAAGACACTAAAACAACAGGAAAAGATCAACAAGGACATTGCTCAGACCTAAGGGTACAGATGGAAGCCAAACGGTGCTACAAGAGCAACCACCACCTTCCAAACAAGGAACAGAAGACTTTCTTAAAATTCTTGAAACAGTGGAAAAGCTTGAGAAAACTCGTGAATGCAAATGGAACAAAGAGATTAAAGTAGAGAAAAGATGACATAGAGAGGCCAGGTGCAGTGGCTCACGCCTGTAACCTCAGCACTTGGGAGGCTGACATGGGTAGATTACTTGAGGTCAAGAGTTCGAGACCAGCCTGGCCAACATGGCGAAATCTCATCTCTATTAAAAATACAAAACTTAGCTGGGCATGGTGGTGGGTGCCTGTAGTCCAAGCTACTTGGTAGACTGAGGCAGGAGAATTGCTTCAATCCAGAAGGCAGAGTTTGCAGTGAGCCAAGATTGTGCCACTGCACTCCAGTCTAGGCAACAGAGTGAAACTCTCTCTCTCAAAAAAAATGATGACATATAGAGAACTGGTAAGGATGGTACAATGAAAGAAATCTGGGTCCCTGATGCAAAGAATCCAACAAATTAAACAGAGGATGTAAAGAAAGGATACAAGAAGATTTCTCTTAAATGGATAACTTTTCCAAAAGATCAAAAATATATACATACAATGTTCAAGAAAAACTTAATGGAGAGCCTTGAACACCGAAACACTGCCTGGTTAAACTATAGGACATCACAGATAAAAATGAGTTCTTTGGGGGTCAAGACAGAAAAAGCAAATCAGTCACAAAGTGAAAAAGCTAACTGGCCAAAGACCTCTGCAGCCATGTTCAATGCCAGCAGCTCCAGAGAAATAGCTGCAGGGTTCTAGAGTGATGAAGTGTGACCAGGAGATTATAACTTGAAAATACCCTATTGGAATATCATGGTAACAGGAGATGTTCGCAAACATGAAAACCCTGGGAATATAGCACCCATGAAAAAAATGACTCTCATCAAATTCATCCAGTTCCCATAAAGACTCACAAAAGAAAGAAATATGGTAAAAGCGCTGGTGCCAGGGATTTGGTCCATTTAAATATAGAGCTAAAATTCAACAGCCGTGGATTGATGGTTTTAGAAGAGCCTTGGTGTTATACAATACTCAGCTCTGAGTGGGGCTGGGAGGAAGGAGCAGCCAGTCTTGCTGATGGCGGCTCAAATGGAAACACAGAAAGACTTGCAGTTAAGCCAGACAGATGAGACACACGCCTTCACTCTAGGTTCAGGAAGCCCACCCAAGGGATGGTAACAGAACGAAAGAGCTATCAACCCACAAGGACAAGGAACACAGGAAAGATGAACCAGGAGATGAGAGATGTCGACAGAATTCTGGAAGATGGACAGTTGATAGATCAGTGGTAATTGACTCAGCAGACCAGAGAGCTAAGACCTAATTGATTTCAAGGGGTGGGGAGGAGGGTGGGCAATGAGAAGCAAGCCTGTCCCCCAGCCCCCATATCACTCCAGAAAAGCTGAAGAGCTAGAAGAATCAAAGACATCTGAATGCTGGAGAGTGGGGTGGGGCTGAAGACAGGAGGATTGTTGGAAGGTAGGCAGGATGGCCAAAAAGGATGATCATCTGTCTCAGTTTGCCTGGGACTTTGGGGCAATGGAGAGGATGAAAAACTTTGGGTACTAAAACTAGGACAGCCAGCCCCAAGCAAACCAGGATTAATTGATCAGATTTCCTCCGTGACCACCAGATTTCCTCTGTGACCCCAACCCAGGGCACCTATGAAATTGGCCCTTCCACCCCAGGAGAAGACTGGAATACAGCTTATTTTGTGATGAAAATGAACTAGATTGTACATTCAACAACCCCAGGCCCAGCAAAGACCCTACTGAAAATAGAAGCATTAAGAGAAAGCCAAAAGTGGGAACATGGGGGAAGCCTCAGGTCCCTTTCCCGACTTGGTTCAGAATCTTGGCAGCCAGGTTTATATATCACCATCTCCTCCACACACACACTCCCACTCCCTGTACAAGATCTGGAGAGTGTCCTTTGAGGAACTAGTTCAAGGGAAAAGATCTACAGATACGGACATTTGGGGCACCTTCCCCACAAGAGAATGACCAGATTGCCATCAAACCATCCCATAATGAGAAACATTAGTCTACAAGCCCCAGCCCTCGGACCCAACGTTCCTGGTCAGCTTTTTAGTGCCTCACTCTTAAATATCTTTAGGGCAGCCGAGGATCGCCAAATGTGATCACCAGATCGGAAAAAAAAGCCTTTCACAGAAAAGTAGATTGAAGAAAAACATAATGGAAGGAAACAGCAACAGAACTCACGGAAGATGCTGCACTTGTTAAACAAAAATGGATGCTCGTGAAACAACAACAAAAGGAGCAACCAGAGACTGAGAAAGGGCCTAACAAGTTAAAAGTACGACTAAAAAATTCTAAACCCGATAGACGGCCAAGCAGGCAAAGTTGAGGAAATCTCAAAAACAGAACTAGGCAAGGCAAAGAGACACATTCACAGCACAAATTCAGCCGCCAAAATTCAGCCACAAAATTTTCTCCATTGTCATTTTGTGTGTTTTCCAAATTTTCCACCGTGGACCCATATTAATTTCATAGTCAGAAGAAAAAAGTATATAAAGATGTCATTGTCAAAAGCCCATGACCACATGACGGGCAGCATGCTTGGGGGCTTGGGAGCGAGGGCTGAGGAGGGAGGATGCCAGCGGGACCCCTGTTTCCCATGGGGACCCAAATTCATGGGCAGCAGGGGCTTTGTGGGACCACTTGGCAGGGGAGGGAGTTTCCAGAGTCCTCCCAGGACAGACTCTCAGTGGCTCAGGGCCTGAGTGGGACTGAGCCTATGGGAGGCTTGAGATGCGGGCAGCCAGTTGGGCAGGGGCTGAAAAGGGAGCAAGAGCCTGGATTTAGATGAGATGGGTCATTTTGCTCCACAGAGGACCAAACAGAAGGAGTGCCACACAAATGTCTGGGTGCTGCCAAGCAGGATGACTCTCGGGGGTCCCTTCATGCAGCTGACAGTGTGGTCCCAGCTCCCACCTCTCAAGAAGACTTCATTTCAGGTTTTCATCCAGCAAGCCTCAAGCAAACGCCTTCTCTGTGCCAGGTTTCCACTAGCACTAAATGTACAACAACAAATCAGGCTTCACCAGGCCCCAAAGCAGAGGACAGACTCGCCCTGAGCCCCCCACACTCTACACCAAAGGGGTAGTAGGGGACCCAGGAAGGGAGAGGAGGGACCCAGCTCTTCCAACAGCTCTCTTACGTGAAAAGGATTTTGAAAAGAGAAGAAAAGCAGAGAACAGCAGTGAATATGGTCACGATAAGTCCATGGGGAAGAAGGCGACAATGGTGAGGAGAGGCCCTCATGCTTGCTGGGGCCACTGCAGGCCTGTCATCCTCTTCTCAGCTCTGCCAGCAGCTCCGCAGGGCACACATGCCCACCTCCATGGCCACAGTGAGGACACTGGGCTCAGAAGTAGAGGCATCTCCCCCAGAAGGCCCAGCTACCAATTGGCAAAGCCCAGCTCCAGCCCCAGCCCAGCCTCACTCCACGTTCTGGGCTCCAAGCTTTCCCCAGCCACACTGAGCTAGGGCACGGGACAATTTACCCACGAGGTGATAGATGCAGGAGGGCAGGAAGGCCTGAAAGGGTTTGAATGTGTATGCCCACCTCCCACCACCAAAATTCAGTGTTGAATTCTAACCTCCGAGGTGATGGTATGACTCCCACCTTTGGGAAGTGACTAGGTCATGAGGGTGGTGCCCTTATCCATGGAATTAGTGACTTTATAAAAAGAGGTCCCAGAAAGGTCTCCAGCCCTTGTTTCTCCATGTGAGGACACAACAGGAAGGCGGCTTCTATGAATCAGGACGTGGGCCCTCACCCAATGCAGAATTTGCTGACACCTTGTTCTTGGGCTTCTCCAGAACCATGAAAAATAAATGCCTGAGTTTATTATAAGCTCCCCAGTCTGTGATGTTCTGTTATTGCAGCCTGCACAGACTAATACAGGGTCAGTCTAGGAACACACAACCCTTTATTCCAACTCTTTCTGGGCCGGTGGCCAAGCGTCCTGCCCAGACCTCACTATTCCCAGGCTTGGAGCACCACAGCTTCGGCAAGTGAGCCTGGAGTCCACCTCTCAGTCCCCAGCATCTCCAGGACAACCAAAGCAAGAACTGAAAAGACAGCACTGCCCCCATTTGTGGCTGTCAACTCGATTCCTGCCATGCCCCAGTAAGGAACGTAAAACTCTCCACCTGCCTTGGGTGATCTGCCAGGTAGGAAGGAAGTCACAGGGGCAAGTGCACATCTTTCTAGCAGAATCCAAATGTGTCCTTGATAAGTCCTGTATTAGTCCATTTTCATATGCTATGAAGAAATACCGAAGACTGGGTAATTTATAGAAAACGCGGTTTAATGGATCCATGGTTCCACATGGCTGGGGAGGCCTCATAATCATGGTGGAACATCATGGAAGAGCAAAGGTATGTCTTACATGGTGGCAGGCAAGAGCGTGTGCAGGGGAACTGCCCTTTATAAAACCATCCGATCTCATGAGACTCATTCACTATTATGAGAACAGCACAGGAAAAACCCACCGCCATGATTCAATTACTTCCCACCAGGTCCCTCCCACTACAAGTTACAATTCAAGATAAGAACTGGGTGAAGATATAGCCAAACCAAACTCTCATTGAGACAGGGACCAGTGAGTCCCATCACAATTAATAGGCAATCACTGCAGACCAACTGAGCCTCGTCTTTCAGATATGCAGATGTACACAAGTGACGCAGTCATCAAGTCCCTGGCTGATGCTCACACCTTGTCCAAACCCCGATGGGCCAGACCCAGTGCCAGCCCCATCTCCTGCCCACATGCACTTGGAACCTGATTCCGCATATACCCCCGAGCAGTTTCTCTGCCCAGAACCTCTTTCTCACCTCCTTTGTTGTGGCTGCCTCCTATCCAGACTTTGAAACCAGTTCAGATGTTGCTGAGGCTCAGAGAGGTGGACTAATCTCAACTACCATGCCCAAGCCTATTGAATCTGAGTCACACAGCTGCCTCCTCCTCTAAGAAGCCTTCCCGGATGCCCACAGAGGATTGGGGTCTCTGATCTTGGCAGAAACAGGGGGTAGGCCTCCTAGGGGAGCTGGACTTTACCCATAGGTGTCACCTTGCCAGCAGGGTGGCCACAAGTAAAAGAGCTGGCTTCTTAAAGCCTCAGTTTCTCTCATAAGAAAGGCATCTGTGTTCAGGCAGTCATGCATACAGTAAGAGCATGGGAAATGGCACTCCTCTTCCCCAGCTCTCTCCCTCCCCTTCTCTCTCCTTCCTGAAGCACCTTTATTTATCAGTCTGCTTCACCAACAGCTCCATACGGAGTCAGCTGACGTAGCTGGATGGGGGCTGGAGAGGTCACTTCCCACTGATCACACTATGGCGTCTATGTGTCTCCTGGACCAGACCAGCTCTGCATGGGTAGTGGCGGTCCTTGTTTCCTGCTGGATTCACAGAACTGTCTGTCCTCCTCATTGGTCTCACTGCTATGGAAACACTCAGACCTTAAGATCTTCCTCCACCTTACACTGCTGGCTCCAGCCAGGGAACAGAGCCCATTCTCAAGGAGACCACAACCACATGGGAATCTGACTGCAGGGCAGAGTTGGGAGCTGGCTGCCCCCCCCGACTAGGAGCCCCACAGGTCCCTGCCCACCACAGTGCCCTCTCCCATGGCACCCTTCTAGCACAAACACCCAAGAAGAAAGAGTCCACTAGGTCACTGGAGCAGAGAGGCTGGCCAAGACACTTCCTCACTCACAAGGCAGCTGAGAGGTTCACTGGGTCCAAGACCTGCAGAGGAAGAGAAGGCTCTAAATGGGCAGAAACAGGGGGTAGGGCTCCTAGGGGAGCTGGACTTTACCCATAGGTGTCACCTTGCCAGCAGGGTGGCCACAAGTAAAAGAGCTGGCTTCTTAAAGCCTCAGTTTCTCTCATAAGAAAGGCATCTGTGTTCAGGCAGTCATGCATACAGTAAGAGCATGGGAAATGACACTCCTCTTCCCCAGCTCTCTCCCTCCCCTTCTCTCTCCTTCCTGAAGCACCTTTATCTATCAGTCTGCTTCACCAACAGCTCCATGCGGAGTCAGCTGGTGTAGCTGGATGGCGGCTGGAAAGGTCACTTCCCAGGCAGCTCACGCTCATGCTGGCTTCGGCTGTGGTCAGAGACCTGCCTTCCTTTCCACACAGCCTGCTTGAGGTTTCTCCTGGCAGGTGGCTGGGCTCCAGGAGTAGGTGTCCCAAGACAGCCAGGTGGAAATCATGTCACCTCTCATGATCCCACCTCTGGAGTGTCTTTTTCACCACAATCACAAGCCCACCCACACTGAGGGGAGAGACACGGAGCCCCTCCATGGGAGGAGTGTCAGCATCACATTGTAAGAAGAGAATACAGATGTGGTCAGTTTGGGAAAACACAAGCTTCCCCACCCACTCCAGAAGGAGTTCGGATTGTATTGTGTACATGGCGGTGGGATGGCAACAAGATGGGGTTTACATTTGAGAAGTGGCTGGGTGGAGGGCGGACTGGAAGGGAGCTGAGTGGAAGCCTTCCAGTCAGGAGGCACCAGCCGTAGTCCCGCTAAGGGGTGATGTGGATTTGCCCCCGGGGCAGCAGTGGAGATGGGCTGGGCACCAGGATGCACACACTTTGTGGCTCACTAGCACTTAGAATGCCCAGACTCAGACATGTAAGGCAGGCCATGCAGGACACGCTTGGGGGTCTAGACTTTATCCTGGGGCAGTGGGGACCTACTGAGGGAGTCTAAGCAAGAAAGTAATATGATCAAGACTGTGTCTTAAGGAAACTCTCAGAGAATGCTGAATCTAGGGCAAGACTCACAATCTGACCTGTGTAGTAATGGTCCAGAGAAACAGGTGTTGCACTGCCTCAGCGAGCCCAGTAAGGTCACCAAAAACCAACGTCCCCCTATCTCCTGCCTCCTGTTTCAAGCCCTCAGCCAGGCATGGGGTGTTTCTCTCTGAATTCATGGGGCTTTCGGAGTCTGCCTCTCTGCGGCATATATATTGTTTCCACCCACCAAGGACCCATTCCCTCTGTGTATCGGTCAGTTTCTGCTAGATGCTGCAGTAACAAATGATCCTCAGATCTCAGTGACTTCCAGCAGCAAACATTTGTCTCTGGTACTCATTTCATACAGACTTCAGGTCAGCTGCAGCTCTGTTCCACGTGGCTTCTTCACATCTGGGTCCAGGCTGAAGGAGCAGTCTCTATCTGAGACAGCCCCTTCTAGAGGGAAAAAGAAAAGAGCAAGGAGCGGGTGGAATCTGTAATATGAAAACTCTGCTCAGACATGGTGCATATCACATCTGCTCACACGCCGTGAGCCAGAGCAAGTCACATGCCAAGTTCAAGGTTAGTGGAGAGGACAAGTACATTCCTCCCACAGGAGGCACTGCCAGGCATGAGGCATAGGAGATGTATGGTTTTCTCACAGACAAGGAGACTGAGGAGTTGAGAGCAAGAATACTCACTCTACCTGCAGACCCCTTTGCCTTGGTTCAAGGACGGGCACGTGACCCAAGCTGGCAATTGAGTCAATGAGAGTCATTGCTAAGCCTTTCAGCTGGGCTGATGGGAAGGAGAAGAATTCACTTCCACTGTTGCTTCTGAGAAGGTGGCTATGAGCCTGAAGCTTCCAGCAGCTATCTTGGCACCACAAGGGACAGAACCCTCCCAGAGACAGCAAGCACAAGACCAGGCCCCAAGAATGTCACTTGGTGTCCTGCAGCCAGATGTAGTGGAAGCCAGCTACCCCTGGCCTATTTGATTATAAGAATCTACTCAAACCATTTGCACTGGGTTTCTGACACTAACCACCCAGCGTCTGATTCAGGACCACAAGTGAATCAGACCCACTCTGGCTACCATAGCCTGACTTGCCTGATGAAGTGCTCTGCCTTCTCAACTAGACAGTCCCTCCTTCAGGATAGAAACCTAGAGCAACAATTTTAGTGGCCCTGAGTATCTTAACACACATTTTTGGAGAGAAGCATTTATTGAGCATCTACTACGAGCCCAGCATTGTGCTACGTGTTTTTACATGTACTACATCATCCCAGCCTTTGAGAAGCCCTGTAAGGTCAATGTTACTGTCGAGATTCAAAAAGATTAAACTCTGTCCAAAGTCGCACCCGAGTCAGTAACAGAGCTGGGACTGGAGTCCAGCTTGGCAGTGATATGGACAGTATTATCTCCTGGGGCTTCCACACCAGGACCTAGTGTGCCATGCAAGCTTCCCAGTGTCTTCAGAGACACAACACATTGCTGCTCTCAGGTTGACCTGTTTGTGAGCAGGGCTGATGAGAAGGCCGGCCAGGGCCAGGTCTGTAATGTGTGGTCAAAGGTGAGCCTGATTGGCCTTGGCTGAAGACCCCCATGTTCCACCCTGATGCCCAGCCTAGTCGGACTCCAAAACCAGGCACCAAAGCCTGTATTCATTCAATTCAACCCCTCTAAAGGCGACCTCATCTTTGTGTCAGCCTTCTGCACCCCATCCTGTAAGTCTTGCAGACTGAAGCCACCTCCTGCCCAGATTCTAAGCACAGGCCAAGCCTCCAGATGGCGCTGCCCAAGCTGCCCCGACCCAAGTCCTCTGCCTTCCTCTAACTCCCTGTCCCTGTCCCCAGCATCCAACCCTCCTACCCAGAGATTATTAAATATAACCCCCATTTGCAGGAAATATGCAAAACTGTTTATCTTTGGAAACTAAAATATATGAAACTGAGTCATCAGGCAAATTATATGCATCAGTAAGTGATAAATGTTCAGGGCCAGCAATCCTGAAATAGCGCATGAATGCCATTTTGCTACTCCTCTTTCTGCCTACAGAGCACTTTTGAGCAAAGTTCATTGCTGGCAGTACAAAGTCAAGCCCCACGGAGCCTCTCACATTGGTCCCGCCAGCTCGAATGGGTGCCGGGGGACTCCTGAGGCAGGGAAACTCCACGAACCCCTATCCCAGCCCGCCTTCTCTCAACCTCAGAGCAAGACTGTTGCAACATCTCTTTGCTCCAGATGCAACCCCTAGACCCCTAAGGCTCAGCAGCCTGGGATTAGAAGTCCAGTAAATGTTCCCTTCCCTGACATACTCAGTACACTGGCCAGAGAGGCCAGACACTGATGGCAGCTCCATATCCAATATGGCCACTCACTTCGTCGAGTTGGTCCAGAGAAGTGGCAAGGTGGGTGGCAGTAGCCGAAGGACCTCCTGCCCTGGGAAGGACAGCAGCTCCTGGCGGCACCCCACTCGATGCAGTCCTGCACAGTCTTCGGCATACTTCCCCTCTCCCCTCCCCAGACACACATACCCACCGCCTCCCTCCCCTCCCAACATAGCTCCTGACCACGTGGTATTTCCTACAAATAAAACATGGAGGCCCCCTGGCCCATCTTGGCCTACATGTCAGGAGGCCTGAACTCTAGACCCTTCCCCAACACACAGCACGATCTTAGACCTTCCCCGGCCTGTTTCTACATCTGCCATATGAGAGGCCCCTACCCAAGTCCAACAGTCGATGTTCACTTTCTAAACTGCTCTGGATAGCTCAGCCACAATCACAGATGCTTGTTCATTCATTCAACAAACACCAGGGGAGCACCTCCTGAGTCCCAGGCACTATGCCGGGTCTCAGGGTGCTGGAGCCATTGAAGCAAGTTCCCAACCATGAGCTACTCACTGCCCAGGGCCCAGGGCGCCACCTAAAAAACGTGCCTGCTCAGCTACAAACGCACTAGCTGCGCTTCACCCCAGGTCGGCGCAAGTGCTCTGCGCAATGCATGAGCTTTGTGCAATTGTGTCCTGGATGGAGACGCCGTGTTTCCATTTAGCACCGTGAGGCCACACTGACAGACCTGAGTCCCAGCTCAGAAGCTTCCACTTACTTTTCTCGACCGTAGTTTCCTCATCTAAGAATGTGAGCAGCCTTCTAGGACCTCTGCGGGGACTAATGAGAACATGCGTCAGGTTTGGTCCAGAGCACACGTTAAGAGATGCTGCAGTTGCTATGACGAAAGAGGCTCATTGCTACCTCCCTGCATCAGTGCTGAGCTGGGCTGCACACACTGGGATTGCATAAAGCCTGGTGTGGTTTTCTCCAGCTTGCGAGTGCCTTCACTGTTACTCTCAGCTGTCCGGTCACAGGAAAACCTGGGGCTGTCTCCTGCAGCCCTCCAATCCCCACTCCTGAGTCGAAGTTCTGGCCCTGTCACCATGTTGCTCTCTGTCCTGAGCCTTAGTTGCTCTCCTCTGAGACAGGGAGCCAATGCCACACCTCCCTTGCTTCAGGGCTGCCATGGGATCAAAGGTGACAGCATCCACAGAACCTGTATGTAACCCATGCAGCGTTCCATGCAGATAGCATGAATCTCCCACAAAAGCAGAAAGTTTCCCTTCATATGTAGGGTCAACTGGGGTGCTCTGGGCCACAAGCAACAGAAACACCAACTCAAAGAGGTTTAAACATCCCATCAAAAAATGGGCTAAGGACATGAATAAACGATTCTCAAAAGAGGATACACGAATGGCCAAGAAACATGAAAAAGTGATCAACATCACTAATAATCAGGAAATGCAAATCAAAACCGCAGTGAGATACCACCTCACTCCTGCAAGAATAACCATCGTCAAAAAACAAAAAAACAGTAGATGTTGGCGTGGATGCAGTGATCGGGGAACACTTCTACACTGCTGGTGGGAATGGAAACCAGTATGGCCGCTACGGAAAACAGTGTGGAGATTCCTTAAAGAACTAAGCAGAACTACCATTTGATCCAGCAATCCCACTGCTGGGCATCTACCCAGAGGAAAGGACGTCCTTACACAAAAAAGATACTTGTACACGCATGTTTATAGCAGCACAATTTGCAGCTGCCAAATCATGGAACCAACCCAGGAGCCACCAATCAATGAGTGGATAAATATATAAATAAATAAATATATATATGATGGAATACTACCCAGCCATAAAAAAGAATGAAGTAACACCATTTACAGCTACCTGGATGAGACTGGAGACTATTATTCCAAGTGAAGTAACTCAGAAATGGAAAACCAAACATCATATGTCCTCACTGATATGTGGGAGCTAAACTATGAGGACATAAGAATGATACAGTGGACTTTGGGGACTGGAGGGAAGAATGGAAGGGGGTGAGGGACAAAGACTGCAAATAGGGCACGGTGTTTAGTGCTCAGGTGAGGAGTGCACTAAAATCTCACAAATCACCACTTAAGAACTTCCTCATGTAACCAAACACCACCTATACTCCAATAACCTATGGGGGAAAAAAGACGTTTAAACACTGAGGGATTTCATGACCTCGCACACAAAAGACCCTGAAGTGGCCAACCTCAGACCAGCTTCAGTTTCAGGGGAATGGGAACCGTAGACCAAACACAACTCACCTGAAGCCCGGCCAGATGGAAGAGTAAATCAGACTCCGCCAGCAGGGAAGTGGGGGAGTGGATCTGGAGTGAGCCAGAAGAGCGTCTGCCACACCTGCTTACGAAAGAGCTTCGCAGGTGAGTGTTCTCATCTACTTGCAAAGCATTCTTAGCATTTCCTAACAACGTGGAGAAAACAGGAACAACGTTGGTAAAACCCGCATCAGGAAAGACGCACAGTGCCGTCCTTGGTGCTTCACCCAAGAGCCACGGGCTCCTAACCCCTCAGGAGGAAGCAGCCTTCGGTGGCCTCGCTGCCTGTGACCCAGGGCCTCAGTCGAATGCATGGCCTGGCAAAATTCCTTTCCTGGAAAATGCCTAAGATGATCTGCATGAATCCTCCTGCAGCCTGGGGATTACAACCAACCAAAAAAGAGAGGAAGAGGGAAGTGTGGGCGGGGCGTGGAGGCGGGGCGGAGTGTGGGCGGGGCGTGGGGCGGGGCGGAGTGTGGGCGGGGCGTGGGGCGGGGCGGAGTGTGGGCGGGGCGTGGAGGCGGGGCGGAGGGAGGGAGGTCAGTGGCCCCAGGAGGGTGAATAGTCGCCCATCTTTCCAGGCCATTCAGGCCCTCGCTGCTGACCTTCCACTGTGATCCGTTTCTCAACAAACACTCTTGGCCCCATGTTCCTGACTGTGGGCCACACTCTGAGCCCTCTAGGACCGGCACTTTAACAGGCCCTGCTGGAAGCACAGCCTCAGCTCATGGGCAGTTTCGGCATGGCTTGCCTCACAGGCTGCTCCCTGGAGAGGACCGCACAGCCCAGACTCAGCCTCAGCCTCAGGAAAGCCAACTCCCATCCCTGTTTGGCCATCATTAGCGGAGTGGCAGGGGGTGGTCCTGATCCCACTGCCATGAGCCCCAGCAACTGTCAGCTAAGACCCCAGTCCTACCGTTGGCACCCAGCAAACAGTCCGGGAGGTGCTAGAGCTGGGCCCCTAGCAAGTGTCTAGCACGCATTAGCCATCGTGGTTACAGAAGCAGCAGCGTCCTGAGGGCAAGTGCGGGGCACAGCCTTGTGCTTCCTAAAGCACTGGTCCCCAGCTCAAGCATGGCCCCAGGGTAAGCGGGGGGCTGCGAGTGAGGCGCAGAGTCAGGAGTGCAGAGCCAGGCTAAGGCCTTGGCTGTCCTGGCTTCAGACCCCAGTGAGACAGGCACACCCATTTGCAGTTGCACATCGACGCAGTGTTTGCATAGTGGCCGGCTGGCTCTCTGCGATTTCCCCTCTTCCAGAAGTAGCTCCCTGTGCAGGGGCAGGTCCTGGGTATCCCCCACCCATGCACTGGAAAGACACCCAAGTGCGTGGGCCAAAGAGTCTGCCCACCAGAATTCGGGAATTGACACCCCGTGGTACCAAGACACAGGGCAGTGGGCACTGGGGTTGAGTCCTGGAAGGGCAGGGCCGCCAGAAGACAGCCCCGCCTCCTGCTGCCCCAGTCCCCATGGCTGCCTGTGCCCGGCCCAGTGCCTCCCCTAGTCCACAAAACACCCTCACTTCCTGCCAGGAAACTCTTTTTTGTCAGATAGGACAGAGTCAGTTTCTGTTGCTTGAGTCAGAATGAACACAGGGCCCTCAGCCACGCCCTCATTTTACAAGTGTGACCTGGGGCCCCGCAGGCTTGTGACTTGCAGAGGTTGCTCCAGGCATGCGTGCAGGTCTGGGAGAACCCCAGTTTCTAGGCACCCCCTCACTCCTCTTTTCTGCCAATCCCCTTAGTAAATGTGTGGACTCAGCACCTTCTTGGGGTCCTCTAGGCTCTGGCTTCAGACAAGTCCGCATGCCCCACGTTGGTTCTGCTGGCAAAGCAAAGGTACGGATATGCTCAGACCAGGCCTGGGGAGGGGGCGGAAGACACCCTCGCAGTGTCCCTCCCCATGAGTGTGTCCAGGGGCCCAGCATCGGGGCTTTCAGAACTACAGGAAAGGGGCTCCACAGGTGAACACACCTCCAGCTCTGATAATTTTCTGGGGAAGAAAAAGTTGCCACACCCCCAGATAAAGGATGTGTGGAGCAGCAGGGAAAATGGCTTCTGGTGTGTGCACTGCTCCCTTAGCTGGAGGGACTGTCCCTGCTCTCAATAGTACATAAACTCTTGGCAAAGTTGGGCTTTTCATGGTTTGCTGAACTCCTGAACACAGATGTCCCATTTGTGTTTCATTAGTACATCAGCCGCTCTGCGGCTTTCGACCTCTGCACCAGGCAATAATTACCTGGCTCGGGCCCATCCCCTCACCAGCTGGCCGGGGACTTGCTCTGCCCGACCAGGGCTGTGTCTGCTGTCAGCCCTTTCCAGGCAACTGGACAGCTCCGTCATAACCAGAATGCCCCAGCTGGGCCTGTGTTAGCATGGGGGGCTCCTCTAGACTCTAGCAGACACCTGCACAGGGAGAAGAGGCCTCCAGAGCCCAGCTACCCCAGGGAGGCTGGAGAGGGGGAAAAGGGAAGAGGTAGAGGAGGAGGGGAGGAAGAGGAAGAAACCTAGAGGGGCAGGAGAAGGGGAGAGAGGGGGGGAAGAAGGGAGGAAGAGGGAAGAGGGAGGAAAGAGAAGGGGGAAGAGGAGAGGGAAGGAACCTAGAGGGCAGGAGAAAGGGAGAGGAGGGGGAGAGGAGAGGAGGAGGAGGAAGAGGGAGGAGGGGAAGAGAAGAGGAGATGGAAGAGGGAGGAGGAGGGAGAGGGGAGGAGGGGGAAGAGAAGAGGAGGAGGGAGAAGGGAGAAGAGGAGGTGGAAGGAGCCTAGAGGGGCAGGAGAAAGGGAAGGGGAAGAGAGGAGGAAGAAGAGGGAAGGAGGACCAGAAAGAAAAGGAGGCAGAGATGGGTGAGGGACTAGGCCTGGAGCTGGGAGCTGCATCTCTGATCGGAACATGCTCGGGTGGTCCTGGCAGCCTCCCTACATCCCTGCTCCATTGCCTTCTGGCTCCAGCCGAGGGTCAGGCTGACCTCTCAGTTCCATGGCAGAGGATATGTAGGGAGGCTTCTGATGGGATGTTGGCCGAATTTCAAGAGCAGCCTCAACAAGTGCAGCCTTTCTCCACTCTTGTCCCAAACTGATGCACCTGGGTGTAGGTGAGGGGTCAGGGCATTGCCCTCCAGCCCTATGGGTCTCCCCTCCCCAGGCTCTGCTCTTGGGGCTTTCAGAAAGCCACTGAGGAGGGCTTCATGGAAGAAGGCGTTGCATCTAGGCTCTGAGGCACATAAACAGAAAGGTCCCGAAGCCCCAGCTTACTTGGGTAGAATTCTTTTTTTTTCTTTTTGACACAGTCTTGCTCTGTCACCCAGGCTGGAGTGCAGTGGCACAATCTCGGCTCACTGCAACTTCCGCCTCCCAGGATCAAGCCATTCTCCTGCCTCAGGCTCCTGAGCAGCTGGGATTACAGGCATGTGCCATCAGGCCAGACTAATTTTTGTAATTTTAGTAGAGAAGGGCTTTTACCATGTTGGCCAGGCTGACCTCAAGTGATCTCCCCATCTCAGCCTCCCAAAGTGCAGGGATTACAGGCATGAGCCGCCATGCCCGGCTTACTGCATGTGAAATTCTAACACGGGCAGATCAAAGGGGATTTGCCGAGAAGTGAGTGAAACTTTAGCTCCAGGCCCCCTCACTCGCCCAGGCACCTTCCAACACCCTGAGCTGAATTTAGAATTTAGAGTTCTGTAAGAAGGTGCCCCAAATTGTAGAGGCTCCAGGACCCCTAAAACCTGGACCTGTCCCTGGTATAAATTTCTACTCCACCTTTTCTTCTACGCTGAGATGTGGAATATCTACACTCAAATCAAGAGTCGCCAAGGTGGGACTCAGAGAGGTCAAGTCTTAAATCAGAAATATATTGACTTTTGGGAGGAAGACCTACACAGAGAAGGTAGTGAGGGGGTGAGGGAGGGAAGGCGAACAGAAAGGGGGGCCAGATTGATGAAGCACATCATGCGCATACCACACTAAGCTGTCTGAATCATGATCTTGTTTAATCTCCCCAGCAGCCTGAGGAAAAGTTGTTCTCCCATTTTGCAGATGAGAAGAATGGACCTCAGAGAAGTAACTGGTCCACAGAAGTGGAGCTGGAACTGAAGCTCAGGTCTGTGGGCTCTGGAAGCCACACTCTTCCACTGCGCATCGTGCAGAGCTGGCGGAAGGCAGAGTGACCAGAAGCATTTTGTTGAAACTACAGTCCTCAGTATCTATGTGTCCTGCATGTGGAGATTCAAGCAAATGCAGATCAAAAATATTCGAAAAAATTAAAATACAACAATAACAGCCTGGCGTGGTGGCTCACACTGTAATCTCAGTGCTTTGGGAGGCTGAGGCAGGATCATCACTGGAGCCCAGGAGTTTAAGACCAGCCTGGGCAATATGGTGAAACCCTGTCTCTACAAAAAAAAAAAAAAATAGCCGGGCATGGTGGCAAGCGCCTGTAGTCCCAGCTACTTGGGAGGTTGAAGTAGAAGGATCGCCGGGACCCTGGATGTCAAGGCTGCAGTGAGCCGAGACGGCGCCACGGCATTCCGGCCTGGGTGACAAAGTGAGGGCTCGTGTCCAAGAAACAACAACAACAAGCAAACAAAAAATACAGTAATAAGAAACAACACACATTTCTCAAAACAATACAGAATAACAACTATTTACATAGCATTTATGTCGTATTTGGTATCATACGTAATCTACAGATGATTTAAAGTACATAGGAGATGTGTATGGGTTACATGCAAATACAACTCTTTTTCTAAGAGACAGGGTCTTATTTTGTCATTCAGGCTGGAGTGCAGTGGCACAGTCACAGCTCACTGCAGCCTCAAACTCTTGAGACCAAGTGATCTTTTCACCTCGGCCTCTCGAGTAGCTGGGACCACAGGTGCACACCACCACATCTGGCTAATTTTGTTTTGTAGAGGCAGAGTCTTGCTATGTTGCCCAGGCTGGTCTTGAACTCCTGGCCTCAATTGATTCTCCCGAAGTGCTGGGATTTCAGGTATGAGCCACTGCGCCTGATCCACATTTTGTATTCTCTGGGCATCCACGGAGTTGGTGTCCAAGAGGTTTCTGGAACCAATCCCCCACAAATGCTGCGGGACCACCGTGCTGACCACGCTGATTGACCCTAAAGCATTTCTCATGTGACTAGTAGATGGACATTAACTGTTTGGTACCCTCCCTTTGTCACTGATGCACAACGTGTGAAATGTCTGTGGTGATGTCTTCAGTCAGACTGATGTTTTAGTTTCCGTTTTGATTTTTAGTGAATGTGACTAAATCTATTGACATCAATAAATTTTCACTTGTGATCTGGCGGGTTCTTCATCCACAAATTCTCTCTCAAGGGGCTTTTGAGAACAAAACCATCATCACCAAGGAGAGGAGAGAGAGGTGACACAGCCAAGGAGAGCAAATTTCATCTTTCTGCACCGACTCCCGTAGGTCAGCAGCAACTTCCTGAGGTCCTGCGTGAAGGAACCTCTGGGCCCAGCAGCTGTGATCTGTCAGCAATACCTACTCCAAGCACGGGAGGGAAGAGGCAGTTTTTCTGGCAGGTGTATGTCAGCTTCCAGAAAAGCAAAGACAGACAGGGAGGACAGGCCCTCCAGCTACAAAAATGAGTACTCCTTTGGGGGCTGTGACTAGACTCAAACGTCCTCAGCTATGAAGGAGCTGGACTCCTCCCACCGAGGGGTCCCTGGGTGCCTTGTTAGCTAGGGTGGCCATGGATGAGGGAAGGCCGGAGAGGATTAAGACCAAGATTTGAACTTGGACAGCCGGGAAGTGGGCATCGCCGTCACCAGAAGTCAGCAGCCCCCCTTGCGCTGGATAAGGTGGGCTCCCCACAGTCCCTGCCTGAGGAAGGTCACTGCCACTTCTGTCCTGACCTCCCCAGCTCACTGGATGGTTTAGTTTAAGGGTGTTCTCAAACGGGCCACCTTTGCTCTTCTTGCAAATGTTGCAGATGTCGAAAGCAGCACTTTCCTTTAATTTTCACAAGAAAATATGTAAGACCTTTGTGTGTGGGGTTTTACTGAAGTCTGGGGCTGCAAGGGATCCCACTGCACCAATGAAACAGCTGAGGGGTTCTGTGGTAGTCTCCCAGATGCTCACGAACCCACCGTCCTCCAGAATGGGTGAAGCGCATTTGCCTTGGGTGCAGAGTTTAAGAGTTTGCCAGAATTCAAGATGAATAATGTTAATGCAAAAAGTCATGGGGAAAAAAATCCACCATGAAAAAAAGTCACAATTTTAAACAATGACAGGATCAACTATGCTGATCCATATTGGAGCCTGAGGCAAGAGGAGACATCCGTGAGACTGATCCTGTCTGTGTTTGAAATGTTGATAGTTTGTTCATCATGGATCTCTTTCATTAATTTTGAGTTTTAAAATACGACGTCTCTTGATGACTGCGATTTTTGGCACCATTCTCAATTCTGTGCCCAGGCCAGTGCCTCACTCTCCTCACCCCTGCTCTGCTCTGCCCCTCTCAGCCTCTGCTCCCAGCCTCTCAAGAGCATTAAAAATGTCTTCCTCCAGTTTTCCCAGGGCACGTCAACCCTTCCCCACCCCTACTCCCAAAGGCAGCGCCCCATCTCCCAAGACCTGCCACTTGGAAATTGTTCTTGGCAGAGGATGGCTGGATGTAGACAGTGAGGCGAAGGCCACCTGCAGGGACAGGAATGAGTCCAAGAGGAGGTTTTCCACAGTTGGGGCTTCTTCACATGGAGGGCCTTTCAGTTACTCTGACCCCACAGGACAGGCCCCAGAGCCAGGAGGAGGGTACAAAGGCAGATCCAGGTAAGGTGTCCTAGGAACTGGGGGGATAGAAACAGTGGCCACTGGACAAGAAGTCAGATCTACACGGTCACAGAGTGCACTAGGGAGGGGGGTCCCTTCTCTGGCGTCGTGAATATTCTGCAGCTCTGGCTGGCATTCAGAGAGGTGGGGGTGCCCTCTGGGCCGGATGCTGCCAGGTCCGAGGCTGGCCTGGAGGATGAAGGGGGATGATGAAGCCATTCTTGCCTCTACCTCTGGAGCTAGGCGGACTCCGCATGGCTCCCACCAGCCCCACTGCTCTTTCTGCTCCAGCCTCCGTGTCCGGGGGAGCCCCAGAGAGCACGTGCGAAGAGCCAGGTGCTGCAGAGAGACCAAGAGAAGTCAGGAGCTGGCAGAACGCGAGGCAGTCCAGGGATGGCAGGGAGGCCCGCTGGGGCTTGACTTTGATCCTAATGGACCGAAGCTTCGACGGAGCCCGGCCAGGTGTCCGGGGTGGCACCTTCCATCAGTGGACGCTGGCGAATGACTACGGAAACAACATTCAACAGCAGTGTTTTCTTTGCCAGGTACACGGCCGCTTTGGCGTGGGTGGGTAACCATGCCTATCTCACCGCGGGGCACTGAGCAGACCGCAGACCAGGGGCCCCGGGCTCCACGGCTCCCTTACTGTGTGAAGCATCACCGCAGGAGCCGCAGCAGGCGCAGGGCGGGGCCGGGCCCGGGGGTGCGCGCATGCGCAGGACGTGCTCCAGGAGGGGCGGGGCGCTGAGCCCAGGAGGGGCGGGGCGCTGAGCGGAGGGCGGGCGGAGAGCAGGGGGAGGCCGCACCTTCCAGGGCACCTCTGCGTTGACTGAGAACCGACCCGCCCGGGGATGGGGGAATCTTGTCTCTTGCTGCTGACCAGGTGCGTGACCTTGAGCAAGTCACTGAACCTGCAGGTGCCTCCGTTTTCTCGTCTGGAAAATGGGGGTCCTAGAGTCGCCCACCTCCTAGGTCGTGGTAGCTCCGGGTGAAACTTAGGCCGTAGGCAGGCACGGATGCGGGCTTTCTGTACGGCCGCGCTGAGCGTTCCTGTGGGCGCCTAGGAAGGGCTTGTCTTATTTTTTTGTATTTCCTACCTAGTCTCAGCAAGATGAAACCCTGAAGTATTTCTCCACCACTCAGTGCTTCTCTTTCCTCCACTAGAATCGCTACTAACTTTTTGTAATTTGACAGGATGCTTTGCAGGTACACCTTCTCACTTGACTGTCACATGAGCCTTTTAAGAGAGATACATTTTAGGATTCTCCCTATTTTCCAGATAAGGAAACCGAGACTCAGAGCTTAAGTAGCCAGCCCAAGGTCCCAGAGCTAGAAAGTAAAGAAGCCAAGACAGAAACCCAAGTCTTCTGATTCCAAAGCCGGGGTGCTGCTGGCTCCTTCTGGAACAAGCAAGATGGACGTCCTTTCTAGACACATCCGTGATATAAGTTCGCACTGAAATTGCCCTGCATAATTAAGGATTTCCCACTATTGGAGGGGAGTGTTATAATACAGTGATATGACAATTAAGCTTTCAAAAAGAGCCCTAACCCATTAGAGAGACACACCGCAATCTTCCCAAAGGAAAAAATACGATGTCTAGTGCCCATTTGTTTTTAAATCATGGGGTGGGGTGCACAGATTAAGCAAAACTGACCATAAAAAAATTGTTGGAAATGGGGGGTCTGGAATAATACAGTAATATTACAGTTATGCTTTCAAAAAGAGCCCTCACCCTTTAGAGAGATGCACTGCAGTCTTCCCAAATGAAAGGACATGGTGTCTGGTGCACATTTGTTTTTAAATAATGGGGTGTGATGCACAGATTAAGCAAAACTGGCCATAAAAAAATTGTTGGAGGCCGGGTGCCGTGGCTCACGCCTATAATCCTAGCACTTTGGGAGGCCGGGGCAGGTGGATCACAAGGTCAAGAGATCCAGACCATCCTGGTCAACATGGTGAAACTGTGTCTTTACTAAAAATACAACAATTAGCTGGGCATGGTGGCATGCACCTGTAGTCCCAGCTACTTGGGAGGCTGAGGCAGGAGAATTACTTGAACCCAGGAGGCAGAGGTTGCGGTGAGCCGAGATCGCACCATTGCATTCCAGCCTGGGCAACAAGAGCAAAACTCTGTCTCAGAAAAAAGAAAAAACAAAAAACAAAAAATTGTTGGAAATGGGTGATGGGCACATGGATTCATCACATGAGTACATGTATGTGATGAACATCTTAGTACATGTTTCAAGTTTCCATAATATAATAAAAATCAAGTTTTCTTAAAACTTCTTAAACTGAAGCACACCCACATTGCTGGAAGAGCCCAATCCCAAGATCTGTTTTCTACTGACTGAGAACCCACCCCACAGTCCACAAGCCAAGGGGGAGTCTTGTCTCTGCTGCTGACCAGCTGTATGACCTTGGACAAGTCACTCCAACTGCAAGTGACTCTGTTTCCTCATCTGAAAATGGGGATCATAGTGGTGCCCACTTCATACGGAATGAGACCCCTTGGACTGGATGCTGGGTCCTTGGAAGCCACTATGCCAGGGGTCCCATACCCAAGGCCTCTAGGGCCAGGTAGGCAGTGTCACCCTGAGGAGTCGCAGCTAGGGATGGTGGGAAGTGGAACTCTTCCCTCCAGCCTAATGGTGTGAAGGGGCCACATGTTCTTCTTCAAGAAAGGTGGAGACCCAGCTCTTGACCTGGCATTTTATGGTTTCTTTCTTTTTTTTTTTTTTTTTTTTTTTTTTTTGAGATGGAGTCTTGCACTGTTGCCTGGGCTGGAATGCAGTGGCACCATCTCAGCTCACTGCAACCTCTGTCTCCCGGGTTCAAGTGATTCTCCTGCTTCAGTATTCCAAGTAGCTGGGGCTACAGGCGTACACCACCACACCCAGCTAATTTTTGTATTTTTAATAGAGACGGGGTTTCACCTTGTTGATCAGGATGATCTCAATCTCTTGACCTCATGATCCGCCCACCTCAGCCTCATAAAGTGCTGGGATCACAGGCGTGAGCCACCTTGCCTGGCCACATTTCCTGGTTTCTAAAGGCTGGCAACCAATTCAAATTTAACCACGAACCAACTGCCTGTAGGGGGCCAGTTTGCCTCCTGGAACCTGGGCTAGCTCTTCCCCTCTCCCCAACACCCTTTGGAGAAGAGAGAAACAAAGCCCAGAGTGAGAAAAGACCCCCAAAGTCTCCGAGTCAGACCCAGCTCTAGCACAAGACATGGGTCTCCCCTCCCTGGCCCACTCCTGGTTTCATGTTTCAGTAGTTGGAGGACTTCTCCCAAAGGGATAGAACAAAGAGCAAGCGCCAGATAACAATGTCTAGGCAAATGTCAGTTCTGCTTCTGAACCCAAATTAGTGAATATGACCCAACAAAGACAAGTGGGGGCAAGGTTAAGGCGGGAGCGGGGCGGGACGCCATCACTATAGACCTTAACATCAAGCATTTGGGCCAAATGAGTTTTACTTATTACTTTGCTACGTGGGTTTACTGAGCAAGTTGTCTAATCAGGCATGACCTCTGTTTTCCCATCTGTAAAATGGTAGCATACAAACAGCTTGCCCTTTTCTGTTTTACACATTATAAAAGCTCAAAGCCCCTTACAAATTCTGGTGATCCCTTCAGAGCACGTGGCCTCGGACAAGCAAAGGGCCACTCCAGTGTATCACTGTTAATCACTGTTAAGCACTATTACCGAAAGGAAAATGGACAAGAACCAGTGCCCAGAACTCACGGATCTAAATGGCTGAGCTCTGGAATCTCTTTTTTCAGAAAGCGGTGTGTTAGGTGAAAGAAAAGGCACCGAAGATTGGAAAGCAACAAAGACTGCGCCCTCCAAGTTCTGCTCACAAGGCAGAGACAAGCCCGTGGGGAGAAGATGCGTATACATAACATTCCCTTTGGAGTTTTTCTGAGTTAGAGAATGACATTTCTAACCCAGTGCCAATAGTGTTTGAAACATCACCCAGAACCAGCGACATGGCAAGAATAGGGAGCTACAGAAATAAAATATGCTGAGCATAGAGAGGGGAGGGCAGGGAAAAGAGAGAGAAAATCTCAAATCCAGAGGAGGAAAAGCCACCTGTGACCCTGAAGAATGCTAGACTCTGCAACCAGCTCAAGCTGCTGAAGACAGATCCAGCTCTTCCTCGCCCAGACAGTAGTCTCCCAGCACCTCAGAAACAGAGCGACAGTCTGGCCTGTGGGACCCAACAGTCCTCTTGTAGCTGCCTTCTGAGCTGGGTTTTCACTTCTGCAAAATAGGAATAATGAGGTCCACCTTATGAGATTCCTGTAAGGGTTAAGAAGTTGACTGTAGACAACCAGGAATCTTTAGAGACTCAGTAATTTATTCACCCAAGGTCATGCGGTGTCCAGGCCAGGACCAGATCCAGGCCTCGGGGCTCTGGTTCCCAACCTTGCATTTGTTCGCTAGGCCACCCTGCTCTAAGTAGCCTGGTACCCTGTCACTTTATTAATCTACGAGGACAGAAGTCACAATCTGGTGGTGTCAGACCATTTTGGACCAAAACGGCATTTAAATTGCTTTGTTTTGTTGCTGGCATTCTTTTAAAAGTGGGAAATTGCACATAAAAGCACAGATTTGCAGCTTCCCCTGGGAAATGATACCCTCCGCGATGCCGGGCCGGGTTCCCACGTGGAGACAGCTGGCTGGCCTGAGAAGTAGCTGCCTCCCCCAGGGCAGGTCCCAGGCCCTCCTCTTCCTCCTCCAGGCCTGCTTCATCTGCTTCCTTCCCCCTCGGCCCTCGTGCACTTGGATGTGAGACGCACAGCCGTTTAGAGGGAAAGCCCTTGGCCTGCCTAGGAGAAGCCAGGGGACCGCTCAACAGCAGAGCCGATGAAAATTGTAAAGCATCCCTTGAAAAGTGTCCATGGTGATTAGCCGGCTGGAGATTGATTTATGAAGAAGAATGAACACAGGAAATGTGCCGACCTTGGCTGAACAGTGACGTGGGCAGACATGAGCTCCATCCACGGCCTCGGGAAGGAGCCAGGTTGTTAGAGAGCAGCCCAAGGGGGCAGCTCAGGGAAACAGAAACTGAGCTGTGGAAATTTTCAGCTGAATTATCAGGAAACTACCTTTGGAGTTGTGAAAGCCTGGGCAAAACGGAGGGGTCGCCGCAGAGAGGGAGCGGAAAATACCATTCCTGTTTCTGCCTGACTTCTCAGAAGAGGTCACCAGATCCATTCACTGGACATCAGGAAGCAGCTCTACATAGAAGCTCTGTGGGCTGGAGGAAGTGGCTCTAGGAGGGTGACCAGCTGTTCAGCCTTCAGCACCCAAAGTAAGTGGCAAAGTCAGGGTCACTGGGGCCTGGCCTGCCTCGACATCAGGGATAGGAGGACAGCACTGGGGGATGGATCCGACCTGGTGTAAGCAGCACAGTGGCTGGAGTATATGGGCAGTGTTGGTGGTTATAGGCATGACCAAGGGATTCTGGTTTTGGAAGAGTAACCTATTGAATAGGTGTTTCAGTCAGGCCTCTTTTCAGTTGCAGCAAAAACTCAACTCAAACTGGTCCATGGGCAAAGGAAAATTGTTGGTTTCCATAAATGATCATTTCAGAGGTAAACTGCTTCAGGCGAGGCTGGATCCAGTGGTTCAGCTGAGGTCCTCAGGACCTGGGCTCTTTGTCTTCTGACTCTGCTTTCCTCTGTGTTGGCTTCGTTCTCAGGCAGACACTCCCAATATGGTGGTAAGATGGTGGCCACCAGCTCATCTTAAGATCCGGTGAATCCCAGGAGACATCCAGAGGCCAACATTTACTGGTCTAGTTTTGGGTCACATGCCCACCCCACAGCAACCAATCAGGTTGGCATAAGCACGTGGTGCTGTGATTGGCCATACAACTCTCTGGCGCCCATGGCAGTAGGGGCAAGCTGGGGGCTCTATCCAAATGAGCTGCCTGTGAACGAGGGTTTCTCCATGGGAAAATTAACATGCCATTTACAGAGCAGCAGGGTTAGAACTGAGAGGGCAGGTAACCTGGTGGGGGAGCAGAGAACAGAGGGTGCTATCAGGACCCAGCCAAGCAGGGCTGTCACCAGAGCTCTGGGAACACTCAGTGGGGTCTGGAAGATCACCTCTGAGGCTGGCCCAAGTCTCACATTGGACCCCAGCCCTAGGTGTCCCCACCGGCTGATAGGGCTGGGACCATTAACATTCTGGTCCCTAATGTGGGCTGCCTTGGGTCTGGGTGAGCCTGCAGCTTATCGAGCAACGCCCACTGCCAAGAAGAGCCTAGAGAAGGCAGGATACAGGGGCTTCAGGATTCTAAGCCCAGAGGGACATGAGGGCACATCCCAGGCACCTGAGGTGCAGTGTCAGGAGGGCATACAGTCCACTCTCCTTGCCCAGGAGTGCCTGCGGTAGGTGTGGGCATGGGCGTGTGTCCCCGTTCTAGTCTACAACAGGGGCAGGGAGTTAGAGGAAGAAAAGGCCTGGGCTTCTGGACAATATTTTCCTTGCTCATTAAAAATTAGATTTTAAAATTCCAGTTTGAAGAGAGTCCAATCTCCACCTTTGGACTGCCTCGGGTCTGGGTGGCATGCCAGGACTGGGGTGGACAGCCAGGCTGCAGCCATGCAGAGGAGCCGAGAATGGCCAGGGAGCCAAAGAGCCAGGGCCTCTCATGGTGGCAGCGTCGCCCCAGGAAAGCCTGTCAGGTAATGCAGTCCCCCTACTCGCTTTTGCCCCGGGTTGAGTGGTGTTTCTGTTAGCTGCAGCTGAAAGCAGCCTCCCTGACACCAGGACTCAGAGCTGGGATCAGCCTGAACTAGGAGTGACAGAGGAGGCTGACCGGCTGCTCCAGCTTCACACAGGCCCTGAGCCCTATGGCATGTCTTACTGAAGACACATTGGTCAGTTTCTGCTGAAAAATAAAACAACAGCCCTGCTTTTTCCTTCACTTCTAGGCCATGAAGGGAAAAGTGTTCCTAAATAACTTTCTTGCCCTGGTTTAAATAAGCCTCCCACAAAATGGCCAGAGACTGACATTTCCTTTCTACACAATCAAAAAAGAAATCTTCCCACCCGACTGTCCAACAATAGAGGGTAATTAAGTTCATTCAGCTACAGCCATTTGATAGCTGTGTGTGCAGCCACTAAATTGATGCTGACAGATGATGCTTAAAGACACAGGAGATGCTTTGTATATACTATTCAGTGAAAGAAGGAAACACGGGTTACAAAGCTATATGCATACAGTATGATAACATATACATACTTAAATATGCACACACACAAAATGAGACTGGAAGGAAACACCGCAGTGTTTGGGTGGTGGAATTTGGGGTAACATTTGTTGTCAACTTTATATACACTTCTGCGTATTTTTCACATTGTCTACAATAAGCATATATGATGATTATAACCTGAGAACTAGAGTGAAGACGACGAGGACACTCATGGCAGCCCGGGAGGAAGCATTTCAAGGGAGAGGAAAGGAAAATCTTTCACATATCCATCAAGGTCCCGGGCTCCAAGCACCCACAGACGCCACATCAGGCCAGAGTGAGCGTCCGGGTGTTTCTGGCTAGTGCAGTAGGAAAAGTCAGAAGCGCAAGGAGCGGGGGGAAGGGGGGTGCGGGAAGCTTCCACGGTGTGCAACAGCCTCCTTCTCCCTCTGCCTCCATCAAGTCAGCCTCCCACCAGGTCTCGGCGGTTCTCTTACTCAGACCGAGCAGCGGCAAAGCCCCCATAAAAGAGCTGGTGTCAAAGCTGACCTCACACAGGCCGATTCCTTGGGAGCCCCTCATACTCAGGGAGTTTGGCACGTGGGAGGTTAATTCTCTTATCAAAACTGTACAAAATCCTAATTTTGCAGAGTGGCAATTTGGGGGGAAAAAAAACCCAGCAACGGGAAAATGTTGGTTATGCAGCACTAGACATTCAGTTCTCAGGGGATCAATTATAAAAACACTCATTCAGCTATTTCTATTCAAATGAACACCTGAAGAGGAGGCCTCAATGGTTTTAAAAGTGTGTGGATATTACTGGATAAATGTTAGTCCAATAAAAGAGATCATCATCCGCTATTTGTGTACATTTAAGTTGACACTAAAAAGATCTTTGTGGAGTATCGCTGCGGCTGCTTCTTATCTCCCATTCCCTTAACACTTTAGCAACTGAAGGAAACAGAGCAAACGCGCTGGTCACGGCTTCCTCCTGCTTCCCCTTCTCCTCCTCCTTCTTCCCCAAAGATTAAAGGGACACGGGTGTTGTGAAGGCCACACCTGAAGTGGGCAGCCTGGTCGCTCACTCTTATAAATATGTAATGTCCTGCTTGGAGGCGCAGTCACGAACTCCTGATAAGAATTCACCCGTCTGTGTTTGAAAACAGACATTTGCATTTGCCCTGCGGTCACAGTACATGGACCATTCTTATTCAAAAATTTATTATTTTTTCTTTTTTTTTAAGGCCTGGAACTATTCCATGCCCTCTCTCCTACACACACACACACACACTTCTCTCTATATCCTCTTTAAACAGAAATTAAGATATGGGAGCCTAGAAAACCCAGCAGCCCGTCCTGCAGCCACTGGGCCTGGGGCAGGACCTGCAGCTCCCAGGGAGATGGAGCCCCTCCGAACTTGCTCCCAGCAGATACTAGTTTTCTCTCAAGTCCAAGAGCTTTCTTGGTCCAAAGTGAAATGCAGAATTTTTTAAAGGAGAGTAAAACAACGTGGGGAGAGTGTGTTGAGGCTCAACAAGCCGGCTAAAGCGAAGCCAGGGTGTAACCCACTTGGCAGCTGTAGGAACCTGCCTGGCTCAGGGCTGGGACACTGTGCCCCAGGTTCCCGGGGGGAATTAGGTGGTGACAGGCATTTCCTGCTCAGTGGCTATGCTTTTAAATTTCCTGGAAAAACAGCACCCCACCAGTCATTTCAAAAAACACTTTTAAAAAGGGCCCTTTTTTTGTCTGTGAATCCAAAACCTCTAAGTCATTAGCGATGTCTAGAGAGCAAAGTGCCACCATTTGTGGTACAAAGAATGGAGCATGAACACCCCATGTTTATTTGGGTCTCTCCTCTGTAGCTTCCTCAGTAAAGCAAAAAGCTCTTAGCCTCTTTTACCCCTGGGTCCCCGCCCTCCCTCAGACCTCACGGGCCCCGCAGGCTGGCCACACTGACCACATGGACACGACTGCACTTGGCTTCCCTGTGCACCCCCTTCCTGAGAGGTGGGCCAAGGTTAAATGCTGATCCCACAAATCTCTGGGTTTAGAGCATTCCTTCTAATGGCAGGTGTTCAGAGCGTGCCTTGTGGAAACGGTACTTTCTCGGGGCCAGGCTGTGGTCAGTGAACATCCTCTTTACTTTAGCTAAGGGTGTGCAGTGCCCACACAGCAAGGAGAGGAGCGTGAGAGGAGGGGGTGCTGTGCCCGGTCCGGGGCTCCCTCAGCCGGTCAAGCCGCTAAGCCAGGAAGAATCCTTTGCAGCTGCCCAGGGGCCAGCCCAGCCAAGCCCCCATTCCAGGGCTAACAGTGACACCTGCAGTTTAACCTGCCACATGTCACTCTGTGGGACAATCACCCTGGGAGGGGCTGAAGGGCCTTGGGCCACCCAGACATCACTGTCTGGGGGTCAAGTAGGCCAGGCTTACCAGGGGTCCGCAGGGAGATGGCTGAGGAGACTGAGTTCTCTGGGCCTGGTGTCGGAGCCAGAGAGGGGGCAGACCCACCTGCTGTGCAGGAAGGAGGCCGCAGAGCAACCGTTTCTAGCCCCGAGCCTCCAGGACCCAGGACTGTGCCTGTTGCTGTCTGTGCTCAGCCACCCACCTGAGAAAGCCACGGCCATGGGATCTGCTTGGGTGGGGAGGCAGCAGGGACCCAAGAGTTCCGGTGGTCACAGTGGCAGCATCCAGACAGCTTTTCCTGAGAGCCAGCTCTGTGCAGCACTTTCTCTCCCTCCCCTGCTACTCTCAGCAAGGCGTGACCACCTGGTCCAGTGCCCTCACTTAACAGCCCGGAAGACCAAGGACCACAGAGGGAAGGTGGCTTGGACAAGGCCATCCAGGGGGATGGCACCTAAATCTAGTCTCCAGCCTGAGTCTAACTACAGGACAGTGCTCTGGACTGCCATGGAGACATGCTCAGAACTGGCTCGGGACTTGACAGGTGACATGCTCTTCCATTGTCCCACGCACCATGGGACAATGCGTGCACAGCTTTCCATAGACCATCTCCTCACCACCACCCCCACCCTCCCTGCACACACACTCACGTGCTTGCACACACACACGCATGCAGGCACGCACACCGAGAGAAGGCAGCAGGTCAAAGCTGAATTCTCTGAATCCAGCTCCAACTCCCAAGGCATGGCCCCAGCAGCTACGGCTCCGTTTCCTCCCCGACACTCGCTCACAGAAGTCTGAGAGCCAGGACACAGGGAGTTGGGAATGAAAATGAACCGATGCAAAGATTTCTTTATAACTTTTCTCAATATTCTGCTGATTGCTAGCTCAGTAGCAGATGTGGTGTGCTTAATGATGCATAGACAAGAAGCAGCCCCTGATCCCTAAATGAACTTCTTATCTCTAAATATATACAGGGAAGGCTATATAAACTCAATTTAGCCCCTCTGCTCTTCCAGCTATCCCGATCAAGTAGTGGAAGGAGAGAGCGGGTGCCTGGAAGGCCAGGCAGGGGCAGATGGAGGGCAGGAAGGAGAAGGTGGGGAGGCTGCAGGGACGACCAGCCACCGTGCTCACCGCCCCCAAGTGACTGAGCTGGCCTGGCAGACGGGCAGCCCACCTTCCTTTCCATTTCCCAGGGCGAGGGGGTGGCTGAGGGGCTTCCTCCTGAGAAAGCCTGCAGTGGCAGGAGCAGCAACAGCAATGAAAACCTTCACCAGGAACCTCTCTCCTTTTAGCATTTCTATTAAAGGTGCCGCATCTGTATGTAGCGAGATTCAACAAACTTTTAGAACTCGGGTTTTGGGAAAGGGGGTTAAAAGTGCACTGGCCCTGAGTCTTCCTCACTTGGTGGCTTCCACTGTGTGCAGATGCTGGGCCAGAGTCCCCGGGAGGATCCAGGGTCCAGTGAGAGCAGATGTGAGTTCCAGGTGCAGGTGTGTACCAGAGGCAGACACACTGGGCTCCAGGAACACAGAGGGGATTCTCCTCTCCTCTCTGCACCCCCCTACCCCAGGAATGGGCAAAAGAAACAGCAGGTGCAAAGGCTTCGGGGCCAGGAGAGTGCCAGGCCTGCTCAGGAGCTGCGGTAAGTCTGGACACGGGATGGTGGGTGTAACTGAGAACCCAGGGGCAGGGGAAGCAGGACTGCCAACACCATGTAAGGAGCCTGGCCTTCATCCCGCAGGAGGTGAAGGGGATGCTTGGCCTGGTTCTAGGTCGCTGCTGATACATAAAACCTGCTGCTGCCAGGCTGAGTGGGTGGGCCGAAGAGTGGGTTCGGGTTTGACACTCAAGTCCCAGAGCTCCCAAGAGGACAGACCAGGGCCTGGCCAAGTCATTTCAAATAACTGTTTAGCCCAGATGGCCTGTTAATCTTGAAGGAACACCGAAGAAGCACAGAGACACAGATGACAAGGGAGTCAGCGCACCCAAGGCCCATCGCACGGCCAAAGGAAAACTTATACATATGCAACACAGGCCCACTCAGGCTTTTCCACTAGCCATGCGGAGACACCGTGGCCAGGCTGGGGGAATCTATATTTCACCTTACGTTGCACACAGCTGGGCTCAGACTGGCACCAGTGTGCATATGCAAACAAGGCAGTAGCTGTATTCATCAGGGCTCCGAGAAGCCAGGAGCCTTCTCTTCTAGAGCAGCAAACAAAGAAAGGTGGGTGGGGCATGCCAGAGGGGGCGTGGCTGGTAGGCAAGGAGTAGACGGGAAAGAGGCCATTGGAACAGAGAACAAATTATGTCAAATTAGTGTAGGGGTGTGGGGAACATTCTCAAAGAGAAGACTTAGAATCCAAAGGGTTTTGGAGCCAGACGTTCCTCCTAGAACCACGGTCTAATGGCCTCCTTTTATTGATGAAAAAACTGAGGGCGAGAGAGGAGAAATAATTTGCTGAGAGACAAACACCTAATCGCAGTTTCTTGTCCATAGGGGAATACCGCTGTGTTCAAATTTAATTTTTTCTTATAGAGGTAAAGAAAGATCAAGGAGATCCCTAGATGGTCAGTCCTATCAAGACCATGTGAGCACCGTGTGGAGAAAGAAAGAGAAGCCATAAGCCATTGTCCTTGCCTTCGACATGCAATAAGAATGTGTTCAAGGATGTTGAGATTCACTCAACACAAGGAGAAAGTCGTGAAGGGAACGTGCTACCTGCCAGGTGTGGGCTGGGGAACTGGGTGCTGCTGGTCTTATTTCAGAGGTCGCTGGGATGGGTGGAGGAGCTGAGCCACACTGGCTCCTCTCCCCAAAACCCCTTCCTTAGGGTTTTCTGGGAGAACTGTGCAAAACCTCACCAGTCTGTAGAGACGGATATAGTTTCTCTGGCTGGACAGAGCTCCAGTGGCTCTAAGTGTGCATCTCTTAAAAAGGCAACAGAGGCCAAAAAGCTCTCCCGTGTCCATCCCTCACAACAATTAGCAAGTCATCAGCACAGCAGCTGTCTACACTAGACACATGCGACCTGCAAGCTAGACACCTCTTACTGGAACCAGTTTCCTGATCAGTGAAATAGTTTACGAGATCTGTTTTCTGTGAGGAGTAAAAAGCATTTTTTTTTTTGTGGTAACATTTAGTGTCATACCTGGTATACGTGCAGCTATCTGAAGTTACAGGGCTCTGGGAGAATCTGCTGTGAGCTGTGAAAGCAGGCACGAAAGTCGAGTGTTAACCACAAATGACACAGGAGGGAGCCGTGAAGACCTTTGCTGTGCACCTAGAGGACAGGGCGTAGCCTTGGTGTGTGGGCTGTGCGGCATTTCTTCCCAGAGCCTAGAAGGCTTTCTACTTCCTGCTCCGTTCAGAGATTCAGGGCTGGGTTCCAGAGGGATGCAGGAACTGCAAGCCAGGCTTCCAGATAAACAAGCTTTTGCGTGTAGTGCAGAGTGTCTGTCCTCCTTCCTGAGTCTTCCCTTCACCCTTTTAAATGCCAGCTCCATTTGTGATGATCATGGGAATTACTCTGAAGTCAGCCTGTGCTCCTCGGAAGGACAAACTGTTAAAGTGGAATGTAAATTTGGCATTGCTCTCCCTTGGATGCTCTTGGCATCCGTTTGAAGAAATGAGAATTAGGGCAGTGATCGCATATTCATTTTTATAAAAATGAATCACAGACCAAAGATTGGTTTGTTGAAATCCTGTAAGTTACAGCTTAATTTCCTTCACTAGAGCTGGCCCAGTGCTGTGCTGCACTGGCTTTGGCCACACTCACAGACTTGTTTAGCCTCGGTCACTTTATTCTGCAAAACCTGCCATAGCCAGAGAGGTGATGGACTGGAAGACTTAGGGTAACCAGCCGTGAGCCTTAATCCAAGGGAAGGGCTTTGACAGTGACCCCGAGATCAGAGAGGACCATCCAGTTACTAATGCATCTCCATTAGCTGGGCTCCCTGTCAGTTTATTCAGTAAATGACAGTAAGAATTGTCACATCAGGCTGGGTGTGGTGGCTCACACTTGTAACCCCAACACTGGGAGTCCGAGGCAGAAGGATCACTTAGTCCCAGGAGTTTGAGACCAGCTTGGGCAACAAAGAGAGACCCTGTTTCTACAAGAAAAGAATTTTAAATTAGCCAGGCCTGTGGTGCTGTGCACCTGTGGGTCCAGCTACTCCAGAGGCTGAGGTGGGAGGATCACTTGAGCCTGGGAGGTCAAGGCTGCAGTGAGCCGTGATTGCACCACTACACTCCAGCCTGGGTGCCAGAGCCAGACCCTATCTCGAAAATAAAAAAAGAATTCTCAAGTCAGAGTCCTTTCTCAGTAAAGTGGAAGAGAGCACAGGCAGACACAGCTCCTGCCTTGAGGGGCTCCCCTTAGCGTTCAAGCTACGAGACCCAAGAGTTCACTCTTTGGCGTCTGTCTGCCTAAGAACAGTCGGGATTTGAATCTTGGCTCCACGGCTTCCCGGCTGGCTGGTGGCCTTGGACAAGTGACTGACTTTCTCTGAATTCTTAGGTACCTGGTAACACCACCAGTCCTGCAGGGCTGTTTTGAGTACTAGATGAGAGGCGTGCATAGTACCAGACAGTGCCTAGCACATAGTCAGGTGGCCCTCTTCTCTGTCCCATCACCCTTAACCATTCCCATCATTGCAATTGGCTCCATCATCTATGGGATCTTGGACAAGAATTTCTCTGTGCCTCAGTTTCATCATCTGGAAAATGGGAACTGTAATATCTGCTTCAAAGGATTGATGGAAGGATTCAATGAGATAGTCCATGTAAGACATTTAGCACAATCTTTAGACCATGAAGTCTAATACACACGAGGTCTTATTCTGCAGGTACATTGGGAGGTCCTCAGCAAAGAACCTGGTCAAGTCCTTCATTCACTGAGCTTCTGCAGACACTGACAATCAGCTATCACACAGCATGCCCTGTGTCTCTAGACATGCATCAGGACACAGCCTCAGCTTTGCAAGAGCTGGTCCCACCTAGGGCACCACCGCAATATGGTAAGTGCTTTAGCGACAGAGTGCTTTGGGAGTGGAGATCTAACCCAGCCTGAGAGATCAGAAGGCTTCCCAGAGAAGATGATATCCAAGGTATATCCTGTGGTGAGTCAAAACCAGCCGAGTACAACAGGGGTGAGCAGTGAGGTGCTGGAGCAAGAACTTCCATGCACACGGAAGAGCGTGCAGCGGCCAGCAGGAGAGGGGGCAGGCTTCAGCTAACTCACTGGCACACCCAGAACTCATGCCCAACACTTGGGGCTCAGGTGTTGCTGAATGAATAAACAAGCTTGCTGTACACGGTTCACATCCTCCCTTCCTACCTGCTGCTCTGGGTTCCAGGGAAGACATGCCCGCTCTCTCTGGTGCCTAACCCAGAGCATAGCCAGGGAGAAAAGGGCAGCATGTAGAGCAGCGCGCCCCACTGGACATGTCAGGCCAGGCTGTCATAGAAAAGCACTCCAACCCTAGGGGACTGCCCACGCCCCCAGGTGACCAGGCTCCCAGATTCTCAGTGAGAGGGACAGGCTGGGACCCTAAGTGCTCACAGGTGAACTCAAGTGGCTTGAATTCTAAAACCAAGGTGTGCTAGGCAAGGTTTTCCAGGCGTGGGGAAGAAGCACCTCCCCTTCCATGAGGTGGTTCTTGACAATGCAGGGGCCAGGTGTGTGAGCCACGTTCCCATTACATCCTTCTAGCAGTTTCCAAAGCTCTGTCCTCACTCCTCCTTGTCCCACACAGACCCACCCCCTCGAAACTCCTCTCCTGACTGCGATGTTCCTTGTTCATCGTTGAACCGTCCCCTTCATCCTTCTTGCAGGCTGTGATTAGAACCACAAGACAGACAGTGTCAGAACAGGCACTTCCGCAGATGCCTGTTGGCCTGTTTTCTCCAGTCTTCCACTCGGGCTACAAGTTGCCAAACACCTTGGGATAGGGCCGTTTGGTCAAACTATAGCATCTACCAACGGTCAGTACAAATTTTTGTCTTTGCCTATAAATTTGGGGGAAACTGAAAGGAATCCCGGCCTTGATTTCTCTCTGGTGGGTGGTGGAGACTTGAGGGCATGCCAGGAACAGAGAATGAGGAGCAGCGTCCGGGCCGGAAGTTGGCTGTGGGCTAGTGGCTGGAAGGTGGTGGGGGGGACAAATGGGGCAAGGGTTGACTGCATTTATCAATGAAGGTATGAAAGGCTGTTCTAGACTTAATTAAATAACGACTCATAAATATTCAGCTCTGCAAAGCTGAGCCTCCACAATGATGGATGTCAGGGACTAAAAGGCTTTCAAGGGGAGGACTCTGCAGAGACGTGGGCCCCCACACGTGTCAGAATGGAAAGGGCACACTGCCCACAGCTTCCGCTAGCTTGTGACATATTGTTCTCTCGTACCAGCCTTGCAAGCCAAATGCACTTTCAAGCTAGCGGTCTAGCTCCCTAAGGAAGAGAATTCTCTCAGGACCTTGGAATTTGTAGTGCAGTGATCCCCTTTATCCACGCTTCCGCATTCCGCGGTTTCAGTTACCTGTGGCTAACCATAGTCTGAAAATATTAAATGGAAAACGACAGAAATAAACAATCTGTAAGTTGTAAATTGTGCAGCCGTCTGAGTAGTGTGATGTAATCTGGCACTGTCCACTCCATCCTTTTTGGGAGGTAAACATTTCCTTTATCCAGCATGAAGCTGGATCTGGAAGAGAGGTGCAGGAACAAGTGTGCGATGGGACAAGTCTCCAATACAGGCTATGCGACCAGGTACGAGCACTAGTGACCGAAGCCCAGGGCCTCTGCCTGTGTGCTCCTTATTCTCCTTTACTTAGCTTCTACCACAGCTAAGAACTTGGACCATGCCTCGATCATGTTGAGCTGCTTTGAGCCTCAAGGGCTTTCTCAATAGGGCAGTAGCATCTAACCTACCACTCCCCACCCGCCCCCACCATGTCACATGCTAGCTTTGCTGGCTGCTGCTTTGTTCTCTGACCTCCACATGCTCTCCCACCCGTGCCCTGGTGCAAGCCCTTCACTCCACTTACCATGCTGTCTCCTCTGCTATTTCTGATCACAACCAAATGACCCATCTAATGGCACCTGCTCTCCCACAGCCTCCCCAAGGCCACCAGGAAGCTGCACGCTCCCTCAGCACTTCTGGACCTCTTATCACACTGTGATACATGTGGGCATTGACACCTCTCTCAACACCGAGCTCCAGAAACTCCAGCACCTTCCGGTTCCTCCGCAGCTGCCAAGCTCCTTCCTGCTTCAGAAAAATGCTGCTCCCTCACTCTGCACCAACTTATTCTTCAGGTCAAAGCTTGCCCAGTTCGAAAGGGTGCTCCTGACCCTCTGGAAGCACTGTTATTTCCATTCAGAGCCCACTAGTGCTTTACAGCTCATTTGTCAGGCATCTGTACCCTTTATGAGCTATAAGCTTTCATGAGGACAGGGGCTATTATCAGTTTTGTTCCCCATGTGTAACTAGGGCCTCTCCATAACTGTTAAATGTGTCTCAAAACGGCAACGGCTTGGGCTTTAGAACCAGACAAGTTCAACTTATTATGTGTTGACAGAGCCCTTGCCCTGTAAACTACCCCAGGCAGTTATGGCAGCTGAGTGTGATGCCCACCACTCAGAGTCCCCCGAAGTGCCTAGAACACTGCGGATACTTGGTGAACCCCAGTTCCCTCTCCTTATCTTTTTCTCACTGTAACAGCACCTGGTACATGGAAGGGGATCAACGAACATCTGTTGAATGAATGAATCCTCACAGGAGGTAAAACCATGCCCATTTAATTACAAGAGTTTGTTTTTTTTCTAACTTTCTGATAGGGATATCAGCTAAAGCAAACCATTGTTGTAAGCCTCCCTGATTCAACCCTCACCCAGCAAATCAGGGAGTCTTTCCCCACCATACAGCCTGCTTCCTTCTCCACGCCCCTTCCTAGGTCCAAGCTCCCGACTTTTCTTCTCAGGCCTCAATCAACAGGGTAGGTCCCCAGCTTGTGGACACACACACAGGATATGCCTGATTAAAAACTTACTTACCTAATATGACCTTAAGTATGTTTTGGTTTCTTTTTTTAAAGGATTATGGGTGAAGTTTCTTCTTTATACTTTTCTGTATTTTTCAAGTATAACAATGAATATACGACTATAATTAGAAAAAAATCAACATTAACAAATTCAAGATAACATCAAATTTGTGTAAAACCAATCCACCTAATGAATTTTCCCAGCGACATACTCAGCCACAATTCACATTTTAGACATTTACCACATTCACATTTTATATAAAACATAATGAAGCCCTCCTCACACAAAAAAATTCATTTTTAGATGTCAATTTTTCTTTCTTAAAAACATTGTTTTTATCCAATTCCTCTAAAACAATGTCTGCCTTTTTTGTTTTCAATAAAATTTTGTCAAAGAGTATTAATGACTTCAGATATGATGAAGCACCTCCTGAACAACCTCTAAGGCACCTCTGAGGTTTCATTTACTCTAGTCTTGAGCAGTTTAGAGCTTTTAGCACTTCTTTTAGGAGGTATTCTGTTTTAATTGGCTTAAAAAGAAAAACATTTCTAAGATGCAAAACTTCTCAAGGAGAAACCATCCCAATCAATATGTAAAATTAGATTTTTTTAAACATCCAAATTTTAGTCAAAACTATTAAGTGATCTGAGTGTGAACAGGTCAGTTCACCTGAAACCAGTCAGGACCCAAAGCTTCCAGTCCTAATAAACATAGTACACCAGTCTCATCGGAGCCCAGCTGTCGCTCTTCACGAATCTCTCCCTCTCCTCACCTCTAGTAGGCCAGCTTTAAGGGCATCCAAATAGCAGAAAGGTATTTTAGCTCTTCTGAAACTAGAGGCATATGCAAAATAGAGCTAATTACCCTTGCCTTCTCAACGATAATATCCAAAGAGATACTAAGGCAATGTTGTTGAGTGGGATAACACAGGGTCATATTTCAGGATTAAGTCTTAAGAGTCAAACAGAACCAGGCTCAAATCCAATTTACTGTGTGACCCCGGGCAAGGTACTCTGCCAAAATAAACCTGCTTCCTCATCTGTAAATGGTGACACCAACGAATATGTCAAATCTTATAGGTTGCTATAACAATTGTCCCTACTGCTTAACACCTAGTAGATCTACTCAGTAAAAGGCAGCTACTGTTGGGAATTCTCCCCAGATCCACTCACCGCACTTGAACTGTTGCCAGAAGCAGGCCGGCATGCTCACTGTCTCCTCAGAAGCTGCACCCTGCCTTTGTCTTCATGCCAAGGCAGAGAAAGTTTTTTGATGAAAAGGTCAGTCTGCCCCAAACCCGTATTAGTTTTTTTTTTTTTTTTAAACAGGGCTTTGCCTTTTTCTCCCTACTCTGGTCCTGCCCAAATTTCATAGCAGGAAGACAGCTTTGAGAATTAGCAGGGGTGGTTTGCCAGATGTTCCTTTGCAGTCTGCCTTTGTGACTGCCCTCTGACATTCAAACTGGTTTAACCTAACACTGAAAAAAAAGTCTGATTGCTTAAACATGTCCGACCTACTTGCTAATCCACATGAAGCTCCAATAAGAAAGATCTAAAGAAGAACTTAGATTTTCCTCAGAAACTGGGGGGAAGGTGTTCAATAGCTTACACAGGGTTACTAGGCCCTGGAGGAGAGAAGGACATTTGTCCTTCTTGACGGCCACGGCTTTTTCTTCCAACCACTGGCTGAGGCTCCCTTGAGACATTAATCAAACATCACACCACACTGGTGGTGGCTTCAGAAGCATAAGGTTCAAGACTTCATGCAACTTAGAGCACAATTCACCTAAAAGGCCAAGGTTTGGCAATATTCAACTTGTACATCATAAAAAAGTATTTAACAATATCCAAGTCCTGGATTGGTTGTACAATTCAGCCAGGATGTAAAACCATGGAATTTCTCTCTCCAGTTCAGCTGCAGCCCCTCAACTGTTTTATCTTCCCCTCCTCTTTCACTGCCTTTTTCTTCTCTGGCATCCCGCAGGGAGGGTTTCTGACACTACCACGTATTTTTACTCAGCAGTTGTCTTGTCTTTTCCTTCCCCCGACTCTTACCTGGGAGCTTCCATGGGTACTTAGGCGCACTGCAACTAGACATGCAAAATTTCAAGAAACTAGCTGGCAACAGTGTTGGGCTAAAGTATGTTTACAAACAAAATCCACAACCAGGATGACCTGACATGAACTTTAATGGAATCTCAAGCATTCGACCTCCTTCCAATGTTAGATTTCCTCAGTCCTACCCTGGACCAAAGTTCAAACAGCCGTAGATCACTTTGCTATCCCAAGTGAGGGAAGTGAGGAAGAAATGTTAGAACACTAAGGCCAATGAGTGCTGAAGGGTGAACACTCAGAGAGCATGAGGACACAGTAGTAACAGCTGCTGTATGAGGCTCTTCACTTACTTACCTCTCATCCTCACAATCACCTTAAAGGGACACTACTCATCTCCACTGAAAAGGAATACAAGCGTCAAAAACATGCTGTAACTTCATGAGCTGAATAGTATAAAGTGCTTAAGCTAAGACCTAATCGCAGCTCTGCCATGAAAACAAGCATTCTTTCCACAATACACAAAAAAGTTGTGCACTAAATGTTTTAATTCAGCTGATATAAAGTGGCAGTCAGGATGAACTGCCTGATGGGCGACTTTGCTGAAGAATATTGCTAGCATGTGCCAAACCAGACAGATGACGTATCCTATGGAAATTAATTCTCTCAACCAGAAATGAGGCATCCCTACCATAATGCCAATGCCATTCCCCTTCCACTCAACAAAAGGCCTACATAGACCATTTACTTTCCATGAGGCCCCAATCTTCTAATTGGCCTCAAACTCCCTGTATTCTCCCATGTTAAACAATATGGCAGGTTTCAAGTCAAACACCACTCAAGTCAGAGCCTCTAAGATGCTTCAACTTCTAACCCTTCCTTCACGGATGCTCCACTGCTTTGGATATTATGATCCCGAGTGGTGATCAAATCAAAATTACAAACAAGAATTTCCAAAGAATTCAGAATGAAGTTTTGCTAATTTGTGCGGTTTAGCCACTTACTGGCCATATTACTAATTAAAATATTAAAATGTAACCAAAAAATGAACTTCCATTGGAATCTAAGTTCCATTAAGTCAGCAACCAGAAGAGTCCAGACAGAGACAACTCAAAAACATTTGTTGAAAGAAAAAGGGGTGAGAGATTAAGTTATTTTCTCTAGGTTTCTGGCCTCATCTTACTAACACTTGCTTCCCCACATCCCAGCTATACCATTCTTCTTTAAAATTTGTTCCTAAAACTTGAACATTCTACTTCAAACCCTTTTGAAAACGAAAATGTTCATGCTTTCCTATAGCCTGTTTGGTTAACAGCCAAATTCAAAGCTCTTCATAAAAGCACTGCAAGGGGCCAGGTGCAGTGGCTCACACCTGTAGCCTTGGCACTTTGGGAGGCCGAGGCAGGCATATCACTTGAGGCCAGGAGTTCGAGACCAGCTTAGTGAACACGGAGAAATCTCATCTCAACTAAAACCACAAAGATTAGCTGGCTTTGGTGGTGCATGCCTGTAATCCCTGATACTTGGGAGGCTGAGGCATAATAATCACTTGATCTCAGGAGGCAGAGGCTGCAGTGAGCTAAGATCATGCCGCTACACTCCAGCCTGGGCAAAACGGCAAGACTGTATCAAAAAAAAAAAAAAAAAAAAAGATTCTGCAAGGCCAAGGGGGAGCTAAGAAAATGCCAGGAGTCCTTGCAGCTCACCTTTCTTCTACCTATCCCAAGTCTATCTTATAGGGACTGTGATTTAGATCCATGACTAGAACTCTTTCAAGAGCCAACCCTGGTAAATGTGGCAGAGGAAACCCTTCATTGGAGGTCTCTGAGAACAAATCTGACCTCAGGAAACATGCTCTCAACATGCTACAGTTCAGTTCGCTGAACCAGAGTCCTACAAGATATTCCATCTTACCTATTCCCACAACAAAAGTGAGTCAGTAGAATGCAGAATAGCAAGAACACACTTTACAAGATGGTCAGTCTAGAGAAATCACCTGATCTTTGATGCCACTTGTCAGTTTCCTCATTTATTGTAGATTACTGCTTTTATCTTGCTATCAGTGGATTTCTAGCTTAGCAATAGCTCATGCTCACCATGAACCTCATAAGAAAACCTGGTATCACCCTAACATACAAGCTGCTCCACTACACCCACAAGTACCACTTTACTTGGGGGTTTATCCTGATTATGATATGCCCAAGGACATGAGCTTAACCTTACTTCCCTCTTCAGCCGTGCCACTCCTAGAGAATGAGTGGTGGCAGACTACCGCTACTCAAATTACAGGGAATGCATGATGTGCTGACATACTCTAGCTGTAAAACACATCCCTACATTTTACTTGGGATAAGAAAACCAGCAAGTGACTCCTCAGAAATGTTTTGAGGTCCCCTGTTTAATGAAGTAGAGATGGGTCATAACTTGCTTCTAAGGAGACTACGGAGATTAAGAAAATCACCTTGAGCCAAGCTAAAACTTCAATTACCGCCTAGAGACAGCAACTTGAAATACAGACTCCTCTCTCAATGGAAATGGTTGAGCAGAGACTGTCACAGACAAAAGGAACGAGAAGGCTCATTAGATGCCTTCTACTTTGAAATTTTAAAAAAGACTGGTTATTCTCAAGGAAAAAAGTTACTCAACAATTTAGGCAGATGAAGACCATACTTGGAAAACTAGCTTTATAAGCATTTTCATTGTTCAGAAAACGGTGTTCACATCAGGGTCATTCAACATGACAAAGGCCACAATGGAATTGGTTTCCTTAAAAGAGAAGTCTACTGAAATATTCTCATGTTTAAGAAAACTTAAGTGAAAAACATGTAACACAGCTCAAAAATTACAGGCAAAATTTGTACCTTTAAAGTGAGCATTAAAGGTATATAAAACAGTCAAAAAATCTTATCAAGGAGAACACAAATAATCAACAGCTAAGTTGGATGCCAGTAGCCCAAGTTTACTAACTGATAGATGAAAAACAGTTCCAGTAGGGATGGCTAAAATGTTTAATATCCCATAACCAATGCTTATTGAAGCCAATGCTTATACTTGAGCCAGTCTTTGTAATGAAAACTGTAGTAATACTTTCAAAACTTTTATTATTTTACTATAAAATCCAAGTTAGGATGAACTGAGTGCTTTAAAGAGTTTTCAAAAATAATTATTTTACAGTTGGAAAGTGTGTGTCATATATGCAAAGAGGTTTGTTTTGAGCATCCCATGAACTTAAGGATAAAAATGGTAATGTGAAGTAAGCCTAAGTGACAGAGAGAGAGGTAGTAGCCTAATAGTGTAGTAAAGCTCCCCAGTCTTGGCACGGTGTCCAGGCACGGCCGGCTCTCTGCTGGGGGCAACTTTCTTGGCTGTGAAGGCAGATCATGCCCTCTGTCACTCATGGAGAGCAGTTCTGCCCAACTGTCTCTTTTCGACAACTTTATCATCAATCGCTTTATTAACAGCCCCACTGCAGTCAGAAAACGCAAACAAGGACCAATTCTCATGCCAGATTTCTGGAAATCACATAGCACCAGGCATCACATAGTGTGAAAGTTTCTAAGGAGGGTGCTGTGCCAAGAGAGAGACAGCATCCACAAGGAGCAGCGCAAAGTTGGGACATTTTACATTATTATACTGAGAGATATATACATACTTAATTTCTGATGCCTAAAATCTGAAAAGAACCCTGATACCCACATATGTGTGTATGCGTAGGGATTGAGAGGGGCACAGAAGTGACACAGAGACCACCTTACTCCCCAGAAATAACTGTATTTTGCACTTCCAAAGTCTTAGAGCAAAAATAGGATTATACCAAAAAAAAAAAGTTTTAACTATTTTAGGACTACATGACATTATTAGAAAACACATAAGACTGAGATAAATGTCTCCAATGAGCTGTAAAAAAAAAAAATCCATAAAACTGAAATGTTTGAATTATTCAAAATATATATTTTCAGCATGAAATCTGTTGGATCAAAAAATAACATCCTAAAAATTAATTAAAGGAAACACTTCTAAGAGGCTTGTGAAGTATTTTTAAGAGACTTAAAGATAATTTTTAAAAAATCGGGTCATAACCGTGTCACTAATAAAAACCATCCAGGTTATGTAAAAAATGAGGATACAAGGCCAGGCACGGTGGCTCAAGCCTGTAATCCCAGCACTTTGGGAGGCCAAGGCGCACAGATCACGAGGTCAAGAGATCGAGACCATCCTGGTCAACATGGTGAAACCCCGTCTCTACTAAAAATGCAAAAAAATTAGCTAGGCATGGTGGCGCATGCCTGTAATCCCAGCTACTCAGGAGGCTGAGGCAGAATTGCCTGAACCCAGGAGGCGGAGGTTGCGGTGAGCCGAGATCGCGCCATTGCACTCCAGCCTGGGTAACAAGAGCGAAACTCCGTCTCAAAAAAAAAAAAAAAAAAATGAGGATACTGTCTGTCTACGCAGCTCCAAATATTGTGATGTGTGGTAATTAAAATAGGTGAGACTTTATCATTTATCTACTAATAACATTAAAACCACCCCAAGATTAAAACTTACCATAACAAACCTATTGACCTATATGAAAACCAAACTGACAAAAAGAATATTATTCAATGACTACTGAAGAAAACGCTATAAAATAATTTTAAGACTGATAATACATAACTGAATTTATACTGTTCCAAAATTTTGCATTTTGCTGTGGTACGTCTTAACTCTGTGATACCTGTGCTCAGGTGAGAAGGGAACTCTGCTGCTTCGACCAAGTCAGAAGTGGCAAGAATGCTCTCTGCATTCCAGATTCTATTTATTCCAAAATGTAAAATACAACCAGCACACCCCTGGGCTTTTCCCTAGTCAATTCTGCAACCCAGTGAGAGGGAGTGTAGAGGGTTTAGCAGAAGTCCATTCTTGCCATTAAAAAATAAAAAACAACATATAACAAAAACTCTAAGCTGGTGGCACAAAGCATTATTCTGTACCTTAGAAATGCCAAAGCAAGGCCGGGCGTGGTGGCTCACGCCTGTAATCCTAGCACTTTGGGAGGCCAAGGTGAGTAGATCACCTGAGGTCAGGAGTTCAGGAAATGTCAAAGCAAAATAAATAATGCTTTTTCTCTCTCTCTCTCTCACACACACACACACACACACACACACACACACACACACACAGAGTCTCACTCACTCTTCTGTTGTTTACTTGAATAGATACGTTTCCCATCTTATTGGAATTTAAAGATACCCAGAGGAAAAAATTACTGCACTGTCTTATTTTGAAAGTTAACATTTTAAAAAGTAAATTCTATACATTCAACAAACTGTGCCCTTTGTAGGTATGACTCTTAGCTAGATTAAAATATTTTAATATTTATTAATATTTAATTAAAATTTATTAAGAAAAATATTAAAAGATAATTGCAGAAAAAAGCACAATAACTAAAATCACAACCTTTCACACAAATGTATAAAGTTTCTGAAGTGTTAACCTAAGCACAGTCTTAATTCTCTACCCTTTTAAGGAATGGCCTGTGAAACGGGAAGGGAAGAAAGAAAAAATGGACTTAAAATTCCATCCCTTCCAACAGAATACTTGAGTGGTGTGATCGGCTGTAGTGATGCTCCCCAAGGAGGAAAAGTTGAAATCATTTCCCAAGTACATGAAATCACTTCTAGAATGAAATACAATCACTTCTGAAATACATGGCTCAGAAATATTGAGGCCACCTTCCTTATTTGGTGCCAATAAAAGATACATAAAATTTACAAGAATTTTAAATTGATGACGAAGAATAAACTGATTCCACAAATGTGAGAAATAGACATTAGAATTAAACAGACCACTTGTTTCTATATGACTGAAGGTCATTTGTTACAGGACACAATATATCATTTACCAAATTCAGGTCTGAGTGAAGACAGCATCCATTTGTGATGTTGGTTTGCTAACAAGCAAAATAACGTGGAGAAAACAAAACATACATTTCAGGCTAGAAAACAGCCTATTTTCCTTGTACTAATCCTTTTTATTAGAATAAAAATAGCTAAAAGTACACCTAAAGGATCGCTCAGTGCTGCTTCGGGTAAACAATTTAGTCATTTTGTTTAAGTCCACTAACCGTATTTCAAGGACTCAGTCTACAAGTTTGTATGTATTCATCATTTATCTGTTCATATATCCATTATGACTTGGAGCTACTGACCGTTTATTGCCACCTTGAATGCAGCCAGAATCAGTATTATGCAGAGCTCTAAAACATTTTTCGGTATGGTGAAAAAATAGGTGTGAATTAGAAAAATAAAAACTTTATTCTAGAATATACCCACAGTCACAAAGCATAACTTGCCATTACAATTTTACTAACTCAGCAAGATGCATGCAAATGCCAAGAGGGCATGTGGATGATAAAACTCAGAAACTGTGATAATTCAGTCCTGCATCTAGGTGTCTATCAGAGTAGAAGTGCAGCCAGTTCAATTCTTTTAGTGTTAACAAGGGAGACAAGGGCAATTCCTACAACATTTTTCCCTTTTATGGAATAGTCCCAGAAGTTAAATTTTGCTTTTACTAAAAAGCTATCCCACAATGTAGCCACATCCCAAATTTTATATATAGGGAAGGTATTAGATTTTTAAATAGAATTTTAGGAATGATATATGAAAATTTCATGTCCTTCAGAATAATGGCTTTGACATAAAGAGGTCCATCCCTCCACTCAAAACACAAGATAACCAAAGAAGAGCTGACCATCACAAATACAAAGAGCAGCTGACTCTTAAACCATGAGTTAAGTATTCAATGCTGAGCATCTGGGAGGTTAAGAAAAGCAATATCTGATTTGCATTTAGTAAAATAAGAAACAGAATCCTGGCTGGTTGTGGTCTGTAATTCTAAATTCACTGTTGTTTAACAGTGCCATCTGCTGACATTAAAGTGATAAATGCTTTGAAAAGGACAGTACACTGTCTACAGGCATAGAATAAATACAGAGATAATGTATAGTGTCTACAGACACAGAATACTTTAGAGGATGGAACAGCTAAAAGTGAATTGTTAATTAATAGTAACTGTATTAATGTTTTCCTCCCTAAAGATCAATTATATGAAAAACAAACACCTAATTATTATCTGAGATATAAATACTAGGCTGCTGCCAATAGTTAACCAGAAACAAATCTTTTCTAATGTAACCAAATTCTTTTGCAAATTCTCACTTAGAACCATACTATAAACTTACGACAGAACCAATTAAATTACTGAAAAAAACAACAAAAGTAGTGGTCAAAAGAAATCAGCCAACTGTGAGATTGTGCTGTTTTTTTTTTATTGTGTTTTCAATGGAGAAATACATCATCTGTTTACAAAATAGCTCTTGAAAAATACAAGGAGTACAGATACTATAAAACAAAGCAAACTCCAGTCATGAGACACTACATACATCATGCGAAAGCAACAGTCTGATCTCCAGGTTATGAAAACTATAATTAAAAAGTCACTACACAGAAAAGGTCCAAGTTTCCAGCTTGGCAAAACTTGGGTGCAGTTACATGAAACGTTTAATAAACTGAATTGTTTTCTCCAATGTGTAAACAAAATGACAAGACTAAATCTGTGCCTGGTAATTTCAATCTAATTCTGAAGCTACACAAAACACACAGACACCTTGTACACTTCACCTGTTAGTATGACCATCTTTTTTCTTAGGTGGTGGGAGGAAGGGCAAGGTGACTGTGTAAAGCGAAGATGTGGGAAGTAGAAATAATATTGTATACTAGACATTATAAAGTCAAGGTGAAAAGAAAGCTTTGATTAATGCATAGCCTAAGGGGGAAAAGACTACACTCCAACTTCGGAAAATTAATTTAGAAGGATAGGGGAAGAGTTTCAGTAATTGCAGTTTAACATGAAAAATGCACATGTGATAGAATGGAGCACAATGGAGGATTCATAAAACATGCTCATCAGAAAAATCTGTTAAGTTTACTTTGTCCAGATTAAGAAAGAGTAACTAAGTTTATCAACATCTGGCATCCCTCATACTTTGTAAAGATAGATGTTCTGCTGCTTAATTATGAGAAATTATTTTACTCAAAGAAAGGAGCTCTTAATCTTTTAATAAAACAAAATAAAGGAGTAGAGAGCTGACTGGATGTCAAGTGCTTGCTAGAAATGATTTTTTTTAATGTTTCTACATGTAAAATGTACTGACAAATTTTGGTAAACAATTTAAAAATAAGAATTTGTTTTAAAATCTTGGAGAAAATGCCTTTTTGCCCATATTTAAAACTGAAAATCAATTTTACTATAGATAAGAGTTCTGTGGAGTGTACAAAATTCCTCTTATTTAGAGATCAAATGGCCATCTCAGATAGATATCATGTTTCACAGGCATTACCTTTAGTCACCCTCAAACTTCAGCCATGGGACCAAAATTTAGTGTTCTGTGCCATGTGGCCACAGGGTCACTGGTTTCACATCATGGCTCAAGAAAATACTGGCATTTTGTTTCTTGTGAAGTAGTCCTACCGTGTGCATACAAGCAAAAAGAAAAAGGAAGAAAAGTAGGGAGGGAGCAAGAAGCTTTTTTGTTTGTTTTGAAGACAACAGATTGAAGGCAAAACAATACAGAGCTTTCATAAGCTCATATAAAGATATTTGCTGGCTGGTCGCTGATTTGTATGCACTATAAAACAATTCCATAAATAAAACCAATATATCATTTCTTAATCATGACCCCACGAAAACCAAGTTATTTCCTAATTATTCTTTCAGTGTCAAATGTACCCTAGAGTTGACGTTTCATTTTTAAGGGTTAAAGCTACCTCACAGGAACTGAACTAGATGTACTCTTACCCTTTCTCTGAAGTGTAACAGTACACCACTGCACAATGGTATCCAATTTGAAGACTAATGGTAAAGAAAATTCCTCAGGAAAAACTGAAAATCCATCAAGCTGAAAATCTAAAATTATTTCTACTTTCTAATAAAAAATACATAAAAGTGCATCATCAGAATAGGTAATTTTTATGCCAGTTTGTATTGCAAATTTTCCAAACAATGCATCAAACATAAACCCAATCCAGATGTCAATTATGGATACAAATATAGCTTGAGGTTTTTTTAAAGGCAGTAATTTTTGAAATAGTTAATGCAACTGTTGCTAACACAATAATTATAGTACTCCTGGCTTCACATACTAACCTGGACTTCCGATCAAGTGCTGATTAGCCCAGTAAGGGAGGTCACCAAAAAAACCCAAATCCATTTCAGTCATGTCTAGTCTTGTACCCTCCATTCTCCTTTTTTTAGCATTTGAAGACAACAGGTTGAGTTGGCAGATATTGTTTATGGACCCCTGAGGTTGTTTTTACCGATTCAATCTCAGTTTTATTGAATTCTTGATAACAGGAATAGGATTTGCAGGGAGAGCAGGGATATCAGAAAGGTCTGTACTGGATGTTTTCTGAGAATGAAAGCAAAGAACACAACATTGTTCAAAGCACCACAATTTAACAATGAGATGTATTTTCTATTGCTTTACTTCCTAAGAAACCTTATAATAATAAGAAAAGTATTACAAATAAAAAAAAACCTATACTGTTGTCAAAATGGAATGTAAATATGACTTACTTTCACATTATTTGTTCAACAGTTGTAGACATTTTCAAATAGGTATATTTTAACAATATTTTAAAAATTCAAGTAATTTCAAATAGTTTTTAAAATTGCTCCTCTAAGAATCACCTATCATAATGACTAAGTTACTCTAAACTGTATTCACTTATCATGACACTAATAGCTGTAATATTAACTAGTATTGGAGCACCCCCAAGTGGGAGAATACATCAAGTTCACCTTATACACAGAAGCAGCAGTAAATTTATTATTTTCTGACACTGTAAATTATACAATTAAATCTATACAGCTGAGCAATAATTTATCCTAAATTTTAGGTAGATCATTATCATATTAATTAGATTAAATCACAAGCCTTCTTGAACACTAAAAAATAGAGATAAATCTTTTAATGTTTTATTATGGAAAATTCCAAACATACACAAAACTAGAGAGCACTGCATAACAGATCCCCATGTATTCATTACACAGCTTCATCAATTATCAAATCAAAGCCACTGTTTCCCCACTGCAATTTGCCTTGTGTTATTCGAAAGCAAATCCTAGAGATCCTATCATTTCATCTACAGATATTTCCAGATTTATCTGAAAACAATAAGAACTCGTATAGCCACAATATTATCACCTCCCCAGAAATAAGTATGTCCCTAACATTACCAAACATAGGAATGTATTTTTCAAAACCAACATAATCATTCTTTTTACAACTGGGTGATTTTTCTATGGCTCTATGAATCCTTTCATTAGAAAGAAAATTCTAGTCACTCATAAAAATATCTAGAAGGCAAATATTCACGGATACTAATTACTACAGGGATAAATTCAGTAAGACAAAACTATGAAAACAGATCCCTAGAGAGTATGTGGCAAACCAAAAAAACATGCAATCACAATCACAGGACAGTTTACATTTGATAAACAAGTTTGTCCACGTATCAATATTAAGCATACTTCCTGATGTCAGTTATTCCCCCTTAAGTTTTATTAGATTATGGAAAAGATATTCCAGAAACTAAACATAATATTTATGTATCTTTAGAAACTCTAAAAGTTAACATCTAGCAAAAGCACATTTTTATAAATGATCATGTTAAAATAACTGAGCTGCAAAGCAGCCAAATATCACCACAGCATCAGTACAGCAGCAGTTGTTATCTCAGTTACTTTGTAGATTAGCCAGTTTTATAATGTATTAAAGAATATATCTACTTTGTGTCAGCGTTTGAGCTAGACATTAGGGTTCACTCATGTGAAAGGATGCAAGAAGAAAATTATTTAACAAAATGAAGGTTCACAAACAAATCAATGAAAAACGATTCCAGATGCCTACTGTATTCTGTATGTGAGAGACTTACAAGCAGAATTGCTAGGACAAATGAAAAAGTAACTCTGAAGCGCTATGAGCTATATTAAAAACTAACTGAAATCAGCAGTAAAAACTAGGGCAGAAATACATTTTTTAAATAAAAATATATTAACCTTGCAAAAGAAATCCATGAAAAATGGCTTTTAGTTCTTTCCTAGTTTAAACTTCACTCTTTGACCTACAAACATATATGTATATATATACCCTGTATAATGACTAGTGAAAATTTAAATAAATTGCAGTATCAAATAATATGTTAATATAAAGGGATGAGTTAACACTGAAATAGTCCCAAAAAATGGTTCCATCAAATCCAGGGCCCTGCCTTAAAACTACAATAAATAAATTTATAGGCTAGTAATTACTTTCACAAAGATTAATTTTAATAGCCTTCTATGAACTCTCACTTTAATTCAATATACCACACTAATCTTAAGGACATTTACAAAATTCTCCTTGCTTTTTGCACTTAGTACCTGAGAGGCCAACACAGAAGCCGCTGTCTGAATAGTTTCTGATTGAGTTGTACTTGTCTCTGTATCAAGTTGTTCCTGTGAGACAAAGAGGATGGGGGAGGGGGAAAAGAGACTTAAAAAAGAATAAAAGAAAATAACTGGGTTTGGTGGCTAATAAAGAAGACAAACTGGAAGACAGGAGGGATCAAGAGAAAGATGTGACTACATTACAAAAACATCTAGTAAGCCTCATTGTAGGTTATTTCACCAGTTCGGATATTAATAAATTTCTATTTGCCTACTTAAATCTTATAAGGCATGGGTCAAAATAGCTCATGACTTTCCAACCAGCTCCAATGGACATTTTAAGCAAATGAAAATTAAAAACACACATAGGCACATCATGAAATGTTGCCCAGACAGTAACAGAGCATAAACCCAAGGAAAGCTCTTAGCTTTGTGGGAAAAGAAAAACAATTAATAGCACTAAATAAAATTACCCCACACCTTTAATTAAAAGCAAGAAATAGGTCTCTAAAAGATTTCTCCCTCCTTATGGCTTCTTCACTCCTCCCCAATAATTAGTGCACTGACTCTGCATGTCATACCATCACTTTAAACTTTTTAAAAGCAGTACACAAAAGAAAACAATATATACACCAACACAGGAAAATAAAAATATGGGCAAGGTATGGTAGCTCACACCTGTACACCCAGCACTTTGGGAAGTCAAGGTGGGAGGATCTCAAGGTCAGGAGTTCAAGACTAGCCTGGCCAACATAGTGAAACCCCATCTCTACTAAAAATACAAAAATTAGCCAGACATGATGGCAGGCACCTGTAATCCCAGCTACTCGGGAGGCTGAGGCAGGAGAATCACTTGAACCTGGGAGGTGGAGGTTGCAGTGAACCGAGATTGTGCCACTGCACTCCAGCCTGGGTGACAGAGCAAGACTCTATCTCAATAAAGAAAAAAGAAAATAAAATTATAAAAACTTCAATTTCCATGAAACAATATATACAAAAATAAAACAATGAAATACTGTTTTCTCCTACGAAGTTTAAAAAGGTAAATAAGGTGTAGGAAGTAGGTATGGAAGACATGCAGCCTTTCTGGAGGACAACTTGACTATGTATACCAAATTTTAAGATTAAGCAAGCTGTTTTCCTCAGTAATTATTCTTTCATTAATTTATGCTAAGTAAATAGACATATAAACGGATGGTAGACATGCTATTTAGCTGCAGCCAATATTACAGTAGGAAAGCACAACTTTCTTTTTAAAACAGAAATAACTGCTATGGACAGGAAATTGGGTGGATAAAAATGCTAATACCCTTAAGATGGCATTCTATGAAGCCATTAATAATTGTGTAGATTACATAACGAATGACATAAACTATTTTTTTCTTGGTTTATAAAGTGAATAAAATTAGAAAGCAAGGGCATTATGAGGGCACACACAAAACCTAAGAGAACAGTTGTTAAAATATCCATCATAGAAATCTGGATAATTTGGGAGAAGGGGAAAAATTTCCGATTTTCCCACAACAAAGGGGAAGAAAGTTAAAAGCCTTCAATATATTTCAACTTCTGGGAAAAAATGGGTCTTTTACATTTTGAGGAAGAAAAAATTTCTTCTACCCCATCTAAACCTCATTCAAGTTCCAAGCACCCCAGGTTCTAACCAAAACCTTATGCCAAAAACTGCTTCTGTAATCATACCATATTCTCAACCCAACAAAGAGATCATGATCTCATCCTGTACTGTCAAAAATCCTATGTATCCTTCAAAGACCACTTCAAATGCTACTTCTTCCTTCAATGAAGATGTTTACTGCTTACTATTTCTGCAGTCAGAAATAACATCTTACTTTTCTTGCCCCTTGACCCCCAGCCCTCAATTACTTTTTCTTTGATAATGTAATTAATTGCATTCATGACTTATCTTTCCTACTTAATTCTGCGCCTTTAAAGGCACAGAATGTGTTTCACTCATCACTATATTCCCTTCAATGTCCAGCTTTACATGATTAACAGTAAAAACACACACACACTTCTCCATAAGCAATACTGAAAAAATCCAAACCCTATAGCACAAAATACAACATTCTAGAGACATTTAATCTATCACATCTTCTGTACTCTTAATTGTGTATGCATTCTAAAGGCTAAATTAGTATACCTTTGCTTCTGTTTTATCATGTCCACTCAAAGCAAGACAGTTAGCATCTTCACTTGTTTCATCCTGTTTTTAAAAAAAAAAGCTTTATTCTCTAAAATGAAAAATTTAGATTATTTGCCAATCAATGCTTTACTTTATAAACTTTTTTAAAACTATAAAATAATTAAACCTGTGAGATCAACTTTAGCCTTAAAACAGATAACTAGTTTCTCTTTTAAAATGTTTTTATTAGATTAAATTTGGCTTCGGTAGCTAATAAAATTAAAAAGAGCATTAGGAAAACTGTTAGTGCAGATCACCACCTAAAGTGCATTTCCAAAACTGCTATGAGTTCATAGAAATGTATTTTGTAAGGAAAAGAAAAAAAAAGAGATCCTGATCAAATAACTTTAGGAACTTTGGCATAGTATCACCCCCATTCTGGGAGACTAAAATAGAGTGGCACATAAAAGATTCTAATAAATTCTATAAAGAAAGGACACCACCTTAATTTTCCAAGCTTAGTTAACCAGAGAATCCTTGTTCTTGGTATGACCTATTAACATCCTCCAGAATACAGGCTTGAGAAATGCCTTGCTTGGGTCTTAAGAACTATTTTAACACTATTTTCTCAGCAGAGCTAACAGTTAATTTTAAATGTGATTTTAATACGGTATCAACCAATTTTAATAAGGACTTTATTTGAACCCTGCAAATATGCAAACTTTAAAAATAGTAATGTGTCACAATTGGCCAAATCTGAATACTGACTGATTTGTAAAACTACGGATTATTAATAATTGTGTGATAAATATATTATACTTATATTTTATATAAGTCATTATTTTTAGATATACAAAGAAATATTTTTGGTTGTTATGCCTGGGATTTGCTTCAAAACAATGGGGAAGGAAGTGATGTGGGTATGGAGATAAAACAAGGCTGGCTATGAGTTTTTAACTGTTGAAGCTAGGTGATGCAAACATGACGGTTCATTATACTTATGACATGTTTGAAATTTTCCATACAAAAAGTTTAAAATATATATACGGAGAGAGAAGGAGCTTAATTTAGCTATACAGTCCAGGAAATAGAGCAAACATTTTCTACTTTTATTTTACATTACCATTTATATTTATTTGAAAAACCTTAGGATCTCATGACCACTAAGCAGAAGTAAACTACCTCAGAGTATCTAAAACTCTCCTATCTATAGTACATTACTGAGTGGGGACAGTATTTCTTTCTGGTTTACTACAATTTCTAATACCAAGTACTCATTAGCAGAGAATAAAATACCCAATTTAGAAGGGCTTCAAAATCAGAATATTTCTACCACAGCAAAATTGATTTTAACATCATGAGATTTAGCCCTGGGTTCTAATCCTGCCTCCTACTGTAACTAAATCTGTAACTGGAAAAGCCACTAAACAGCAAGTTCTTCTGCTAGAAAATGAGACTAGCCCATGAAATAACCCAAGGTCCCTTATCTTCTTAAAATGCTATCCTTCTGTTAATCAACTCCACAGAAATGCCATAAGCAAAATCCAGACTAAGAAAATATATACAAAAAAAAAAAAATTACAGGAGAAAGTGGGGGAGGGAATCTATATTTTAAAGGACACTTAGAGGCGGCAAACAGGGATCTCTTTCTACTTCCAGATTTGAACAAACAGCCTATTTAAAAAAAAAAAAAAATCAGTGAAACAATCAGGGACATTTGAGCAGTGACTAGATATTTGATGATACTAATAAACTGTCAATTTTTTTTCGGTAGGCTAATTTGACTGTTAATACTTTCATTCTTAGATATGATTTTTAAGATTCTAATGAAACATGTCTGGATTTTACTTTTAAGTAATTCAATGACAAGAGAAAATGAAAAAGGCTGAAAAAGATTACAAAGATTGGCTGAAAGTTCATTATAACTGAAGCTGTGTGATGGGTACATGAGTATATTAAATGACTCTTTTATATGTATTTTTAATTTTCCACACTAAAGTTTAAAAATTCTATATTCTTATTGCTTTTCTAAACCAGACAAGAAACACAAGTGTTACTTGACCAAGGTAACTGCAAAACACTGCACTGGTGTAAACTCACTTAGAGCTCTTAGGGTACCATTTTTAACATTAAAAACAAATGTTAAGTGTATAGTGGCATAGAGTTACACTTAAATACACTTTACCAATGTCCAAAGAAATTTGAATTTTGAAATGCTGTGACAAGTTCAAACCAGTATCAGTAGTCTGAATGTGTAATTGACACAAAAATTGGGTACATGTTTAATTAAGCTGCTGTACAACACAATCATGTGGGAACAGGGCTCTTAGTAAGATCCCCAGGTTAACTTCTAGAAGATCTCTGATTCAATTTGTGTGGAGAAAGCTCTAAAACCTTTATTGAAAAACAACCAAAAAAACCCAAAAAACTAATTCTAAGGTACAACTAACAATGAAAAAAACTGCCTTAAGAGATAATTACACAGACACAGGTGAGTTTTCAAAACACATCTTCTAAATTATGATGATTTACAGTGGGCCCTCCATATCTGCGGATTCCGCATCTGCGAATTCAACCAACCATGGATCAAAAATACTCAGAAAAATAAAAAATAATACAACAATAAAAATGACACAAATTAAAAAATACAACATAACAATAATTTAAACAGCATTTACATTGTACTAGGTATTTTAAGTAATGTAAGTAATCTAGGGAGAATTTAAAATACTATACTATATCCATTTCTCATTCTCATTTACCATGGTAAGAATGACAAAATTCATCAGATTACTTTTAGTTAGTAGCAGCTATTTCCAAAAACAACAACAACAAAAAAAAAACAAAACAAAAAAAAACCACTAAAACAAGTCTTCAGAGAATAAGCTAAATCATAAAATAATAAACTAGAAAAAAAATAATTTTTCACTATTCTTAATCAAAACATAAGAGAATCCATGAGAAACCTAGAGGAGTTTTTTTCCCACTCTAAAGAAATTTTGTTGTAATAAGTAAATTCCTAAATAAATTCTCAGCTAAAAAAAAAATGAAATCACAAAAAAATTGGTGCTTTTAGGCTGGCATCTCTGGGGCAATAATGAATGCATCATTGACTGGAAAACAACATGAAAGTGTCTTGAGAGAGATAAAATTGTGCAACAAGACTACTTCCATTTTAAGACTCATACCAAATCAATGTACAGTTTTCACGGTTTTCCCAAAACTAAGACGGTAACAATTGTAAACCAGCTAGTATAAAAAGTTAATACAAGTTCGCAGAGCATAGTGGTTCACACCTGTAACCTCAACACTTTAGGAGACCAAGATAGGAGGAATGCTTAAGCCCAAGAGCTGGAGAGAAGCCTGGATAACATAGCAAGACTACTCTGTTGCTACCAAAAAAAATTTCTTTTAATTAGCCAGGCATGGTGGTGCACGACTGAAGTCCCAGCTACTTGGGAGGCTGAGGTGAAAGGAATTGCTTGAGCCTGGGAGGCAGAGGCAGAAGTGAGGCAATTGCTCCACTGCACTCCAACCTGGGTAACAGAGCCAGATCCTGTCTCAAAACAAACAAACAAAAAATTAAACAGCTATTAACGGGCATGGTGGCATGCACCTGTGGGTCTAACTACTTGGAGGCAGAAGGATTGCCTGTGCCCAAGAGTTCAACGCTGAAGTGAGCTATGTATTGCACCACTGTACTGTAGCCTAGGCAACAGAGTGAGACAACTCCCACCTCTTAAAAAAATGTAAATGTTGCTAGAAAGTTTCCTGAAGTGTTAGAGAATCTGGCTGTGTGCACTTGTTTATCATTCGCTAAGAATTCCCTCAGAACCTCTAGTATTCAATGGTCCCATAATACCAAGTACAGTATAGAAACTTCAAAATTCCATTTGGATCACAGAAGCAAAAAACTGTCTAAAGGGGCCATCAAAATATCAGTACAAATAAAAGATAGTCATTAGAGAATTAAAAGTTAAGAATTCCATGTTGAATTCTGGTGCAGACTGTACCTGCTAACTACCATACTAAAGAAGTTTAAATGAGAGGCATAGCTTTATGGTAGAGGTAGTTACTGAGAAGAATAGGAAAGGTGACAAACTATGGCACTAAAGCTCTATAGACACACCTGAAGTTTTCTAAAAGCTTTGTTCCTTGATCCTTCTCTATTTTGGTTCATAAAGTTTTCTTCCACTGGATTTAAAAATAGGCAACTTGGTGCTGCCATGGCTAACTAGTATGTTTTTTATATATATACCTCTTCTGTTTTGGTTTTCTTGGGACTCTCTTCTTTATGAGGTGAGGATGTCCTCTTGACTCCTACTATAGGAGTAGGTATTTTTGTTGCTGCATTTCCTGAAGTTGCTGCATTTCCTGAAGATCTAGGTGGTGGGTTTACCAGACGTGTTGAAGAAACAACTCTGGAGACCGTAGGCTTTGGTGGTGGAGAAATGGCTGGTTGTGTGGCAGTTTGAGGAATGCTTTCACTCGATGTACCTAAGCGGCAAATATATGAGCACATACAGATTAAAACAACCATATCGGTATCAAGTTAAGTTTTTATTTCTCCAAATTTGATTTCATGAATAACTTTACATGCAAATAATAAACTGGCAATTAAAAAACTAAATTTCGAGTACTTAACAAACCCGCTTTTCAAAATGAAGGCTAAACCAAATCTAATATAAGAATTCTCAAACCCGAAAAACCCAATCTCCTTACCCCCTGAGCTTTCACTGGAATTTACTTGTGGCACAGAAACTTCAGTAGCCTGTATGTTGGTCACAGATGCTGCTGTTACAGCTGGAGCAGGACTGTTTCTGCTAAAAATAAGAATAAAAAACTTTAAGAAAATAAATAAAAATAAAATGCAATAATGTATAATGTGTACAAAGTTATTTTCTAAAGTAAATGATTTTTTGGTTTTACTTCCTTTACATACTTTAGTAACTGACTTTATTGGATAAAATATAACAGTAAAAAGTACACAAATCTTCTAAAGTAGCACTGTCTAATATTACTTCCTGGGATGACAGAATGCTCTATACCTGTGCTACTGGATATGGTAGCCACCATTAAAACAAAACTCCTTTGCACTTAAAATATGACTAGTGAGAACTATTTAATTTTAATTAAATTTAAATTGTCACATATGGCTACTGGCTACTATATCGCCAGAGTGGTTCTAAAAGATCTGTTCTTCACTGATTTGGGCTAAGAGACTTAACTGAAGGATTTTTTTTTGAACAAAAGTTCTTTAAAAAGTTATTAATAAGAGACCAGGCATGGTCATGCCTGTAATCCCAGTACTCTGGGAGGCCAAGACAGGAGGATTGCTTGAAGTCAAGTCTGAAACTAGCTTGGGCAACACAGCAAGACCTCATCTCTATAAAGAAAAAACAAAAAGCTAATTTTTTTTTTTAAAAAGGATTGCTTGAAGTCAAGTCTGAAACTAGCTTGGGCAACACAGCAAGACCTCATCTCTATAAAGAAAAAACAAAAAGCTAATTTTTTTTTTTAAAGTTATGAATGAGAAAATGTTCTGAGAAACAGAAAACATTAATAAACTTCTGTATACAAGTATAAGGGTTTTATAAAACCCTAAAAGCCTCTCCAGTGACCCAGTTGAAAAAAGACCTTTAAGTGACAAGGGGTATTTCAATATTTTACTTTTAAAATAACTTATTTTAAACCCTCTTTACTCCCCCCCGAAGTTTCTCTCCCATTTTCTCTTTCTCATGCCAATCGCAAATGACCTTGTTTCCCACTTCACAAACAACCAAAAGCCATTAGCCAAGTATTAGCCCAAATTCTAAGTATAAATATTAAAGACACACATTTCTATAATTAACCCCTATTCTTTCCTATATAATGAAATTTTTTTCTCATAATATAACAAAGCCCAATCTATGTTCTAAATCTCACTAGCACCTGTCATCAAGAAACTCAAATCACCACTGCTTCTTTACTCTCCCTTCCAACTTTTCTGTCTCAAGTAAATCCTACACATTAGCATTTACATAAACTCAAGTTTTTATTATCTCCTAAAAGAAAAACAAAACCAGAGTCTTCTGGTTTCCTTCTCTGTCTCTCTTTCTCTTTCAGAGCCCACACTCTGAAATTGATGAATGATGCCACCGTGAGGAGGTAGGCAACACCTGAAGGACTTGTATTTTTGGTACCTCTGTGACATCCACATGGAAACCAAACAGGAGTCAATTCATTAAGGCTATGAATATCAATGGTACCTGAATGTAAATGTAGTCAATAGGGCAGGTGTTACCACTCAGGGACAATATCAAGATGGGATAAACAGACAAAAGTATAATGAGAGAGTCCTCAAGGGCACAAATACTAAATAATCAAAAAGAAAAGGGTAGGTGGCCAGAGAACCACCACAGATGCAGGAGAAAACCGGAAAAGGCTACCAAAGTGCCTAGTACACAATAAACACTCAATACTTGTTGAGCAAATATACAGCTGTATTCTAAAAACCCAGAAGTTTATCTACACAAAATATTTAGTATTACTTCAAGAAACTAAATTTTAAAACTAAATTTGTAAAATTATTAGTACAGTTGTGCACGTTATATTCGTGCACAAACTCAAAGTACACAGAGGGTTTTACAAATCCCAAAATTCTTAAAATGTTAGCTTCTTCACTTAAAAAAAAAATCTTTCAAAATGGTAACACTTACGGGACATATTCAGTCCTGAAGTATTTGGATTATGCATGATTAGCCTAAAAACATATCATGCACACGAAGTCCAAAAGAAAGAACACTGAACACATCCATGACACTTCAGCATTTTCTATTTCACATTCATCCAGAGAATCACCATTTTAACTGACAAACTGATTTTTAAAACTGCTTTTTAAAAATTGTAATATAGGCCAGGTATAGTGGCTCAAGCCTGTAATCCCAGCACTTTTGGAGGCAGAGATGAGTGAACCACCTGAGGTCAGGAGTTCAAGACCAGTCTGGCCAACATAATGAAACCCCATCGCCACAAAAATACAGTAATTCGCCAGGCAAGGTGGCATGCACCTGTAGTCCCAGATACTTAGGAGGCTAAGGCAGGAGAATCACTTGAACCTGGGAGACAGATGTTGCAGTGAGCCGAGATTGCGCCACTGCATTCCAGCGTGGGCAAGAGAGCAAGACTTCATTTCCAAAAAAAAAAACCTGTAACATAACATATTTTAAACAGCACTCAAGTTTTAGGCATGAAATTGAATAACAAATAGATCAATATGATCATCATTTTAAAACACTACCAACACGCCAGAAGTCTAATGTAAATAGCTCTCTTTTAAAATATGGTAGCATGTTCATTTTTAAGGAATTCTAGAAGGCAAATTTATGGAAGTTAAATACAAATATGGCTTCATTGTGTTCTAATTTTTACTGCCATAAACACTGTATTTCTTTCATAGTAAAAAAAAAAAAAATTTTTTTTTAAGACAGGGTCTCATTCTGGTTGTCCAGGCTAGGGTGCAACAGTGGGATCACAGCTCACTGCAGTCTCAACCTCGAGGGTTCAAGCAATCCTCCCACCTCAGCTTCCTGAGTAGCTAGGACTACAGGTACACAACACCACACCTGACTAATTTTTTACTTTTTTCTAGAGATGGGGGTTTCACTATGTTGCCACCCAGGCTGGTCTTGAACTCTGGCCTCAAGTGATCCTACCACCTCAGCCTCCCAAAGTGTTGGGATTACAGGTGTTGAGTCACTGCACCTGGCTGAAAATTTTTAACTGCTTTATACCCAGAGCAGTGGCACACGCCTGTAGTCTCAGCTACTCAGAAGGTTGAGGTAGGAGGATCACTTGAGTCCAGGAGCTTGAGGCCAGCCTAAACAACACAGCAAGAGCCCATCTCTAAAAATAATAAATTTAAAAAATTTTAACTGCTATAAATGTTAGAGAGAGATTTAGCTCTTCTAAAACAGGTTTCCCTAACTATCGTAAACAAATTTCTCTGTTACAAAGGTACAAGCAGCTCTAGGACAGAAAGATAGTTTTGTTCCTTTTGTCTGTTCTCATTAGCACACCATACGGTGCACTGTAGCAGTAGGTGTCTAAATACATAAATTTGGTTACAGTGCTAACATTCATTCACATCATACTGAAGACATTATCAGTCTCAAAAATAAAGTGTTGGCAAGACAAAACTGAAAAGTACTATCCCCAAATCTAGGAATTAAATTGCTATCAAAAAATATTAGTAGATAGAATTAAAGTAACATTCTAAACAGATGACTTTAATAGCAAAGAGAATATATCTAATTGATTTAGCAAACAGTCACTCCACTTCTGTTTCCCTCTTTTTCCTTACCCCTGAGAGCTGCCAGAACTGCTCAATGGACTGGTCTTCGTAGCACTAGTAGGTGAAGGCACAGACATGCTGTTATCACTGTCCATAGACAAGTCGAGGCTGCTGTCATTGAGAGCTGTCAATTTGACACCTTCTGTTGAATGCTGCAAACCATGAAGGATATATTATCAAATATATCTTTATTTCATCCAGATGTTGAAACATGGAAATCTTTTACTTAACATATATGATTTTTACTGAAAAGCACAATTAACTAAATCTACAAAAATTAGATGTGCCATGCTGATTCTAAAAGACAATCTGAGAGTCAAGTACTTTCTTCTAAGGCTTCAACATTAAATATAGTTCTTGTGTGGGAGAAAAAAGGAGAAAGGAATGCTATATTAAATGTACATACTGACTGTAAGATACAATACAAATTAAAAACACTATAATATGAAAACACAAGAATCTCAAATCAGAGGACTATAAATATATACACACACAAGAAAAAATGTGTCAACAATAAACATGGGACTACAATGACTCTGACAAGTGAGACTGGAAGTGGTTTTGTTTACATATAGATTTCTAATTATCCTACAATAAATATAATTCTTTAAATTTCAAAAAGTGTAACACTCATTACAGTTTGTCAATAAAAGAGCCTTTCTCAAAAGCAAGATACTTCAGTGCTCTAATTGCAATTTAGAATTTTTTAATGGCATGCTTAATAATAGTGTAAATTATCCTGAAAAAACAAAAGTAGAAATAATTTTCTGAAAACTAAACATAATATATATATATAAATCCTAAGGTTGATCCTCCTTAAAAAATCAAAGCACTGCAAAACAATGCAGAAAAACCAAAAAACTATGGATAGTTTCACAAAATTAAAGTTGTTTTCTAGTAACAAAGTTTTATTTTTCGCTATTTGGTGCTACTAAAATATTAAAATGATCCCCTTCAGCTTCATTTTTCTCCCCCAGATTATTTAGCCTGTATACACTTACCTACAGAAACATTTTAATGAAAATAATTTAGACTACTGAAAAAAATACATTCCTTATATATGTACCTGCATGCTCTGCTTTCTGATTCCCCAAATAACAAAATATTCTTATCTTTGATTTAGCACTAGACATACCACTTATGTACATGAATGAAAACTGATCAAATGGGGAAGATGAGATTTGGTAGAAAGGAGAGGGAGAGTAATGCCATTTGCTTATGAAGTCAGTTGTGAAATAAAAGGACCTAATACTATAAATGAGTATCTCTTCTACTCAACAATGCTACGAATCTTACTCTTCACTAAATAAGAAGATTTATTCAGTAAGTAAATTATATTCAATTCTACAGTTACCTGCCTCACTAGGTGACCAAACACCTGTGAGATAACAAGCCACTGCTGGGGATAAACTGTGAAAGTTTAACTGGTTGGTCTAAACACAAACCAGCAGTAAGCTACTTTGCTTTGTTTGCTTCTATATCTAGATCAAGTTTGGTAGCAGGAGACCGCAAAGCTAAATAGTCAAAAATATTCTATCATAATTTTTAAGAAAAGATAAATAAGACAAAGAACATACTACAGAAACACACACACACATACTTTGCAGTCAGACCTAGGTCCGATTCACAACTCATACTACATGACCCAGGGCAAGGTTCTTAACCCCTCAGTTTCTGCTATTAAAAGACAATATTCATGGGTTGCTGGAATATTAAATATAAAAAGAAATGGTACAGTGCTTTGCAAATAGCAGTTATTAATAGCTTCTTTTTGTTAACATTCATGGATCTTGACTCCTAGACACCTGTTACTTACTAAGCAAGAAAGTGCTATTTTACTAACGCAAACTTAGAAATAATCTAAGTTATCTCAGATACAGGGAAGATTTAATCATACTGTAGCTATATAAATTAAACGACCACTAAAAATGTAATTTCGATAGATGGTCACAACATGTTAACACAAAAAAAGGCAGGTCACAAAATAGCAAGTTTAATCAAAAACCTTTTAAAAATATATATGTGGTAACATGTACCGAACAGTCTGTGCATAAATAAAATGTTAAGAGTAAGTTTGCTATGAAATTATAGTTACTTCATCTGATAAAATTTTTGGACCCCTTCTCTTTATATTCTAGAAGACTACAAGAAATACTAGCTGCAGAAACAATAAAAATAAAACATCTTACATTCAAATTTACTTAAAATGTACAAAAGATGGTTCCAAATACCAATGTTGTCATGGAAATAGTAAGAATTTAAAAAGGTTATCTGAATATAGGATTCTGAGAAGTCTACCTGTTAGAAATAGCTGTTAATTAAGTAGCTATTTCATTAATTATTAATAAGAAATAGCAAAGTTCTAAAGAACATAATCTACTTTTACTTCTGAAAACATAAAAAATTTGTATACATTTTAAAAAATATTATTTTGTAAGAGACAGGGTCTCGTTCTATCACCCAGATTGGAGTGCAATGGCACAATCATAGTTCACTGCAGACTTGAACTCCTGGGCACAAGTGATTCTCCCACCTGAGCCTCCAGAGTAGCTAGGACTATAAGGTACATGCCACCATGCACAGCTAATTAAAAACTTTTTTGAGAGACAGGGTCTTGCTTTGTTGCCCAGGCTGGTCTTGAAACTCCTAGCCTCAAAGGATCCTACCTCAACCTCACAAGTCATTGAGATTATAAGCATGAGCCACCATTCCCGGCTCCAAAATGTTTATAATTTTTGTATGTGATAAATTTACATTTAAGTACAACTGATTTAACCCATTAATAATACAACACTAAAGGACAATTAGAAGGCAAGTGTTTAACTTGATATTTTAGTTTTGTTTTCCTGAGGCTAATCTCTGAGATACTTTAGTTTTAAAATAAAACTTTGCTTGATGGAAAAGTTTAAAATAAATACATATACATAACTGTTTGATAACAGTAAATTTTTGTCAATTTTTAATTATCAGTTAACTAAATTTTTAATAAACCATTAGGTTAAGAATAAAATTTTTTAAATATTTAAGCCTTAAAAACTGATTTTAGACCCCTCCCCATCTACATACCTACCCCAAGTTGTTAATAATAATGATGGTGATAACAGAAGTGAATATGAGCATTTACTATGTGCCAGGAGCTAGTCTAAACCACCCTTTACATGTATTGGCTCATTTAATCCTAACAAAATACCTAATGAGATCGGTAAAAATACTGCCACAATTTTAGAGATGAGATAAATCAAGAACAAGATTTTTAGCGTATCTCTTGCTTAAATTTCACAGGTAGGAAACAGTGGAGCCTGAATTTGAACAAGGCAGTCCACTCCAGAGTCCTTGCCTTTAATTAACTTCAATGCTTTTGTATCATAAAATACTATTTTAAGAAATAAAACATTATAAAATTAAAGCCTTTTGTGTATTAATTTCATTTCTTTCCTCCCAACCCCAATCCCAGACAACCAGCCATTATCCTGAATGCAGTGGTTGTTACTCTGTAACATATACTTTTATTTCATATACTCTCCTAAACACATTAAATTTTTACACTTGTTAACTGCATATGGAAGCATCAAATGATACATACACACCTGTGTTTTATTTTATTTAACATACTAGTATATGCAGATGTAGTTAATTTATTTTCACTGCTGCAGACTATAAGGTATTCTATTATAGGAGTAATTCCATTATAGGAATAAGCCACATATTTTTGAATAAGCCATCTATTTTTGAAATCACTTAAAGAAAAAAATGTAATTTTTATCTGTGCACTGAAATTCCAATATGCTCACTAAAGTCCAAATAAGGAAAAATTGGCCCTAAGTTATTCAAAAGGAAGCCCTAACAGTGGAATAATGTAATGCAAAATATTAACTCAGTGACCTCTGTTCGTAACCTCCTTTATACTCAGCAACTTTTAGTTTTCAAATAATATACGTTTTATTTGTTACATTCACCAAAAAAGCCATTTTTATTTTTTAAAAGTCTCATATAATTTACTTGACCCACATATTTCCTTACTAATTTTAGTTTACTTTTGAAAGGAAAGAAAATTAAATACTGATGTGGGATTTTTAAATGAATAAAAATAAAAAGTTCTTAAAGACAATATGGCTAATACAAAGTAAGGATATTAGTCTTAAAATCTGAAGCACCTGTGTGCAAGAAAATTGATTAGAGTCAGATTTCACATAATGAAACTGCTCCATTAACAGATTCTTAAAATATTGTCATCTATTTCAACTATGACTTATCAACTGAGACTAAATTCTGAAATAATGATAGTCCAGATGCATAAAACATTATGTTAGTAATGCTTTTGTAAGTACTTTCTAAATTTACCTTTTTCTTTTTCTGAAGCACATGATTAGGTAGTAGTTGATGGAGTTGCTTTCTTTTTACATGCATTGCAGCAATTTTCATATCCACCTCAAACATCTTGCTGTTTATTGCTTGCCTATAAACTATACAATTAGGAAATTGTTACAAGAAATAGAAACATTTTAATAAAGGCAGTTAAACTCACTCCAAAGAAACTATTCTAAGTAGGGACCCTTTTTCCATCAATACTGCTTATCTGTAATCAGGTCAAGACCTATTCCTAAACGGACATAATTCATTGCCTGAGCAAACTCCTTTAACCACAGGACGTGCTGAATTAAAGCACAAAACCTATCAATTCTTCCAGTATTGTAACTCCGTAAATACCTCTTAAAGTAGTAACTCTAGCAAATAACTCTTTAAGAAATGGCAGAAATGGGGAAAAAGGGTTTCTTAAACTCATACCCTTTTATGCTACCTACCAGTACTATTATTTAAAACTTTACCCAAGTATGTAACACATGCTGTAAAGTAAGTCAGACTTATTAAACTATACCTAAAGGTAACTTTATTAGAATCTGCAAGATAAAACTTTAAGTAATAACACACTTTCTAATATGGTAATAATTTAAATAACAGAGGTCACAGGTAGAAAAAAAAATGCTACAATTAAATAAATTCAAATTATTTAGATCCAGAGGGCCCCAAAAAGGAAAAAAAATCAGTCATATAAAAAATATATATGAAACACCTATACTTGATTCACATTGTTGTAGACACTGGAGGTAAGTGGTGAACAAACACCGAAGTAGCTTCAGAGGATCTACATTCCAGTTGGAACAGTTCAATAAACAGAAAAAAATAAATCATAAAATACAGTCCATGTCAGATGATGATAAGTACTACTGAGAAAAACTGCACAAGGAGTAGGGTAGGAAGCTCAGCCTGGAAACTGAGTTGACATTTGACTGAAGATTTAAATGAACATGAGGATGTAACCTGAGAGTACTCGGTGAAATAACATCCCAGGGAGAGCAAACTTCAAGAACAAAATGCCCTAAGCAGGAGAAAATGCCTGGAACATCTGAGAAACAACAAAAATGTCAATGGAGATGAAAAGCAGAAATCCATAATCCCTTATGTGTAACTCTAAAATCCCAAAAACTTCCAACACGCAAGTTTTTCTAACATAGGCAACAAAATTCATCTAGTAACAAACCCTGTTCCGAACTATTTGTGGCTGTGGTTGTTTGGTCTTTACCTTTTGCTCCATGTGAGTATCAATGGTTCCTTGCAGAAATGTTACTATCATTACCAAATGCTGCTCCAGGCCTCACTGGATATATCACTTACTAACTTTATTACTTTTCTGGCTCCAAAACTTATAGATCTAAAGGAATGTGCTCTTATAATAGGAGGTAAGGTCAGAGACATAATGAAAAACCAGATCAGTCAGAGGCTTGGAAACCACAGTAAAGACTTGGACTTTTATTCTCAGTGAGACAGACACTCGAAGGTTTTAAGCAGGCAAGACATGATCTGGCTGGAGCTTGAGACCAGCCTGGCCAACATAGTGAAACCTCGCCTCTACTAAAAATATAAAAAATTAGCTGGGCATGCTGGAGCGTGCCTATAGTCCCAGTTACTCGGGAGGCTGAGACAGAATCACTTAAGCCTGGGAGGTGGCAGTTGCAGTGAGCCAAGATCACACCACTGCACTCCAGCCTGGGTGACAGAATGAGACTCTGTCTCAAGAAAATATATATATCATTTAAATACTAAGTAAGAACAGCTGAAGGGGGCAAGGGCAAAACAGAAAATTTTGGCAGTGACAGAGATCAAACAACACTATAGTGGCTAGGACTTGGGGTGAAAGCCGTGGGAATAGTATTAAGTAGCAGAAACCTCAATGTATTCTGAAAGGAGGCAAAAAGATTTTATAATGAATTAACATCAAGTAGGAGAAAAACAGGAGTTAAAGACTGAGTCCAAGGTCTCTAGGTTGAACAACCAAAACAACTTGAAAAGAAACTGGCAGGGGTTGGGAGTAAACATTTGTGTGCTGAATATGTGAAACCTATTTTCTTTTAAAATGCCATAGAGTATTGGATTAAAATGTTTCAAGATACAGGAAAACTAAATATTTCCTTCCCAAAATATCTAAAACATCCTTGAAAATCTTGATGGCTCATTAGTGTAATATTTGATAAACAGCTCAACTTGAATGCAATGTGCAAAACAAATTTCTAATCGAGGTAGGTATCCATGACTTGTTAGTTCATAAATATGTTAACATCAGAATTTTTACTTCAGAAAAAAATGGTTCTGTGGTGTTCAGCAGGTGCAGTATCACCCACACATGACATTCCAAATATCTGTACAGGTATTTTTGTTGTTGTATTAATTAAAAGATGCTACGACTAGAGACACTATACATCCTTCAATGTGGACAGCTGTACTCGATGTAGAATTATACCTTGCCCTTCCTATATTCCTAAAGATGAAAAACCTACTTAGCAATTATTTGAAACAAGAATTCACTTCAACTTTACATTTAAAAACTAGAGTATTTTAAACAATTAAAAAAACAAGAAAACAAACAAAAAAGAGTATTTTAATTTAAAATTTCCAGGAATACAACTAGCACCAAGTATATAAAAATTAGATCACTTTTTATTTGCAACTTTCACTTTCACCACGTCACCAATGCCAAAATTGCTGGTGATATCGGAATCACTACAGACAACACCTGTATCAGTCAGAACTTATAGATGTTACACTGCCAGCGATTCTACATTAAGTGCAATCACTTGACACTTAAGTATGTCTTCTAGTGTCATTGTATCTGAGCACTGACATACTGAAATACACATTATTTTCCTTTTACTTCTCCTTTATATCGCAATTAGTGTACGATACTGATTTTTTAACAAACTGTCACTAATTCTTTTCTCTTCTGTAATTAGGTAAAAAATTTCTAAATTTTAAATCTGTATGTTCTCAGGAGAAAATTCCTCAGAGAATAAAAATGCCATTTACTACATTTTTTTAAATGGGGGAGGAGGACAGTATCTGAGAGAAAAGAATTAGTCCTTAAAGATGTGCAGTTGTCTCTACGTGTAGTATTGGCCATTCCCAGGAAATGCTGTGCACCTATATATAGCCTCAGATTCTCTCAACTACATCCACCATTTGGTCTTTAGTTAAAATGAACTACCTTTTATCTTAGAGAACAGGTCAATCTGAAATCTACACTTCATCAGTCTATTTCCCACCTATGCACTAACATTTGAATCTGTATGAGACATATGAAAATTTCTTCAAGTCATCACAAGTTCAGCTTCATCAATTTCTCAGGTTCAGCTTCATCAATTTCTCAGGTTTAAGATGATTAAGACAGACACAGATTCAGTCTAGAAAACCATATATTCAAGTTATTTCCCATTTCCTAAGAAATTATGGACAAGTCAAGTTTGAAATGGTTCTACTTAACTTTAAGGTCTATCACAAAAGAGAAAAAACATGTATATATAGGTTGAGTAACCCCAATCCAAAAATCTGAAATTGAAGCTGCTACAAAATAAAAAAATGTATGAGTGCCAACACAACACTTAAAGGAAATGCTCATTGAAGTATTTCAAATTTCATATTTTCAGAGTAGGAATGCTCAACTGGTAAGTATAATGTAAATACTCCAAAATCTGAAAAAAATTCCTAAAATACTTCTGATCCCAAGCATTGTGGATAAGGACTACTCAGTCTGTATTAGCCCAATACAAAACCATTATTCTGACGATAGTTCAATATTCGAAAGTATTTTCAACAATTATTGTAAATATCACTATGGTGTGCATCAAGATAAATTCAAATATGCAAGCACCGAAGTGTTTTCATTATCCAAGTAAAGACATACCTGTATCTGTGAAAGACTGAATATCATAGGTGAGATCAACACTGAGGTTTTCAGAGTTTTCTGTTTTTTTAAACACTAACCCAATCACCCACATGGTGCGAAATTCTTCCCTGCAAAAAAGAACATTAACACAGTTTATCTGGATTTCATGAAAATGTAGCTATCAATGTGACTGACAATCTGAGACACCGAAAAACTGGTAATACAAATGTAGGAGCGAATGAAAGTTCTAATCCCAAGCTCCAACAAAACACAAAGTCCTCACCTATATCTGTCCTCTATATTCCTATTACAACATAAACAATCAGAGTTCTAGGACAAATATAAATGCACTCTAACTATACATTGATAGTCAATGTTTTTAATGATGATTCTAAATAACTAAAGCCACTGAAATCAAAGAAAAATTATGTTTAAACTAATGAAGGAAAAAGAATAATCTTTTTAGAAAAGTCTGGGAAAAAAAGGATTTTCTAAATACAGAAATTTAACTAAAACAGAAATTTAACTAGAACTTAATATGTATTTCTTAAACTTTAAAAATTCAATTTAAAAGGTCACATGAACAGAAGCGTAATAACAGGAATAAGTAGTGATTCAGCTACTTTTGAACATTTAACAGTATAGCTACTGAATGGAATATCATGCAGTCTTGTAATAATTAAGATTAGAATAGCCACAAAATGCAAAAACACTCTAACTCTTATTACTTGATTACAAAAGAAAAAAATTACATAACCAATAATATTATATAATGATACAAACTTACTGATCCTTTCACTTATCTTTCTTTAATGCTGCTTTATTTTTTAAGACAGGCTCACTACTAGTACTTTCCAACATGCCAATGCAACAAACTAGAGTCCAGTCTCATATTAACAGCAAACAATCAAACCAGCAACTAACCTATATAAAAGACCCCCTAAAAAGGTAAACTGACTCTGCTTTTAATTATCTTCTCAATAGACCAGAATCAATCATAAATCAGATTTTTTAAGTTCATATCAAAATGTTTGTTCCCTTTTAACAAAAAAAATTAAGATAAAAAGCAAAGACTGATGTACGGTATACCAGCTATTCTGATACCTACTGAACAAAATAGAAGAAAGAAAATATTAAGGAATACTGAAGACAGTATTAGAGCAGAACTGTAGAATGTGTCCTCTAATTAGCTAACAGGCACCTTATCATTGGAAGAATATATCGGAAAAGAAAAATGTATGCTTATTTTTCTCACAAAATATTTCTCTTCAATGTTTCTGATTAGGAAAAACTACGTTATAAATTCTAAATCATCTATAAGTCATACATAATCAACAGAATAGTGATACTAGTTATAAAAATTACGTGTAAAAGGTTCTATAAATAAAAATTGAAAGTGGAAAGAATAAATTAAATTAGAAAAGTGCTTACTTGTCAGGATTTTCTTTGGGTGCTGGAAATGACTGGGGATTCACATGAGCCAGTGTAATAAATTCATTCTTCTCCAAGCTTCCAACTAGGATTCGGATTTTTGATTCCACCAAGCCCACCCTGAACAAATGTCGCTTAGTATTAATGAAAAGTTTTGGTTAACTTAAAAATAAGTAAATAAAATGTACACACCAGGGCATTTCAACTGGCTGAACCAAAAACCTTATGTTCTACCCAAAATTGCCAAACAATGAGGAAAAAAGAGCCAAGAAACACTCCATTCACAACAGCAAAGTTACATAAGTCATTCCCACAATTTTTTTTTAAAAAACAAACTATAACAGCACTTTATACAATTAAGAAATGATACATGGATCTCTATAAAGCAAACAAAAAAATAAGTTGCATATGGATCCCCTAATTTCCACACTTCCATTACACAAGGCTCCATTTCTGAACAAATCAAACCCAAATTAGATGTTTTAAGGACTTCCTCCCATCTCCTACTGTGTTCAATGGCTATGTGATTCATTTTGAAGTTTGCTTTTTCTGTAAAGTCTATTCTTATACTCACCATTCTAGGCGTTGTTTTTCTGTTGGTGCACTTGCTAGAAGTACAATATAATGCCTTTGAAGATAAAGACAACATGCTATTTATTTTATTTACATGCTTTGTGCTGGATATTAAACCATAAAGTAATAAGCTTCCTGACAGTTACAGATCCACAACAATTGAGCAAGGGGGACTACAATCTCAATATGCACATAAAATCACATATGCTAAATTCCACACTTCTAACTACTTGGGAGTTTAATTCTTCTGAAAAAGGCAGTGACTTTATGAATAATTACCAAAAAGCAGCTTAATTCAAGAAGTTAAAAAAAAGCATTAATAATTTTGCTTAACATTTTGCCTTAGATACAAAAGCTTATCACTAAATACACATCCTACAATAGTAACTTCAAAAACAACCCATCATGCTTTTAAATTCAAATTAAATAGTAGTGAAAATTAAACTGAATACTGCAGTTAGGTCCTGTGATTCTTTCCCCCCAATTAACAGTATACATTTTCTATAACTGAAAAAGAAAAACAAAAACCCACTAACATGACAGTGTTAAATCTGATTTTTATCCAAAAGCTCAATCTCATTCATATTGGACAAAAGCCAGTTTTCACTTCAGAAAACAGCATCATAATCAAATAAATATTGAAGTCTTTTTAAAACAAACTATTTACAACTAAAACATAACTACTATGACTCAGTTTCCTAAGACTAAAAAAGTTCAATCCAATATACTCTTCTACAGTACCCATTTTAAAAGTGCTCGGAGCCAAATTTCACACCAGAATCTCTACCCGAAAAAGCAAACTGACATCATTATCTAGTACTGATAATAATTTCAAAAGTGGCAGTATAACGGAAATTTTAAAATTATTTATTCTTTGAAAAGTCTAAAACGATCCTAATACATTCTAAGACATTTTACAAGTGTGGTTTCTCACCAACAGCAAAAATTTGACCTAGACCCAGAGAAAAACTACCAGACCTACTTTAAAAAAATGTATTTGAAAAATGGTTTCAATTCTTCACAGCTGTGTAGTCCCAGGTAATTCTAAGACTTGTGTAAATCATCTGTAAAATGGTATAAAAGTACACATTTTAGGCCGGGCGTGGTGGCTCACGCCTGTAATCCCAGCACTTTGGGAGGCCGAGGCGGGTGGATCAAGAGATTGAGACCATCCTGGTCAACATGGTGAAACCTCATCTCTTCTAAAAATACAAAAAATTAGCTGGGCGTGGTGGCGCGTCCCTGTAATCCCAGCTACTCAGGAAGCTGAGGCAGGAGAATCGCCTGAACCCGGGAGGCAGAGGTTGCGGTGAGCCGAGATCACGCCATTGCACTCCAGCCTGGGTAACAAGAGCGAAACTAAGTCTCAAAAAAAAAAGTACACATTTTATTGGGAGAGGTATTGCAAAGTTCAATGGAGTTAACTTGAAGTCTATAAACTTAAGGTAACAAAGATAGATACATAAAAACTAAGGTATATAGAGATAGGTGAATATGCAGTCCAAACCCATATCAACCGATGCTTCCATTACCAGTTTAATTTGCCCACCGTTATTTGGAATATGTCCAATACATGAGCAAGCACAGATGGCCCATATAAGCCAGTCAACTAAAGTCATATAAAAGTATTAAAAATTCATGTATTTTACATATAGAGAAACCCATATTCAGAGTTCCAAATGCTCAATCAAACAAAATCCTAACAAGCTCAGAAACCTGATTTCTAGGTCCCTAAAACATTAAAAACGGCTAGCTGGTTTTTAGAAAAAAAAAAAGTAAACAAGATGAAGAGCTCTCTCACAAAAGTATCGCAACTTGTAACGGGAGACAATGAAGTATAAAAATCAGACATGTACACAACAACACAAAGCTGTCTGGGTCCATCTAAGGGCAAAGAGAAAACTCCCCCAAGTCTCTAGATCACTGTTAAAACACATTATTAAAAAGGAAATTCTTAATAGCCACCTTTGTCTTTAATATACAATGTTCTTTACTTATAGAAAAATATACAATCCATTTGGATATAATTTTGTTGGCAATTCAAAGTTTTGAATACTAGAGTTCAACATTACTTCTTACTGAAATCCAAAAAAAAGAGTATCTACTCTATACCTGTCTTACACACAAATACCTGTATTCACATATACATAGAAACGTTAGGTAATTTTAACAAGTATTTATGCTGAAGTTAAATGTCCTTTACTCAGACACATTTAAACAAATTTGAGTTGAGAGATACAAAATGCAATAGTTAAATTTAATAATATTAACCTGCAAAAATTTTGAGTCATTAGGAATTCACCTACAAAATTCCAACTTCATTCTCTAAATATCTCTATCTCTGATTTTTTATAACCAGGATACTCAATTCTTAAGGTCCCTATCAGACCACAGAAACCTAGTGCACATCTAAATTAAACTACATTTTGTTGATGTACCAAAGAGTATGGTTCCCTATTTCACAACTGCTATGTTTAAAACTGTCATGCTTATGATGCTCAAATGCCTCCATCTGAAGTTTTAATGCAATTGCCATTACCTTTTCCCCAAATTTAAATAGTTTCCAATAAAGAGTTTAAAAATAGTTAAAAATAAACTATAGAAAAGCATCCCAAAATAATAAGAACTATGTAAAGTATCTAAAAACATTTTACTTTATTACCTAATTGCTATTTACAAAACAAATTCTCTAAGTGAATCTCTTGACCATTTCATCTCACCTGGGAAGGTAATTCAGATATGTACACTAAAAAACTGGCATATTTTAGTCAAAAATGCTTACAATTCTGTATTTAAGTAATTCAAGACCAAGATTTAGTTTCCTGGTTTTATTTTTTAAACAAACTGAAGGTCAAGTTACTATCTACACACATGAAATTATAGAATCATCTTAGAGAATACACTGGTTTGCCTAATGCTTTTATTTCTAGTGAAATCTAACACCTGAAATATTCACATTTCCTATTGTTAGTGATTTCTTGCTAGTTACCTGTTAACTTGAATTATCTCAAAGGAAGCAGTAAAAAACTGTTTTCTTAGAACTCCAAAAATTTCACAAAACAATGTTAACCCTCTTTCTTAAGGAACACTGATATGTTTCTGGAAGATGATTAGTTTGCACTTTAAGACAAATTAGATTTTTCTCCATGAATCTGCTCCTCCCAAGAATGTGAGGTATATTTCACATGACTTAAAATCCTACACTTATCAAGTGACAATATTTCAGGATCAACTTTGACTCAAGAGAAGATTTCCATTTGGTTGTATAATCAATCTTTGGGGTATTTTATATGAGGATGTGTCTTTAAAAATTCAAATCTGTGAATACCTCCAAAAGCCTAATCTCAAGGAGGCAAATCTCTGGAGAACAATTAGAAATATAAACAGAGTCTGGTGTGAGTAAAACTAGCCCACTATCGTATTTTCAAGTTTTCACAAGATACTCAGCTGAAATGTAAATTTTTCTGATATAATTTTCTCTATTTGTTGCTACTTCCTTTTCTACAACCTAAAAAAAATTTCACAAAAAAAATTCAGTAAAAATTAGTAATATATCTTTGAACCAAAGAACTTACAGGTACTATCCAGCAAGGACTGATGTATAGTTTTAAACTTTTGAAAGAAACTCAAGCAAGTTTTAGAAAAAGCATCAAAGTTTTAATAATGTGAATTTATTCAAATAAAATGACTCTATCAAAATCTGTTCAATTTCAGCATTAATTTTTCTTAAAGTGAAGGAAGCCCCATCTTAGTCCTATAAGAAAGTGAATAGAAGTCTGAATCTAGTTTCATCACTGATTCTAGGAATTAAGGGATACTGTACTAATACTTTACTATAAAACCAATTCCTTTATTATTCTCCCTACACATAACTATGCCTCTTTTACATCATAGTTCTTAAAGTATCCATATACATGTTTATTAGTTTAAATGTCCCAAGGTACTTCCTCTAAATTGGTTAAAATAAAAAATAAAAATTATCTGCCAAACGGAAATCACAGTTTATGGGGGAATTCATAGTAAAATAAGAATATTTAATGATTATGCTATTTTAATTTTTACTGACAACACAGTACTCCCAGAACACAATTACTGGCTCCGTTATTGCTTTTTCATGCAAAAGATATGGAAACAAAACACAGAGACATCATGAAGGTCATCATTCTTGCTTTTAATTGGGGAATACCATAAAGCAATCTTGCTTAGATTATTACAAAACACAATCCAACACAAGATCAAATGGTCAGAAAAGTTTCAGGCATTAAAAAAAAAATTTAAGTTGGACTTTGGCAAATTTTCAGCCCAGGGCAAATAAAAGTTCAAGTCCGTGGTTTGTCTGTTTTTTAAAATAAGATTTATTATAACTTACATTTTTCATCAAAACTAACACAACGAAGCTTTTAACCTGTACTAAGGTATTAAACCATTATATTTAAACCATTAATTAAAATTATTAACACCCATTTAGATTCATGAAAGCTAGTTGTAGAAATATCTAAAGGGGCTTTATTAACACTGGGGGGAAACGGCAAGTGAAAAATGTGCTGTAACTATTGAAAGCATTTAATCAGCTATATATCAATATTTTATTAGCTTTGTCTTTGTTTTAAAGATTCTTAATGATTAATGAAGTTTTCAGAATTAGATGAAAATACTGTTTCTTAGTAAAGAATATTAACTACAAATTTTAACAGTGCATCCACTTGCCAATGTATACAGATTAACTGTTTTTGTCATGACTGATACATCCCTATGAACTGATGTTGCTACAAATAGAGCAGGATTTCAGTTAGATCAGGCATAAAAACCATAGGGGCTTCACATTCATTACCTCAACCAAAAAAAAAAAACTAAGGAGTTCACTAAAAACAGCATGTCCTTGTGACAGGAAAGATAATTCTACAGAAGATGTTTAAAGGAAAATACAAAACATTAAAACAAGAAGAAATGTCATATATGCTACCATTAAACCATTACTTAAGAGAGCAACATGTCCGACATGCCTTAAAATACATACTTGTACTTTTGAAAGAAGTTTGGAGCTTCAAAAAGTTTGGACCACTCTGCCTTACTCAGCAAAATTTCATCTGTGATAGCAAGACCTAAATTAAAAACATATTAAAATGTTTGCATACTTCAGTCTACAATCTAGAATCTTTAATAATCATAACACATGCACTTGCTATAATCCTAAAACCAGAATTTTAACATAGAGGTTTAGCTTACGATTTTAGAGCATATTCTTACATAAATACATACTTTTTTAAAAAGCTGGAAGATTTTTTGAGAACCAGGTTTTTGGTCAAGTACTTCTTTCTTAAAACCGAAACACCACAGTTATCCAAAAAGGAAAAATTTCCAATGAATTTTGTTTCTTGCCTTTCTAAAAACAAGTTTCCCTATTGTTTCTAAAGGGATAGAGGCATCTTCCCTTGATGAACCTCTTTAGACTACAGATTAAAATACTCAGGAATTTTAAACTTCTAAATTTACAGCTAATAGTCAAACAGCTGATCGATTCTATTTCCTTTACTGTTTTAAGTCAAACCAATCTTGTTCCAGTTACTTCTCTCAAAGACTATTTGGTAATAGCTATACATTCAAATTAACAGTACAACTAGGGGTCAAAAGTCAAAAAGGTTCCTCCAAAATAATGGAATTTATGTAATTGGGTAGTATGACCTCATTCCTGCTCAAAGTTTGTCCCAGTAGTATGCAGCCTGCAAAACATCTCTCATTTCACCAGTGTAGACAAACTGTTACCATTTATAATTTTACAAGGCAATAGTATGGAACTCAACCAGCCTACTGGTTTTAACTGTTTGTTAATCTTCCAACTTGTTATAAAAAATAAATTGCCTAAAAGGAATTAATTTTTTGAAGTCAGTTCTCAAACATATACTGTAATAAATAAATGAATACCAAAATCCACTTCAGTGACTCCTTCTTCAATTTAAGTTGCACAGCTGACTACTGGGTCTACAATGGTATGTAAATCCTTCGTGTATAAAGCAGAGCATAAGCATAAACACTTACCTTGTTTAAACTCCTCAACCATGACCATCCGTGTTGAAACGGACACATTGTACGTGGAGTTCTGTTGTGGGTATGCTGGTGTAATTATAGGCATAAGATGGTACCTATCACTGGGATTTACCTACATACAACAACAGCCAATCAGTTTCTTCAAGTACATATGCAACAGATACTTGGGCTTTTTACCCCTTGTTAAACTGAACCAATGATTTTTTTTTTTATTTCATTCATAGCTGGAGTTGAGAAAGAAAAACCATGTAGAGAGAGATTGTTTTTACAAGAAGAATTTTTTATAGTATCAAAGATTTCATCTAAACTAATGATTTGTTTCTATTTGGATTTTGGCAACCTTACTGTAAAGTGTACCTGCTGAACCAAAAAAAAAAAAAAGTTCTGCTTGGGAATCTACTGATTTTTAGTTTTTCTTTATTCAACAACAGAAATGGGGGTGCACATACAATTACCTCTAAAGACATGTCACGCTATAGTATGTTTTGTAAAGCTCATTTTAAACAAGATAGAAACTTAAGTTCTTAATATACCCTTAAATTATTAAGAAATTTGAGCTTATTAACACATGATGAAACTACACTGTCCACGTTGATATGTTAGGAGATAATGAAATGATTTACTGTTAATTTTAAATCTGTTTACCAGTAAGTGGCACATTTCCACAAAGGAAGCTGTAAATTCACATCCTCTAAAAGTAAATGTCCTGGGGTCTGGAAGACTTGAAAATGCATAGCTTGATGTAATTCAACAGAATTTAAAATTTGGGGTATTATAGTAAGATAAATTAATTTAGAAAAATAGGATTTCATAAACTTAGAAAATCTTATTCAAACCTAAATTTCTTCTATCAGTTTACAAAGTGCAAGCTGTTAACATTTAAAATGAGTAAGCGGTAAATGTTGTAACTTCCCAAGAAACAGAATGGAAGGTCTTCTTTAGCCCAACCATGTTTTTATAATCTCTGAAATATCTAAACCAATTTTTACAATTACATCATGGTTATTAAAGTGAGACTGCTTAGAAGTTATATGCCACATGTAAACATTAAATAACAGCTTTCCTACAACAACCCAACTTTAGGAAAATAGTTATATAAAATAAAAAAATACAGGGATTTTTAGTATCCTTTTATTTTTTTAAAGCACAAATGCCCACACAACTTTGACTTACAAGGTAGTTCTATATAGAAAAAATTAAAATGTTAGTAAAATCTGTATTAAAAACTATGTACAATTAAATGTGGTTTACAGGGTACATAATTATGCTTCTCACATCAATTATACTTGAGGACAATTATAGTTGAGGTTATCTAAAAGAAAGTATAATACGGACATGAGCACTCATAAGTAAAAGGTTGGAAAGTCTCCCTGAAGTTTATGCAGATGATTTTTACTTGTTATTGCACAGTGTGAATTGGTAGGGGAAAAAATAATACACTAACCCTTGGGTCCCATACAGGCAAATTAAGATTGCATTCTTCAGGCTGTTTCAATAGCACGGGATTTGGCCATTCCCTGTTTAAAAAGATTGTAGCACTTGATAAGACTATTGGATATTATCATCTAAACGTATTTTGTTAAACATACAGCATTTGTGAAATGTGATCCTTCTTCATTCTGCCCTCTTGGTATATATAACGTTTTATTCCTTTCTGACGACATTAGACTACTCCATATCATTTTCTCCTAACTATGAAATGAACTGAAACCATTTGGTAGCCTTCTTAGACTGAAACCAAATACATTTTCTGCCACTCAAAGACCTTTAAAAGGAATAAATAAAGAAGTACCATCGCAAAATAATGATGTGTCCACTTCCGCCTTCAACAGAATATATCTCCACCAAAAGACAAAATTCCTGCCTTTATACTAGTTCCATCCAAAGTCAATTGAGAATTTTAAAAGTTACTTCTGATCATAGTCAAAGGAGTACAAATAATTATAAGAACTAATTAGGATTCATGACTTAAAGGGTATAAGACGAATAAGTGTAGTAGGAAAATTCTGTGGCATAAACACATTTTCCTAAGTGTTCTATAAACTAGGTACTTTGATCCCTTATAAAAGAGGTAAAAACTGAAGAACACTTGCCATTCTTAACATCAAGGGTAGCTTCTTAAAAACATTATTTGCTTATATATGTGAAGCATTAAGAGAAATTCTAACATTCTTCAATCTTACAACACCTAAGTGCTACTAAATCCCAAAACAGCAGAATGTGTACTGAAAAGTGTGGCATGGTTCTACATTTTTTATTTTTTCCTCCAGTTGAACACAGTTCTAAAATGTCTCAAGTAACTCTAATTTTTATAAAATTACTAGAAAAGAGTATCTTTTTGCAGAGGGAGCAGCAGGAGTTCACAAGCACAGGAATGGAAGATTTATCTTAATTTGATTAAAAACCAAGTACCCTTACCTTTTGGGCCAAGGCAATTAATATAAAATGGTAGTAATATTTTACCTACTTTTCTTAAATCATAGTTGACAAATGTGGAAATGAAATGAAGAAACTTAAAAAAAAAAACTTTCCTGGATTAATGACTAATATCAAATTGCTTTTTTTTGTCCCGAAACACTTAATTTATTCTTTAAAAGCTTATTATTAAAATTCATATATTTAATATTTGGCCAAAATAAATGCTGAAAGCAAAAAGAAAAAAAACAGTCACAATAAACTAATGGCATATAGACAGAGAATTCAAACAGTGAAAGAGGTGGTATGTACAAGTTTTATCCAAAAGTACAGTAACTGATTCCCCAACCTATCAATAAATTGGATCTTATCTGCTAAAATTCAGAGTTTATTCAGAGTGTAAGTTTATGCAAGGAAGTATAAATAGAATACTGCCTTACTATCCTGGCAAAACTAGGGAAAAAAATAGAGTTTCAGTTTGCCATTTTACACGGAATGTGATCTCCAAGGCTACCTAAATGACTACATCATGAACTGAAATTTGAATCTGAAACCAGCTGCAGAAATGTCATAGAAATAAGACTAAACTTCAGTGTCTACAATCAATTTTATTTTAATATAATCTAAACACATACCATTTAGAAAATACCAAGAAAAATTTATGTACAAGTGTTGATGCTATTGCATTTGGATAAAGCTGGCAAGTTCTTGCTACTAGCATAGCCCAGGAAACACCACCGAGGAAACCTAATATATTGGAATAGATGTTGTGGCCTGTTGATAAGGGAAAAGCAAAAAGATAAGTTAGTGTTGAACAAAAGTTTGAACATTTTTAATAAGCTAGCCAACAAATTCTGAACTCACGTTTGGCCCATAGTTTGATAGCTCTCAGAGTTAACCTGAAGTTGTCAATGTTTGGTACTAGATGTAAAATTTCATCGGTTACCCTGCAACCTGATTAATAGGGGTAAAAAAAAAAACAAAAAACAGAACATTAAATCATCAAAAGTTTAATAATGCTTCCAAATTTCCCGAGACTAAAATTAAACATAAATTTTTATTTCGTAGAACCAGTAAAGCTAATCCATAAAAGAGGGAAAAAAAAACACAATCTAAAGCATTTATCTCCTATCATAAGCACTGATCAAAGTAAACTATAACCTGCCAAATTTCAAACTTTAGATTCACAATTAAAACTTTCCACATATACTGAGGAGGTCTTAATCCACTCAAGTTTCCAAGAATTGCTCTTCAAGAGCACAGTAACAAGCTATGGTAATATAAAATTGTGCCAAAGTAGCCATTCTGACCTCAGCAACGATAATAACATTACTAAAGAATAACAGGATGAAAATTAATTAGGGTTAGGCAGTGAAACCTAAATCACTACCAACAGAGTACAAAAGTCAGATGGTCTTTCTCAGTGTCCTGAGTACCATAAATGACAGAAGAAATACAGTATAAAATACTAAAGAGTGAAATAAACTACTACTATTCTGTAGTTTATTGGGTAAAGCACATTTTATTTAACTCACTACTGGGTTAACAATATAGCCATAAAAAGCTTCAATACAAAACTTGTGTAAAAATAACTAATATCTGACGAAAACTGAACGACAGAAAAGGAAGCAGGCTTTCTCATACCGTTAAGACTTCTTATACATCTTATATCTAAATTTTTAAGCAGACTGTCATCTCGTAGGTCCAGATCTTCTGGAATTGTCTGCAGTGCTAATCTTGCAAACAAAATATCAATCTGAAACACAAACAAAACAACATTCTATATCTGTCAAACTACTTTTAAGGCATTTCTATTAAAAAAAAAAAAATTCCAGCACTTTAGGAGGCTGAGGCAGGTGGATCACTTGAGCAAGACCAGCCTGGGCAACATGGACAAACACCATCTCTACCAAAAAAATACAAAAAAAATTAGCCAGGCGCGGTGGCATGCACCTGTGGTCCCAGCTACATGGGAGGCTGAGGCTGGAAAATCATTTGAGCCTGGGAGACGGACGTTTCAGTGAGTCAAGATTGTGCCACTGCACTCCAGCCTAGTTGACAGGAGCAAAATCCTGATTCAAAACAAAACAGCAGAACAAAAACCTAATTTTCCTTAAAGCCAGGACCGTCTCATTAACTATAAACATAATAATGTCCCTGGCAAAAGTCCAAACTATATTATTTCATATCACAGGCACTTTAATCAGATAATTTTAAAACATGGCAATATAGGCCAGGGGTGGTGGCTCCCACCTGCAATTCCAGCACTTTGGGAGGCAAAGGCAGGAAGACTCCTTGAGGCTACAAGTTCAAGATGAGCCTGGACAACATAGTGAGACCCCATCTCCACAAAAAAATTAACTACTGCCAAGTGTGGTGACAAGTGCCTGTAGTCCCACCTACTTGGGGGGTTAAGGTAGGAGGATCCTTTGAGCCCAGGAGGTTGAGGTTACAGTGAGCTGTGATTGCACGACTGCCTCTAGCCTGGGTAAAGTGAGACCCTGTCTCAGGGAAAACAACAACAACAAAAACATGGTAATATCTTTAAAATAGAAATGGAAATGTACAAGTACACAGTTATCAGTTTAGTCACAATTAAGTTGGATGTATTGTTTGTTAATTGCGTCTGTCTACTGGATACATTAAGTCTGTTAAATATATATATTGAATTAAAGTTAACTGCTTAGCTCTTCACCTATATGAACTGTAAACTGATTACATACTAAAAAGTACCCAAATGTAAGGCAGATCGCCTTATATTCAGCCAAAAATACCTCTCAATAAGAAATTTCATCATAAATGAGAACTTAAAAGTACGCAAATATAAGGCAAGCATTCTTATATTTAGCCAAAAATCTCTCAATAAAGAGAGAACTTTTATGCCTGTAATACTACAGTATGTTTTTCCAATTGAGTTTTAAGTGAAACAAAAACAATAAAGTACAGCATAAAACGCTAATTTTGAAGGCTTATAGAATTCAATTGCAAAATTGTTTCTTTTCTAAAAGAAAGGTGAGAGCATAAAGAAACAGCACAGATTTGGTAATTATGCCTGAGGGTATGATTTCATGGTTCCAAAAATACCTATGCTGCTGTAAACAAGTCTTTTATAAGATCACTTTTTAAAAAACAGTATTTTAGGAGCACATTTTAAAATATCATTTAAACACACCTACAGGACAGAAGGAAAAACCCGTACTGTTACACAAATAAGTACTTGAGGTCTAGGATAAACTGTCCAATGAAACAGAACAGATTTCAAAGTCTAGTATCTCCCCCAGTTTAGACAGAAATAAAGATTATAGCTCATAAAACTAGGTAACTGAAAAAGCAACTCAGTAACGATACTGAGAGATTTTTTAAAGGATGGAATTACTTCAACAAATATTGAAATGTGAAAATGATTACTAAATTTCCTAAAATATTATGTTCCTAAAATACAATTTTTTAGGATGGCATAGATAACAGAAGACTATCACATTAAATGCTTTAAGTAGCCATCCAGCTTTCCATCTTGATCCTGTAAAGTTTACAAAATTAGGTTCGGTCTCCTTCCAAAAAAATTTCCTTTGTCAGTAATATTCTTCTTGGGAAAATGAGGCATCACCTTATACTTTATATTACAGATTATTTTTACATTTACTTAATTGACAATAAATCAAAACTAAATGAATTTGATAATCCCTTATCAAATTTAACATTTTATGCCTACTTATCAAGGTCACTTGACTTTTCATAAAATACAGAGTTGAGCTTCTTATGCAGCAACCTTAGATGCATCCATTTTTCAAAATAGCAAAACAGTGAATTATCTTTTTTATTTTTGCAAAGAGATGAAGTCTTGCTATGTTGCCCAGGCTAGATTTAAGCTCCTGGGCTCAAGAGATCCTCCTGAGGCAGCTCCAACTGAGTAGTTGGGACTACAGGTGCACATGACTCTGCCCAGCTCCAGTCAACTCTTTTTCTTAGTTTCCAAAACTCTAGAATCTTCACTTTACTATCTGTGACTTTCCAGTACCATTCTGTACAGCACAAGTAATATAATAAACTACTAAAGTTGCTTCACTGTCAACTTTGTTCTAATCACTAATCATATACACTGAAAGCAGGAAGGAGAAAGGATCATTTCAAGAATTTGAGCTCATAAATCCTCCCCATCAGAAAGTATTTCAGCACTCACACTTTTCTCCCGATTAAAGCAAAGTGTTACTTGCAAAAATACATTATGCTACTGCCTTATTGAGACTAAAACCACACAAAACTGGCATATGGAAAAGCTACCAAAAAAACTTTTTTGTAATACCATTTCAATCTGAAGGTTTCATTACTTCTGTTTTAACTCCAAATTTCACTGGTATCTTTAAAAAGACTAAAAAATGATATATTCTACAAAGAACAGGCAGTCACTTCCATTTAAAAGCCTACACTGTTATTAATATCACAACCAACTCACTAATTATAAACCTTAAAATAAACCAATTTTTTAACTTATATCAATCAGAATTAGTGACAGCACATAGGAAGAACTGTCAATTTGAGCTATACCTTACCTCTATCCCATCAAAACAGAGTTTAATAACTGGTACAAATGCCTCTTCAACAGCCTATAAGAAAAGTAAACAAGTTTAGGGTCTCTGAAACTACACTTTAGGCCTCTACTAGTTTTAGCACTTTAGCAAAACACCTGACACAAAAATAGCTAGCTTTAAGACTGGGCTCTTGAATCAGACAAATCAGATCAGAAATCAAGGTTCAAACATTTGATTTCAGCCACTCATCAGATGTATGATTGTGGCCAGATTATTTCAGATTGACTTTGTTTGCCTCAATTTCCTAATCTGTAAATGAGTTTATGATTTTAGGCTTGCTGTAAAGAATAAACACAAACACACGGCAAGTGCTAGAAGGGTTAGGCAAACTGCAAGAACTCAATAAATGATGGCTAGATCATAAAATTCACTCAACTGACTCAACGAATTCTTATAACTCCTCCCATTTCACCCCGAACATTTACGCACTCTTAAATCTTTTACTTCTTCCTGTAATTTCAACTTATCATAGAATGAGGTGAAAAAGTCACTTCGATCAACATGTCTTGGTGCAACACACAACGCATCAATATCAGCACCTAAAAAAAATTAAGCCCATCAACCACTAATTAATATTACAAGAAAATTATTTTGCATCTTATCATGGTAGTATTTGATGTTAAGAATCTATTTAACACTATACTGGTGAGCTTCTAAAAATGTTCCACCCCTTATTAAAAATTACCAGTCAATGGAGGATAAATATAATTTTATTGATGGGATATATTTTGATCCTGCAGCATCCTCTTTTATAGTGGCCCAGGTGAACTGGGAACCCAAAGAAAGACAGCTCAGTGAGTACTTTCATGGTGGAGCGGTTCAAGCATACATGCAACATCTTGATGTCACTAGTCACAGCCATGTTCATCGGTTAAACAAAAAAATAGTTTTCCTCTATGTACTATGTGTCTGGTGCTTCCAGGCTCTCTACCAGGCCCCTAAATGGGACCTATAAAATAAATTTCAAGCAGAAGAATCCAAAGAGGTAGACCATGGTAAAGTATCTGTTATTAATTCAGTGTTTGATAAGAGGCCAGCACTAAGTACATAGGCAGAATATTAAAAAGGAGAATTAAAATCAATTAATTGGACTCATATAAGGGAGAAATCAATGTGGAATCAGGTCAATGGTTATTTTCCTAAAAGACAAGATGCTGAGGTTGACTCTGAAAGCTATTTATTATAATATTATATTCAAGAAGAGGAAGAAGGGGGTACAGCGCACAGGATATATCGAAAGTAATGTACTAATGGGACAGCGTGATGGGAGATGGAGAGAGGGAAGGATTCTAGAACACAGACAACACTATACTGGCAGATACAGTTCACGGTTAAAGAACACAGCCTTGACTGGGTGTGGTGGCTCATGACTGCAATCCCAGCACTTTGAGAGGCCAAAGCAAGTGGATGGCTTGTGCCCAGGAGTTCAAGATCAGTCTGGGCAACATGGCAAAACCTTGTCTCTACCAAAATAAAATGTAAAAAATTAGCCAGGCATGGTGGCGTCTGCCTGTAGTCCCAGCTACTCAGGAGGCTGACGCCTGAAAATCACTTGAGCCCAGGAGTTGGAGGGTGCAGTAAGCCAAGATTGTGCCACTGCATCCAGCCTGGGCAGCACAGTGAGACCCAAAAATAACAGCCTTAGGATGCCTGAGTTCTATCTATTCTGCTATTCTGCCAGTAGAAGGCTGAGAGAAATTGTTCAAGCTTTATTACCTCTTTTAGTTTCAGACTTCTGTTTGTTATGTGAGAACAGTACTAGAAAAACTAAATAAGATAATGAAGATCTCAGTGTCCAGTGAAAGAAAAGAGCTCATTCTTTGCCATGGTAACATTTGTATTGTGTATTCATTTGCACTGAGGAAATAACTACAAGTATAAATAAATTATTAACATTATCAGTGGCTATGAAAACACATTTTTGGGGTTTTTACTTAGCTATATTTTACAATTGTCTACAAAGGTACTAGAGGGGGGCATCCACGAGGTTTTCTTAAAAGCAAGAATTCATTTTTGTTCTGATTTCCAGAGTGATATTCTTCTGATGAGAGAAAATGATATATATATATAGATAGCAGCACTGTCCAAAAGAGCTCTCCAACGGAAAAATTACTCTTTATGTATACCTTCCAATGCAGTTACCACTGTTTTATACATGGCTGCTGAACATATAAAATGTGGCTACCTCTACTGAAAATCTGAATTTTTAATTATTTTTTTTTTCCTCGAGACGGGGTCTTGTTCTGTCACGCAGACTGAAGTGCAGTGGTGCAATCACTGCTCACTGCAGCTTTGACCTCCCTGGACTCAAGCAATCCACCTGCCTCGGCCTCCCAAGGTGCTGGGATTACGGTATGAGCCACCACACCAAGCTAATTTTATTTAATCTTAATACTGCTTTTGGACAGTGCTGATGTAAAAAACAGCATTATTTTATATCTCTCTTATTGAAAAATTTAGATTCCCTGAAGCACTCTCTCTTCCATAAAAGCCTAAGCTGTATGATACAAGTAACTAAGATAGGCATGTCATAATTTTTAAGAATTAAAGGGTCCCTTTCCAGGAGAAATAAAATAATACGTACCTTTTGTATGTACGCCTAACCTGTAAGATCCAAATGTAAAAATTTTTCCTCCAACATTTTCAATTACAGATTGTGGAAGATTCTGTTGAAACAAAAAATGGTTATTTTTGCCAGTGGAGTACAAGGGAAACTATTCAAATGACACTGTCCTGGGGTGGGGGGGGGCGGAGCCCAAGAAAGATTACAGTGTAAATTTACATAAAGGGTATTCAAAGTCTATAAAAGCTCTAAAAAAATACAGCCCCTCAGATCAATCTTATTTGAAATTCAAACAATTTTCAACTTTTAAAGAAGTTTATTATTTACTGAAGACCCATAGTATTTTAGATGTCTGCCCTATTTCTAGAAACTGCTATAAAGAAGACTGAGAAGATCACATAACCCCCAGGAGCACATTAGAATCAGGGACTTTATTTATGACAAAGATGCTGTATAAAATGAATCATCAATGTTAGAGTATAAGAAAAACATGATTGCTTTAACGAAAAAGATTAAATTCAATGATTTTACCAAAGATCCCATAATACATTAGAGTATAATTTTATCGTATCAAAAGTGACTTGAAAGATAAAAATGGCCACGCACTTATAATCCCAATACTCTGGAAGGCTCAGCTCTATAATCTGAGTGGCTCACACCTATAATCCCAACACTTTGGGAGGCTGAGACTGGCCAATAGTTTAAGCCCAGGCTGAGATCAGCCTGGCAACATGCGAAACCCCATCTCTAGAATGCATGTTTTAAAATTTAGCTGGGCATGGTGGCGTGCACATATAGTTCCAGCTAATCAGATGGCTGAGGTGGGAGGACTGCTTGAGTCCTGCAAGTCAAGGCTGGTGTGAGCCATGATCATTCCACTGCACTCAAGCCTGAGTAACAGAGTGAGACCCTGTCTCAAAAAAAGGAGAAGGGGAAGAAGAAGAAGGGAGGGTAGGGGACAAAGGGAAGAAGAAGGAAAAAGGGAGAGCACAGCAGAGAAGAGAAAGCCAGTATTGGTAAATAACTGCTTGGTTTTCTTAGATTTCCAAAAGGCTTTGGTGGGGTAATTTAGAAACAACTAAATTTACTGGTAGTTTCTTACTTAGAAAGAGTAGAGTCACCAGGAAGAGGGAGAAAGCATTCAAAAACTGCCTTCCTGGCCCTGGGACTAGTAAAGTACCAAGCTTTACAGTTCAGTATTGAATGGCCCTTTTCGTAAGAATGACAATGTCTGTCCAAACAAAAATCATTTTAATAAGTGTTAAGTCAATATTTCCTTCTACCCAACTCCTCAGTATAACAAAAGCTCAATTCAGTACCAAAGCATGTAAAAGACCACCCCACTTCCTCCCCAAATAAATGAAATTATTTCATACTCCAAAAAACCCTTAAGACAAGTTCTAAAGAGTCAGAGACTCCTCTTTTTTAAGAGCATATTTAATCATCACTATAGAAAATATACAAGTTATGTGTATAATGTTGTATTTCTCTTTTTTTTTTTTCTTTGAACTGGAGTCTTGCTCTGTCGCTCAGGCTGGAGTGCAATGGTATGATCTTGGCTCACTAGAACCTCCACCTCCTGGGTTCAAGCAATTCTCCTGCCTCAGTGCCCTAAGCAGCTGGGATACAGGTGCATGCCACCACACCCAGCTAATTTTTGTATTTTTAGTAGAGATGGGTTTCATCATGTTGGTCAGAATGGTCTCGAACTCCTGACCTTGTGATCCACCTGCCGCAGTCTCCCCAAGTGCTGGGATTACAGGCAGGAGCCATTGCGCCTAGCTGTATTGTTGTATTTCTTAAAAGTAAGCAAAGCCTTTGTCTTCCTATACTTAGGTATTTCAAAATCTCAATGGCAAAGTTGACCTGGTTATTTAAAGTAAGCCAGCAAGACGTGCGCAGAAGTAGCCTACAAAGGAGGTGAAGGAGAAACTATCTTAAAACACTGATCCACAGACTTCCCTATCAAGAAATATCAGTCTTTCGAAGAACACTCTCCAATGGTACTTTCTGCAAGGCTGTAAAGATTCGGTCACTGTTAATCATCACTGTTGAGCACTTGAAATGTAACTAGTGTAGTCAAGAATCTGAATGTTTAATTTTCGTTAATTTGTATTTAAATACTCACATGTGGCTAGTAACCACTGTATTACTAATTGCACTTTAAGATGCTAGTATGTTTATGCCTATTTCATCACTGCAACCCAGAAATTAAGATTTCTTAATTCAGGTCATGGAAAAACATTTTCACTTGCAAAAGATTTTTTTTCGTTTTTAAAACAAGAGTATTAGATGTCAAACAAACCAAAAAAAAAAAAAAATCTTATTTTCTATCAGAAGCTATGATCAATAAGAAACACATGTAAGTAAAGTCCACAATTTAGAATACTACATTTGCGGAAGTTTAATTTGTATTTTGAAATAGACATATACATTGCTTTAAATTAACAGTACTATAAATTTGACTAAAACCAAAAGACTACAACTTTCCTTATAAGTTGACACCTTCTCTTCCTGCTCTGTGAGATTTTTCCTTTACCCCTGGTTCTCCTTTTAACCTTTCAGTTATATTAGAGATTAAACATGGATTCTGTACTACCCTGGAAAAATTACCACTATTTATGTTATTCTTTTAAATGTGTCAAATGAACTCCACATACAACTGTACAAATATATTTTCCCTACCAGAAGAAGCCCAGCCATATATTTATGAGTTGTATTGTATGAGTATTCATACTGAAGTATTAGAAATTCAAAGGGGCCGGGGCATCAGCTCACCCCTGTAATCCTGGCATGTTGGGAGGCCAAAGCAGGCAGATATATTAAGCCCAGGAGTTTGAGACTAGCCTAGGCAACATGGTAAAAAGCCATCTTTACAAAAAAATGCAAAAAATTAGCTAGGCTTGGTGGTGCCTGCCTACAGTCCCAGCTACTCAGGAGGATGGGATGGGAGAATCACCTGGGCCCAGGAGGCGGAAACTACAGTGAACTAAAATTGTGATACTACACTCCAGTCTGAGCAACAGAGTGAGACCCTAACTCCAAAAAAAAAAAAAAAAAAAGCTCACGCACAGTACTTCATGCCTGTAATCCCAGTACTTTGGAAGGCCAATGTGGGCAGATCACTTGAGGCCAAAAGTTTGAGACCAGCTGGTGGTCAACACGGCAAAACCCCATCTCTACTAAAATACAAAAATTAGCTAGATGTAATGGCACATGCCTGTAATCCCAGCTACTTGAGAGGCCGAGGCAGGAGAATCAGTTGAATCCAGGAGGCAGAGGTTGCAATGAGCCAAGATGATGCCATTGCACTACAGTCTGGGCAACTTTTTTTGAGACTGTCTCAAAAAAAAGAAAGAAAGAAAAGAAAACGGGATAGGTGCAGTGGCTCATGCATGTTAATCCCAGCACTTTGGGAGACCAAGGAAGGTGGATCACTTAAGGTCAGGAGTTCAAGACCAGCCTGGCCAACATGGCAAAACCCATCTCTACTAAAAACATAAACATTAGCTCAGTGTGGTGGAGTACACCTGTAATTCCAGCTACTCAGGAGGCGGAGGCATGAGAATCACCTGAACCCAGGAGGTGGAGGTTGCAGTGGTGCCACTGCACTCTAGCTTGGGTGACAGTCAGACTCTGTCTCAAAAAAAAAAAAAAAAAAAAAGGAAGGAAACGCAAAGAATGTTATCATAAAAAACTAACTAGGCCAGGCAGTGGCTCATGCCTGGAATCCTAGTGCATTGGGAGTCCAAGGTGAGAGGACTGCTCAAGGCCAGGAGTTTTAGATCAGTCTGGGCAGCATAGCAAGACCCCACATATACCATTAGCCAGGTGTGAAGGGACATGTCTAACAGTCCCAACTACTCAGGAGGCTGAGGTAGGAGGGTTGCTTGAGCCCAGGAATTTAAGGTTACAGTGAGCTATGATGGTGTCACTGTACTCCAGCTTGAGTGACAGAGCAAGACTCTCTTAAAAAAAAAAAAAAGAAAGAAAAAAGAAAACTAAATAAATACCTATTCTGTTTGAATAATACCTGAAAATCGTTTTTAAAAACTGTGGTAGAATTTCTTAAAAAGTAAGAAGATTCTCAAATATGTTTAAAGTGTCTTCTTAGAGAAACAACCATTATTTCTGTCAAGAGTGTAAGTAGTTTACAATGACTGAGTTTCAGCTTTGAAATGTTGCAACCAAAGAGTCCTACACTTATTTTTAAAAATCACTTAACTTAGTTCAGTTTTTCCCGCTTCCAAATTAACTAGAAAGAAAATGTAAAATCTGTTATCAATAGTCTAAACTGACACCACATTAAAGACTCTAAATCCACTCAAATAAGAACAGGCTATAAAGACACTTGCTGTGTTCAGTTGGCTTGATAATGACAAATTATTTCATATACAAAAAAATGCCTTACCTTGCTTTCACTGATTTCTCGTATCCACTCTTTTACCAGGTTATTTAGTTTTCCCAAAATTAGAATCCTGTTGATAAAACAATTACCAATCAAGTATTCCAGATCACTACTGATTACATTTCTTAAAGCTTTAAATAAGTGTCTTCCTAAATTTTGAGTTTTTAAGTGATCAGAAGCACAATATATTGTAGTTAGCACTCTCTCTCTCTCTCTCTATATATATATGTATGTATATGTACTGTTACACTGAATAAGGCATTCCTCTTCCTCCAGAAAATTCAGAACTATAATAACCAAAGTATTTTTAAAAAATCAAAATTATTGCTTTAGAAAAAAAGTAACATCGAAATTAAAATTGAGAACTCTATGTAGAAAATGAAGTTTTCAGCCAGTGCAGTGACTCTCACCTGTAATCCCAGCAGTTTGGGAGGCCGAGGCGGGTGGATCACCTGAGGTCAGGAGTTCGAGACCAGCCTGGCCAACATGATAAAACCCCGTTTCTACTAAAAATACAAAAAATTAGTCGGGTGTAATTACACAGGCCGATAATCCCAGATACTTGGGAGACTGAGACAGAAGAATTGCTTGAACACGGAAGGCGGAGGTTGCAGAGAGCCAAGATCATGCCATTGTACTCCAGCATGGGCAACAAGAGCAAGACTCTGTCTCAAACAAAAAATTTTTCTCTCTTAAGTAACCTCTTCTCCAAAACAGATACATAGATCTGGGCAAATAACCCTGGCCTCTAAGTGAGTAGAGGATGCCTCAAAATTAATTTATTTTAACATTAATAAAAATCTCTGAGTTAAAAAAATATAGAATATACATTTACCTGCGCTGCAGTTCCTCTTCCTCTTCAAAAACCCCAAAGGGTTTCAGTGTCTCAATTAGTTTCTGTGTAAGTATGCAGTCAGTCTCCTTGGGGGCTGCTAAGCTGATAGGAGAAGTGATGCCATAGTGCTTCTGTGGCGGTTGTGTTTGTTGTGATCCCTGTGTTGTAACTGGACTATAAATAAAATTGGATAAAATAACTGCCAAAAGAATTCTACAATTTGACATAAATCAGCATGACCAGAAAAACTACTTTAGTAACACACATTTCTAAAGATGATTGGTTCCTTGCCATACTCCCAAAATTTTTATGACAAAAAGTGACCAAAAAGAGAAAATCCTTCCCTAAGGATTTTAACTCTGTCACTACTTAAACACCTAAGTTAGAATCCAGACCAAATACATTGCTAGAGAAAACACTACCTAGAATATAGTAAAATTCTGAGAAATTTCACCTCTTGAAAAGAAGCCAAAATCTGTTTCTTAAACATTGATAAACATACTACAAAAATTTTACTTTACCAATATAAGACAGTCCCCAAATGAAAGCTGGCATCTTGCTCACAATGAAATCAAGCTCAGAGATAATGAAGCAAATAGCATAAACTTAAAATTTGATGGGAAAGAACTATATTCACCCTAAGCTTGTTACTGATTTTTTAAAAGAGATTTACACTTCAATAATGATACTAGTCTATAAGATTTATTTTATACACACACAGCTACTTTTTTATCCATTTTAAGAGAAGTTCCACATTTGTAAAAAGGCACAGCATGCTCTAAATGCTTAGGAAATTAATTTGACTCAAGCTTTTTTCATAAAAATTTTTTTTCATTAAATTAACTTTAAAAAGTCAACACAATATTTTAAAACTAACAGTTGAATAACATTCAAAACCAAGTAGGTGTCCAGACACAGTGGCTCACGCCTGTAATCCCAGGACTTTGGGAGGCCGAGGTGGGCAGATCACAAGGTCAGGAGATTGAGATCATCCTGGCCAACGCGGTGAAACTTGTCTACTAAAGATACAGAAAAATTAGCTGGGGGTCGTGGTGCGCACCTGTAGTCCCAGCTACTGAGGAGCCTGAGGCAGGAGAATCACTCAAATCCGGGAGGCAGAAGTTGCAGTGAGCCAAGATCATGCCACTGCACTCCAGCCTGGAGACAGGGCAAGACTCCATCTCAAAAAAAAAAAAAAAGTAGGCAACAAGGAAAGACCCAAAATCTCGATCAGTTATTTCTCCCAAATTCCATTCCTTAAGAAATTAACTGTTTATAGGCCAGGTGCGGTGGCTCACACCTGTAATCCCAGCACTTCGGGAGGCTAAAGCGGGAGAATGACATGAGCCCAGGAGTTGAGGCCAGCCTGGATAACGTGTTGAAATCCTGTCTCTACAAAAAAAAAATAATAAAATAAAATGTTTATTTTACACATACACACGGCTACTTTTTATTTTTTGAGATGGAGTCTCATTCTGTCACCTAGGCTGGAGTGCAGTAGCACAGTCTCAGCTCACTGCAACCTCCGCCTGCCAGGTTCAAGCCGATTCTCCTGCCTCAGCCTCCCGAGTAGCTGGGATTACAGCCATGTGCCACCACGCCCGGCTGATTTTTATATTTTTAGTAGAAACAGGGTTTCACCATGTTAGCCAGGCTGTTCTCGAACTTCTGTCTTCAAGTGATCTGCTGGCCTCAGCCTCCCAAAGTGCTGGGATTACAGGCATGACCACAGCTACTTTTCTACCAAGCTCTAAATACATTTTCTACTTTAAGTGTGATAATCTGCATAGGTAATAAGATGCCAAATCTAAGAATCCTAGGAAAATGAGGCTTATGATGCATGTACTATACAAATCCATTGGGTTCTAGCCTATACCATGACTACTAGACTGTTCTGTAATTTGTCTTGTAATATCAACACAGACCTAAGAATGCCAGGAAGCCCACAGTGCATGTTACTAATTAGCCACTGGGCTGCATGTCATCTATTTACTGTTGCCTGGTCTAGTTACATACTGTCTTAACTTTAATTCAGATTTTATAATAACATTTACTGAATAAGAATCAGACTTATCTCTTGCAGAAATTAATTTACATTAGATCATTTCCTCCTACCCCTTTAATCTAAATTGCATAGCTACTCAAAACTATAATGTTAATCCCCATCAGGACTAAATATTTACTGAAGATTTGGCCAGGCATGGTGTCTCACACCTGTAATCCCAGCAAACTTTGGGAGGCCAAGGCAGGCAGATCATTTGAGGCCAAGAGTTCAAGACCAGCCCAGCCAACAAGGAGAAAACCCATTTCTACTAAAAATACAAAAATTAGCCAGGCATGGAGGCATGCACCTGTAATCCCAGCTACTTGGGAGGCTGAGGCAGGACAACTGCTCTAACCTGGGGGGCAGAAGTTGCAGCGAGCCAAGATCACGCCACTGCACTCCAGCCTGGGCAACAAAGCGAAACTCCATCTCAAAAAAGCATTTGCTGAAGACGAAATAAAAATGTTCCATTTTCTAAACATATGCAGCATCTCCTATGGTATTAAAATATGCACATGAAGGCTGGGCATGGTGGCTCATCACTGTAATCCCAGCACTTTAGGAGGCCAAGGTGGGTGGATCACGTGAGGTCATGAGTTCGAGGCCAGCCTGACCAACATGGAGAAAACCCAGCTCTAATAAAAATACAAAATTAGCCAGGCATGGAGGCATGCACCTGTAATCCCAGCTACTTGGGAGGCTAAGGCAGGAGAATCACTTGAACCCAGGAATCAGAGGTTGCAATGAGCCGAGACTGTGCTGTTGCAATGCAGCCTGGGCACTCCAGCCTAAGCAGGCAGCAAGAGCGAAACTCTGTCTCAAATACACACACACACACACACACACACACACACACACACACACAGCGTAACAATTCAAAATGTCTTGGTCATTATACATTTTAATCAACAAATAGTTATCAGAAGAAAACTGCCATCAAAAAGGTGGCCCTCAAATCTACCTAACCATGAAAAGCCTCATACCATATACCAACACATTTCAAGCAATTATTTACTTATTCTTTGCGGGAAGGTTTTTGTTTTCCCCAGCTTTGAGATATCACTGACATACCAAAAATATTGAATGTAATTAATGTATATAATTTGGTGAGTTTAGACATATGCATACACTTGTAGTTAGCATAATAAAGGTAATAAACATATCTATTACCGTTTCCCTATGTGCCCCTCTGGTTTTCTGCGGTAAGAGCATACCACTTGAGATCTACTCTTAACAAATTTAAAATTTAACAAATTTTTAAGTACACAATACGAAGTATGCTTACTACATATCCTAACATAATTGTATTATCTTGTGTTATTCATTGCTTTATGAGTTTTTCTGAATAAACTACATCCCTTCATAATTATCCTGGGATTATGAATTCTTTTATAAATGATTTTGGCACAAGTAAAGCCAGGAAAAAAAAAGTGTAAACAGTTCATTTTGTCTAGGCTAGATCTGGTTCAAGCAAGGAGAGCTTTTAAGTCAACTATAAACTGAAATCATATTTTTGTAGCTTCAAGGAATAAACCTCTATTTTTGTTTTGTGCAAGTAATATGTTTCTCTGCATTCTTTTCCATTCTCAAGGAATTAAATTCATTAGCAGTTCAGTTTGAATCATTAAAAAAACAAAGAGTATCTATTTTAAGATTCCTCTATCTTTCCCACTTTTTTCTTACTCAAATCTTCAGATTTTCATTATCCCAATAAACAATGCTTGGAAAGCTCTTGTCTACTTTAACTTTCTCACCAGAACATTAGAATACAGGCCCTAATTTCTTTTTTATTTTGAGACGGAGTTTCGCTCTTGTTACCCAGGCTGGAGTGCAATGTCGCTATCTCAGCTCACCGCAACCTCCGCCTCCTGGGTTCAGGTAATTCTCCTGCCTCAGCCTCCTGAGTAGCTGGGATTACAGGCACGTGCCACTATGCCCAGCTAATTTTTTTTGTATTTCTAGTAGAGACGGGGTTTCACCATGTTGACCAGGATGGTTTCGATCTCTTGACCTCGTGTTCCACCCGCCTCGGCCTCCCAAAGTGCTGGGATTACAGGCTTGAGCCACCGCGCCCGGCCCTACGCCCTAATTTCTTAACGTGCACAAGATTTGTTCAGCCTAATTTGAAAAAAAAAAATGCTGATGATTACACTAACATTTTGATGGTGAAATAAATCATACGCAAGCTGGAAATTTTTATTTACTTTATTCCAAATGTAGGCACATCATCCGGCCTCAGTATTACTTTGTGTTAAGATAAAACCACATCCCCTACCACATACACACCTTTTCTTACAGGTTCAAGGCATTGTGTGAAGAATTTTCAGAACTCTTCTCTCCTTAGAATATGAGTAGTTTTCTTTACAATAAATTATTCTTATCAAGGCAAAGTTCACATAGAACACATGCCTCTTAATTTTTTTAATTTCAACATTCTATATATAACAATTCCTTTTTAACTATTCTAGTTTTGACTCTTGGCAATTTTGGTCCCAATTCCTTTCCTTCTACTCCTTTGTCACATGGTCCCACCATGCATACTACTAAGCATGTCTTCCTAAAATACAACTTTCCAAAAGCTGTAATGGCATTTAAGACAGACTACAAAGTCTGGTCCCAACTTAAAAGGAATCTGATAAAAAATAAAGCAGGCTTGATTTCCCTTCTGCTACTCATCGTATTACTCTGGTTTCATTTCTGCCACTAGTCGTATCATTCTAGGTAAGTTGCATCTCTGCAGATCTAACCTTAGAATTTATTATATCTCTTCATTACTTTGGATAACAAACTAGGAATTTTATAACTACAACACATAACACTACAGAGCAGTTTCCAAATACGGAAGTTTTCAGACCAATGCTGAGGGGTCTAAATGCTGCAGGTCTTTCCTTTCCCCATGCTAGGCTGTCAAGATGATTTTAAGTAGAATAAATATTTAGGAACTTAGAATAGTGACATTTTTGTCTAATCAGCATATGACTGTTGGCTATTTTGGCTGGACATTTGTTTCACAAGGTTAGACATACAATATTAACTATCAAGAACCACCTGGCTGGGCGTGGTGGCTCATGTCTGTAATCCCAGTACTTTGGGAGGCCAAGGTGGGTGGATCACCTGAGGTCAGGAGGTCGAGACCAGCCTGGCCAACATGGTGAAACCCCATCTCTTAAAAAAAAAAAAAAGAAAAAAAAAAAATCACCTTGGTACAGTAAATATAAATCTAATTCAAATAGTGCAAGTTCCTATGATTTGTTAACTGGAGTTTAATGGTCATACATTCAAATAGGCAAAGTCTGATCATCTTTGGACATATACTGATAACCATTTTAAGTCAGTGGAGAAAACTATGAAATACGCAAATGGCTTTGACTGTCCACAGTAAAATCTAAAACCGAGATGCTATGATTTCAAAAATATTTAAAAAGTATAAAGGCACTAAAAGAAAATGAAAAAGATTTTCAGAGCCTTACTCAAGCAAGACACAAAATGCAAAAGTCATACACAGAAACAGGTTAACTTATATCAAAATATTACAACTTTTATATAGTAACAATACAGCATAAGGAAAGTTAAAGCAAATGATAAAAGGAGAAAATACATACAACTTACGCCAAAACAGCAATGCTCTTAATACATAAAGAACTCTTCACTCAATTTTTTAAAGTTTCACTGCATATCAGGGAAGCAAATTAAGACAACCAGATTAAAGAAAAACAAAATTTAACGTATGTGGTAAGAACGAAAGACGAAAAACCTCCAACGTTGGCAATGTTATAATCAAATGAGCCCTTATACATCACGATGAAAGCAAACTTGTTACTTCATTTTAGAAAGCAATCCAGTATTTACCAAAATTAAAAATGCATATACCAATTTTAAAAGTTTGTCTAGCAACTTTATCTCTAGCCATCTACAGAAACACTAGGACAGAAGATTCAAACTGAAAGCCTGAAGCTGGAAGACATATTCTCTTTAATCATGCATTTTAAAAATATAAAATATTACATAAAAACCTAAATCGTCAGGCCTGATGCAGTGGCTCAGACCTGTAATCCCCACACTTTGGGAGGCTGAGGCAGGAGGATCCCTTGAGCCCAGGAGTTTGAGACCAGCCTGGGCAACACAGAAAGACCCCCATCTGTACAAAAAAAATTAAAAATTGGCCAGCTGTAGTAGCATGTACCTGTAGTCCCAGCTACTCAGAAGGCTGAGAAGAGGATTTCTTGAGCCCAGGAAGCTGAGGCTGCAGTGGGCCGTGATCACAACACTACAGTGCAGTCTGGGCCACAAGCGAGAACCCCATCTCCAAAAAAACCAAAAAACAAACAATAAAAAATATGTAAATTTCCAGCCACTCCTAGAGTATAGGTGCAAGGACTGGAGACAGAGCAAAACAGGGACCCAAATTCCAGCATAACAGAAATGAGCTTGAAATGAGCAGTGTCTATATCCTAGGGCTATCCCCTAAAAAGGGAGTTTGTTTGGTATACTCGGTTCATTCATTTGTAAATTAACTCTCTTGATGTTACTGGTTCTGGAATTTGAACCTCTCTCTCAGAACTAAGACAGAAAGGCATTCAAGATTGTTCACTGAGCAAAGTATGCAATGAAGTAAAACTGGAAACCACCTAAATATCCATCAATAAAGAACTGGTTACTTACAGTACATGCTTACAACATAAAACTATGCCAAAATTAAAAGAGACAGTACATGTAACAGCATATGTATCAGGGGAAAAAAGTGGCGAATATAAATTATGATCATAGCTGCCACTTGCTGAAATTTCAACATATCCCAGGTATTATGTCAAGCACGTTACATTATTCCCAATTTTCTTCTAGCAACTCTTACTATTAATAAATGATCTCCATTTTAAGAAACTAAGAAAGAAGGGTTGACTAAGTTTACCGGACCAGAATGTGAAACCAGATATCCGATTCCACAGCCTATAATAATCATCTCTATTCTGAGGCATCTCTGTACATCATTTACAATATGTAGTCATATAGATATAGATTTTCTATTTTAGAGATGGGGTCTTGCTCTTTTGCCCAGGCTGGTCTAAACTCTTGAGCTCAAGTGATCCTCCCTCATAGCTCAGACTACAGGCACTTACATTAACAGCCAGTTTTTTTTTTTTTTTTTAAAACTATTTGTATGTTATGTCTATAATATATTCATAGAAACACAAGAAAGCAGAACTGAGACAAGAAAATGTTACCTTATACTTTACAAACTTGTTTCAACTTTAAAGTAGATATTAATAATCTTGCAAAAGTTGAAAGTCAACTAATTTTACCATTCAGCATGAAATTAGAATAGTGATAGCAAGGAGGCATGAAATGGCAGCAAGGAGCACCAAACAAATCCTCAATTTAAAACAATAATTAGCTTTTAGTTATTAGCTAAAAACTCAGTTTCTGCTAATTAAAGCACTATTTTGTGAAATAAACCAAAATGTTTAAAATAGCTTTTTTAGTGCAATACTCTGTGGCTAGAAATAATAAATCCAAAGCAAATCATGCTTTATTTATTGCTCCAGAAAGCTGCTAGGGCAGCCAAGGTTATTAAACATCAACTCAATTTTCCTAAAAATACTTTTTTCTCATCTATCTTTTGTCAGAAAGTACAGTAGTATTAGGCTGAAATGTACCAAATTCCTAAATATGCATAAAAGACAATGCTAAATAAAATACAAAGATGCTTAGGACTCTAAGCATCTAGGATGCTTAGTCTCTGTTCTCAATGACTGTCTCAAACTTAGTCTGGGATTCAGATCCTTAAACAAGTAAGCAGAAAACATTAAAGAAACAAATTTAATGCTGGGTGGATCACGAAGTCAGGAGTTCAAGACCAGCCTGGCAAACCTGGTGAAACCCCATCTCTACTAAACATACAAAAACTTGGCTGCGCAAAGTGGCGTGCCTCTGTAATCCCAGCTACTTGAGAGGCTAAGGCAGAATTACTTGAATCCAGGAGGCAGAGGTTGTGGTGAGAAGAGATTGCACCATTGCACTCCAGCCTGGGCGACAGAGCAAGACTCTGTCTCAAAAAAAAAAAAAAAAAAACAAAGATAAAATAATGGCTATGCCAGAAGGTTAAGGTGCCCACGGTAAATGATTTGAAGGGGGAGGGGCAATCTAGGCAGATGAATAACACACAAAAGGACAGAACATCGTATTACCAATGGTCCTTTCTTCAAATAATTAATGTTTAAGTACTTTGTATCTCAATTTTTTTAATAGTCAGGGTCTTACTATGTTGCCCAGCCTGGTCTCAAGCAATCCTCCCATTTTGACCTTCCAAAGTGCTGGGATTACAGACATGAGCCACTACACCCAGCCTGTGTCTCAATTTACACAAAGCTCCTCAGGCTCTACGGATTAATCCCCACCTCCTGATGTCAGGTGTTCAGAAAAAATTGTGGCCCATGATTTTAACAGAGTCAACTGCCCAATTTATAGCTACCACTTAACAGAAAATGCTTTCTTATTTGCATGATAAAGTTAAAACTGAAAGCTGAACTTGCTAAATATTCTTCTTTGGAAGCAATCAGATAAACTACGTTAACTTATTTAAAGTAACAATTCAACACAGTACAATTTGCTGTTTAAAGGTCTTAACCTTAAACATAATGTGTTCATTCAAAGGACAAGAACAGAAAAGATATAAGGGATCTCTCTAAAGTATCTCAATGTGCATTAAATATTAATTCTTAGCCAAAATAATACAATCTCCTTTTTCACAAGGTATTCAGCATATAATGATAGTAGCTTAGAGGCAAGCATATCGCTAAAATATGTATTTGCTAAGAAATTAAAAGGATAATTAACTGGCCCACCACAAGATGCTCTGTGCAAGTGGTACTAAAAATATTTACAACCCAACTATATTCTTTTTTTTTTTTTTGTTAGACAGAGTCTCACTCTGTCACCAGGTGCCAGGCTGGAGTGCGGTGGCGCTATCTCAGCTCACTGCAATCTCCACCTCCCAGGTTCAAGCAATTCTCCTGCCTCAGCCTGGGACTACAGGTGTGTACCACCACACCCAGCTAACTTTTGTATTTTTTAGTAAAGACAAGATTTCACCATGTTGGCCAGGATGGTCTCAATCTCTTGACCTCGTGATCTGCCTCAGCCTCCCAAAGTGCTAGGATTACAGGCGTGAGCGACCACGCCTGGCCTGAACCCAACTATATTCTTAAAAATGTATTCCAGGTGGGCCACCCAGCCAATATTTAGTAAAGTAGCAGCAGAGGCTCAACGACGATGTAATAGTTTGTTTATACTGAAGGGGAATAAGGTATGTATGATAAAGCCCAAGGCCAAACTGAAAATTCAAGGTTGCTTAGGCACAGAAAGGGTACTTGCTCTTCGATTACTACAATGGCCAAGTTATTTTTCCTCACTTCCTAAGGGTACTTTCAACTGCCCCTTTGCACAGCAGTGCATGTATTTTTTGTATTTGCGTGTGCGTGTGCGTGTGTGTGTGTGTGTCCCTCTCATGTAACTAGGAGAAACTTAGGAAAAAAAGGCAAATTGTGCAGTCCTACATCAACTTACCAAGTACAACTTGAAAATGAAAGATGTAAATTTAACAAAATAGGAAACAGAACCTGAAAAAGTATGAAAATGTATCAAAAAATCGTCAAAATTATAGTAAGTCACAGTATTACATACATTAATTCCAGGAAATGCAGGAACACTATGCCTGATCAACCCCAAAATTATTAAAACTGTCATAAAATGCAAGAAGCCAATTTCTGGACAAAATATACAGGGAATACAAATTTGAAAAATAATTCTGTAACAAAAGAGAAGAAAGAAATCTAACAAAATGCCTTTAATTTCTTCTTTCCCAAATCCTTAAGTTTCCACACATGAGAATGTCATATAGTGCAGCAGGCCTACATAGAATCCAAAGATTAAAAAAGTTAAAAAGGCAACTCCCATCAAAGGTACTGGCCACAAACTGGGGTCTGTAAGTGGCAACTCTGTGCATGGCTTTAAATAAGAATATACACACAAATGGCCGGGCGTAGTGGTTCACAGCTGCAATCCCAGCACTTTGGGAGGCCGAGGCGGGTGGATCACCTGAGGTCAGGAGTTCAAGACCAGCATGGCCAACTTGGTGAAACCCTCTATTAAAAATACAAAAATTAGCCAGGCATGGTGGCATGCACCTGTAATCCCAGCTACTCAGAGTACTGAGGCATGAGAATCGCTTAAACCCGGTTGGCAGAGGTGGCAGTGAGCCGAGATTGCGCCATTGCATTCCAGCTTGGGCGACAAGAGTGAAATTTTGTCTCGACAGAAAAAAAAAAAAAAGATTATACACACAAAGAAAGCCACTAAAAGTATAGTCATTTGCCACTTAACAGTATTTTTCCGTCAGTGATGGACCACATATAGGACAGTGGTCCTGCAAGAGCATAACACCATACTTTTACTCTTCCTTTGGTGTTTACATATATATAGATACACAAATGCTTCCTAATGTGTTACAACTGCTTACAGTATTCAGTATAACAACACGCTGTACAGGTTTATAGCCTAGGAGAAACAGGCCACATCATAAAGCCTAGGTGCATAGTAGGCTGTACCATTTAGGTTTAAGTATACCGTTCCCATGATAAAATCACCTAACACATTTTTTCAGAATACATACTTAAGCAATGCATGAGATCTCAGGTTCTACAGTATGTTATATTCTGTGTATACTACAAGTATATACTACATATTACTTTTGTTTATATACTTTTGTACATATACTTTTTATTTACCATGTAAATAACTTGAGATTTAAATGTTATACACACAAAAAAAATGAGCTTGAAAATTAATTGTACTTGAAACTATATATAGAGATCCCAACTGGCCAGGCATGGTGGCCGACGCCTGTAATCCCAGCATTTTGGGAGGCCAAGGTGGGAGGATTTCTTGAGCCCAGGAGTTTGAGACCAGTCTGGGCAACATGGCAAAACCCCGTCACAATAAAAAATACAAAAATTAGCCAGGTGTGCTGGCACATGCCTGTAGTCCCAGCTAGTCGGGAGGCTGAGGTGGAAGGATCCCCTGACCCTGAGAGGTCGAGACTGCAGTGAGCCGTGACTGCACCACTGCACTCCAACCTGGGCAACAGTGAGTCCCTGGTTTCAAGACTCCAACTGAACTAACCACACATGGTTCCCTACAGTGTCCACAGGAGATGGTATCGTGTACTGGAATGAGAATGGAACATGGAATCAAGAGCTGATTTAAGCCCTAATCTACAATTTAGCACCTTGATGAACTTGGTCGGGTATTCTTTTAAGCCTCAACTTTAACCAACTTTTAGGGTAACCGCCTATAATGTTGCTGCTTTGTAAATCATAAACTGGCATTGTCAAATTATTTAAAAGCTGCTATGTAATTAGAACCCTGAACATACATACAGAATAAAAGAGAAACACATACCCTCCCCCAAAATGAGAACTAGCTAAGAATCCAAATGGTCTCATTTTACCTGAAAGTAGCTTTATAAACCTGCCTAGATAAAGTTAAAGGTGAAATTTAATTGTAATGTTAACCTAAAGCTGACTTAGTTACCCAATGGAGTGTTCTGATGAACCGAAACATTTTTAAAGTTGTTACCCAGCCAGAACTGCCTTCTGCCTTAAGAAGGTGAGGAACTGAGTAGGTTCATATGTTTACTCAACTCCAATACCTTACCTTCCAACTTCTCTATGAAACAGTATGAACTGAAAACATGTTTAATGTAAAACATCTCAAAAGCATAACCAACATTTACTGAGCAACAATTCACTACAGAATCCCCAAATTTTAAAATGTGAGACAAAATATCTCACAGTTCTGTTATCTTTCCTAAAGGTTATCTAATACATTGTTTTTCACTGACAACAAATCAGAGGGTTGGGGGGGGTAAGGTCCAAGTCCATCCCCTGACAGTATTCAAAACACCACCAGAGGCCAGGTGTAGTGGGCCTGTAATCCCAGCACTTTGGGAGGCCGAGCCAGGCAGTCAGGCAGTCACCTGAGGGCAGGCGTTCGAGACCAGCCTGGCCAACATGTGAAACCCTCTACTAAATATACAAAAATCAGCCAGGCATGGTGGCACGTGCCATAATCCCAGCTACTTGGGAGGCTGGGTAGGAGAATCGCTTGAACTTGGGAGGCAGGGGTTGCAGTGAGCTGAGCTTGCACCACTACACTCCAGCCTGGGTGACAGAGTTAGACTCCATCTCAAAAAAAAAAAAAAAAAACCCACCACCACAGATGCTACTCACACCAGCACTGGAAAGTCTACTTCATCTTGGGGCAGCTCTTCTCAAGCAGGATTGCTCAAGTTTTCAAACATTTTGATCTCAGGACCCTTTACAACTCTTAAAATGCATTGAGCACTCCAAAGTGCTCTTATTTAGATGCATTATGCTTACCAATATCCACTGCACTGGCAATTATAACTGAAAAACTTTTAAAGTATTTGTTCATTTAAATAACAAGAAACTCACTACATGTTAACATAGCTTTAAAAAACTACTTTCCAAAACAAAAAATTTAGTAAAAATGGCATTCTTTTGCATTTCTGTAAATCTCTAATTCTGGCTAAATCAAAGATGGCTGGATTCTCATAGCTGCTTCTGCATTCAATCTGTTGCAATCAATTGTTCTAGTTGAAGCATATGAAGAAAACCTGGCAATAAACCAACATTATAACTGTTTCTTTTTATTTGTTTCATGGGGACAGCTATGTCACCCAGGCTGGTCTTGAACTTGTAAGCCCCAATAATCCTCCCACCTTGGCATCCCAAAGTGCTGGGAGCAACATTACAATTGGAAAAGAGGAGTATTTAGTCGTTTCAATTAATTGTGGGTAGTCTTCTTTGATACTACACCAGAACTCCACGAGTGGCAGTTTTACAAAGATTAGTTAAAATACGAAAGAAAAACCCTATTAATAAACCCTCAGTACTCTGTTGTATTAAAATCTGGTTTACCTTACACTCTGAATGTACCCTTGAATGCACATATGATTTTAATATATCACGACTGGTCATTTGGAAAAAATGGGTTCACTGAATTATACAGGTCTACCAGACATGAACAAATATTATTCTTTTTTTAAGCACACATTATACAGCATCAAAACTATATGCATTAATATTACCACCAATCTCAGCAGAAACATCTTTTAAGTATTGGGAAACTGATAAGCTCATCATGGAAAAACAAACATTCTAAAATTCTAAATTTTGCCTGAAAGCTCAAATTTTTCACTGGCCACAAACAGAATCAGCTGTTTACTTTGAAGTGACAGGCTCACTTTACTCTCATGTGTCTCGTAAATATTCAAATATAAATACCCACGGTTCATCACTTGTTCTTTCAGATAAAAATGGAGCACTGTAAAAACACTAGTTGAGCTCACAAATCAACATACAGGTGGTCCTCCTCAAAAGCACTGTAATACGCCCCAGTACACAGCTTGACAAGTACTTTCCATGGTCATGGTGCATTAAAAAGACAAAGTGTCAAGATTTAATAAAATCAACCTCCTTTTAATGCTTCATCAAAAACTTTTTAAACTAGGAGTGTGCAGTCATTAAGAAATAAAATGGGCCGGGCGCGGTGGCTGAAGCCTGTAATCCCAGCACTTTGGGAGGCCGAGGCGGGTGGATCAAGAGATCGAGACCATCCTGGTCAACATGGTGAAACCCCATCTCTACTAAAAATACAAAAAATTAGCTGGACATGATGGTGTGTGCCTGTAATCCCAGTTACTCAGGAGGCTGAGGCAGGAGAATTGCCTGAACGCAGGAGGCAGAGATTGCGGTGAGCCGAGATCGCGCCATTGCACTCCAGCCTGAGTAACAAAAGCAAAACTCTGTCTCAAAAAAAAAAGAAAGAAAATGAAAAAAGAAATGATTATATATAATACGGGTCCTCTGCCTTGATTGTGTCTACGATGGATGCAGCATTTCCCACCAATGCTTTTGACCATGAGTACAAAAGTTGAAAGACAAAACATCTCAGTAACATGAAAACAGTTTGGATGCTATGTGCCCTCTGAAAGATCTCAGTGGTACCCCTCCTCAGGCATCCACAGACCATGCTCTGGGAAACACAGTTACACAGTATCACCATCCACCCGTAGGTACCAGTTCTGCTTGTTATGATGTAGAACTACTCCAAATCCCTTTTTGGGCAGCCTTTGAAAATATTTGAGAGGAAAAGCTATTGTCTCACCTAAATCTTGCTAAATATCTCTTTCAGTAACTTAACAACATTTTATGCATGTGGCATCATAGATGCTACTGATCCTGATTACTCTCCTTTATGTATTTTTATCATACATGTGATAGCCAGAACTGAGCTGATGCCAAAAATGATCTGACCAACACAGAGTAGGGCAGAAGTACATCCAGTTCCCATAAGGGCATCACACCTTTCATTAATGGTGTTCTCAACCAGGAGATTTTGCACCCCAGGGTACATGTGGCAATGTCTGGAGACATTTTGGTTGTCATTACTGGGGAAATGCAGGGGTGGGGTGCCTGGAAATCAGCATGTGGAATCCAAGGATGCTGTTAAACACCCTACAATACACAGGACAGGCACCTGCGAGAAACAAAACTGGCATAAATGTCAACAATGACTAGGTGAGAAACTCTGTATTTAATAGATCCAAAGGCTATCAAAACTTTTGGAAGCTTCACCACCACCATGACTCTTAAATCAGACTATAATCTTTTCAAATGTATGTATGCAGCTAGGAAATACATAGGAAATTTAGACAAAATATGGACACAATCAAAATGTTCTGTAATATCGTAAATTTCAGTAATTCTGATTTAAATCCATTCTGACAATTCACCTAGGGTCCATGCCCCAATGCTACTAACCCAACCAAATTTAACATTAGGACAGGTATACCAAAAATGAAAGTCAATCACAATATAGCTGGGAAATCACAATCCAACACATCGAAAAAACAAAATTTATGACAGTGTGACAGCAGTACATGAAAAAGAAAGCAAATTAATGAGGAAGAAGCCCCATTTTTCTTTAGGTATTCTTTGGTCTCTTAATAATTATCATATACCTAGTTTTTGAGCCTTGCTCTTTTGCCCAGGCTGGAGTGCAGTGGGATGACCAAGGCTCATTGCAGCCTCAACCTCCTGGGCTCAAGTAATCCTCCCACCTCAACCTCCCAAGTAGCTGGGACTACATGCATGAGCCACCACGCCCAGCTAACTTAAGTGTTTTATGTAGAGATGAAGTTTCACCATGTTGCCCAGGCTGATCTCAAACTCCTGGCCTCAAGCGATTTACCTGCCTGGGCCTCCCAAAGCGTTGGGATTACAGGCATCAACCACCGCACCTGGCCCTGTCTTCCATTTTAAATATTTGAACTAACTCGCAAAGAACTGGAAATACCTAAGGTCTTTGATGGAAATGTATACCTCTCCTCTTCAAAGAATGTTGGGGGAAGGAAGGTATAAAAGTACTTTTAATTACTAGAAATAAGACACAAATTACTTAACGTTATTTCTTCATTGAAGCCTTTTAAGACGTACATCGATCACTTTTAATGCTGGTATGATTATCAGAAAAAGAAGTCCCTTTTTAAAAACAGCAAAATGTTAACTGTTAATAATGCAGTCATCACATGGCATCACTGCAAACATTTATTTCCTATTGAACTGAGAACACCACAAAAATCTTGCTCAGACCTAGTTATCCTAGGGTCGCTTACCATTCCATGAAAGGGAAAAATCAGTCAACAGAAATTATACAGATTCCAAGATTTTAGACACGTATAGTTAATTAAATCTAACAAACGTTTTCATTCTAGAAGTAATAATGTAATAGACTACTTAATAACAAGGGTGGGTGAGTGGGGTTGAGACATGAGAAGGAATTCCTGGAACCATGAAAAATCCTTTTAAAATACATAAATTGCGATAGAAAATTAAGGTCTGTGTCCAAGTTAGAGTCTCACCTGTAAAGAAACACATCCATACACATATATAATTATCAAACTATAACCGGTGATTATTTGCAAAAAAAGAAATTATCCTTAAAAAAAAAGGACCTGAGCTACCACATTCGATGTCTAGAAACCACAAAAATCTTTATCCTGAATCTAACCAAAACTTTGAGTGTCAATTACATGTTGCGTTTTGAGGCTACTAAGATGAAGAAAACTCGGTCCCTGGTCTCAAAGGGGCATTCTTACACTTCAATCTTCAAAAATGGAAGAAATGCAGTCTCACTATTTAGGCCTCTACAATGCTGTATATTTGCAGAAAAAATATCTGTCATCCACTGGCAGTTAGCTGCCAAATTATATCTCATTATCAGAAAGAAAGGGGGAGGGGAGAAAAAACTTTTTTAAAACCCTCTAAGAAAAGAAAAAGCCCTAGTGGGATTAGAAAGCATAAAGAGACTAGCTTTAAGCCTACAACCACCACCACCACCAACAACAAAAGTATTACCAGAGAGAGAGAAAGAAGGAAGCAGAAAGAAACCCGGTTACCCCACCAAAACAAAACCGGGAAAGCAATTCCCGGCCCAAGTCGTTTCGGAGAAGGGCACCCTGCTAAGGGCCCTCTTCTCCGACCGCGAATGCTACGGGGGACTGGGGCGGACGCGGAGGCAGGGGGGCTCCACGCTCAAAGCTAGACTTTTAACTCGTGCTCCCACATTCAGACAAGGTCAGCGGAAGGGGGCTAACTGGGGCGCACCACACAGGCATCTGGAAATGGGAGGAAGAGAGTGAGCGAGCGGAGGCAGACCAGGAACAGAGAAGCGATACAGAATGGGCCCAAGGGTCGCGGAGAGCGAGCGCGAACCCCAAGTGCTGATCCCACATGGAGTTGGGTCTCGGTTCCCCGCCGCCGGGCAATGTTCTGTTTTGGTTTTCTTTGCGGACCGGGAGGAGAAGGTGGAATAGACAGGTTCGTTAGAGGTTCCTTCAGCTCTTCCGGAAGGGGAAGGCCTCCGGCCGGACGGCAGCGGACCCAGCCTGGAAGGGTCGGGGGACGCGGGAACCCTGCACATGGGGGAAGTGCGGCGGCAGCAGGCGAAGAAACACGAAGGTCCTCAGTTCTGCCTACCGCCCACCAGCGGGGAGGGTCAGGCTCGCGTGCCACCCTCTCCGCCTACCTCTTCCCTTCCCGGACGCCCCCCAAGGCCCAACCGGCGTGCGAAAGAAAACAGAATACAAATTACTTACAACGGCATCGTCTCCTGCGCCGGCACCGCCCAGTCACTTCCCCCCCGCAACCGCCGCGGCTGCCGCCCTGGGCATGATCCACTGAGGCGGGAGGGAGGGGGGGGCCTGCCTCAGCCCTGGGTCCAACCCCTCTCCCGCACCGCTCCCGCCGCTTTAAGCGCTTCTCCTCCTTCCCCTTCGTCCTAACATGGCGCCCGAGCGCTACCACAGCAACGTTCTAGAACTGCTGACGCCACCACGCACGCTGTGCGCACGCCTGCGCACGAGCCGCCGGCCGCCGCGAAGCCTCACGGGAAGCGTAGTTCATAAGGCCGCTGGCGACCCGGCAATTACCACCCGTGTCCTCTCACGCTGAGCAGTTGGTGTCAGATAGTGGGAGGGAACGGTCAGGGAGGCTCCGGGCAGTGGGTAGTACCTCGGGCGGGGATGCTTTCGTGGGTAATGCGGCGTAGATAGCTCGAGGAAGAACCCGGAGAGACTCTAAGCCCACGAGGCGCCGCTTCCGGCGCAGTGTGAGGTCCCGCGTTTCCCGCCGCCTGAGGTCGCTGCAGCTGCTCTTTCCCGGAACGGCGACCCTGGAGGCGCTGCCTGGGGGCTGAGGCGCCCACGCGTGCACCGTGTGTACCCCACAGCGCTGCGCTCAGGACGGCTCGCGTGAATCGCTGCCTTGAGTTGGAAACGGTTACTCAGCCGCTGGGTACTGGACTGTGAAGTACCAAGTACTTCTCCCTACAGCGGTGCTGGCCCCGTGTGATGCGGCGAGAGGTGCTTAGCCCAGAGCCTACGAAAACGTGTGCCCAGTACCCCCTTTCCCTCCCAGACTGCGTCCCACCCAGATGGCGCTTTCCGTCTGTTTTAACCACCAGTATATTCCCGATGCCTGACCCAGGCGCTGAAGTATTTGTGGAGCATTCGCCTACATGTGTGGGTTCGGACTGTGATGGCAGTCCGCGAATTCTGGAACGCGGGCTGACGTTACTTTAGAACAAACGATGCCCTGGAACTTCCTGATAATGCTGACCTGCCATCGGAACACGGATGGCAGTAATCGCTGGCGTTTTAGCGAAAGCTGTCTTGGTCATAATTTCCCCTTAACTGTGTTTCCAGCCCTTAGTCTATCTCAGGTGGGACCTGGAAGTCTGCCTTCTCCCGACCCCTCGGCAAAAGTTGGAGGAAGTGCTTGAGGCAAAACCTCTGCTCTCATATTCCCTTCATCTTCGAATTAGAACGAGTAGTAAGTTCTACAGTGTCACAGAGAGAGTTCCTGGAGAGGAGGAGGAGGAGGGAAAGAATCAAATACGGGACGCTGTCAACCAAAGTTCTAAACTCTAAATATATTAATATGCTCTTGTGCGTCCTCAGGAGGTTTCACAAAGGCTTTCCCTTTTTTTTTCTCAGAATGTCTAGTAGGACTACAATGGGAAAAGCTCAGGACCTAACCTGCTCTGTCCAGAGGGTAGCCCCTTGCCACTTAGGGCCACTGAGCACTTGAAATGAGGCTACTTCGTTTAAGTGCAGAATACGCACGGGTGTTAGAGTTTGAGGACTGTGAAACACCTCCCTGATCCCACTGAAATATGTTAGATATACTGCAGTAAGGAAACTGTACGCCAGGCACAGTGTCTCACACCTGTGATCCAGTACTTTAGGAGGCTAAGGTGGGAGGATCGCTTGAGCATGAGAGACCAGCCTGGGCAATATAGGAAAACCCCTGTCTCTACAAAAAGTAAGTAAATAAATAAATAAATTGGCTGGGCATCGCAGTACATGCTTGTGGTCCCATTTACTCCAGAGGCCGAGGTGGGAGGATTGATTGCTAGAGTGGGAAGTGGAGGCTGCCTTGGGTTGTCATTTTACCACTGCACTCCAGCCTGCGTGACACAATGAGACCGTCTCAAAAAAAAAAAAAAAAAACTAAAAATTAATTTTATCTGTTTTTTTAAATGTGACCACTAGAAAATGTTAAGTTATATATGTGGTCTTCATTTCCATAAATTGTGCTGATCTGGGCACAGATATGTGGTCTTCATTTCCATAAATTGTGCTGATCTGGGCACAGATTTGTATTTAATTCTCATTTCTTCCACTTAGTCTCTTTTCCTCTTGTCATCAAGGTGGCTTTGACTGGGGACCCAGAAGCATAGATGTCCTTAAAAGACTGAAAATCTGAGATCCAGATAATTCAATAATATATTAAGGCTGTGGACTTAAAAGTTGCTTATAAAGATATGCCCTGAGGCTGGGCACAGTGGCTCACTCACACCTCTAATCCCGGCACTTTGGGAGGCCAAGGCGGGCAGATCCCGAGGTCAAGAGATAGAGACCATCGTGGCCAATATGGTGAAACCCCTTCTCTGCTAAAAATACAAAAATTATCTGGGCATGTTGGTGTGCACCTGCCTCGGCCTGCCAAATAGTCTCAGCTACTTGGGAGGCCAAGGCAGGAGAATTGCTTGAACCCAGGAGGCAGAGGTTGCAGTGAGCCGAGATTGTGTCACTGCACTCCAGTCTGGCGACAGAGCAAGAGTCCGTCTCACCAAAAAAAAAAAAAAAAAAAGAAATGCCCTGAGGCCTAGCACAGTGGCTCACTCACACCCAGCACTTTGGGAGGCAGACAATTCCTTGGAGTTTGGGAGTTCTAGACCACCCTAGGCAACATGGCAGAATCTTATCTCTGCTAAAAAAATAAGTAAAGTCAAAAAAATTAGCTGGGCTTGGCACACGTCTGTCCACCTGAAGTGAGGAAGTCGAGACTGCAGTGAGCCCTGATCCTGCCACTGCACACTAGCTTGGCAACAGAGCAAGACCTTGGCAGAGAGAGAGAGAGAGAGAGAGAGAGAGGAGAGAAAAGGTATTTTTAGTAGAGATGATGAACCCAGGAAGTCAAAAAGAAAAAGATACGCACTAATGATGAACTTAATGAATTAAAGAATGGGGACTTTTTCAGCTTATGCTGAGATGCTCTGCCAGGCATCTCAGAAGGCAGTGAAGAAAAGGATGGTAAACATCCATGCTTTTGGTCTATAATTGATTCAAACTATTTTTGTTTCAGCCTTTCATAGAATGAGGCAGCTAGATAGCACAGCTGATGACTATTTTGTACCTAGAATGTGCTAGATACCACTCTACTTGCCTAAGACATTTAAAAGGAACAGTATTGAGGATGGAGTCAAGATAGACTTCATGTTAGAGGTCACTTCAGACACATCCTGATATGTTAGGGTTTGGTAAGTGGACAGGGGTAGAGGGGCATCTCAGGTAAAGAGAACAAGTTTTAAAAATAAAATAAGGCCAGGCACGGTGGTTCACCCCTGTAATCCCAGCACTTTGGGAGGCTGAGGCAAGTAGATTGCCTGAGGTCAGGAGTTCGAGACTAGCCTGGCCAACATGGTGAAACCCTATCTCTAGTAAAAACAAAAATTAGTTGGGCATGGTGGTGGGTGCCTGTAATCCCAGCTACTCAGGGAGGCTGAGGCAGGAGAATCACTTGAACCTGGGAGGTGGATGTTGCAGTGGACCGATATCATGCCATTGCACTCCAGCCTAGACAACAAGACCAAAACTCTGCTTCAATAAATAAATAAATATTAAAAAGTGCAAATAATTTATTTGGAGAAAGGGAGATTTTTGAAAACTAAACCACAAAATACTTAGTGAGGAGTGGTGGAAATAAAGCTGGAAAGCAAGTGAGAGGCAGAAGATAAGGGGCATGGTGGTGCACACCTGTAGTCTTAGCTATTCGGAAGGCTGAAGTGGGAGAATCACCTGAGCACAGGAAGTCAAGGCTATAGTGAGCCAAGATCATGCCACTGCACTACAGCCTGGGTGACAGAATGAGACCACGTCTCAAAAAAAAAGGGAGATATGAGGGCATATAATGACTATAAACAGACAAGGGAATTATAGACGGTGATAAGAACCATTAACAAACCAGGCGATAGAGTTATGGTGGAGGTCAACTTCAGATAGACAAGGCTTTTCAGAGGAACTGACCTTTAAGCTGAGACCTGAAGTTAATTCTAAAGAATTTTGAATTTTTCTTTTTGTGAATAGAGGAGCCATTTAAAGTTTTAAAACTGGAGTGAGGTTACATTTATATTTTTGGAAAGATGACTGAAAGTGTAAGGAATGAATCTGAACTAGGAGAGGTCTTCAAGATGGAAGATGGGTGAGGTGGCTCTTGCAATCGTTCGGATGACAAATGAAGTTTGAAATAAGGAAGAGAAGAAGGGAACAATTTGAGAAAGATTGAGGAGACATAGTTAGTTATGGATGTGAGAGGTGATGGAGAGGAAGAAAACCAAAATGATTTCAGAGGTTCTGGATGGGGGCAGGTGACAGTGCTGGAGCCACTGGTAAATGAAGCAGGAAATAGAGGAGGATAATGGGGAGAGTGGATGAGATCAGGAGAGTAGTAGCTATGTGTTGATTTTGAAGTGCTGTGGGACATTCAGAAATGTCTGTAAGACAGTTGAAAATATGCCTCTGGAGCTAAGAAGAGAAATCTGCGCTGGAAACATAAACACTGAAAGCAAGAATCATGCTTGGAGCTAAGAAGAGAAATCTGGGCTGGAAACATGAACACTGAAAGCAAGAATCATGCTTGGAGCTAAGAAGAGAAATCTGGGCTGGAAACATGAACACTGAAAGCAAGAATCATGCTTGGAGCTAAGAAGAGAAATCTGGGCTGGAAACATGAACACTGAAAGCAAGAATCATGCTTGGAGCTAAGAAGAGAAATCTGGGCTGGAAACATGAACTCTGAAAGCAAGAATCATGCTTGGAGCTAAGAAGAGAAATCTGGGCTGGAAACATGAACACTGAAAGCAAGAATCATGCTTGGAGCTAAGAAGAGAAATCTGGGCTGGAAACATGAACACTGAAGCAAGAATCATGCTTGGAGCTAAGAAGAGAAATCTGGGCTGGAAACATGAACACTGAAAGCAAGAATCATGCTTGGGGCTAAGAAGAGAAATCTGGGCTGGAAACATGAACACTGAAGCAAGAATCATGCTTGGAGCTAAGAAGAGAAATCTGGGCTGGAAACATGAACACTGAAAGCAAGAATCATGCTTGGAGCTAAGAAGAGAAATCTGGGCTGGAAACATGAACACTGAAAGCAAGAATCATGCTTGGAGCTAAGAAGAGAAATCTGGGCTGGAAACATGAACACTGAAGCAAGAATCATGCTTGGAGCTAAGAAGAGAAATCTGGGCTGGAAACATGAACACTGAAAGCAAGAATCATGCTTGGAGCTAAGAAGAGAAATCTGGGCTGGAAACATGAACACTGAAAGCAAGAATCATGCTTGGAGCTAAGAAGAGAAATCTGGGCTGGAAACATGAACACTGAAGCAAGAATCATGCTTGGAGCTAAGAAGAGAAATCTGGGCTGGAAACATGAACACTGAAAGCAAGAATCATGCTTGGAGCTAAGTAGAGAAATCTGGGCTGGAAACATGAACACTGAAAGCAAGAATCATGCTTGGAGCTAAGAAGAGAAATCTGGGCTGGAAACATGAACACTGAAGCAAGAATCATGCTTGGAGCTAAGAAGAGAAATCTGGGCTGGAAACATGAACACTGAAAGCAAGAATCATGCTTGGGGCTAAGAATAGAAATCTGGGCTGGAAACATGAACACTGAAGCAAGAATCATGCTTGGAGCTAAGAAGAGAAATCTGGGCTGGAAACATGAACACTGAAAGCAAGAATCATGCTTGGGGCTAAGAAGAGAAATCTGGGCTGGAAACATGAACACTGAAAGCAAGAATCATGCTTGGAGCTAAGAAGAGAAATCTGGGCTGGAAACATGAACACTGAAGCAAGAATCATGCTTGGAGCTAAGAAGAGAAATCTGGGCTGGAAACATGAACACTGAAAGCAAGAATCATGCTTGGGGCTAAGAAGAGAAATCTGGGCTGGAAACATGAACACTGAAGCAAGAATCATGCTTGGAGCTAAGAAGAGAAATCTGGGCTGGAAACATGAACACTGAAAGCAAGAATCATGCTTGGAGCTAAGAAGAGAAATCTGGGCTGGAAACATAAACACTGAAGCAAGAATCATGCTTGGAGCTAAGAAGAGAAATCTGGGCTGGAAACATGAACACTGAAGCAAGAATCATGCTTGGAATCATGTTTTCGCTCTGGAAGGACCTTATATATACACCCTACTCCAACTCAAATTTTATGAATGAGTAATAAGCTAGATGCTCACAGATCATATTTAGGACCCAGTTAAGAATAAAACTCTCACCAAGGAAAGTGAAGAGTGAGATAAGACCCATTAATAGTATATTGGTACCAGTCTACTGTTACCCTTGCCTTGCTTGTCCTGAGTCCTGCCCACACCTCCCTCCAGCTACTGCTGGTCTCCGCAGCTATTGCCCCATCACCCAGTGCCTGTTTTCTCCTGGCTGCGGAGAAGGGGGAAGACGTGTTCTACTGGAATTTTAAGTATAGTACTCTCTTTATCCCCAGGGAATACCTTCAGAGAGTTCCAGCAGATGCCCGAAACTGAGGGTAGTGCCGAACCCTATATTTACTACGTTTTTTCCTACACATATATAGCTACGATAAAGTTTAGTTTGTAGATTAGGCACAGGGAGAGGTTAACAGCAACAATAATAAAATAGAACAATTAGAATAATGTGCCAGCATGACTACTCTTGCCCTTTGGGGCCATTATTATTATTATTATTATTATTTTCTCCGCCTACGCCTCTCTGGGGCCATTATTAAGTAAAATAAGAGGGACCTGAACACAAGCACTGTAATATTGGACAGTTGATCCGATTGTGAAGAGGGCTGCTAAGTATATACTGTGTGGAAACACGGGATGGGATGATTCATGTCCACCTGAACAAGAAAGCACAAGATTTTATGACACTCCAAGTAGTGGTATGGAATTTTAAACTTAGGAGTTGTTTATTTCTAACATTTTTCATTTACTATTTTCAGCTCACGGTTGACCACAGGTAACCAAAACAGTAAAGAGAAACTCCAGATAAGGGGGGACTACTGTATCATCCTGATTAAATTTTCCATACAACAACGTCATAAATAATGGAAGAATTTCAAAACTGGTTCCCAGAAGTCCACAGTGCAGTCAAACAACAAAAGGTGCATGAAAATGTTTTTGAGAACAGGAGCTCTTCCTATATTGGGAACTACATGAATTTGTGTTTTGGTGTCATTTAGGAGTAGTAATGGGAGATACTGTGTGACACAGAGATTTTTATCCATTAAGGAACTCTGTGATCCACTGGGCCAATACTTTTTCAAAAAAGATCTATTAATTACTAAAATAAAAATAATAATATAAGCATTTTTATCCAGTGAGTACTATACTCTTGAGCAGTCTTTTCATTAAATTCATATCCCCTTTTATTTTACTTATCTGATTATTTTTTGAGACAAGGTCTTACATTCTGTCACCCAGGCTGGAGTGCAGTGCTGCGATCATAGTTCATCGTAGCCTCCATCTCCCAGGCTCAAGTGATCCTCCTGCCTCAGCTCCCAAGTAGCTGGGACTACAGGTGCATGCCACCACACCCAGCTAATTTTTTTTATTTTTAGTGGAGACAAGGTGCCAGCTACGTCACTCAGGCTGGTCTGGAACTCTTGGCCTCAGGTGATTCTCCTGCCTTGGCCTCCCAAAGTGCTAGAATTACAGGAAGGAGCCACCACATCCAGCCACTTTATAATTTTGACTTTCACATTTAATTCTATGCTCCGTTTCAGAATCATTTTGTGTACGGATGAGATAGAGTCAAGGCTTGGCTTCGTTTTTAACATGCAGATCGCCAGTGGACGACCATGGACCATTTATTAAAAGACCATTCTTCCCTATCGAATTGCCATGGCACCTTTGCTGTAAGTCAGGTGACTGTAAATGTGTGGGTCCATTTCCAGGTTCTTGATTCTGCTCCACTGATCTATGTGTCTGTTCTAATCACTGTAGCTTTGTAATAAGTCTTGATATCTGGACTGTTTAAGTACTATAGGTTTGTTCTTGAAGATTGTTTTGATTTTTCTAGGTCTTTTGCATTGCCATAGACATTTTAGAACCAGATTTCTGATTTTTTTTTTTTAAAGACAGGGTTTCACCTTGTTGGTCAGGCTGGTCTTGAACTCACAACCTCAGGTGATCCACCCGCCCTGGCCTCCAAAGTGCTTGGATTACAGGTGTCAGCCACCACACCTGGACTTTTTTTTTTTTTTGAGATGGAATTTCGCTCTTGTTGCCCAGGCTGGAGTGCAATGGCACAATCTTGGTTCACTGAAACCTCCATCTCTGAGGTTCCAGCAATTTTTGCCTTAGCCTCCCGAGTAGGTGGGATTACAGGCATGCACCACCACACTCAGCTAATTTGTATTTTTAGTAGAGACCGGTTTTCTCCATGTTGGTCAGGCTGGTCTTGAACTCCCAACCTCAGGTGATCCGCTCACCTCGGCCTACCAAAGTGCTGGGATTACAGGTGTGAGCCACCATGCCTGGCCCAGATTGCTGATTTTCATCCCCTAAAAAAAAAATTAAGTGGGAAGGAAGGAAGGACAGAAGGAGGAAGGGGAGGGAGGGAGGGAAGGGGAGAGAGAGAGAAAAGATGCTGGGATTCTGATTGGAGTTACATTGACTCTATAGATCATTTGGGAGAAGAATTGAAGTATTAACAATATTGGGCTTTATAGATTATTAATATGGGCTGTCCCTTCATTTCTCCATTTAGTTCATGTTTAATTGCTATCAGTAATGTTTTGTAATTTTCAGTAGAATTCTCACACATCTTCCTTAGGTTACCCCTATTTTATTGTAAATGATACCAGCTTGCTATGATTCGAATATTTGATCCCTCCAAAACTCATATTTAAATTTAATCTCCAATGTGGCAGTATGGAGAGGTGGGACCCTTAAGAGATTATTGGGCCCTGTCCTCATGCATAAATTAATCCATTCATAGATTAATAGAATAATGGGTTAATGGATTAATGGGCAGTAGTGTTGGAAGGATGAGAAGCACAGAGACTCCAGATATGTTTTGAAAGTTGAGCCAATATAATGCATTGAAAGTTGAGCCAACATAATGCATCCATATAATGGAAGGGGGGCGGGGTAAGAGAAAAGGAAAAGAGCTAGGCATGGTTGCTCATGCCTGTAATCCCAGCACTTTGGGAGGGCAAGACAGGTGGATCACCTGAGGTCAGGAGTTCGAGACCAGCGTGGCCAACACGACAAAACCCTGTCTCTACTAAAAATACAAAAATTAGCTGGGCGTAATGGCACTCACCTGTAATCCCAGCTACTTGGGAGGCTGAGGCAGGATAATGGCTTGAACCCGGGAGACAGAGGTTGCAGGGAGCTGAGATCACACCGCTGCACTCTAGTCCCTGGGTGACAGAGAGACTTCATCCTCAAAAAAAAGAGAGATAGAGAAAAGAAAAAGAATCGAGAATGACGCCAAGGTTTTGGGCCTGAGCAACTGGAAGGATGGAGTTGCCATGACTGAGGTGGGAAATGGGGGGGAGCAGCAGGTAGAGGGGAGGGAGGAGGGATCAGGAATCATAGTTGGGCCTTGTTAAAGTTTATCATGCCTAAGAGACATTCAGATGGAGGGATGAAAGTGTTTCAAGGAGGAAATTATAAAATGTGTCAGATGCTCAGAGACACCCAGTAAGATGAGGCCTGAGAATTACCAATTGGATTTGGAAATGTGGACCTCGCTAGTAACTTTGCTATATTGGGACCAGAGCTGGAGGAGGATGTGGAGGTGTGGGAAGGTTTTTGCATTTTAATTTCGTTTTGAAGCACGGAAGCTAGTACCTCATGTTTCAAGCTTGGCATGATGATCCAGAAGTGAGAGAAAAATTAAGCTATGAGAGAGCAGACAATTTTAAGAGTAGAATCTGATGATGTGAGGAGGGACAGGAGCGAGGGCACAAGTTGAGGGCTGACCTCAGATAGGAACACACACAGTTCTTCTCTGTAGCAGAAGGGAAGGCAGAGATAGGTTTGTAGTGGGAGGAATTAGAAGCTCTCTGTTAATTCTTTTATTCTTTTTTTTCTTTTGCTGGTTCCATGATCCATGAAGACAAAGAAGCTCTCTTTTGATGGCTTGCTTTTTTTCCCAGTAAACTAGGAAGCACGGTCGTGAAATGAAGGCATGAAAATGTAACTATTATAAAGACTAATGATTCCAAACTGTGGGAAATGTATTCTTTTTATTTAAATAAAGATTCTTATTAAATACATGACTCTTATTAAAATAGAAGGGTCGAAAACAGTATAGAGTGCAGCCATGAAAAATAGTGAAATCATGCCCTTTGCAGCAGCATGGATGCAGCTGGGGGCCATTATCCTATGCTAATTAACATTGGGTTCTCAGGGACATGGAGACGGCAACAATAGACCCTGGAGACTACTAGAGGTGGAAGGAAAGGAGGGGAGCAAGGGTTGAAAACCTATGGGGTACCGTGCTCAGCACCTGAGTGATGGCATCATTTGTGTCCCAAACTTTAGCATCACACAATATACCCATGAAACAAACCTGCACGTTACCCGCTGAATCTAAAATAAAAGTTGAAATTATAAAAAAAAAGTTTCCAAAAATAGTGCAGTGAAACAAAATTAAAAATAGATACATTAAACTTTCTCAAAATTAAAACCTTTTGTGTCTTAAAGGACACTCTCAACAGAATGAAAAGACCCATGGAATGGAAGGAAATCTTTGCAAATCATTGTTTGGTAAGGGTCTGGTATCCAAAACATATAAACAACTCTTAAAATTCAACAACAAAAAGACAAACAACCCCAAGAAAAAGTGAGCAAAGTGCCTGAATATACAGGCACACCTCATTGTATCGTCCTTTGCTTTATTGTACTTTGCAGGTACTGTTTTCTACAAATTGAAGGTTTTTGTAACCCTGTATCAAGCAAGTCTATCAGCACCAGTTTTCCAACAGTATTTGCTCGTTTCATATCTCTGTGTCATTTGATAATTCTTGCAGTATTTCTGACTTTATTATTATTTATCAGTGATTTTTGATGTCACAATTGTAAGTGCTCTGGGACGCCCCAAACCATGCCCATATAAGACAGCAAGCTTAATTGACAAATAAACGTGTGTCCTGACTGCTCCACCGACCAGCCAATTTACCATCTCTGTCCCTCTTTTTGGACCTACCTTTTCCCTGAGACACAATATTGAAATTAGATGAATTGGCTGCACGTGGTGGCTCACACCTGTAATCCCAGCACTTTGAGAGGCCAAGGCAGGCAGATCACAATGTTAGAAGTTTAAGAACAGCCTGACCAATATGGTGAAACCCTGTCTCTACTAAAAATACAAAAATTAGCCAGGTGTGGTGGCACGCACCTGTAGTCCCAACTACTCAGAAGGCTGAGGAAGAACTGCTTGAACCCGGGAGGCAGAGGTTGCAGTGAGTCAAGGTTGCACCATTGCAATCCAGCCTGGGCAACAAGAGCAAAACTCTTGCCTCAAACAAACAAACAAGTAATAACCCTATAATGGCCTCTAAGTATTCAAATGAAGTCACAAGTCTTTCACTTTAAATGAAAAGGTAGAAATAGTTAAGCTTAGTGAGGAAGACATTGAAAGCCAAGGTAGATCAAAATCTAGGCCTCTTGTGCCAATTAGCCAAGTTGTGAATGCAAAGAAAAAGTTCTTGAAGGAAGTTAAAAGTGCTACTCCAGTGAACACACAAATGATAAGAACGTGAAACAGCTTTTTTGCTGATATGGAGAAAGTTTGAACGGTGTCTGCAGAAGATCATACCAGCCACAACATTCTCTTAAGCCAAAGCCTAATCCAGAGCCAGGGCCTAACTCTCTTTAATTCTATGAAGGCGGAGAGTGGTGAGGAAGCTGTAGAAGAAAAGTTGAAGCGGGAGGCCGAGGTGGCTGGATCACGAGGTCAACAGATCGAGACCATCCTGGTCAACAAGGTGAAACCCCGTCTCTACAAAAAATACAAAACTTAGCTGGGCGTGGTGGTGCACGCCTATAGTCCCAGCTATTCGGGAGGCTGAGGCAGGAGAATTGCTTGAACCCAGGAGGCGGAGGTTGCAGTGAGCCGAGATCTTACCGTTGCACTCCAGTCTGGGTAACAACAGCAAAACTCCGTCTCAGAAAAAAAAAAAAAAGAAGAAGAACAGTTGAAGCTAGCAGAGGTTGGTTCATGAGGTTTAAGAAAAGAAGCCATCTCCATAACCTAAATTAGTGCAAGGTGAAAACAGCAAGTGCTGATGTAGACGCAACAGCAAGTTACCCAGAAGATCTAGCTAAAATCACATAAGAAAGTGGCTACACTGAACAACAGATTTTCAACAAAGTGAAAACAGCCTTATATTGGAAGAAGATGCTGTGTAGGACCCCCCCTACCTAAAGAGAAGTCCATGCTCAGCTTCAAACCTTCAAAAGACAGACTGACTTTCTTATTAGAAATAAATGCAGCTGGTGACTTTAAGTTGAAGCCAGTGTCTATTTACCATTCTGAAAATCCTAGGGTCCTTAAGAATATACCCAAATCTACTCTGTCTGTGCTCTACTCAGGGAACAATGATGTATGGATGATAGCACATTTATTTACAGCATGGCTTACTGAATTTTTTTTTTTTTAAGAGACAGAGTCTCAGTATGTTGCCCTGGCTGGAGTGCAGTAGCTGTTCACAGGTGTGATCATTGAACATCATAGCCTCAAACTTCTGGGCTCAAGAACTCCCCCTGCCTCAGCCACCCGAGTAGCTGAAACTACAGGCATTGACCACTGTGCAATGGCTTGGTTTACTGAATAGTTTAAGCCCACTGTTAAGAACTACTGCTCAGAAACTGAATGATTCCTTTCAAAGTATTACTGCTCACTGACAATGCATGTAGTCACCCAAGAGCTCTGATGGAGGTGTACAAAGAAATTAATGTTTTTGTGTCTATTAACACAACATCTGTTCTGCAGCCCATGGACCAAGGAGTAATTTACCAGTGATTTTAAAAATGATTTATCAGTGATTTTTGATGTCACTATTGTAATTGTTCTGGGATGCCATAATTTGTGCCCAATTGTTCTGGGCACAAAGCATGCCCATATAAGACAGCAAGCTTAATTGATAAATGTGTCTTCTGACTGCTCCACCGACTGCAAGAGCTTGGAGGAGCGGAGTTTTCTCCTAACTCCTCTGGGAAAAGAGACATCTCTGACATCTCCTTCCGCAGCTTGCTAAATAGCAGGTGCTTTCCCAGCGCTGGCACTACCGAAAAGCCTAGGTGCCCTCCAGCAGCCCTTACATGGGCGTGACAGAGGGCTTAAAGCATCTTGCCTTAGGGTCATTCCTTTCACAGTGTCACCCCAGGTTCACACTTCATGACGTGAGAGGCATTAGTAAAAGAACTTACTCAATATGAATAAGTAAGATCACATATGCATAATTACTATGGCTATATCTCTAATTATTTCCTTTTTTTTTCTTTTAATCCAAAAAGGTTCCACTTTCTAAGGGTTATCTCTAATTATTTTCTTCTTCGTTATTTATATGGGAATAGGCTGAGGCTTCTGACTCCCGCCTTGGCACTTACAGGGTCTCCCCTACACAGTTTCTTGAGATGGAATCTACTCCTGAGGAAGACACTGTGAACACTGTTGAAATGTACAACAAAGGATTTTGAATACTTGATAAATTTAGTTGATAAAGCAGTATCAGGATTTGAGAGGATTGACTCAAATTTTGAAAAAGTTCTAATGTGGGTAAAATACCATCAAACAACATGACATGCTGTTGGAATTTTCAAGGAATTTTTCTTGAAAGGAAGAGTCCGTCAATGTGGCAAACTTCATTGTGTCTTTTTTTTTTTTTTTTTTGAGATGGAGTCTCACTCTGTCACCCAGGCTGGAGTGCAATGGCGCGATCTTGGCTCACTGCAACCTCTTCCTCCTGGGTTCAAGCAATTTACCTGCCTCAGCCTCCCAAGTAGCTGGGATTACAGGCACATGACACCATGCCCCACTAATGTTCGTACTTTTAGTAGAGATGGGGTTTCACCACATTGGCCAGGCTGGTCTCGAACTCCTGCCCTCAGGTGATCCACCTGCCTCAGCCTCCCAGATGCTGGGATTACAAGTGTGAGCCTACTGCACCCAGCCCATTGCTGTCTTATTTTAAGAAATTGCCACAGCCAGCCCCAACCTTCAGCAGCCACCATCCTGATGAGTCATCAGCCATCAACATTAAGGCAAGAACCTCTACCAGCAAAAAGATTATGATTCACTGAAGGTTCTGGTTATTGTTAGCATTTTTTAGCAATAAAGTATTTTTAAATTAAGGTAAGTACCTTGTTTTTTAGACATAATGCTATTGTACGGTTAACAGATTATAGTATAGTGTAAAAATAACTTTTATATGCACTAGGAAACAAAAAATTTGGGTGACTTGCTTTATTACAATATTAGCTTTATAGTGGTGGTCTGGAGCCAAACCCTTGATATCTAAGAGGTGTGCCTGTATATTCCTCCAGAGAAAACACTGAAATGGACAGCAAGCACATTAAAGGATGCTTAGTCACAATATGATGCCACGTCACACCCACTATGATCATCATTAAAAAACACACACACACACACACAAAATAACAAGTGTTGGTAAGGATGTAGAAAATTGGAGTCCCTCATACACTACTGATGGGAATGTAAGTGGTGCAGCCACTGTGGAAAACAGTGTGGCAGTTTCTTAATAAGTTGAGCATAGAATGACCAGATGACAGCAGTTCCACTCCTAGGTATCTAGCCAACAGAACTGACAATCTGTATTCAAATAAGAGCTTGCACACAAATGTTCATGGTAGTTCTAGTCACAGTAGTCAAAAGGTAGAAACAACCCAAATGTCCATCAACAAATGAAAGATTAAACAAAATGTGGTATATCCATACAATGGAGTAGTATTCAGCTATGAAAAGGAATAAAGTACTAAAACGTCGTATGACATGGATGAACCTTGAAAACATTTTGCTTAGTGAAAGAGGCCAGACATGAAAGGCCATCCATTTTATGGTTTTATTTATAATAGGTAAATCCATAGAAAAAGAAAGGAGATTCATGGCTTCCTGGAACTGCGGGGAGGGAATAATGGAGCGTTACTGCCTAATAGATGCTGGGTTTCCATGTGGGGTAATGAGAAAGCTCTGAACTAGATAGTAGAGGTGGCTGTAGATCATTGTGAATGGACTTAATGCCACTGAATTACACACTTTAAAATGGTTATAGTGGTGAATTTTATGTTACATGTATTTCACCACAAATATAAAATAGGGCAGTTATACTGGGTTGCATTATTTAAAGGGATAAAATAGGTATGCCATTAAAATAAAGCTAAACTAATTTCTCATTTGAGGTAATTCTAGGACTATTATGGGATTTTTAGAACTGGAAAAGACCATAGGATTGGTAACTTAGGCCTATGTTATAAAGTGTGTTGAAAATATTTAGCAACTTCTTATTTATCACAAAGATTGGAATGATCCTGTTATGTGAATTTCTCCACCTAAAGGTTTACAGTTCTCTCTGACTCACTGTCTGGAATCCTGACCCCGAATGCAGAGCAACCTTTCCCTAACCATTGCTTCATCAAAAAAAAAAAAAAGCAACCTTACAGACAGCAATCTTGTCTGATTTACTGTGACTCAACAAGACATAAACCATTCCAATTTATTTCCATTTCTAATACCATTGTTATCGGGGCCATAACAAGTCATGTAGATTAGCTTACATGTTAGAATAATACATAGTCTACAATATATAGTCTGATTTTCTTCATGCTATAAATTAAATAACTATAAACATTAGTGTACAGAAGCAGTATATTTAGACCTGACTAAAGAATAAAATATTAAATCAGTATTTGTCTCATGAGCTATGCACAGATGTCTTCATCAATTTACATTTCAAATACAATTTTAATGATGTAGTCATTCATACCATATATCTTTTTAGTGATTCTAGTTTATAGAATATTTGCCTACTAAAAAAAAAGAATTTTCCAAGAACTGGAAAAGTATTTTTCAAAGTACAGTAAGTGATCTGTGGTTCTGTAAAAAGCTCTTTAAAGTTTCACTGTGCTTCAGGATTGTTCTTGAAGAGATATTCTGCCTACAATTTAAAAAAGGCAAGTCAACAATTTGCAAGTTATTATTAGTCAGGTGTTTGTACTAGTAATGTTTACAATTTAAAAATCATCCAGGGCTGGGCATGGTGGCTCATGCTTGCAATCCCAGCACTTTGGGAGGCCAAGGCAGGTGGATCACTTGAGGTTGGGAGTTTGAGACCAGCCTGGCCAACATGCTGAAACCCTGTCTCTACTAAAATTACAAAAAATTAGCCAGGTAGGGTGTCAGATGCCTGTAATCCCAGCTACTCAGGAGGCTAAGGCAGGAGAATTGCTTGAACTCGGGAGATGGAGGTTGCAGTGAGTCAATACTGCACCACTGCACTCCAGCCTGGGCAACAAGAGTGAAACTCCATCTCAATAAATAAATAAATAAATAAAAGTACATATATATATTTTTAAGGAGATTTCTGGCCAAAACCAGAAAGTCTGCTAGACAAATTCTAAAAGAGCTATAACACTATATGCATTTTTTACTTTCAAATGAATAATAGAAATCTCATATGGATCTGACCAATGAGGAAAAAAAAAAGTCTTATTTTAAGTGGTGAATGTATTAGAAGCTATTTCCCTAATAATTAGAAACACAGTTTTGCTATCTCAACTGGTTTTCTGTTAAGATTCAGGCACACTTCCTTCCTTCCTTCTTTCTTTCTTTTTCTTTCTTTCTTTCTCTTTCTTTCTTTCTTTTTCTTTCTCTCTCTCTCTTTTTCTCTCTCTCTCTCTCTCTTTCTTTCTTTCTTTCTGTTTTTTGAGACAGACTCTCACTCTGTCACCCAGACTGGAGTGCAGCAGCACAGTCTCAGCTCACTGCAAGCTCTGCCTCCTGGGTTCAAGTAATTCTCCTGCCTCCACTTCCCAAGTAGCTGGGACTACAGGTGCACGCCATCACTCCTGGCTAATTTTAAAAAATTATTTATTTGTATTTATTTATTTTGAGATGGAGTCTTGCTCTGTCACCCAGGCTGGAGTGTAGTGGTGCCATCTCAGCTCACGGCAACCCCCGCCTCCCAGGTTCAAGCGATTCTTCTGCCTCAGCCTTCCGAGTAGCTGGGACTACCAGCGTGCACCACCAGGCCTGGCTAATTTTTATATTTTTAGTAGAGATAGGGTTTTACCATATTGGCCAGGCTGGTCTCCAACTCCTGACCTCATGATTTGCCTGCTTTAGCCTCCCAAAGTGCTGGGATTACAGGTGTGAGCCACCAGGCCTGGCCATTTTCTGTTCTTTTTTTTTTTTTTTTTTTTTGTATTTTTAGTAAAAAACCAGTTTTCACCATGTTGGCAGGGTGACCTTTAGTTCCTGACCTCAAATGATCCGTCCACCTCGGCCTCCTAAAGTGCTGGGATTACAGGCGTGAGCCACCACACTCAGCTTCAAATTGATCTTTTTTTAAAAATTAAATCGCTTACCAGATAATCAACGGGGTCTTCGGGTCGAACATTACAACATTCATTCAGGCCCTGAATAAGAGTTGGCATCACGTAGGTCATTAAATAGTTCCTCAGGGGAACTGATTGAGCTTCTAGTAATTCTCTTTCTTCTCTTTTCACCTCCTCTAGTCGTTTATTCTAAAATAGAACGTTTGGGAGTAAAGTAAATGTATAGTCAGAAACGGGAGAACACTCACACAGTTCACCCTAGAGTACACTGAGTCACTGCTAGAAATGGTCACCATATTCTGACACAGATGGCATTTCCAATCTGCAGAGAAAAGACAGAAATGGTATTATAACAGCTCAGCCATTTGGAAAATAATAAATTGGATCACTTCTTACACCAAACTAATTTCTAGCTGCCCAGGTGAAGCAAAATAGAGAAAAAAAAGAAGTGCCACTAGAAAGTCTGGAGAGTATTAGGATAGAGACACGTGGAATCCTTTGCTCAGCAGACAGCCACCCTCTCCTTGGGAATCATAATTCCAGATTTCTTTTGAGAAATCTCCCTTCTCAGCCTAGTGGTTTGGTTTGAGTGGGACATAAGCCCATCATCCAGCCACCTCCTGGCCATGGATTCTAATTAAGGATCAGCACAATATCAAAATTGTCAACAATTTACAATACCTTTGTACCATAATTGTAAACGTGACCAGTACAAATGCATGACTAATAAGAACTTGTAAATTGTTGACTTGTCTTTTTTGTAATTCTCTCTAAGGATTGGCACATCAAGTGCCCTGCCATGCAGGTAGGTGCACCTAAGCATGAAGCCTACCATGCAGGGCAGGGCAGAGAGGAGGATCCAAAGTCTTTGGTGACATTGTTTGAGCCACTGTATCAAGTCTCACTTGAAGCCAGTCCCACCCCTGGACTTTTCTGGTTTTCTTTATGGTGAAGTCATTTTGAGTTTGCTCTTCTATCACTTGCAAGATAAAGAGTCCCAGCTGATATTTGTCTGAAAGGAGGACTTTTTTTTCTTTTTCTTTTTCTTTTTTTTTTTTAAGATGGAGTCTCATTCTGTTGCCAGACTGGAGTGCAATGATGTGATCTTGGCTCACTGCAACCTCTGCCTCCTGGGTTCAAGCGAATCTCCTGCCTCAGCCTCCCAAGCAGCTGGGACTACAGGCATGTGCCACCACGCCTGGCTAATTTTTTCTATTTTTAGTGGAGATGGGGTTTCACCGAGTTGGCCAGGATGGTTTCAATCTCCTAACCTCGTGGCCCACCTCAGCCTCCCAAAGTGCTGGGATTACAGGCATGAACCACCTCACCTGGCTGAATGGGGGACATTCTTAGCAAGATTGCCAAACTCGGAAATCAAAATGAAAAACAGGTGGATGGATTTGACTACATATAAGCATAAAACTTTTGTGTGGTCAGAGAAAAATACCATAAATACTGTTAAAAGATAGATGATGAATTGAGAAAAACAGCAACACAGTGTAAAAAGTTAAGAAGTGATGAGGATAGTACGTGATGCACACCACGTGCCCGGCGCTGTGCATAGTTTACATATATTAACTCTTTAGTCACCACAGTGACTGTAAGAAGTAGGTACTGTCATTATTCCCACTTTACAGATGGAGAAACTGAGACGCAGAGAGGAACTTGCACAAGACCACGTACCTACAGAGAGAGTGGAGTGGGATTTGAACTCCAGCAGCATGACTTGGGAGGCCAAGTGGAGCCATTTCTATTTCTATTAAACTAGTTTATCAGGAGTCTTTTTGCGAAATAATAAGAAAAAGACACACAGCCCAAACACAGGCAGAGAAAATATGCAACATGGGAAGAAACATAAATGATTAACAAACATAAAACAAGCTGTAAAATTAATGATCAGAGAAATGAATATTAAAACAATGAGAACAGGCTTTGTCAGCCTGACAAGTGCGAGCAAAAGTGAGAAAGCAGGTTTAGAGAGGTGTAGGGAAATAGCCGTCTGTTAAACCATGTCTAGACTGACCCAGCACACTTTAGGAATTTCTGTTAAGAAGATTAATCAGGCACCCAAATATGTGTACAGAGGGCCTCCCTCCTTCCTTCCCTCCCTCTCTTCTTCCTTCCTTTCTCCCTTCTTTCCTTCCTTCCATCTGTTGAGTGCCCGGTACATGCCAGGCACTATTCTAGGCATTGGATATCTGATGGTGAACAACACAGACATCTCTGTCCTCATGTAACTTAAGTTCTGTGCAGAGAAAAGGCAAGAAACAAGGTAAGTACATAAATGTATAATAGGTAGGGTAAGTACAAAGAGGAAAATTAAAAGGTATAAAAGGGGATGTGTGTGACAGGTTGTGGGAGAGGTAGGCATTGAATTTTACACAGAGACCAGGAAATGCCTCGCTAGAAAGATGACTTCTGGTACAGATGTGAGGTGTCTGGGAGGCAATGCATCACGCAGGTGACTGAGACCACCACTGGAGAACTGTTTGAAATTGGGAAATATGAGAAGTAGTCAGGTCACAAAGGGCCTTGGCCACAATGAGAAGTTTGGACTTTTATCAAATCGTGATGAAGGGCCTGTGGGGAGTTGTAAGCAGAGTGTGGCCATGGTGGGTCTGCAGTTTCGAAGGATCACCTGGCAGCTGCGTGGGAAGAGCCTGGAGATGGGCCAGGGTAGTCGGGGAGAACAGTGAGAAGACACTGCACAATTCGGGTGAGAAACACTGACCCTGATCAGAAGCAGAGAGTGGGGGACAAATTTGGGTACCATTGATGGTGTTTGTTTTTTGAGACAGGGTCTCGCTCTGTTGTCCAGGCTGGAGTGTCATAGCACGATCATAGCTCACTGCAGCATCGGTCCCCCAGGCTCAACTAATCCTCCAGGCTGAAGTGATCCTCCCACCTAAGCCTCCCTAGTAGTTGGGGCTACAGGCATGCCACCATGCCCAGCTAATTTTTATTTTTTATTTTTAGTAGATTCAAGGTCTTGCTATGTTGCCTGGGCTGGTCTTGAACACCTAAGCTCAAATGATTCCCCAGCCTCAGCCTCCCAAAGTGCTGGGATTACAGGAATGAACCACCATGCCCAGCCTGAGTGTTATTTTTGGAAGCAGAATCATTTACTAGACACAGTGATTTGAGGAATGAGGTGGGGTGGAACGAAGCTGACCACCTGGGTAGGCTGGATGAGTAAATGGAAGAAAATCAAATCAAATCATGAGGTCAGGGTGTAGCAAAATGTTACACATTTACAGGAATTTGTATTATGAATACACCTGACAATGGCTAGTTTTTGTTATTAATACTAAGCAAGCTGGGCACGGTGGCTCACGCCTCTAATTCCAGCACCTTGGGAGGCAGAAGCGGGCGGGTCACTTGAGATCAGGAGTTTGAGACCAGGCTGGTTGGTCAATATGGTGAAACCCTGCTTTTATCAAAAACAGAAAAATTAGCTGGGCTTGATGATGCACACTTGTAGTCCCAGCTACTTGGGAGCCTGAGACAGGAGAATCACCTGAACCCGGGAGGCAGAGGTGGCAGTGAGCTGAGATTGCGCCACTGCACTCCAGTCTGGGCAACGGAGCTGGACCCTGTCTCAAACAAAAAGAAAAAGAAAAGAAAGTACTAAGCAAAAGACCATGGATATCCTTTTTTAAATGGTACAAATGAGAAAAAGCGAACACAAATTTGTCTGGGGTATTTCCATGACATTTCCCTAGAGCAGGATCCGAAGTGAGACTGGCCGAAATGGCTTTGCCAGGCACCGCACCCCTGCTCCACACACACAGATTCACACCCAGTCCCACTCACCCACTCCTCCCAGCGAGCTATCTTCTCTGCAGTCTCCACGGCCTCCTTGTGCTCTCGTTCTGCTTTCTCAGCAGCCTCCCTGGCCAGGCGCTCCTCCGCAGCCTTCCACTCCTTTTCTGCCTTTTCTTCGTCTGTTAAACCGTAATTTTGAGGCTCCCCAATCTCTTTGATGAGCTGTTTGATAGCAAGTCTATTCTGAGCATCCTCAAGTTTTCCTACATCTTTAAATACCGGGAGAGAGATCAACACATACTTATATTCTAGGCCTGCCTGCAATTGGGAAAATTCTTTATTACTATAAACTTGTGGTAGTCAATTATGTAAATTACTACATGGGGTTTTCTTTTCTAATTGCCGGCATAGTTCAGAATTTCTTCTCTCATAGGCAAATATCAGACCAGAGTCTGAGAGCCATGAGTGGGAAAATTTGGACTTGGGTCTATGAGTTCTAACAATGATTTGATTTGAGTGGCTGGATCGGGGAATGGATTGCCTGGAAAAGCAATGAGCTCTCCATGCCTGGAAGTATTCGAGCAAAGACCGGGACACTTCTTTCTGAGACGGAGTCTCACTCTGTTGCCCAGGCTGGAGTGTGGTGGTGTGGTCTCATTGAAGCCTCCACCTCCCAGGTTCAAGCAATTCTCTTGCCTCAGCCTCCCGAGTAGCTGGGTTTACAGGCACCTGCCTCCAGGCCTGGCTAATTTTTTGTATTAATAGAGATGGGGTTTCACCATGTTGGCCAGGCTGGTCTCGAACTCCTGACCTTGTGACCACCCACCTCAGCTTCCCCAAGTGCTGGGATTACAGGCGTGAGCCACCATGCCCGGCCAAAGACGGGACACTTCTTTCAGAAGTTTCTACAGAAGGAGGTCCTGCCCTTGTGGGAGGTCAAACAGGATGCCCTCAAGTTTCCTTCTAGCTTCCATTTCTGAAAATCAATGACTCTGGGATACATTTTCAATTCATAAAAAAGTAACCATTTCAGTGTGTCTACTTGAATTGGAAAAAAAATCTAGACTCCAGAATATCTGAGAAGTGTTAATATGAAGACCAAAGAGAAGAAAAATGGCTTGTTGATAAATACTGAGATCTCCACGGTCAGTGAGGTGGTCAATTCTATACCACTCTCTGGGCTGCTTGGAAGGTGTCTGCAGAAAATGGTGTGTAGCAGACACATTTTGGCACTGAGCCCCTCCAGACCTTCCTCTGGGTAACTGCTTACCCCACTCCCACTCAGCCACTGCTGTGCGTACCCTCCCATATTTGGTTTTTATTTATTTTTATTTTTTTATAGAGACAGACTCTTCCCCATGTTGCCCAGATTGACCTTGAATTCTTGGGCTCAAGCAGTCCTCCTGCCTCAGGCTCCCAAAGTGCTCAGATTACAGGCATGAGCCACCACTCCTCCCATGTTTGTATGACCTTGACCTAGACCAGAAGCACCACCAGGTTCTAACATGGGAAGAGGGGAGGAGCATAGCCAGTGCATTGGTTGGTGAACAGAAGCAAGTCCTTAAAAAGGCAAAAAAACAGCTGGCCACCGTAGCTGACGCCTGTAATCTCAGCACTTTGGGAGGCCAAGGCAGGTTGGTCACTTGAGGTCAGGAGTTTGAGATCAGCCTGGCCAACATGGAGAAACCCCCATCTCCACTAAAAATACAAACATTAGCTGGGTGTGGTGGTGTATGCCTGTAGTCCCAGCTACTTGAGAGGCTGAGGCAAGAGGATCACTTGAACCCAGGAGGCAGAGGTTGTATGGAGATGGAACCACTGCTCTCCAGCCTCGGCGACAGAGCAAGACTCTGTCTCAAAAAACAAAGCAAAACAAATAAAAAAGTAAAAGTCATAACGGCTTCTGCCTCATTGCCTGACCTGTGACATTTAAATGCATTTCTCCCATGGTGCTGGGGAGGCTGAGGTGGACAGATTACTTGAGGCCAGGAGTTTGAGATCAGCCTGGCCAACATGGCAAAACCCTGTCTCTACCAAAAATACAAAAATTAGACAGACATGGTGGCATACGCCTGTAATCCCAACTACTTGGGAGGCTGAGGCAGGAGAATTGCTTAAACGGGGGAGGTAGAGGTTGCAGTGAGTCGAGATCATGCCACTACACTTCAGCCTGGGTGACAGAGGGAGACTCTGTCTCAGAAGGGAAAAATTAAATAAATAAACAAACAAATAAATGCATTTCTCCTTGATTACTCTGAGTAATTACAACCTTGATGTCACTAACTGGACACCTTTGAGAAGGGACTCGGGAATGATTCTCCTACCAATATTCCACTCTGACCCTGGGGCAGGGCCACTGCTGTGCCCACCCTCCTGTATTTGGTTTTTATTTATTTATTTATTTATTTATTTTGAGATGGAGTTTCGCTCTTGTTACCCAGGCTGGAGTGCAATGGCGCGATCTCGGCTCACCGCAACCTCCGCCTCCTGGGTTCAGGCAATTCTCCTGCCTCAGCCTCCTGAGTAGCTGGGATTACAGGCACGCGCCACCATGCCCAGCTACTTTTTTGTATTTTTAGTAAAGACGGGGTTTCACCATGTTGACCAGGATGGTCTTGATCTCTTGACCTCATGATCCACCCGCCTTGGCCTCCCAAAGTGCTGGGATTACAGGCATGAGCCACCGTGCCCGGCCCGGTTTTTATTTATTTTTTATAGCGACAGAGTCTCCCCATGTTTCCCAGGCTGATCTTGGACTCTGTATATGATCTTGAACTCCCCATGTTGTCCAGGCTGATTAGAGTGAGGCGGGCACCTCAGCCCGAACTGTGGCCAGCAGAGATGCCCTTCAGGGAATGTGGGATTGGACAGAGTGAAGTCAGCTCTGGGCTTGGCTCTCTGTGTAACATTGTAACTCTGGGGCATGGGGTGGCCTCAGCCTACCACACAGGCCAGAGACTGGGAGATAAGCCTGGCCCAAAGAGAGAGAGGACAAAAGAGACACTGAGAGAGAAGCAGAGTCCAGAGCTGAAGAGAGGATGTGGTTCCCAGCATCTTTCCAGGGCCCCATTCCAGACTTTGCAAAGGCCAGGCTGTGTCCCTGACCGTGAGATGCCCCTCCCCACCTCCCATCCTTAGGATGATACATCTCTCCCCTCTGCTTTTATGTTATCTCCCGGTTGCCAGTTGCAGATGAGGCCAAATGAGATGGGCACAGGATGAGATGGAATACAATGGCCACTCATTCATTCCTCCCTGTTACTTCTTTTCTTCTCAACATTTCTCCCTGGGCTCTCCTGATATCCCTATTAACAATTTTTTGGACTTAACTGAAAGGATGACAATCACTATTTTTCTGAAATGTATTCTCCATTCTTTCCTAGTTCTCTAAATAATGTAAACTAATTTCCATATTAAAAGCTGCAGAACCCTTAGCTTTTATGTATAAAGCCTGTCCCATGTGCAGAAACATGACCAGATGAGGACAAAACCCAGTCACTACTGAGGGTGCAGACCAGAAGAATTTGCAGTTTATAAATTGTTGTTTTTATATTTCTTTTTTCTTTTCTTTTTCCTTTTGTTTTTTTTGAGATGGAGTCTTACTCTGTAACCCAAGCTGGGGTGCAGTGGCACAATCTTGGCTCATTGCAACCTCTGCCTCCCAGGTTCAAACAATTCTCCTGCCTCAGCCTCCAGGGTAGCTGGGATTACAGGCATGTGCCACCACACCCGGCTAATTTTGTATTTTTAGTGGAAACAGGGTTTTGCACGTTGGCCCCGTTGGTCTGGAACTCCTGACCTCAGGTGATCCACCCACCTTGGCTTTCCAAAGTGCTGGAATTTTTGTATTTTGTAAAATACAAAAGTACAGGCGTGAGCCACCACACCCAGACTTTTTTATATTTCATAATAGTATGTCATTTTATGCCTTAGTATTGGTAGGAATAACAAAATGACCACCTGTTGAACTCCTTCAACATACTAGAGACTTTGTATCTCTTATCTCTACCGTTTGTCACAATCCTGCAAGCCTGATTATTTTCCTTTTTCACAGATGAGAAAACTGAGGCCCAGCCAAAACTGGAATTAGCTCTCCTGCCTCCTCCTGACATTATCCCTCAGCACTAAGCCTCCCGATATTCCAGGGCCCAAATGCTGTCCCATTGGACAGTTGGGGGTAGAGAGCAGCCCTGGAGGCCCACAGGTGAGCCTGGCCAGGAAGCTTCCACCAGGCAGGGCCTGGTTGTTTGTCACCAAGCCCAAAGGAGGAATAAGTGTCAAGATCCAGAAAACCAGAAAGGTCTCAGAGCTGTGTTTACAGGAAACAAGAAGGAATGAGGTGAAGAGCTATTTGCTTTTCTGGGTAGCTACGGGAATGGGCTGGCCAGTCTGAAGGAAAAGGTCCGGAGGAGAGCACCAGTGCCCAGCAATGTAACTGGGAACGTACACTGCCTCCAAGGAACCTGGGGGAATGGCCCAAGCAGCCAGCAGCATACACATATTTTTTAAATGAATTTGTCATTTGACTTCATTATGTATCCATAAATTCTCACACAATAATAACACCTTCGCACCACCAAATCCCCATGTAAAATGACTCCCCAAGAGGGGTGCTCTGTGTATTCCGTGGCTTCCTGTGCCCCAGCCCAGGATTAAATTCCCTACCCTCCCTCAGCCCCACAATTACAGCTAGACCTGCACCGGGGTTTTCTGGTGGTCCTGGCCCCGGACATTCACATTATCCTTGGATTCATTTCATACCAATATGTATCGGGTGAATTTCAATTTCATCAAAGTAGTTTAAGACTGTCTCATCTTCGAGGTTGATGTCCCGGTAGTTGCTCAGAGCCCGGAGGAATCGGTCTTGGCTGTAGTGGGTCCCCGCCACGATGCTCTCGGGAAGGTTAATCACACGCTCCTTCAGAAACTCATCCGAAGCATCCAGGGCACAAACGAATTCTGGGGAGAAGGAGAGACTCCAGAGTCGGCGCAGTACCGCGCAGCTGATTAGCAGGGTGCTGGAGAACACGTGGGCCCCTGCTAACCCAAGTGTCTGGTTACCAGTCAGGACCTCCTGTTGCCACAGATAGTCTGTCCAGTTGGCTTTGCTGCCTGTCACGGAGCATAAATACTTAACAATCACCCCAGTTCCAGGAACCACCCTATGAGACCCAATTGGTATTTTCTGCAATCTATTATTTTCCCCTTTCTTCCTCCCTCCTTCCTTTTTCCTCCCTCCCTCCTTCCTTCCTTCTTCCCTTCCTAATAAAAGCAGCAGAAATCATAAGAAGCAAATCTCAGATAATCCTGTGATATCAGCTTCCTAATTTTCACATTGTCTCTTTTCTCTCTCTTTTTTTTTAATATACATACATATACATATATGTACATGTATATATTTTAGAGAGAGACAAGGTCTCACTATGTGCAGGCTGGTTGCAAGCTCCTGCCTTAAGCAATCCTCCCAGTCTGGCTTCCCCAAGTGCTGGCAGGGATAAGCCATGGCTCCTGGCCTCATATTGCCACCTGTCCAGCATATTATCACAGGCTTCCAAAGAGAGCTGTGGCTACAAGCAAATGCTTTGATGGCCAGTTTGCCAAATTAATAAAATATGGGAACTCCCCTTGGAATTTTCATGGATCCAGCTCTTTCCTCAATGCCATTGGCGATGATGATACGGTCAGTACTTATCAAATTCAACACACAGATCATGTTAACAATGATGACCATTTTACCCACCTGGGATTTTCTTTTAAACTGTGAAAGCAGCTGTTCCTCCAGCTTCTAGTACAAATTCAATGGATGTTTGTTGAGTGAATGAGAAATTCAAGTGTGGACCAGTGAATTGAACTTTCCAAGGTGAGCTGTGATTCTTAGATGCTCTCAGTCACAGGACCAGTGCACACTGGTGCCCAGATCAGTGGCTGGGTGCATCACAAATAACTTGCTATCTATTCGAGCCCAATAGAACTTGGAAATGATTTTATTTTTTTTTAAGACAGAGTCTTGCTGTGTCATCCAGTGCAGTGGCGCTATCTTGGCTCACTGCAACCTCTGCTGCCCAGGTTCAAGCGATTCTCCTGCCTCAGCCTCCTGAGTAGCTGGGATTACAGGTGCCTGCCACCACTCCCAGCTAATTTTTTTTTTTTGTATTTTTAGTAGAGACGGGGTTTCACCATGTTGGCCAGGATGGTCTCCACCTCCTGACCTCGTGATCTGCCTGCCTTGGCCTCCCAAAGTGCTGGGATTACAGGCGTGAGCCACTGCGCCTGGCCTTGATTTTAATTCTAAAATCATATTGGCTCGTAACATCATAATGCCATTCTGATTTACTTGCATTCTAATAAGCTTCCTTGAGTGGGTGAAAAAGGTAAGTGTACTGGGGAAAGTCCACAGGAGGTGTGTCCCCGAGGCAGGTGGACATGTGTGAACATCATCTGCTGCACATGTTAACTGTGAAAACAAAGGCTGAGACTGAGACTGAGCCTTATTTATAGAATCTTCTATAAATTTGCAATGGTTTGATACTACCTCCATCCTGCACAGAAGAGGCATTCTCTCAAGCAAGTTGTTCTTATCTTTTGCTCATCATTGACCATGATATTCATGAGTAGCTGCTGTTTGAAAAGGAAGGGAGACATGGCCGGGCGTGTTGGCTCACGCCTGTAATCCCAGCACTTTGGGAGGACAAGGCAGGCAGATCACGAGGTCAGGAGATCGAGACCATCTGGCCAATATGATGAAAGCCTGTCTGTGTGGTGGCATGTGCCTGTAGTCTCAGCTAGCCAGGAGGCTGAGGCAGGAGAATCACTTGAACCAGTAAGTCAGAGGTTGCAGTGAGCCAACATTGAGCCCCTGTACTCCAACCTGGAGACAGAGCGATAATCCATCTTCGGAAAAAAAAAAAGAAAAGAAAAGTGAGGGAGACATCTGAACCCCCAAATGCTGGTACAGTACTGAAATAAAAATTATGTCAATAAATTCGCTGAAAATCGAATCCGTTTAAGCTCTATGATGTCAGACATCTATGTGTAAATGTGGCCGGGCACAGTGGCTCGAGCCTGTAATCCCAGCACTTTGGGAGGCTGAGGTGGGTGGATCACAAGGTCAAGATATCGAAACCATCCTGGCCAACATGGTGAAACCCCATCTCTACTAAAAGTGCAAAAAATTAGCCAGGCGTGGTGGTATGTGCCTGTTGTCCCAGCTACTTGGGAGGCTGAGGCAGGAGAATTGCTTGAAATCAGAAAATGGAAGTTACACTGAGCCCTGATCGCGCCACTGCACTCCAGTCTGGTGATAGAGCAAGACTCTGTCTCAAAAAAAAAAAAAAAAAAGAAAAAAGAAAACATATGTTTTTCATTTAAACTTTTTCCCTGATGTGATACTCATTTGTTAGAAAATGTATGAATTATGTTAATAATCTATGAGTTTCAAAATATATTCTATCTTTTCTTCCAGGCTGATTGGGAGGTAGAAGATTCCAGTTAATTGAATATTGCAAATAATGAGTAAGATCCTTAGCTTTTCAATTTTCAAATAATTTTAATACGATAAAATATACTTCTCCCTAGATAATTTTTCTAAAAAATGTTTACTCATTCTCTCTGTGACACACAGAGAACTTCAAGATCCTGTAGCATCTCAAAACAGTTATTCAGAATGTCTATTGTCCTTGCACTAGCTAACTGTGGATAGCGAGTAATAGATTTCTGCTTGGTAACACTGGAGTTACTAAGGAGGTCACTGTATTGGGCTATCTTGAATCCCATGAAAACAAATTTCCAAATAGTCATCAGGTAGGCACAACTTTAAACTTATCTCCTTCAACCAGGAGATCTGAAAAGAACCAAACTGGACACAGCCTAACAGTAGTGGTAAAATACAATGGCTGTTCAGTGGGAGAGAATTCCAGCTAGAACTGGATTACCAGAGATTGGAACGTATTTCTTTTATTTTCTGTATCTTATGCTTTGACTTTTTTTTTTTTTTTTAAGAGACAGGGTCTCACTCCATTGCCCAGGCTGAAATGCAGTGGCGTGATCAAGGCTCACAGCAGCCTTGACCTCCTGGGCTCAAGAGATCCTCCCACCTCAGCTTCCTGAGTAGCTGGGACCACAGGCACATGCCACCACACCTGGCTAATGAAACATGTTTTTGTGTCTGTGGAGACAGGGGTCTTTCTATATTGCCCATGCTGGCCTCCAACTCCTGAACTCAAGCAATCCTCCTGCCTTAGCCTCCCCAAGTGCTGGGATTGCAGGCGTGAGCCACTACACCTGGCCTGTTTTGACATCTTGAGGGGGGCCTTACAGATCTGGGGAGAGACTGCTGCCCTTCCCAGGCCTAGCCAATAACTAAAGATAGGGACAACTTGGTTGGGCGTGGTGGCTTATACCTGTAATCCCAGCACTTTGGGAGGCTGAGGCAGGTGGATCATGAGACCTGGAGTAGGAGACCATCCTGGCCAATATAGTGAAACCCCATCTCTACTAAAAATACAAAAATTAGCCAGGTGTGGTGACACATGCCTGTAGTGCCAGCTACTCGGGAGGCTGAGGCAGGAGAATCATTTGAACCCAGGAGGTGGAGGTTGCAGTGAGCCAAGACTGCACTGTTACATTCCAGCCTGGGCAACAGAGCGAGACTCTGTCTCCAAAAAAAAGATAGTAACAACTTACTTGTGAATCCCCCTCCTATGCAAGCCACTCACTCTGTTTATCTAATCTCACACAGCAAGCCAGTATTTCCCTGGCCCTAAATCATCCCAGGACTAGGCCCCAGGCAACTAGAGACCACCCCTAAACTCAAACCAGCCAATCCCAAACTGTTCACTCTGGCCTGCCTTGGCTTTCCCAAAGAAACGCCAACAAACACCGTGGCCTAGATCTTCTCCCTCGTTCTTGCTTCTGCTGCCTGACCACACCTGGCATTCCCCACGTGCCCCCTTCTCTAGGGAATCCTAAGTGGTAGATTCTTCTTCCAGTGGCTTTGACCTCTCCATGCCATCATTCAGTTCCCCCCCCGCAATTAAAATCCCATAGGTACAAATGAAACAAAGCCCTAATTTCTTTCAGAGAAACAGAAAATAAAGACAATTTCTGGAAAGGGGGTAATCTGCTAACAACAGATTAACATTCCAAATAGACTAGGTCTTAGATACGTTTGCACTGTGTCCAACAAAGAGAGGACAGCCCAGTGGCCTACGTTTAAGAGTTCTTGGTCACTCGACCTCTGTGCTTCCATTTCCTTATCTTACAGGGGGGCTTCATTTATTCTGTTTTGGAGGCAATGGAGTGAGAAGACCTGAATTTGAATTTAATCCCCCTGACCATTTACTAGTGAGTGGACTTGCGTGATCTCTGGGCTTCAGCTTCCGGATTGGGTAAATGTGGGTGTAATTCCTCCCTTGCAGGCTTGTGGAAAAGGTTCAATGAGTGCCTGGCACATGATAAATTGCCCATGACAAATTGCCAGTTGAGCTGAAATGTATCCAGCTGCCTCAGTGAGAGTGTTATGATTTACCACGGAGTTTGTAATGAATTAATACTGCCTAGAAGTGATAAATATACATACACTAGACACATCTACCTAGAATCTAATAATCAATAATGAGGTTGATTATTTAGACAAATAAACTTTACTTTTTTTTTAGTTAATTTTTTTTGAGACAGGTTCTTGTTCTGTTGCCCAGGCTGGGGTGCAGTGGCGCAATCAGAGCCCCCTGCAACCTCAACTCTCTGTGCTGAAGTGATTCCCCCACCTCAGCCTCCCAAGTAGCTGGGACTACAGGCGCACGGCACCACCCCTGGCTAATATTTTTTGAATTTTTTTTTTTTTTTTAGTAGATATGAGGTCTCACTATGTTGCTCAGGCTGGTTTCTAACTCCTGAGTTAAAGAGATCCTCCCAGAGTGTAAATTAGTTCAACCATTGTGGAAGACAGTGTGGCAATTCCTCAAGGCCTTAGAAATAGAAATTCCATTTGACCTGGCAATCCCATTACTGGGTATATATCCAAAGGACTATAAATCGTTCTACTATAAGGACACATGCACACGAATGCTCATTGCAGCACTGTTTACAATAGCAAAGACCTGGAACCAACCCAAATGCCCATCGATGATAGACTGGACTGGGAAAATGTGGCACATATACACCATGGAATATTATGCAGCAATCAAAAATGATGAGTTCGTGTCCTTTGTAGGGACATGGATGAATCTGGAGAACATCATTCTCAGCAAACTGACACAAGAACAGAAAATGAAATACCGCATATTCTCACTCACAGGCGGGTGATGAAAAATGAGAACACGTGGACACAGGGAAGGGAGTACTACACACTGTGGTCTATTGGGGGAATAGGGGAAGGACAGCCAGGGAGGGGGAGCTGGGGAGGTATAGCCTGGGGAGAAATGCCAAATGTGGGTGAAGGGGAGGAAGGCAGCAAAACACACTGCCATGTGTGTACTTATGCAACTATCTTGCATGTTCTGCGCATGTACCCCAAAACCTAAAATGCAATAAAAAAAAAAAAAGAGATCCTCCCACCTTGACCTTCCAAAGTGCTGGGATTACAGGCACTGTGTCCAGCCAACCAACTTTATTTTTTAACTTTTTCTGAGACATTTGCCTAAATTAATGGGAAATCTGAGACAAGCCATCCCTGTGGCATTTCATGCTTCTGCCATTGGCTTCAGAGCCTCCAGGCAAACAATAAATATCCATCCGCAAGGATGACTACTATCTGGTGGTCTCAGTGCTTCCAGAAGCTTCTCTGCAAAGTGCTGGACCAAGAGGAGGAGATAACAGCCGCAAGCTGCCGTCCTTGGGGAATCGGTATCAGTGAGCAGGCCCTTTTTAGTTACACCCTTGTCCTAAGTTGCTGAAAACAGTTTTTCTTATAGTGATCATATGACCCAAAATGATTTCCTATGAATATATACCTCAAGCAAACTGACTAAAAAAAAGAAAAAAAAAACTGTGTAATGTTTATAGGAAGTTCACAAGAAATGCCTGCTCGGTCCTAAGTCAATCCTGTTGTACAGGATAAATTGCTTATGCTTCGCTTTCGAGAGTGCTTTGTGAAATCTCTGTGTAAATACGTGAAAGAGTCAAACTGCTGCGGCGTTAACAGCGAGCTGAAAAGCTTTGGACCTGTGCAATCTCAAGTCAGAAGCTGAGTGTCTTCTGGAAGAGATGATGGCATGGTCAGCACCAAAACCAGGGCAGGGAGGGAGCTGACGTGACTCAGGAGGTCAAGCCATCAACAGATTTGCTACCTTTTGCTTCGTTACAGGAGAGAGCAGTGGAAGGTAATGTTCCCACAGGGATTTGTATTCATTTCAGCACTTTAATACACCTATGTTTATCCCTTGGCGAATTCTCTAGTCTGCAAGTTTATGCTTGAGAATATCTTTTCATTTTTTTCCTAGAAAAAAAATCCTACTTTATTAAACTCAAAAAGATTGTTTCGGCACAAAAGAGTTATCCAGCTATTCTAGGCACGTGCCTAAGGGGTAGCCCTGCTCCGTGAGAAAGTTAAAAAAAAAGACTGGGTGAGATGGCTCATGCTTGTAATCCCAGCACTTTGGGAGGCCAAGGTGGGTGTATCACCTGAGGCCAGGAGTTTGAGAGCAGCCTGGGCAACATGGTGAAACCCTGTCTCTACTAAAAATACAAAAATTAGCTGGGCGTAGTGGCAGGCACCTGTAGTCCCAGCTACTGAGGAGTGGGGGTGGGAAGAATGAAAAAAAAAAAAAGAAGAGAGAGATATCAGCATTCTAATTTTTTTTTTTTTTGAGACAAAGTCTCTCTCTGTTACCCAAGCTGGAGTGCAGTGACTTGATCTTGGCTTACTGCAACCTCCATCTCCCGGGTTCAAGTGATTCTCCTGCCTCAGCCTCCCAAGTAGCTAGGACTACAGGCACATGCTATGGCACCCAGCTAATTTTTGTATTTTTAGTAGAGATGGGGTTTTGCCATGTTAGCCAGGTTGGTCTCAAACTCCTGACCTTAGGTGATCCACCTGCCTCAGCCTCCTCATGTTCTGGGATTACAGGTGTGAGCCACCTTGCCCAGCCCAAAGAGCATTCTTTTAAATGTGATCTTGGGGAAATAAACTTACCAGGTATAATTACTTTATCAAAGGGAAACATTCTGCCTCTGACTTCATCTTCCTCCTCCTCATCTTCTTCTAAGAAAATAAAATATTCCTCATTGTGTTTATTAATATATTATTACAATCACAACAAAAAAATCCAAATATTTTGAGTAGCAAGAACTAATAGAAACTAGCCATAAATAGCACATGTATTTTTAGAACTAGCCTCACAAACTAAATGTACATTGATGGATGCATGGATAAAGAAAATGTGGTATATGCATCCAACAGAATATGAATCAGCCTTTAAAAAGAAGGAAATGACTGGGTGCCATGGCTTACACCTGTAATCCAACAATTTGAGAGGCCAAGGCAGTGGGATCACCTGAAGCCAGGAGTTCAGAGACCAGCCTGGCAACAGAGTGAACCTGCAAAAAAATTTTAAAATTAGCTGGGCGTGGTCATGCAAGCCTGTAGTCCCAGCTACTCAGGAGACTGAGGCAGGAGAACCGCTTGAGCCCAGGAGGCCAAGGCTGCAGTAAGCTATGATCACATATATCACTGTGCTCCAGCCTGGGTGATGAACAAGATCCTGTCTCTCTCTCTCTCTTTTTTTCTTTTTTTTTTTAAGGAAATTCTGCTATATGCAACAACAAGGATGAACCTTGAGGACACTATGCTAAGTGAAATCAGTGATAGACAAAGACTACATGATTCCACTTACATGGGGAACTTGACTAGTCAAATTCATAGAATCAAAGAGTAGGGAGTGCTGGGCTCGGAGGCTCATGCCTGTAATCCCAGCACTTTGGGAGGCCAAGGCAGGCAGATCACCTGAGGTCAGGAGTTCGAGACCAGCATCATCAACATGGAAAAAACCCTAAAAATACAAAATTAGTTGGGCGTGATGGCGCATCCCTGTAACCCCTGCTACTGGGGAGGCTGAGGCAAGAGAATTGCTTGAACCTGGGAAGCGGAGGTTTTGGTGAGCCAAGATTGACCCACTGTACTCCACCCAGGGCAACAAGAGCGAAACTCCACCTCAGAAAAAAAAAAAAGAAAGAAAAGGAAGCGTTCCATACGGTGGTTGCCAGGGGCTGGGGAGGGGAATAAACAAAAGTCACTATCAATAGGCATACAGTTTGAATCCAGCAAGACGCATAAGCTCTAGAGATCTGCTGAGCAGCACAGTGCCTGTAGTCAGCAAAAACATAAAACTTAAAAACTTGTTCACACACTTAAAAACTTGTTCAGAAGGTAGATCTCATATGAAGTGTTTGTGCCACAATTCAATAAAACGTAATTTTAAAAAATTTGTAAAAGGCTATGCACCTTGACAACATCCAGGGGAAAAAACAACAAGGAAAAAATGCTACCTAATGAAAGGTGAGCCAAGGCTCAAAAATTGTCTCTCTAGTTTTTTGTTTACTTTAACTGAGTGACTGCTTGTCTGAACAATAGAGTTGCAAATTATCTGCATATAAATACTCAAAATAGGACACTCAGACTTACGACTGAACAGGTCTTTTGCTTGATCGTAGGTCTCTGGAAATCCATCCAAGATGTAACCTTGATTCCTGCAAGGCATTGATTTTAGCTTTTCTTTCATGAATCGAATTATATATTGATCATCTAGTTTACCTGATAAAAAAGCATATATGTATATATTACTGTGGAGTCACATGCTACTTCAGAGTTGTTTTAAAGTTATCTCAAAAATTGTTGTGTAGTCAAAGGTACTATTGGAAATCCCTATTTTGCTTTTTTTTTTTTTTTTTTTTTTAAGAGAGATGGGGTCACACTCTGTTGCCCAGGCTGGAAGGCAGTGGTGTGGTCACAGCTCACTGCAGCCTCACTTCCCAGGCTCCGTAATCTTCCCACCTCAGCCTCCCAAGGAGCTGGGACTTTAGGTGCTTGCCACCACACCCAGCTAATTTTTAAATGTTTTGTGAACTCCTGGCCTCAAGCAATCTCTCACCTTGGCGTCCCGAAATGCTGGGATTACATTTTAGCCCTTATAGTAAAAATATGTGATTTTGTATTTTGAACATGTCGTGAATTCTAATGCACAGTAACGTAGGAGAACCCAGTGAGCTGGTCTGCAAGAATGAGCACGGGCGAGTGCTGATGTCTGTAACTTTCAAAACGTTCTGTAATCCCAGTTGTTGGTGCAGTTGATTGAAGAACAGCAAGTGGAGTAATGCGGAGAGCTCCCACACTCCACCCGCGGGATTTCTGTTTTGATATTACACCTCCGTAACTTTTACATACAGTACTAAATGCTTCTGTTGTGAGAACTGAGATAGCATTCATGTATGTTGCTAGCACTCGATTTACTAAAGTAGGTGCTGGATTTGAATAACGATCAAACTTGACCTGATCCTTAAAGGCACTTTTCTCTGTAAAGCTTCAGAAAAGAACACCGCTCCCTTCTCCCTGTCTTTTCCAGTTGGCATTTCTGACCTCAGCCCCACTGGACAGTTGCCTCTCAAGCCCTGACACTGGGTTCCTGGCACTGCTTGGGGAGGATGAGGAGGGAGGAGTTTGTTCTAACACTGGCACAGTGGTTTAATAACTACGTGATGCAACTCCACCACAATATCCATCGATCATTCCATCATAATTATTGAACAGCTAGGATGTTCAAGACACAGCCCCATCCTTACCTTGCCTCATGTATACCTTACAGTAATGGAAGTTTGACAAGTTAGAGAAATTGATCCTCAAAGCTCTTTCCAGAGTTTGTACTATACTTTTACTTTATCAGTGAATCCCCCTCCTCCTCCTCCTCTTCCTCCTCATGCTCTTCCCCATCCTCCTCCTCCTCAGCCTCCTCCTCCTTCCCCATTTTACATACTGTAAAATAAATTATTTCAGGCTTCTTTTTTATGACTCTTATCAATGACAATAAACTGACCTAATTAGAATACCTCTCCCTTCTACCTTTCAGTGTCATACAACCCATTAGGCAGTGAGAGGTTCAGAAAATAACTGTGTCTTTCAGAAATTTAAATATTATGGCTAAGAACAAAAAAAAAAGATCATAAATGTTATTTAACATAATGAAATTCCTCTGAATGATTCTACATTGCTTCCCAGTAAGGTGCAGAGGGGTGCCAAGAAATGAAGCCAAATAAAACATGTCAAGGAATTCACTAATACTCTAAGTCTGGTTTTATTTCAGCTGTCTATTTTCTCTTTTGTTTTTCTGAGACAGAGTCACTCCATCACCCAGGCTGGAGTGCAGTGATGCAATCTTGGCTCACTGCAACCTTCGCCTACTGGGTTCAAGCGATTCTCATGCCTTAGCCTCCTAAGTAGCAGAGATTACAGGTGTGCACCACCATGCCCAGCTTTTTAAAAATTTATTTTTACTTTTTAGTAGAGACTGGGTTTTGACATGTTGGTCAGGCTGGTTTCAAACTCCTGATGTCAGGTGATCCACCCACCTCGGCCTCCCAAAGTGCTGGGATTACAGGCATGAGCCACCATGCCTGGCCTAAGCAGTCTATTTTTATTTTTCAAAGGCTTTGTTGTTAAGGCACTTAATCTAGAAATCTAGCTGCAATTCCCTTCAGTGTCTCCCTTGGCTTATTTCAGGCCCGGAGCTTGCCATTCATTTCTGCTTGGTTCAGAACGAAAGTGCTCAGTAATTAAGAAGGGACCTCCAGCAGCATTTCTTTGGTAATTATGGGATGCTTGAGAGGCATGACCCAGTACACAAAGGACCCAGCCCAAGTGCCTTTCTCTTGAGAAATGTGATCTCTTAAGAGATAATCCCATGACCTTCGGCCAGTGTTCAGCTCTATGGCAGGCAACTGCATTTTCTGTTTGAAAATGAGTGAGCGTAACCCTCCTACACAGCTTTTTTCTTTTTCTTTCTTTTTTTTTTTTTTTTTTGAGACAGAGTCCTGCTCTGTGCCAGGCTGGAGTACAGTGATGTGATCTTGGCTTACTGCAACCTGAACCTCCCAGGTTCAAGCAATTCTCCCGCCTCAGCCTCCCAAGTAGCTGGGACTCCAGGCGCCCGCCACCATGCCCAGCTATTTTTTGTATTTTTAGTAGAGATGGGGTTTCACCATGTTGGCCAGCATGGCCTTGATCTCTTGACCTCGTGATCCACCTGCCTGCCTCAGCCACCCAAAGTGCTGGGATTACAGGTGTGCGCCACCGCGCTTGGCCTCTACATAGCTTTAAAAAAATGTCATTCTGCTTTTTCTAAAAAAAAAAAAATTAAGTGTATCTTTCAAATACCAGTAATATTTAAAATATTCATATTAACATACATTCAATAATTACTAAAACATGTTTAAAAATGGAGAGCTTCTCCCCTGAGCAGTGGTGGGAATGTGAGGTGATACATTTGGGATTACAGCTTCGGTTCTGTCCCCTCATCCCAGCAAACTACTCTCTTAACTGATCATGACCAAACAAACCTTTTTGAAATAGTGATTTCAAAAAGGAAAGACAGTCCAAAAACTCTGTATCTGTAGGAAATCTGCCTCATGGGAGAGATCACCCTTTCCCTTTTTTTTTTTTTTTTTTTTTGAGACAAGGTCTCACTCCTGTCACTCAAGGGTGGAGTGCAGTGTCAGAATCTCAGCTCACTGAAGGTCATCCTACTGCCTTGGCTTCCCAAGTAGCTGAGATACAGGCACCCACCTGCCCAGCTAATTTGGTTTTTTGTTTGTTGTTTGTTTTTGTAGAGACAAGGACTCACTATGCTGCACGGGCTGGTGTCAAATTCCTGGGCTCAAGTGATTTTCCTGCTTCAGCCTCCCAAACTGCTGGGATTACGGGCATGAGCCACAGTATCTGACTTTCCTTTTCCTTTGTAGAAGAAGAAGCAAAAGTGTTCCACTTGGCTACCACTTGGCTACATTTATTAAATAAATGTACCTCAGAACTAGAATTATCCATAGAGTTATTCTTAAGGATAATTAGAAATAAAACAAAGTGAGTGGCTTTGTACTCAGTTCACCAGGCAATGTGTAAAATTCCATGTGTTTGCTGAGACACAAAAGTTTAGAAATCTACATCTCATCCAAGCAGTCTGACATTTGGACAAATTTGTCTAAATCAGGTAATATATCTGTAAGCAGCTGAGGAAGAAATACCTTAAGAAGAAACAAAAGATGAATCTTGGAAGAAATTTTGGAATCTTCAATTTAATGTAATATGAACACATTAATATTCTAAAATCTTCCATATTGCTCTAATCTAGTAAAAGAACTGTATATTGGATTTTGCAATTTAAAAATGAGGCACAGCCGGACGTGGTGGCTCAAGCCTGTAATCCCAGCACTTTGGGAGGCCAAGGTGGGCGGATCACGAGGTCAAGAGATCGAGACCATCCTGGCCAACATGGTGAAACCCCGTCTCTACTAAAAATACAAAAATTAGCTGAGCATGGTGGTGTGCGCCTGTAGTCCCAGCTACTCGGGAGTCTGAGGCAGGAGAATTGCTTGAACCCGGGAGGCAGAGGTTGCAGTGAGCCGAGATTGTGCCACTGCACTCCAGTCTGGCACCTGGTGACAGAGTGAAACTCTGTCTCAAAAAAGATAAAAATGAGGCACAATGAACTTGTTTAAAATATTTTACTAGATTATACATATACACTTTCCAAAATTCTCATGTAATCTCTAGTGAACTTTTAAACGGTCAAAACTTGTGTTCCTCGGCCGGCTGCAGTGGCTCATGCCTATAATCCCAGCACTTTGGGAGGCCAGGGCGGATGGATCATGAGGTCAGGAGTTTGAGACCAGCCTGACCAACATGGTGAAACCCCATCTCTACTAAAAAAAATATGAAAATTAGCCAGGCATGGTGGCACAGGCCTGTAATTCCAGCTATTCAGGAGGGTGAGGCAGGAGAACAGCGTGAACCCGGGAGGTGAAGGCTACAGTGAATCGAGATTGCGCCACTGCACTCCAGTCTGGGAGACCGAGCAAGACTCCATCTCAAAAAAAAAAACAACAACAACAACAACAAACTTGAGTTCATGTGAACCTTTCCTTTTTTTTTCATATTCATCTACACTTACAGATTTCCTCAGTAACATTTTTATTTGCTGGGTGTTTGCTTTTGGTTGCATTTTTTATTGTGCACGCAGAATGTCCATTGCTGCCTGTGACTTTGGGTTCACTATAGGTTTATTTGGGCACTATTAGGGGAAAAAAATGCCATAAACCAAGAAATACTCTCCAGCATTTTAATAGGGCCAAAACAAAGTTGGTGATCTAAAGGCTTTTTTTTGAGACTGAGTCTGCTGTGTTGCCAGGCTGGAGTGCAGTGGCGTGATCTTGGCTCACTGCAATCTCCACATTCTGGGTTCAAGAGCTTCTCCCGACTCAACCTCCCAAGTAGCTGGGACTACAGGCACAGACCATCACACCGACCTAATTTTGTGTTTTTAGTAGTGGTGGGGGTTTCACCATATTGGCCAGGATGGTCTCTATCTCTTGACCTTGTGATCCACCCGCCTCGGCCTCCCAAAGTGCTGGGATTACAGACGTGTGCCACCGCACCCAGCCTAAAGCCTTATTAATGGTATGGAGTTTCTACATGATGTTAGTGAAAAATGAGATTTGTTTTCTATTAAGAAAATGGGCAACTCTCTCCAGCTGTGTATTTTTCATGTTAATCCTGACAGTTCACCAAATAGCTAGTCATGAAGAATGTAGGCAGTTAATATTCCTCCAGGAAGGGGCCAGGTGCTCATGCCTGTAATCCCAGCACTTTGGGAGGGTGAGGCAGGAGGATGGCTTAAGCTCAGAAGCTCAAGACTAGCCTAGGCAACATAGGGAGACCTTGTCTCTACTTAAAAAAAATTAGCCAGACATGGTGGCTGCGTGGGAGGCTGAAGTGGGTGGATTGTTTGAGTCCAGGAGATGGGGGCTCCAGTGAGCTATGATTGCACCCTGCACTCCAACCTGGGTGACAGAGCAAAATCCTACCTCCTCCCGGCAAAAAAAGAATCCCTCCAGGAATTGTTCCTCCCTATGTTCATATTATTTGATTTCTTTTATTCACCTACTTGAATACTTGGATAAACCATTCACCAGTTTAATCCTTTTACATAAAATAATCTGAACTCTGACAAGTTTCATCAAAGCCCTTTGGCGTTACTCTACTTTTAGTGTATTGATAAAAACAAACATGGTTTTCCTTTACTTTGACAAAGTAATGTAATTTTTACCGTATGTATCTGTATGGAATTCCAGAAGTAATGCGGACATTTATTTATAGGATGTTTGTATGGTTAGGTCTTTAATACTGTGTTTCTGCCTCTCATTTGTGACTACATGCACTATTCTTGAAAGCTGGTAAACTCACTGAATGCTTGTGTAATAGCCGTTCAATTACTGCCTTGCCTGTATACATGTATATTAAGGTAAAATAAAACTGACAAAATATTTCTAGGGTACAGTTGGATGCATACTAAGTGGCCTGCCAAGCTAGACATGTCCTTAGTGGGTCTGGAGACTTGGGCATGAATAACCGTTGTTCTAACCAGAGTGACTCCATCTTGAATAAAGGCCGGATAAAGCCAAACCTGCTGGGTAACATTCCCAGGGGGTTGAGCACTTTCGGTCACAGGATGTTTATGGTTGAGGGACCAAGTTAATGATGCTAACTAACTAAAGACCCAGAACTTATGGAAATGTCCTGATATTTGGAGAACAAAAAGCATTCTTAGTTTAAGAATAGGTTTTGCTTTAAAGATAATAGTTCACTTATAAATTCTCACTGAAATCAATAGTAACATAACATGCTTATGTTCTTAAGTAACATAAGAAACAATACTAATATCCTTTCACAAGTTGATCATAAGCCTTTATAATAAAGTACACTCTTCTCTCGACTCCACCAAGCTGGAGTGCAGTGGTGAAATCTTGGCTCACTACAGCCTCGGTCTCCCAGGTCCAAGGGTTTATGCCAGTCTCCTGCATCCACGCCCAAGTAGCTGGAACTACAGGCATACACCACCATGCCTGGCTATTTATTTATTTATTTATTGGTATTTTTTGTAGAGATGGGGTCTTGCTATGTTGCCTAGGCTGGTCTGGAATTTCTTGGCTCAAGCATTCCTCTGCCTTGGCCTCCCAAAGTGTTGGGATTATAGGCATGAGCCACTGCACCTGGCCAAAAACACTTTCAAAAACCTATACAAGCAGGCACTATGTTTAAAGCATGGCCTTCCCCCTCTTGCTTTCTGAAGATGCCCTACTCTGTGATGTAGTAGCTTTCAATAAACTACCTCTTCTCACTGTGGGGTGTTCCTTCTCTTGTTTTCTGAGGACACCCTGCTCTGTAACAGAGTAGTCTCTAACAGACTATCTTAACTTCACTATAGTCTGCGGCTCACCCTCAATTTTTTCCTGCATGAGATCTAAGAACCTGCCCTTGGGATCTAAGATGAGACCCCCTCTCTGGTAACACTGCTCCAGGACTGAGATTCTCAGTGACTGTCACCCAGCCACGTCCAGGCTTCCATAGGCTCAGACTGTTCAGGGTGATTCCTACCCTTCCCTGTTATCAGTGATACTGTACTTTGTGTAAGTTTTTAGAGTTTATAGAGCAATTTCATTCATGTTCTCTTGGTTATCACTATGTTACCCTCATTTAATCCTCCAAGCTGGTGGATTTACTCTGTCTTTTCCTCTCCTTTCTCTTGTTATTATTTTTAAAACGCAGGATGAAACAGGTTCAGAGAGAGGCAGTGATCGGTCTGAAGTCAGGAGCTAAGCAAGTGGTCAAGCCATGCTTGGTGACTTGCAAGTGCATTCTTCATCCTCTTGTTTAGTAGAGTCTTGTGGAAGATGGTGTGGGAAACAGTGAGTCTCAACGACAGAAAAGAACGCAATGGTAATTCATGGGTAATGGTTCTGACTAGACTTCCAGTGCCAAGGTTAACTGTTTTAAGAGACTTTGCCTTTACAGCAATAATATGAATTTTGTTTTTAAAAAAAAATAGATAGCTGCAAGCCAAGATTTTACAATGACCCATGTAGAGATACTAACAAGTTGGTACATTTACAGGCTTTTCTTCCCATTTTTATTTTCAAACTCACAGAAAAATTGAAAGGCGAATCTAATGATCACCAGGAATCCTACCAACTGGATCCAGTAATTTCACAATGCTTTTGAAATGTATAAAGTGAGCACAAAATCTGTAATTAGCCTACTCTATGGTGTAACAAAGCCCTTATTTTGCTGCTCCATCAGGGGCTGATGGGAGTGGAATTAGGACACGGAGGGGCCTCACTGTGGGACTGGGAAACTAGTTTTGCTAGAGTCATTAGAATCATGTGATAACAAATGCAGTCTTGTGAGGGAAAAGTGAGCTAACGTCAGTGCCATGGGTTCAAAGGTTTTGTTTGTTCAAACATAGCCAAGGTCCATGTTTTCATTTCAGGTAAATATAGATAGGAGGGGTTTTTGAACACACTTGAGAAAGAACTTACCTTCTTACAGTTAAAAGGAATTGAATGATTCCAATCTTGTAGGAAGTGGTGGGGATGGGGGAGTCACATGTGGGAGAGGAGCTGTTCTAAAGACTTAAGTTAACTTTGCTGGGCAAGGTGGCTCATGCCTGTAATCTCAGCACTTTGGGAGGCTTAGGTGGGTGGATCATGGGGTCAGGAATTGGAGGCCAGCCTTGACAACATGGTGAAAACCCATCTCTACTAAAGACACAAAAAATTAGCCAGGTGTGGTAGTGGGTGCCTGTAATCCCAGCTACTCACAAGGCTAAGGCAGGAGAATGGCTTGAACCTGGAAGGTGGAGGTTGCAGTGAGCCGAGATCATGCCAATGCACTCCAGCCTGGGTGACAGGGCAAGACTCTAAAAAAAAAAAAAAAAAAGACTTATCTTCCCCACAAGACCACCTCCTTTGCCCCCTCCTAGGGCCCTTCTTAGGTCTCTCTTGCCAGAGACTGCTGAACCTGTTTGGCCTCTCACACCTGGGGGAAGAACAGCACATGAGGACAGGCCCTTCTGGAGCCTGGGGGCCCCATTGACTGTTTTTAGCTGGGCACTGTCTCTCTGCTCTAGTTCTTGTTCTACGTGTTCAATCTCCCCAAGCATGAAAAGAGTTCAGTTGGTACTGTTATGTTAAGCCCTTGGATAAGATTTTTGGGCCCTTGCAAAGACCAATTATATAAGTCTGTCAATAAATAATGTTCAGCCAAGCACAGTGCCTCATGCCTGTAATCCCAGCACTTTGGGAGACCAAGGCAGGCAGATCACTTGAGGCCAGGAGTTCGAGACCAGCCTGGCCAACATGGTGAAACCCGGTCTCTACTAAAAATACAAAAAAGTAGCTAGGTGCGGTGGTGCACACCTATAATCCCAGCTACTCGGAAGGCCAAGAATTGCTTGCAGCCAGGAGGGGGAGGTTGCAGTGAGCTGAGATTGTACCACGGCACTCCAGCCTGAGTAACAGAGTGAGACTCCATCTCAAAAATAAGTAAGTAAGTAAATAAAGTTCAATGTTTTCCAAGTCCCGTTAGCCTGATTATTAGACATTCTTGTCTCTCTCCAGTGATTTACGAATACATGGGTGGTTTCTTTTTTTCTTTTTTGAGACAGAGTTTCTCTTTCTCTCCCAGGCTGGAGGGCAGTGGCACGATCTCGGCTCACTGCAATCTCCGCCTCCTGGTTCAAGTGATTCTGCTGTCTTGCCTCCCAGGTATCTGGGATTAGAGGCACATGCCACTATGTCTGGCTAATTTGCATATTTTTTGTAGAGACGGGGTTTCACCATGTTGGCCAGGCTGGTCTCAAACTCCTGTCCCTGCCCACTTTGGCCTCCCAAAGCGCTGGGATTATAGGCGTGAGCCACCGTGCCTGGCCGATTTTTTTCTTTTCAAGTTAGGAAGTTCTTTCCCATCCTACCATCAGGTCATCACCAAAATGTTAACAATGAGATTGGGGGTGAATTTTTTTTTGTTATAATTTCTGTACTTTACTTTTTTCTTTCTTTCTTTCGAGACAGGATCTCACTGTGTCGCCCAGGCTACAGTGTAGTGGCACAATCATGGCTTACTGCAGCTTTGGCCTCCCAGGCTCAAGTGATCCTCCTGCCTCAACCTCCAAATAGCTGGGACTATAGGCACATGCCACCATGCCTAGCTAATTTTTTTTTTTTTTTTCTTGAGACAGAGTTTTGCTCTTGTTGCCCAGGCTGCAGCACAGTGGTGCAATCTTGGCTCACTGCAACCTCTGCCTTCCAGGTTCAAGCAATTCTCCTGCCTCAGCCTCCTGAGTGGCTGGGACTACAGGTGTGTGCTATCACGCCCAGCTAATTTTTTGTATTTTTGGTAGAGATGGGATTTCACCATGTTGGCTAGGCTGGTCTCGAACTCCTGATCTCAGGTGATCCACCCACCTTGGCCTCCCAAAGTGCTGGAATTACAGGCATGAGTCACTGCACCTGGCAATACCTAGCTTATTAATTTTTTTGTAGGGATGGGGTTTCGCCATGCTTCTCATGCTGGCCTCAAACTCCTGGCCTCAAATGATCCTCCTACCTCAGACTTCCAGAGTGCTGGGATTACAGGCATGAGCCACCATATCTGCCTGTACTTTATTCTTAATAGTAAACAGTCTTTTTTCCCCCTTTTTGTAAACAGTTTTTTATCACCAGATTTAAAAAGAATAGCCACTGTTTGCAAGAGTGGCGTGGCTGTCTGCTGCGTGTGCATTACCTGCATTCTGCTCCATGCTCTCCCTGATGCCATCTAGAAGCTCCTGTGCATCTTCCACATTCTCCTGTTCCTCTTCCTCTTCGCCTTCTTCTTCTCCTTCCCCTACATCCTTAGGTGCAACAATCGCCTCCTGCATGCCACAGGGATATTCACATTGGACGATGCCCTGCATTGATTTGCTACTCACAAATCAGCTGGCAGGTGATCCCGGAAAAAGCCTGGGACCCAAATAGGGCATGTACCCTATGACAGCTGTCATGCAAAATTTTGCAGGCTGTGCATATCCAAAAAGACACGTGAGAGCCTTAAGGTTTTTCTTACACTATATTTAAGAGAATAGTATATTTTTGTGCTAGTGTCAGAACTGCTGGAGTCAACATTTTCCTAATGTATTATTCTAAGATACTGGATTGTATCTTACTTGAAGGAACCATATGTAGAAATCAAGTCTTTTAATAATCATTTATGAAAACTTCCTCAGTATCTGCCATTTCCAATAAAGTGATAAAAAGCAGTTTACAAATGAGTAGTCACATAACACCCTGAGAAACATACAACAAGAATAAAAAACCTAGAAACGTTCCAGGCAACAGAGAGAACACAAGATACTTTGAACCACAGCTAGAGGCAGACTAAATTTCAAGGGCAACCCATGGAAACTGCTTCTGTCTCAGAGGAAAGCCTGGTAGGGTTTTGTGCTTTCATAACTGGTAACAAATCTCTTGTTTACTGACATATAAAATTAGTTGCTTGTTTATTAGAAAACTAAGAAAAGCATTCCTAAAATGTTAAAATTCCCAATAAAGTAGTTAAAAGCCATTTCAGGAAGAACATGGTGGCTCATGCTTGTATTCCCAGCACTTTGGGAGGCCGAGGCAGGCGGATTACCTAAGCTCAGGAGTTCAAGACCAGCGTGGCCAACATTGTGAAACCCCATCTCTACTAAAAATACAAAAATTAGCTGGGCATGGTGGCATGTGCCTGTAATTCCAGTTATTCGGGAGGCTGAGGCAGGAGAATTGCTTGAACCCGGGAAGTGGAGGTTGCAGTGAGCTGTGACAGTGCCACTGCCCTTCAGTCTAGGCAATAGAGCAGACTGTCTCAAAAAAAAACAAAAAAAACAAAAGCCATCTTACAAGATGATGCTGAAGGTAATGAAGGAAGCTCCTGTTCTTCCCCAAGCCAAAGCCGAAGCAAAAGCTTTGAAGCTCAAGAAGGCAGTGCTGAAAGGTGTCCACAGCCACAAAGAAAAGAAGAGCCGCATGTCATCCACCTTCCAGTGTTCCAGGACATCCTCTGAAGAGTGTCCTCAGGAGAAACTAGCAGGACCACTCCGCCACTATCAACTAATGTCCCCGACCCCTGAGTTGGCCATGAAGAAGACAGGAGACAAACACGGACTCGTGTTGATTGCAGATGCCAAAGCCAGCAAGTGCCACACCCAGCAGGCTGTGAAAAAGCCCTCTGATGCTGATGCGGCCGAGGCATCTGATTCTGCTCTGACTCTGCTTGGGCTTGACGGGGAAGAGAAGGCAGATATTTCCTTGGCTACTGATTAAGATGCCTTGGATATTGCCAACAAAATCTAAACTGTGTCCAGCAGGCTAATTCTAATATACATTTTTTTCACCCCAAGAATAATAAAGTAATTAATTGAAATGCCCAGGAAAGTAGTTAAAAGTGTTACCAGTTTTGCTATGGCTTCAGAGATGACATCCTTCAGTTGGATGTGATGCAGTTTGTAGTACTTGGACAATTCCTCAGCAATGCTGGATTTTCCCACAGCAGGGGGGCCGAGAATGCAGATCTTGATTGGCTGAGAGAGGAGAGAGTAAGGAACATACAGCAAGCCCTGAATGATCTGTAGCTAGACAGAGTGTTTTTTTTATTTCAGAGGAGTGCTTTTTTTTTGAGACAGTCTCACTCTGTTGCTCAGGCTGGAGTGCAGTGGCATAATCTCGCTTACTGCACCTCAACCTCTGCCTCCCAGGTTCAAGTGATTCTCTGCCTCAGGCCCCCCGAGTAGCTGAGACTATGTGCACCACCATGCCCAGCTAATTTTTGTATTTTTTATAGAGACAGGGTTTCGCCATGTTGGCCAGGCTGGTCTTAACCTCCTGGCCTCGAGTGATCTACCCACCTCGGCTTCCCAAAGTGCTGGGATTACAGGCATGAGCCACCGTGCCCAGTCAGGAGTGCCCTTTTAAAACAAAGTCTCTGGACCCTGCAGGCTAACTCTCACTCTTCTGTGGAGACTCCAGAGTCACCGCCTCTAACCCTGCCGCCAACACCACGGTGGCTGCCACATCATCCTGAAAGTGTCTGCTCCCTGGTCAGACAGTTAATGTTCTGTTTCATGTCCATTCATTCAGTAGGTATTCAATAAGCACCAACTACGTGGGCTGATCTGAGGCTGGGGGATTAGGACCACATAAGAAGATGTGTCAGGGACAACTCAGCCTGGCTCAAAAGGTGAAACCCTATCTCTACTAAAATTACAAAAATTAGCCGAGTGTGGTAGTTCATGCCTGTAATCTCAGGTACTACTCCGGAAGCTGAGGCACAAGAATTGATCAACCCAGGAGGCGGAGGTTGCAGTGAGCTGAAATCACACCACTGCACTCCAGCCTGGGCAACAGAGTGAGACTCTAAAAAAAAAAAAAAAAGTTGCTTCATCTCTCGGAGCCTTAGTTTCCTCATCTATACTATGGAGATAAGAATATCTACCTTTTACCGTAAAAAATGATAAGGGTATGAGTTAACACAGATGTTAATTAGCTCAATTTAGCCATTCCTCAATGTCTACATATTTCAAAACATTATGTTGTACAGGATACACGTATGTAATTTCCATTTGTCAATTTCAATTAATTAATTGATTCTTTTAATTAATTTATTTATTTTAGACTGATTCTTGCTCTATCACCCAGGCTAGAGTGCAGTGGTGCAGTCTTGGCCCACTGCAACCTCCACCTCCCTGGTTCAAGCAATTTTCCTGCCTCAGCCTCCCTAGTAGCTAGGACAACAGGTGCATGCCACCACGCCCAGCTAATTTTTGCATTTTTAGTACAGATGGGGTTTCACCATGTTGGTCAGGCTGGTCTCGAGCTCCTGACTTGAAGAGATCCACCTGCCTTGGCCTCCCAAAGTGCTGGGATTACAGGCATGAGCCACTGCAACTGGCCAATTAATTAATTCTCACAAAAGAATATCCACCTTGAAAAGTTGTGATAATTAAAATGACCAGGGGGTCCTTTGACCAGTTAGAAAGAGATCAAAGTAGTAATCAGGCTTCTTCTACCTCCCACAGGTACACCCAGGACTGAAACAAGCAAGCCACTAAGGCACTTGATATTTTTCCTTATTTAATATTCTTCCTTAAATGGATAAAACTATGACATCACTCTTGAGCTTCCTGTCATGTGCAATTTGCATACATTATCATCTATGTTAACTTTAAAACTGTTCATGTTTGGTTGACAAGTATTTGTTTAATATGCAGGTAAATGTGATAGACCTGAAAAAATTGGTCAAATTTGAAAAAACAACTTGAAATGAGAAATTTGAACATTTGAAAAAGCAAATGGTTCCACTGGCATAATCACACTGGAAGTTTGATTTACTTTGCTTGAATCAGAAGTTTCAATGGGAAACAGTGATGGTTACCATTAGTCCTCTGCTTTGTTTGTACTCCTTGAGGATACTGTTGATGTTTTCCACAAACCCTGTTTGGGCGGCCCATCGAATATTAAAATTCTCCTTCACAAAGAGCGCTTCCATTCTTAAGTTGACCAGTAAATGGTCGAGACGATCTTGCTAAAAGATAGAAGAAAATTAGAGATTAGTCTTTTTTTATTTAATTCCCATTGTCGTAATAGACCGAAATCACTATGGTTATTAAAAAAATGACAAGCCAGGTGCGGTGGCTCACTCCTGTAATCCCAGCAATTTGGGAGGCTGAGGCGGGCGGATAAGCTGAGGTCAGAAGTTTGAGACCAGCCTGACCAATATGGTGAAACCTTGTCTTTAAAAAATAAAAATATAAAAAAAATTTTTAAAGACAATATACATTCACTAAATGTGGAATCCAGCACTGAGTATTTACAGAGCACCCATGTGACACTACGTCACTTCTAAGCAGTCCCCATGTCTACTCTGATGGTGGGCCACATTCTGGCTGAACAAGTAGGAAGATACTGAAAATCCAAATTTTCTTTTTTAAAAATTGTAATTGCATCCACTTTTGAACACTGCAGTTTCATGGCTCAAAATCCAAAAGAACAAAAGGTGCAGAGAAAAATATTCCTATGACCTCTGACCACCACCCACCCAGTTCTGCTCCTCAAGGCAACCAATATCAGTCCTTTCAGAAACACATTTGAGTGCAGTATTTAGATGCAATTTATTTGAAAAAGAATTGCATTCTAATGCAAGCTTAAAGAGCACACTGCAGAAAACCCTATTTTTGTTGTTGTTGTGATGGAATTGGAATCGCAGCCTGCTGTGTGAATTTTAGAACAAGGCCAAAGAAAATAAATCCCAGTGTTTGTACAGCATTTTATCAAACAGCTTCCAAACAGCTTACATTTTGTTTTGTTTTGTTTTTTATTTTGAGATGGAGTTTCCCTCTTGTTGAGACTGGAGGGCAATGGTACTATCTTGGCCCACTGCAACCTCCACCTCCCGGGTTCAAGTAATTCTCTTGCCTCAGCCTCCCAAGTAGCTGGGACTACAGGTATGTGTCACCATGCCCGGCTAATTTTGTATTTTTAGTAGAGATGGGGTTTCACCATGTTGGTCAGGCTGGTCTCAAACTCCCGACCTCAGGTGATCCACCCTCCTTGGCCCCCCAAAGTGATGGGATTACAGGCAGGAGCAACTGAGCCAAGCCTAAATACTTTTTCTGACCCTGACCTCTGAGTGTCTTTCAGGAAGGACAGCTGAAGAGAAGAGTAAGTTGTTTTAGGGTAGAACATCTGGTGGTGTGGTAGGAGTTGACAATGGCATTGGAACCCAGGCCTCTGACTCCAAATCCCTCAATATCAATATTATTGAGGAAGAAAAAAAAAACACCACATATACTAACCGTTAAGTCCTTCATTAGGTATGCATTTTCTCTGGGTATTTTCTGGATTTTCCCAGGGCCAGCATTTTTACTGATACACTGTTAGAAGAAAATTGAAATATTATTTGGTTTACCTGGAAGATTTTACTTATATGAAACTCAAATGGGTTGGGCATGGAGGCTCATGCCTGTAATCCCAGAACTTTGGAAGGCTGAGGCAGGTGGATCACCTGAGATCAGGAGTTCGAGACCAGCCTGGCAAATGTGGTGAAACCCTGTCTCCACTAAAAATATCAAAGTTGGCCAGGCGTGGTGGCGCATGCCTGTAGCCCCAGCTACACAGGAGGCTGATACACAAGCACTGTTTGAACCAGGGAGGCGGAAGTTGCAGTGAGTGGAGAGGGAGCCTCTGCACTCCAGCCTGGGTGACAGAGCGAGACTCCGTCTCAAAAATCAAACAAACAAACAAAAACCTCAAATGAATGTGAGCATAATTGAATTTTTTAAAGTAGCGTTAGTGTCAGGCACTGGAGATAAAGATGAGCGTGGCCTGAGATCTGCCCTCAAGAGCTCCCAGTATGGAAAGGGAGACAGAACTGTACACAGATAATTACCATGTGGAGTGTTTGCAGCTCAGCAAAGGGGATTCTGTGCTACCATCTTAATGTCTGTTTACCACAAAATTCACATGTTGAGATCTTCACCCTTAAGGTGATGGTATCAGGAGGTGGTGCCTTTGGGAGGAGAGTGGGTTATGAGGATAGAGCCCTCAAGAATGAAATTAGTGTCTTATAAAAGGACCCCAGAGAGTGCCTTCACCCCCTCCACCATGTGAGGACACAGGGAGAAGGCAACATCTATGAAGCCAAAAAGCAGGCCCTCGTCAGACACTGAATCTGCCAGTGTTTTTTTTCACAATGATTTTTTTTTTTGAGACAGGGTCTTGCTCTGTCACCCAGGCTGGAGTGCAATGGCACAATCTCGGCTCACTGAAACCTCTGCCTCCTGGGTTCAAGCAATTCTGCCTCAGCCTCTCGAGTAGCTGGGATTACAGGCATGCACTACCACACCTGGCTAACTTTTGTATTTTTAGTAGAGATGGGGTTTCACCATGGTGGCCAGGCTGGTCTCAAACTCCTGACCTCAAGCGATCCACCCACCTCGTTCGCCCAAAGTGCTGGGATGACAGACGTGAGATAGGATCTTGCTCTATCTCCAGGCTGGAGTGCAGTGGTGCACTTATAGCTCACTGCAGCCTTGAATTCCTGGGTTCATGCTATCCATGCACCTTAGCCTCTCAAGTAGAAGGAACTATAGATGTGCTCCACCAAGCCTAGCTGATTTGTAAAGTTTCTTTGTAGAGAGGGGGTCTCACTATGCTCCATGCTCAGCTCACCCCTGGCCTCAAGTGATTCTTCCACCTAAGCCTCCTATAGTGCTGGAATGACAGGTGTGAGCCACCATGCCTGGCTGAATCTGCCTTGATCTTGCACTTCCCAGCCTCTGGAGCTGTAAACAATAAATGTCTACTGTTTATAAGCTACTCAGTTTCTGGTTTTTGCTACAGCAGTTCAAACAGACTAAGACATTCTGGGATGGAGAGGGACACCTGTCTTGTGCAGGTCATGGGAAGGAAGCAGGATGGGTGCACAGGAAGATAGATGAATTACTTTTTTTTTCTTTTTTCTTTTTTTTTTTTTTTTGGTAGAGATGGGGTTTCACCATGTTGCCCAGGCTTGAGCTGAATCTTAAAAGCGAACAGGGAGTAGCCAGGAGAAGCGCAGGAGAAGGCTGCACTAGCTGGGCCACATGGTAGCTGCTTTAGCCAGAGCAGCCTGGACTGGAAGAGGAAGCTCTCCCAGATCTAGATTCCTGAGGCTGGGCATGACAGCTCACACCTCTGAAGGTGACCTGACTTTCAGAAGCTGAGGCAGGAGGGTAATTTGAATCCAGGAGTTTAAGTTTGCAGTGAGCTTATGATCACACCACTGCATTCCAGCCTGGGAGACGGAGCAAGACACTGTCCCTAAAAATTAAAAAAAAAGAAAGAAAGCAAGCTTATCCAGGCGCTGTGGTTTACATCTGTAATCCCAGCACTTTGGGAGGCTGAGGTGGGAGGATCACTTGAGCTCAGGAGTTTCAGAGCAGCCTGGCGACACGGTGAGACCCCATCTTGACAAAAAACAGAAAAAAGAAAATTAGCCAGGTTATGGTGGTGCAAGCCTGTGTTCCTGGCTTCTTGGGAAGCTGAGGCAGGAGGATGTTTTGAGCCCAGGATGTCACGGCTGCAGTGAGCTATGATCACACTATGGCACCCCAGCCTGGGCGACAGAGTGAGACTCTATATCAAAAAAATAAATACGTAAACCAATAACTAATACTAAAAATAGAGCTCCTAGGATTGGCCAGTAGGTCGGTGAACCTGACCACATCAATACTTTGGGGCAAGGGCCTACTGGTGGCTTTTAGTATTCTGGTATGTCATCTGTGTGTGTGTCTTGGGGGCAATGATCACTGTCTTCTTGACCTGAGCCCTGCAGTGGTCTTTCTCGTTTCCCTCTGTGCATATAAAAGAGAAAGGCTATTTTGGTAGTAACCTTAAAGTATACACTGCAAATACAGATGGTGAGTTTGGGTTTTATGGAGATTCCCAGTTTTGTTAGCACAGCTGATTGTGTAACTACACTCCAGGGGCAAAACTAAGAAACGTCATCAAAATACGGGATGAAACTACCGTACCTTGACTAAGTCTTCCAGGGTATGAACAGACTCATCCACAGCAACCAGGTAGCGAGGCTTTGGCGCGTGATCTATGACGTTCTGTATCACTCTGCAGACCCACAGGTAAAATAATCATCAGAGGGAGAAGGCCAAATAGATGCAGTAAACTAGAATTCACTGATTACCACCCCCGTGGCTGGGCAAAGGATTTGGTGCTTTGATAAGTCATCTACATGTCCGATAAGGCCAGGGTTGAGCTGGTTATCTGCACTCTCCAGATGAGGAAGATGCTTAAGAGTCTGGTGACATTTCTCAGGCTGAAGAGCTACTGCGAAAGTGGAAGAGCCAGCTTTTGAGGTCAGATCCATCTGGTTCTGACCTGTCTTCTTTCCAGTGTACTCCCCTGTCTCCCAACGAGGGGACCTGACAGCAGCAGGACTCCTGGTTATGAAGCCCTCCCCATCCAGTGGCTCATTTGAGCCTCACAACAGTGCTTTATAGAGGTGTTTTACAAAGCAAGACAGATTTAGACCTGCTGTGGTTCTTTTAAAGAAGTCACATAGCAACCGTGACTGAGCCTGCTTTCCTATTCCTTGTTGCCAAGGTTTCCGAGTGCTTGCCTCTGTGCTGAGAGTGGCACAGGTGTGATTCCACTGAATTCTCACAGCCTAGCATGGAGGTACTGCTCCTATCCCCATAACTAACTTTCCCAAATTCACACAGCTAGTGAGAGGCAGAGCAGGGATTGGAACAAAACTTAAAGAATTCCAGAGAGAAACAATAGAGAATAGAAGTCTACCACGATGACTTGTCAATTCTACCTCCATCTTAGCTTCCTTTCCATAAGATGAAGATAAATTGGATGCATGCTTCCAAATGTGCATTTCACATTTATTTTGTATTCACTTCTGCTTTTTCTATGTTTATTTATTTATTTTGAGTCTCACTCTGTCACCCAGGCTAGCAGGCAGTGGTGCAATCATGGCTCACTGCAGCCTCAGCCTCCCAGGCTCAAGTGATCCTCCTGCCTCCACCTCCCGAGTAGCTGGGACTATAGGAACGAGCCACCAAATCCGACTGATTTTTGTATTTTTTGTAGAGACAGAGTTTCATTGTATTTTCCAGCTGGTCCCGAACTCCTGGGCTCAGGTGATCGATCCTTCCACCTTGGCCTCCCAGTGTTGGGATTACCAGTGTGAGCCACTGCACCCAGCCTATTTTGTATCAATTTCTCAGAACATTTCAGCTTTTTGCTTCTTCCTTGGTTAAATATTTGACAATCTTCAAAGAAACCTCTGGGGAAAAATTGCTACTTAAAGGGGTCTGTCAAAAGACAAAATGGTAACAAATCCTCTTCAAGATTTCAGTTGGCTTTATTTGTGATTCTAGAATCAGGCAACACTTCATTCCATAAAATAGAACAAATATGTCAGTAAAACGAGCAGAGGCGGGTGGTTTGATAGGCAGAAAGGGCTGCAGTAGCAGAAACAAAGAACGAAAAGCACATTGCTCATTTCAAACTTACTTTCCTTGTAAGAAAGGGACAGGGAGAACAACAGAAAAATAACTGATGGGGCCTGGCACAGTAGCTCATACCTGTAATCCCAGCACTTTTGGAGGCCAAGGTGGGTGGATCACCTGAGGTCAGGAGTTTGAGACATGCCTGGCCAACATGGTGTAACCCCGTCTCTACTTGGGAGACTGAGGCAGGAAAATCTCTTGAACTCAGGAGATGGAGGTTACAGTGAGCTGAGATCATGCCATTGCACTCCAGCCTGGGCAACAGAGTGAGGCTCCATCTCAAAAAAAAAAAGAAAAAAAAAAAAGGAAAGATAACTGATGGGTTACCACCAGGTTACTTCAGGCTACTTTTTGTCATAAGGATTAAAACACAGAGAGCTTTATTATCATGCCTATTGAAGACTGAAACTGGCTTGTTTGAAAAATTGGCTGTTATTGCTCTCCTTTGCTTTCTCAAAAGGTCAGATAGCAGCTGAGTTTCACTTTGGTGCTGGAATGTTAGCTTGGGAGACTCCATTTTGATTTTCATTCTGGTCTGTTGGGGCCTAGTACAAGAGCTTCGTCCAAAACAATGGCCACCTGTAATTTGTTTTTAAGAGGCCCCAAGTCCTTCTGTAATGGGAATAATTTCACCCTCTAATTTATGTTTGAAAGTAATCTGTTAAGAACTAATGCTAGGTAAGTTATTTTAATAATGTAAAAGACTCTTCTATATCTTTGAAACCCAGTAATGTCATAATGTAAAATCTCTGCAGAAAAAAAAGGGGTATGTTTCGGCCGCTCCATCCCCAGGGATGGAGCAGATCCAGGGCTTTGCAGTGCCTGAAGCTTAGCCCATTTATAGCAAGCTTGTCAAACCTGCGGCTTGTGGGCCACATGAGGCAGGCCTAGGATGGCTTTGAATTCGGCCCAACATACTTTGTAAACTTTCTTAAAACATGACATTTTTTTGTGATTTTTTTTTTTAAGGCTCATCAGCTATCATTAGTGTTAGTGTATTTGATGTGTGGCCCAAGACAATTCTTCCAATGTTACCCAGGGAAGCCAAAGGATTGAATATCCCTGGCTTACAGGATCGTTCTTTAAGGAAAATACTAAAAATTAGGTTCGGGGTCTTGGAAAGGGGTCTGCTCAGGGATGTGTCCCTGAAGTTTACACTTCCTTCATTTCCCTGTAAATCTATAAATTTGTCTGAGATTGTGACTAATTTTCTAGTGGCCAGTGGATGAGGGAAAGAGTGGGAATCTGAAAACTAGAACCTCAGGGAGGTGCAGAAGTTGCTCCCTCTGGGGATGTGCCACAGGGGTGACAGAATGAAGTCCCTGGAAGCTGGAATGTGGAGCTGATGAACCACAAACACAGTGAACCAGCTCGCTGACCTCACGTTTAAGTCAGGGTCTTCAAAGGAGAAGAAGGGTTTCTGGACCTGTCTGAATATGGGATTTAGATGCTTTCTGAGTATTAAAAAAAAGTATCAACTTTACAACTGTCAAAGAAAAGATAAAAGCTTCAGGTTTACAGTTTGTCATCTGAATTCTAGAATTTGAGTTGGTGGGTTAGACATATTAATATCATCTGGGACAAAGGAATAAGAAGCTATGTCCTCAGAATGTACATACCAAATTCTTTCTTTTCCAAAATTGGAGGGTATTGCTATTCTGCTGATAAAGTTTCTAAGAGATGAACCTAAACTTGTCACCAGAAATGTAGACCTTGTGAACAGCGGGCACTATTTCACAGGATGGAAAATGGAGAAGACGGTACCTTCTGCAAAGGGCTGTTATGAAGAGCGAACACAGTAATGCATGTAAGGGTCTTAGCACTTAGCAAATGTTCAAACTGTATTAGCCTACAAACACATACACTAACCAAGTCTGTGAAGGTCATGCCTCTGGGAGAATGCTCACCCTGCTAGATCAAGAACATGGATTGCTGGAATCACATTTGTTCCATCGCCAAAAACTGGTAATGCAGGAATCTCACCCAACCAAGCCATCTGAAATAAAGAAAAGCAAAACCGTGACCCCCTAGTTATATGTGGATGGCGATTACAGCTCACATGTAAGTCTACAGTCAGAAGCATCCAAAAGGCCTGGCTATCTACTTAAGTAATTTCCTCTAGGAGATGTTTTATAAATCAGCCCTGATGAGATTTAGGATTAAATTCTACCAAGAGAAATAACATGTAGCCTTGGGACTGAAATACTTCTCAAGAAATCTACAACCTCCCAGTCGTAGTTAGTAGCTATATGCATGTCATCGACATGGAGGAGAAATGTTTTCACATGCATGATGTCTTTAATTCTCACAAAAAGACTAAAATTTAAAATTACCCCCACCAGTAGGGATGAGGTGAGGGGGGAAATAATTACCATCAGTAAAGGATAAAATGCTTTAGTGGATAAAGTAGCAGGAGGAGAGAGCCTGGACTGGTACCCCAATCCTCAGAGTCCAAATCCTTGTCTTTTCTTCTCATTAAGTATTTCAGGAACCAAACCGACATGCTGAGTACTGTTTGAGTGTCGTGTATTAGATTATTTTGAATTGTTGTGAAGAGTGAAAGAGGTAGGAGTGAGGGTCACAGTAGACCACCAGGTCTTGTAAGATATTTTGGACTTTGAGAAAGGGTTGAAGGGTTCTAAGCAGTGATGTGACAGCAGCAGGATGGATTTTGTTGCCTTGTGGAGAAGTGGTGGGAAGGAGAGTCCGATGGGGAGAAAGGTGATGGCAGGTGTGCAGGTGAGATGGGCTAGCCTAGCTTGGAGGTGGGAAGTGCACAGAGTGGGGATGGGGAAAAGCGAGATATTGAGGAGGCTAGCTTTAGTAACGAACTTTTGTGATGTGTAATGTGAAAGGAAAATAAATGGGACCCCAAAATCACTAAGCCAAAGGGAAGAGTCAAGCTGGGAACTATAAAGCAAAACTGTCTCTCAAATATTTCATTTTGTTTCTTTTTCTTTTTTCTTTTTTTGAGACGGAGTTTCGCTCTTGTTACCCAGGCTGGAGTGCAATGACGTGATCTTGGCTCACGGCAACCTCTGCCTCCTGGGTTCAGGCAATTCTCCAGCCTCAGCCTCCTGAGTAGCTGGGATTACAGGCACGTGCCACCATGCCCAGCTAATTTTTTGTATTTTTAGTAGAGACGGGGTTTCCCTATGTTGACCAGGATGGTCTTGATCTCTTGACCTCGTGATCCACCTGCCTCGGCCTCCCAAAGTGCTGGGATTACAGGCATGAGCCACCATGCCCAGCCTCTTTTTCTTTTTCTTTTTGAGAGGGAGTCTTGTTGTGTCACCCAGGCTGGAGCGCCGTGGTGTGATCTTGGCTCACTGCAACCTCCACCTCCCAGGTTCAAGTGATTCTCCTGCCTCAGCCTCTCAAGTAACTGGGATCATAGGTATGTGCCACCATGCCTGGCTAATTTTTGTATTTTTAGTAGAGATGGGGTTTCATCATGTTGGCCAGGCTGGTCTCAAACTCCTGACCTCAGATGATCCTCCCGCCTCAGCCTCCCAAAGTGCTGGGATTACAGGCATGAGCCACAGTGCCTGGCCTTACTCAAAGATTTATTTATTTATTTATTTTGGTCACTCAATGATTTTTAAAGCTACACACCTTCCTCACAATTTTCCCATTAGGAGATTATTTGTAGGCCTCAAGAGCTTTACCTTAAAACAGTTCTGTTGAATTTCACCCTGACAATGTGAAATGATAGCTTATCTTCACAGGTTCAAGACAAGGACAGAACCCAGTCATCCCTCTGTTCACCTGATACAAGTGCATATCTGATCGTTCCCTCTACCCTATGTTTATCTTATCTTATGTAAAAATGCAGATTCACTCAGCTGGATGAATGCATGAGTGACAATTCTTCTACCCTTCTATCAGGTTGAACAGCTGATCAAAGACTCAAAAGAATGCACCTGCTTGGCTCTTATCTACCCACATCTTTGATTTAGTTTTTGTAGACACAGGGTTTCACCATGTTGCCCAGGCTTGTCTCAAACTCCTTGCTTGGTTCAAGCCATCCACTCATCTTGGCCTCCCAAAGCGCTGTATTGGGAATATAGGCATCAGCCACCATTCCTGGCTTACCTGTACCTTTAAAAAATTTCTTCCTCTTTCTCCAATATCTACCCTTTCCCCTTTAAATATTGAAGCCCTCAAAGGCATCTTTGGAGAAAGGCACAGACCTGTTTCCTGGGCATGCGTTCTTAACCTTGGCACAACAAACTTCTAAATTGATTGAGACCTGTCTCAGAACCTTAGTGGTTTACAGTAAGAAGGAGGGAGGAGTTGGATTCTGATCATGCAGCTGGGTGGAGAGTTGCCCCGTTTTCTGAGATGGGGCCTTGGAGGAGGAGCAGGCTTGGGGATGACTGTAGGTATAGTTTGGATTTGGGAAACACTTCCAAGTTGAGGTGCTGAGTAGGCAGCTAGACCTTCAGAGCTAGAACTTAGGAGAGAGAGGCTCGCTGGAGACCTAAGTTTGAGTCATTGGTATCAGTCATGGGAATTTTAAATAGACCAAGGGAGAGAGTGCAGAGGGTGAAGGAAAAAGGTCTAGGGCCGAGGCCTGAGAATGCCAAGATTCAGTGAGCAGGTAAGTGAGGAATAGCTGAGAATGGACAGTAAGAAAGAGCTTCCTTGAATTTCTCCTCTGCAACTGTCGTATCTCTTGTATTTAAAAAAAATCAGTTCACGACCAGGCGCGGTGGCTCACGCCTGTAATACCAGCACTTTGGGAGGCTGAAGAGGGTGAATCACAGAGTCAGGAATTCAAGACCAGCCTGGCCAACATGGCGAAATCCCACCTCCACTAAAAATACAAAAATTAGCTGGGCATGGTGGCAGATGCCTATAAACCCAGCTACTCAGGAGGCTGAGGGAGGAGAATTGCTTGAACTAGGGAGGCAGAGATTGTGATGAGATGAGATTGTGCCACTGGACTCCAACCTGGATGACAGAGCAACACTCCATCTTGAAAATAAGCAAATAAATAAATAAATAAATAAAATGAAAATAACAAATCAGTTCAACCAACCTCTCTTGGCCACTTTTTCCTTTCGCTGCTGCCTTCTTTCTCCGGATCTCCTCCTTTTACAGGAGAATTCCTTGAAATATTTCTCTATTCTCATTGTCTTCAATTCCTCTCCACCTGTTCCCTCTTGAACCTACTTCTATTAGACTTTCGTCCTGCCCAGTGCCAAAACATTCGGTGGTCAATTTGCAGGTTTCACCTTACTTGATTGCCTGCAGTATCTTACACAATTCATTATTATTATTATTATTATTTTTGAGATGGAGTTTCGCTCTTGTTACCCAGGCTGGAGTGCAATGGTGCGATCTCGGTTCACTGCAACCTCCGCCTCCTGGGATCAGGCAATTCTCCTGCCTCAGCCTCCCGAGTAGCTGGGATTACAGGCATGTGCCACCATGCCCAGCTAATTTTTTGTATTTTTAGTAGAGACGGGGTTTCACCATGTTGACCAGGATGGGCTCGATCTCGTGATCCACCCACCTCGGTCTCCCAAAGTGCTGGGATTTCAGGCGTGAGCTACCGTGTCCCATTTTTTCTTTTTAGAAACTTTTTTTCATAATTATTTACTCCCCTCTTATTTCCTCTCCTGCCTCCTCCCTCCCCTTCTCAACCTCCTTTCCTAATTTCCTCCAATATTGAAGGGTGCCAAGACTCAGTCCTCAGGCCCCATCCTCTTCTCCATATTCATTCACTAGTTGATGTCATCCAGTCCCAAGGATTTAAGTATCCACTACATACTGTCAGGTCCCATGATTATATCTCCGGACCTGACCTCCCCCATGATCACGGAACTCTTTATGTCCAATAGCCTGCCCAGTATCTATACTTCAAACTTCCTGAGCTTTCCACTGCATTCTACCCCAACCAGCACCATTCCCTGTCTCCCTCATCTCAATAAATGGCAGTACCATGCTTCCAGTTGCTTAGACCAAAATCCTTAAAGTTAGCCTTTGTTTCTGTCATCCTTACATCCAAGCTTTGAACAAATCCCATTGACTTTATCTTTGAAATATGTTAGAAATCTGAACAGTTTCCAGTATCCCCGCCATTCTCACCCGGGTCTTAGGCACTACCCTCCTCACTGGTTTCCTTGCTTCCGGCTCCTGCCCTTGCCCCAAATAGCACATCCTCAGCACAGCAGAAGGAGAAAGCTGTCCTTTCGTCACTTCACGTGGATTATATTGCTTCTGTGCTCAGACAGTCTAACAGTTGCCCAACTCATTCAGAAAGAAAGCCAGAGCTTCAGGAGGGGCTACGAGGCTGGGCCTGGTCTGACTCTCTCATTACCGTTTGATCTCATTTCCACTGTTTTCCCATACTTCAGCTGCATGGATCTAGATTGCTCTTCAAATGCAGCTGGCACATTTCTGCCTCACTTCTTTGCACTTACAGTTCCCACTGCCCGGGATGTCTTTCTCCAGAAAGCCCATTAGCCAGCTCCCTGATGGCTTTTCCCTTCCTACTCAAACATCACATTGTTGGAAAGACCTTCCTCTACCTTCCTGTATAAAATATAACTCCCCCGACCCCCAACAACCTTACTTCCCAGCTCTCTATGTCTTTCTCTGCTTTGTCATTTTCCAGAGCCTGTTTCAACACCTGAAGTACTCGATATTTACTGGCTTCTTTATTATCTATCATTCTCCACCCTGCCAGAATTAAGCTTCACAAGAGGAGGTACTTTATTATTTACTGTATCCCAAGTACCTACAACAGTTTCTAGCACCTGGTGGGCACTAGATCAATATTTGTTTCATGAATGAAAGGAGATCCATCTTTATTATTCTGAGAATGTGAATCCAAGTTAATAATGGGAAAGAAAATTAGGTCTTTGTGGTCACATCCATACTTTCCTTCATTTCCTGCAATTCTCCTGAACTAAACACGTCCAAAGCAATCAAAAACACCTTCAAACTGTATACCTTTGTCATAAGACACGTTAAAGACTCAATCGAAAAGCCATACCTTAAAAAATGTGTGTAAGATGCCTCCTTCCGCTCCATACTGGAGACCAGCAGCAACCACGTAAGTTGAAAATTTTCTGGACTATTAGATAAAATACAGGAAAAAAAGCTGAATGTAACATTATTAATCATATTGAACCAGATTATTTTAGTAGTTAAAATGGACACTTTCAGAACTTTTGTCAACTCTGGCAGGTTACTGAAGTATTGTTTGGGATAGAAACCGTATCTCTTAAAGGGGGAAACACCACCCCCACACTATTCAGGAACACTTCTGACCACTGACCACTATTAATTTTTTTTTTTTTTTTTTGAGACAGAGTTTCGCTCTTGTTACCCAGGCTGGAGTGCAATGGCGCGATCTCGGCTCACCACAACCCCCGCCTCCTGGGTTCAGGCAATTCTCCTGCCTCAGCCTCCTGAGTAGCTGGGATTACAGGCACGTGCCACCATGCCCAGCTAATTTTTTGTATTTTTAGTAGAGACGGGGTTTCACCATGTTGACCAGGCTGGTCTCGATCTCTTGACCTCGTGATCCGCCCACCTCGGCCTCCCAAAGTGCTGGGATTACAGGCTTGAGCCACCGCGCCCAGCCTAATTTTTTTTTTTGGAGACAGAGTCTTGCTCTGTTGCCTATGCTGGAGTGCACAGGCGCGATCCCGGCTCGCTGCAACCTCCACCTCCCGAGTTCAAGCAATTCTCCTGCCTCAGCCTCCCAGGTAGCTGGGACTACAGACATACGCCATCACGCTCTGCTAATTTTTTGTATTGTAGTAGAGACAGGGTCTCACTATGTTGCCTAGGCTGGTCTCGAACTCCTGAGCTCAGGCAATCTGCCTGCCTTGAGCTCCCAAGATGCTAGTCTTACAGGTGTGAGCCATGGTGCCTGGCCTCACTATTAAAATATAACAAAGTCTCCTAATTAAATTAAAGCCAGAGTTTTTGTGAAACCTTAATATCTGTAAGTCTATGCTGGGCACTGAGTGGGAAAAGAAGATAGAAAAACAGATCTTTCCACGAGGATCTTTAATGATCTAGCAGGGAGATAGACATAACACATGAAACCAGGGAGTTGGTAATGGGCCTTAACACAGGACAGAAAGGCACATGGATTGTCCACTTCACCCTGGATGAGCAGTTTAGGCACTGAAGGAACTGGCCTCAATATTTATTTATTTTTAATTTTTGTGGGTACATAGTAGGTATATATATGCATGGGCTGCATGAGATATTTTGATATAGGCACGCAATGTGAAATAAGCACATCGTGGAGAATGGGGTATTCATCCCTTCAAACATTTATCCACTGAGTTACAAACACTCCAATTACACTCTTTAAGTTATTTTAAAACCCACAGTTCAGTTATTACTGACTATAGTCACCCTGTTGTGCTATCAAATAGTAGGTCTTATTCATTCATTCTTTTTTTTTTTTTTTTTTTTGAGATGGAGTTTTGCTCTTGTTACCCAGGCTGGAGTGCAATGGCGCGATCTCGGCTCACCGCAACCTCCGCCTCCTGGGTTCAGGCAATTCTCCTGCCTCAGCCTCCTGAGTAGCTGGGATTACAGGCACATGCCACCATGCCCAGCTAACTTTTGTATTTTTAGTAGAGACGGGGTTTCACCATGTTGACCAGGATGGTCTCGACCTCTTGACCTCGTGATCCACCCACCTCGGCCTCCCAAAGTGCTGGGATTACAGGCTTGAGCCACCGCTCCCGGCCCTTATTCATTCTTTCTAACTTTACTGTACTCATGAATTATCCCTCCCTTCCCCTACCCCCCACTACTCTTCTCAGACTCTACTCTCTGCCTCAACATTCAACCAGATAAGCTCAAAATACCGTCTTTATTACTGATATGAGTTCTACTGGAGGACATGCCTTAGGTGAGCCATGACAATGAGCTTCCTAACCCCAATCATATTGAACCAGATTATTCTCTACACAGAAAAAGAATCAGATGAACTTTTCCAAGCAGTCCCAGGCAACCAACACTGGACAACTAGGGACTTCTCCATATGGCAGCCTGCTGCTGTAAGTCTCAGGGTATGAAGAAGGTGAAATACACAGTAGCTGCCATTCCCAGAGAGAAGGGAAGGAGGAGGGGCCAAGCTCACATGGCCAGGCCCTTCCCAAACCCACCAATCAGAAAACTTGCTTGAGCTTCTTCAGGCCAAGCAGGGGTGGTGCAAGAAGACAGGAGGGTTTTTGTTTGTTTTGGGTTTTTTTTGTTTTTTTTTTTTTTTGAGACAGAATTTCACTCCTGTTGCCCAGGCTGGAGTGTAGTAGCATGATCTAGGCTCACTGGAACCTTGGCCTCCTGGGTTCAAGCAGTTCTCCTCAGCCTCCCAAGTAGCTGAGATTACAGGCTAGAACCACCACACCCAGTTAATTTTTGTACTTTTAGTAGAGACGGGGTTTCGCCATGTTGGCCAGGCTGGTCTTGAACTCCTGACCTCAAGTGATCTTCCCACTTAGCAAAAGTACTGGGATTGCAGGTGTGAGCCACTGTGCCCAACCATTTTAGGAAGAATGTAATTCAGGTTCTTGTGGGAAGGTCACAAACATTAGGCCTAAAAGGGGGGACATAACCACAGGTACAATAGAGATTTTAAAAATTAAAAGAGAGACTTATGGACAACTTCATGCCAATTAATTTGAAAATTTATCTTAAAGGGCTCATTTCGTGCCCCCAGACTCCTGCTAACTTCCCACAGTCCAAGACAGTTTTCAACCAAAGTCTACCAAACAGTCAAAGGCTAAGCCCAGAGACAGAGCAAGATGGCGGGATGGAAATCTCCCCCAAAAGGACAACGAGAACTCTCTACACAGAATTAACAGCTTCATAAAAACCAAAAATCAGGTGAGCCCCCATAGTACCTATTTTAACTTCTTAACGCTGAAAGAGGCACTCAAGAACCAGAAAAAACTGTTCGGAATTGCCAAAGCCACCTGCCCGCATCAGCAAGAGAGCATCTCTGAGTGTTGCAGGAGGGAGAACAGAGCAACTGAGAGGCACTGAACTCAGCACTGTCCTGTTAGAGCAGGAAGGAAAACCAGGCCAAACATAGCAGAGGCCAGCCTGGCCCATGGAGGGAGCATTTAAACCAGCCCTGTCAGAGCGGGGTCTCCGGTACCAGCAGTCAGAGCTGAAGTGCCTCCAAGCAAACCTGAAAGACAATCCAGGCCCTAAGGACTGCAAGTCTTAGGCGAGTTCAGTGCCGAGCGAGGCCCAGAGACAGTGGACTGGGGAGGGCACGCAACATACCGAGACACCAGCTGGGGCAGCCAAGGGAGAGCTAGCACCGTCTCTCTTCTAACCCCAGGCTGCGCAGCTCCCGGCTCCAAGAGACCCCTTCCTTCCGCTTGAGGAGCAGAGAGGACAGAGTGGGAAGAACTTTGTCTTGCATCTAGGACACCAGCTCAGTCACAGTAGGAAAGGGCACTGGTGAGCAGTGAGGCCTCATTCTAGGCCCTAGCTCCCAGGTGACATTTCTAGACACACCCTGGGCCAGAAGGGAACCTGCTGCCTTGAAGGAAAGGACCTAGTCCTGGCTGCATTCATCACCTGCTCACTGAAGAGCCCTTGGGCTCTGAATAACCAGCAGTGATACCCATGTACTATGTTGAGGGCCTTGGATGAGCCTTGCTGGCTTCAGGTGAGATTCAGCACTTACCCAGCTGTGCTGACGATGGGACAAAACTCCTTCTGCTTGAGAAAAGCAGAGGGAACAGTAAAGGGGACTTGTCTCGCGCCTTAGGTGCCAGCATGGCCAAAGTGGGGTAGAGCACCAAGCAGGCTCTTGGGGTTCCTGCCATGACCTGACTCTTGAATGGCATTTCTGGACCTGCCCTGGGCCAGAGGGGAGCTCACTTCCCTGAAGGGTGAGTCCCATCTGAAGGGTGAGTCCCAGGCCAGCAGCCAAGACCCGCTGACTTCAGAGACCTGGGGCCCTAAGGGAATATCAGCACTAGTCTATCAGTACTCCTTGTGGCCTGTGGTGGCTACTGGGTGGGGCTTCTCTGCCTTTGGAAAGAAGAGGGAAGACGGGGAACGACTGTCTTGTGGTTTCAGTGCTAGCTCAGCCGCAATACAATAGAACATCAGGGAGACCTCTAAGGTTTATCACTCTAGTTCCTGACCCCTAGATGGCACTTCAGGACCCACCTGGGGTCTGGGGGACCTTGCCACCCTGAAGGGAAGGACACAGGCCAGGGTGGTTATGCCACCTGCTGATTGTAGAACCCTGGCGTCCTGAGTGAACACAGGCAGTAACCAGGGAGTGGTTATAGCAGGCCTTGGGTGACACCAGTGCTGTGCTGGCTTCAGGTCTGATCCAATACAGTCATAGTAGTGGTGGCTACAGGGGTGCCTGTATCACTCTACCCCCCAGCTTCAGGTGGCTTAGAATAGAGAGAGAGAGAGACAGAGATTGAGATTGAAAGAGAGAGAGAGAGAGAGAGAGAGAGAGAGATTGAGAGAGAGAGATTGAGAGAAAGAGAGAGAGTGAGAGACAGAAAGAGAGAGACTCGGTATGATTGGGGGAATGTAAGGGAAGAGAACAAGAATCTGCCTGTTAATCCAGAGAATTCTTCCAGATATAGTCTAAGACTATCAAGGGGATACCTCTATGAGTCTGAAGGAACCACAGCATTCCTGGCTTGGGGTGCCCCCTAAAGCAGATACAACATAGATCATAGTGTCCAAGTCCTTCCAAGTATCTGGAATGGCTTCCCAAGAGGGACAGGTACAAACAAGCCCAGACAGTGAAGACTGCAATAAATACCTAACTCTTCAATGCCCAGACACCGAAGAACATCTGATAGCATCAGTACCATCGGGGAAACATGACCTCACCAAATGAACTAAATAAGGCACTGGGAGCCAATCCTGGCAAAACAGAGGTATATGACCTTTCAGACAGAGAATCGAAATCAGCTGTGCTGAGGAAACTCAAAGAAAATCAAGAAAACACAGAGAAACAATTCAGAATTCCATCAGATGAAATTATTTCATTATTATTATTTTGAGACACAGTCTGCTCTGTTGCCCAGGCTGGAGTGCAGTGGCACCATCTCAGCTCACTGCAACCTCCGCCTCCTGGGTTCAAGCGATTCTCCTGCATCAGCCTGGGCAACAGAGCCAAGTAGCTGGGATTACAGGCATATGCCACCATGCTTGACTAGTTTTTGTATTTTTTAGCAGAGAGGGGGTTTCACCATGTTGGTCAGGCTGATCTCAAACTCCTGACCTTGTGATCTCCCTGCCTCAGCTTCCCAAAGCAGGAAAAGGCACTGGTGAGCAGTGAGGCCTCATTCTAGGCCCTAGCTCCCAGGTGACATTTCTAGACACACCCTGGGCACTTCCTGCCTTGAAGGAAAGGACATCACCTGCTCACTGAAGAGCCCTTGGGCTGGCATTACAGGCGTGAGCCACCGCACCCAGCCCCATCAGATGAATTTAACAAAGAGATTGAAATAATTTAAAAAATCAAGCAGAAATTCCAGAGCTGAAAAATGCAATTCGCCATATTGAAGGATGAATCGGAGTCCTTTAATAGCAAAACTGATCAAAGAAGAAAGAGTGACCTTGAAAATTCCCTATTAAAAAATATAGTCAGAAGAGACAAAAGAAAGGAAAAACAATGAAATACGTCTACAAGATCTAGAAAATCCTCTCAAAAGGGCACCTCTGAGAGTTATTGGCCTTAAAGAGGAAGTTGAGTAAGAGATAGGCGTGGACAGTTTATTCAAAGGGATAATAGCAGAGAACTTCTCAACACTAAGTGGATTTGACTGAACAACATGATATGGGGTCTGTGTTCCCGCCCATATCTCATGTTGAATTATAATCCCCAGTGTTGGAAGAGGGGCCTTGTGGGAGGTGATTGGTTTGTGGGGCCTGATTTACCCCTTGCTGTTCTTGTAATGGTGAGTAAGTTCTCATGAGATCTGGTTGCTTATAAAAATGTGTAGCAGTGACAATTAGCTAGGCACGGTGGCTTACGCCTATAATCACAGCACTTTGGGAAGTTGAGGGGGTGGATCACCTGATGTCAGGGGTTTGAAACTATCCTGGCCAACATGGTGAGACCCCGTCTCAAAAAAAAAACAGTGTGTCGGAGCTGCGCCTTCACTCTCTCTTCCTCCTTCTCAGGCCACGTATGATGTGTCTGCTTCCCCTTTGTCTTCTGCTATGATTGTTTTCCTGAGGCCTCCCCCGCATGCTTCCTGCAAAGCCTATGGAACTAGGAGTCAATTAAACCAATTTTTTTTTTTTTTTTGAGACAGAGGTTTGCTCTTGTTGCTGAGACTGTAGTGCAAGGGCGTGATCTCAGCTCACCACAACCTCTGCCTCCTGGGTTCAAGTAATTATTTTGCCTCAGCCTCCCAATTTGCTAGGATTACAGGCATGTGCCCCGACAACTGGCTAATTTTGTATTTTTAGTAGAGATGGGGCTTCTCCATGTTGGTCAGGCTGGTCTCGAACTTCCAACCTCAGTTGATCTGCCTACCTTGGCCTCCCAAAGTGCTGAGATTACAGGGGTAAGCCACTGCATGAGGCCTAAAAGTCTTTTCCTTACAAATTACTTAGTCTCAGGTAGTTCTTTATGGACTGCAAGAATGGACTAATATATAAGACAACCTATAGGCATACAATAATCAAACTCGCAAAGATAAAGAATATAAAAAAGGATCCAAAAACCAGCAAGAGAAAAAAACAAATAACATGGAGCACTAATACATCTAGCAGCAGATTTTTCAGTGAAAAACCTTACAGTCCAGGGGAGAGTGGCATGATATATTGAAAAGTGCTGAAGGAAAAAACACTTTTCCCCTAGAATAGTGTATCTGGTGAGAACCTCCTTCAAACATGGAGAAGAAATACTTTCCCAGACAAACAAAGCTGAAAAATTTCATCAATACCAGACCTGTCGTATAAGAAACGCTAAAGGGAGTACTTCAGTCAGAAAGAAAAAGACATTAATGAACAATAAATAATAACAATAAATAAAACACATGGTAATTGGAAGTACACAGAAAAACACAAAATATTAAACACTTTAACTATGGTGTGTAAACTATCTTATCCTAAGAAGGAAGACTATAAACAATGAACCAATAAAAAATAATGACTACAACAACTTTTTATGATACGGTACAATAAGATATAAATAGAAACATCAAAAAGTTAAAACACTAGGGGATGGAAGAAAGGCATAGAGTTTTTATTAGTTTTCTTTCTGCTTGTTTCTTTATGCAAATTGGGTTAAGTTGTTATCAGGCTAAAACAATGGGTTATAAGATAGTATTTGCAAGCCTCATCATAACCTCAAACTAAAAAACTTACATTGATACACAGAAAATAAAAAGTCAAAAACTAAGTCATATCACCAGAGAAAATCACCATCCCTAGAGCAAGATAGGAAGGAAGGAAAGAAAGAAGGAAGATAAGACAATAAAACAATCAGAAAACAAATAACAAAATGGCAGGAATAAGTCCTTACGTACCAATAATAACATTGAATGTAAGTGGACTAAATTCTCTAATCAAAAGACATAGACTGGCTTAATTGATGAAAAAAAAAACAAGACCCATTGATCTGTTGTCTACAAGAAACATGCTTTACCTGTAAAGACACACATAGACTGAAAATAAATGGATGGAAAAGATATTCCATACCAATGGAAACCAAAAAAAGAACAGGAGTTGCTATACTTGTATCAGACAAAATAGTTTTCAAGACAAAAACTATGGCCAGGGATGGTGGCTCATGCTTGTAATCCCAGCACTTTGGGAGGCTGAGGCAGGTGGATCACCTGAGGTCAGGAGTTCAAGACAATTCTGGTCAAGATGGTGAAACCTCCTCTCTACTAAAAGTGCAAACATTAGCCATGTGCAGTGGTGGGCTCCTGTAGTCCCAGCTACTTGAGAGGCTGAGGCAGGAGAATCACTTGAACCTGAGAGGTGGAGGTTGCAGTGAGCTGCTGGGATCATGCCACTGCACTCCAGCCTGGGTGACAGATTGAGACTCCATCTCAAAACAAAAACAAAAACAAAAACAAAACCCACAGTGGAAAAGGATAAGCCCAATTTCACACAAGTTCCAGAGAATAGAAAATACTGCTCCCCAGACTGGGTGCAGTAGGCTCACGCTTATAATCCCAGCACTTTGGGAGGCTGAGGTGGATGAATCACCTGAGGTCAGGAGTTTGAGATCAGCTTGGCCAAAATGGTGAAACTCCATCTCTATTAAAAAAAAAAAAAAAAAAAAAAATTAGCTGGGTGTGGTGCTGCATGTCTGTAATCCCAGCTACTCAGGAGGCTGAGGCAGAATAGCTTGAACCAGAAGGTGGAGGTTGAAGTGAGCCCAGATCACGCCACTGCACTCCAGCCTGGACAACAGAGTGAGACTCTGTCTCAAAAACAAAAAACAAAAAACAAAAACAAAAACAAAAAGAAAGAAAGAAAATACTGCTCCCAGTGAATTGTCTGACGGTAGCAGAGCCAGGATTCTAAAACTAGAAAAACGCAGTATAAGAAAGGAAGAATATAGGCCAATCTCACTTCTAAACTGGAATAAAAATGGAAAGGTCTCACATACATTATTAAAGCAAATCTAGAAACATGTTTAAAAAAAATCCGTCATGATCAGAAGATATAAACATCAAAGACAAGTGGGATAATTATTTATTACAACAAATTAAATGAATTGTCACTGGGATGTGGTAGATGTTTCCCCCCAGGGATCACACACAGTGCTCACTGACCACTTAATGAATTGACTTAAGTGACTTTTACACAGATTGGCAATTCTGACTTATTCAAAATATAAATTAAAGTCAAAATTATTTTATTTTATTTTTTATTTTTTTGAGATGGAGTCTCGCTCTGTCACCAGGCTGGAGTGCAGTGGTGCAATCTCGGCTCACTGCAATCTCCACCTCCCGGGTTCAAGTGATTCTCCTGCCTCAGCCTCCTGAGTAGCTGGGACTACAGGCATGTGCCACCATGCCCAGCTAATTTTTGTATTTTTAGTAAAGACAGGGTTTCACTCTGTTGGTCAGAATGGTCTTGATCTCTTGACCTCATGATCCGCCCACCTTGGCCTCCCAAAGTGCTGGAATTACAGGCATGAGCCACCGGACCCAGCCCAATACTTTTATTTTTAAATACGGTATTTTATGTTAAAATATGTTATTCTACATAATCAAGGCCGGGCGTGGTGACTCACGCCTGTAACCCTATAACTTTGGGAGGCTGAAGCAGGTGGATCACCTGAGGTCAGGAGTTCACAACCAGCCTGGCCAACATGGTGAACCCTGTCTCTACTAAAAATCCAAAGTTTAGCTGAGTGTGGTGGTGTGTACCTGTCATCTCAGCTACTTGGGAGGCTGAGGCAGGAGAATCACTTGAACTTGGGAGGTGGAGGTTGCAGTGAGCCGAGATCATGCCACTGCCTATCAGCCTGGGCAACAGAGCAAGATTCCATCTCAGAAAAAAAAAAAAATCAGTGTGACTTATTAAAAGATGAAATCAGCCGGGCATGGTGGCTCATGCCTGTAATCCCAGCACTTTGGGAGGCTGAGGCGGGTGGATCATGAGGTCAGAAGTTCAAGGCCAGCCTGGCCAACATGGTGAAACCCTGTCTCTACTAAAAATACAAAAATTAGCCAGGCACAGTGGCAGGGACCTGTAATCCCAGCCACTCGAGGAGGCTGAGGCAAGAGAATTGCTTGAACCTAGGCAGCAGAGGTTGCAGTGAGCCAAGATCATGCCACTGCACTCCAGCCTGGGTGACAGAGTGAGACTCCATCTCAATAAAATAAAATAAAATAAAATAAAATAAAATAAAATAAAATAAAATAAAATAAAATAAAATAAAATAAAACAAAATAAAATAAAATATGAAAGCAAGTTTGGTATCAGGCAATTCAGGACTATTTTGGCAACTTATATAATTATTAGGGATTCCTCTTTTCCTCAAAATACTGAATAGAAGTTCACCTTTTGTGCACGTAGTCTTGTTTATGAATGTGCTGGCTGAGGATGTGGTAACAGTAGATAAACACTTGACAACCAGCCTCTGGAGTGCACAGACTGTGTCTGCTTTATCGATGAGGACAGCTCCTCATCACAGTGCCTGGTCCATAATCGGATTTAACTGGACATTTGTTAAATGAATGTGTTAAATATTTCCAAAGGTCTATCTCCCAGATGAAAAATTAGCATCGCTGATCAACAAGGATCATTGGGATGACCAAATTGGCCGAATCCATCTTATTAATGGTGTAGAAAAGAGTGATTAAGAAAGTTGGGGGTAAAAGAATAGATTTTTACAATGAAATTTTGGTTTTATTATTAAAATGCCAAGTTTAATGTTTTGTAATAAAAGATGTGAAGCTGATCATATGTCTCATGTTATTCACTTGAATCAGCTTTGTATGTGTGAGCCTACATTTTCAACCTGTAAATTAAACATAAATCAAGAAATCACAGGTTCCAATAAAGTAATATATTTACGGAATTTAGAACTGGAATAGGCCGGGCATGGTGGCTCACGCCTGTAATCTCAGCACTTTGGGAGGCCAAGGTGGGCAGATCACCTGAGGTCAGGAGTTCAAGACCAGCCTGGCCAACATGGTGAAACCCTGTTTGAAAAAAAAAAAACTGGAATAAATATAGACCATCTAATCTAGCCCTTTTACTTATTTTGACCCCAAATGTTTGATATCTTGGCTAAGGTAATAAGTTAACGGACAGAAAAAGGTCTAGAATTCCTTATTTTCTGTTGTTTCTTCAAATGTTTTACACTCACAGTGCTTAGTCAAGTGTTTTTTACAGTAGGACAGAAGTTCCTACTGTAATATCAACTGAGACCACTAGGTGTCATCTTATAACTATAATTGCAGTTCACTTACTGCTGGTCTTCTAACGGGAAAAATGTAATGGCACTTTCAGAGGGTTTGGGGCTTTCTACAAGTTAAATGAGGATGATAGTAGCACCTGCCTCACAGAATTTTGGAACTGTATATGACTCTTGAAGATGGCATGAGATACCATTTGTAAAACACAGAACTGTGCTGAGTACACAGCAGTGAACTCTCCTTAATTTTTCAGCTGGCGGAGGCCCCTGTGTCGCCACTGCCTCCCGCGCCTGCCCACCCTGCCCCCCCCCCCCCGCCCCTCTGTGGCACTCCTGGCTGCGCGCTCCGCCTGGAGCCTGCAGGAAGTGGACGAGCAGCCGCAGCGCCCCCTGCATGTCACCGACACGCGGTGGCGGTGGACGAGCGGGGTACAGTACTGACGCCCACCCAGGTGAAGCACAGACCCACCAGCATTTCGTGGATGCTCTTGATTCAGGGAATCTCTACACCTCTGTCTTGACAGACCCGGATGCTCCCTGCAGGAAAGATCCCAAATACAGGAATGGCACGGTTTCCTGGGGGTCAACAGGAAGGGCAATGACATCCGCGGTGGCACAGTCCTCTCCGATTATGCGGGCTCCGGGCCTCCCAAGGACACAGGCCGCTGAAGTGTGACGAGCGCATCCTCAGCAACCGATCCGGAGACCACCGTGGCAAATTCAAGGTGGTGTCCTTCCGTAAAAAGGACACTCGGGGCCCCGGTGTCCGGCACGTGTTACCAGGCCAAGTGGGACCATCTGGGAAGCAGGGGGCAGCTGGGAGACCTGGACCGTCCAGGAGGCCCCAAGCCCTGTTCTCCAGTAAGGTGCTGCTTGTACAATAGAGTTCTCTTCCCGCCCTCCTCTTTGGACAGGCAAGACTTGAGCGGTCAGATGGTGGCTTAGGGTGACTTTTCCTGCTGCCTGGCCTTTATCATTCTAGTCACTCACTCTGGTTTACATTTTGATCAAATTTAAACTTCATTTTGGGGGCCATTTTGGTATTGTGATGGGGTCATCAGACTGTTAATATGAAAATAGCAACCCAGAATTTAAAGAAGAAAAAATTAGGCAGAAATGGACCCATGTCTACAGTAATAGAGCAAAGCATCAATCTTTTTTTTTTTTGAGACGGAGTTTCGCTCTTGTTACCCAGGCTGGAGTGCAATGGTGCGATCTCGGCTCACCGGAACCTCCACCTCCTGGGTTCAGGCAATTCTCCTGCCTCAGCCTCCCGAGTAGCTGGGATTACAGACACGTGCCACCATGCCCAGCTAATTTTTTTGTATTTTTAGTAGACATGGGGTTTCACCATGTTGACCAGGATGGTCTCGATCTCTCAACCTCGTGATCCACCTGTCTCGGCCTCCCAAAGTGCTAGGGAGGTTAAAAAAGAAAAAAGAAAAGAAACAAAAGGATTGGTTGCCTCTGTCTTTGTGATACGAGACCAGAACTGCACACAGCATGTTTTTGTGGCACTGTCACTAGACAGCCAGAGGCTGGCATTGAGGCTCAGCCCCAACATGGGCCTCTCAGATGCCTTAATAGGTGTCAGTATCTCACGCTGGTCCCTTTAAAGAGCAATCCTGTAAAAAGGTGAAGGCAGAGCGGCTTTACTGTTGTTGGGACATGACCCTCTAGACGGGCAGCAGAGCTCGCTGTCAGCTTATCAGGTATCTCTGTGTCTGTGTCTGTTCAACTGACTGCTCATGGGGGTAAGAAAAGCTGGTCTGGAGTTGCTGAATTTTGTGTTAATTCTGCTGTTTGCTTATAGGCTAATAAAATTAAAACCCTGAATGAAAAAAAAAAATATCTACTTACTCATTGCCAGGGCATTCCCATCATCTTTTCTGACGAAAGGCAAGATAAATAAAATAATTTTATAATGGCTATGTCACAATGATGAATTTTGCTGGGACAGAAAGCTAATAAACTCTTAATACTGTTTACATGAACTTCTCAGCTACGGGAATGTCTTAATGATCAAGGACGTGTCAAGATAAATTCTATTGAATCATGGGATTTTGGATTTCAAAGAAAAAAAAGCAAACCCCACAGGCTTTGGTGGCTGACAGCTCTGAATCTCAGCTCCACGCCAGGACATGCAATGAGGACAACAATGTGGGTAGATAATAGTCTTGTTACAAGGAGTAGCTCAGACGAGGCCTAGGTGTGCTCAGGACAGTGCTCAGTAAATCCTAGTTATGTGACCTAGCCTAGGGCAAACTATTTAACCTCTGGAAGCTCCCATCCCTTTATTCGTAAGATGAGGTTAATAGGCATTTTTCATAGTTGTTTTAAGAAACAAATGGGGGCCGGGCACAGTGATTCACACCTGTAATTCCAGCACTTTGGGATGCTGAGGTGGGTGGATCACCTGAAGTCAGGAGTTCGAGAGGAGCCTGGCCAACATGGTGAAACACTGTATCTACTAAAAATAAAAAAATTAGCTGGGCATGGTGGCTCGCCCCTGTAATCCCAGCTACTGGGGAAACTGAGGCAGGAGAATCACTTGAACCCAGAAGGCAGAGGTTGCAGTGAGCTGAGATTGTGTTATTGCACTCCAGCCTGGGCAACAAGACCAAAACTCCATCTCAAAAGAAAAAAAAAAGGAAACAAACGGGAAAGATTCTGGGAACAGGGAAAATGTGGAGTTTTCCTGTTCCCCATTCCAACTCTAGATTATTTGCTTCTTCTGGGCAAGACAACTTTTCAGATGAGGGCTCAAGCTCGGCTGGGTAATGATGGAAGCATTCAACACAGTGTGCTGGACCAGAACCTGGGCCAGGACCCCTACGGACAGGGCGACCTGGGATGAGTCTAAAGCTCAGACATCTTTGGGTGTAAGACCCGGGAAACTAAGCAAAGAGATGTTCAAAGACTTCGGATGATGTCCATGTTCCATTATGCCAGACTTACCTTTTTTCCATATTTGAGAACCATTTTTTCAGCATTTATGTGGTCCAGAAAATTAGGATGAGCCTTTCTTCTTCGATAATCTTCTTCAGTGAATGGAACCTCAGAATCCTCCTGTTATAAGAAAGAAAGAAAAGGTACAGACTTGGTGAGTTAGAGATATGTGTGACTTCTAAGGCTAAAGATGTGTTCCTTTAAGCTCAAATAAAGCTTACAACTACAGCTTATTTTATGTTCTTATTTTTGAGACAGGGTCTCGCTGTGTTGCCCAGACTGGTCTTGAACTCTTGGGCTCAAGCGATCCTCCTGCCTCGGCCTCCCAAAGTGCTGGGATTATAGTCATGAACCACTGAGCCTGGCCATACTGCTTATTTTATTTAATTTATTTTTGAGATGGAGTCTTGCTCTGTCACCCAGGCTGGAGTGCAGTGGTGCGATCTTGGCTCACTGCAACCTTCACCTCCCAGGTTCAAGGGATTCTCCTGTCTCAGCCTCCTGAGCAGCTGGGATTACAGGTGCCTGCCACCATACCTGGCTACTATTTATATTTTTAGTAGAGACGGGGTTTTGCCATGTTGGCCAGGCTGGTATCAAACTCCTGACCTCAGGTGGATGATCCGCCCGCCTTGGCCTCCCAAAGTGCTGGAATTACAGGCGTGAGCCATTGTGCCCCACCATACCACTTATTTGAATAGTAATTTGCTCTTCCTAACAATGCTGTAGGAGATAAATTTTATAATTTAAATTTAATCTAAACAAATTAAAAACTAAAAGTCTTCTTTTGCAGAGGTGGTAACAAGTTGCCACTGAGATTTGGCAAAGGTATTAATATTAAATATAATTTCTCTTTTTTTTTTTTTTGTAGATACAGGGCCTTGCTCTCTTGCCCAGGCTGGAGTGTAGTGTCCTGATCATAGCTTACTGCAGCCTTGAAATCCTGGGTTCCAGTGATCCTCCTGCCTTAGCCTCCCTAGTAGCTGGGACTATAGGCACACACCACTGTGCCTAGCTTATTTATTTATTTATTTTTGTAGAAACGGAGCCTCAGATTGTTACCCAGGCTGGTCTCCACATCCTGGCTTTACGCAATCCTCCAGACTTGCCCTTGCAAAACGGCAGGATTGCAGGTATGAGCCACTTCTTCCCAGCCTGTAGTTTTATTTTGTTTTGTTTTGTTTTTTAACCTAAATTGTTTTTTTCTTTTTCTCTTTGCCACACTGGCCCTCCCTGGAATAAATAACATGTTAAAAAAAAAATTCCACTTGCAAGTTGCTGGCTGAGGCTTTAAAAACTGGTTTCATTAGCTAAGATTAAGTTATCTCCTGGGAATGAGGAATGAAAAATTTTCTTGACAGTTCACTGACCTCTACCTCATATTCAGTCTCTCCACAACCCCCCACCCTGTGAAGTCCCATAGAGGGATGCAACCAAAATAACTACATTAGAACCTACTGGAATCAAAAGAAAAAATGGAGAGCCATGCAACAGTGTGATTTGGCAAAAATCCATCTAAATTCAGAGATCCTTGTTGGAGCAGAGTTTTAAAAATATAGTGTTCGATATGGAACCTTTCAATCACAACACATTGGTCTAAGTTATATAACCAATCCAAAGCATTTGAGCCAGAGCTTACAAGGAAACAATCAAAGAGGTCGAAGAAAAACACAATAAAAACCCTACTGAGGCCAGGTGCGGTGGCTCACATCTGTAATCCCAGGACTTTGGGAGACTGAGGTGGGATCACTTGAGGTCAGGAGTTTGAGACCTGCCTGGCCAACATGGTGAAACCCCGTCTCCACTAAAAATACAAAAATTAGCTGGGCTTGGTGGCAGGTGCCTATAATCCTAGTTACTCGGGAGGTTGAGGCAGGAGAATTGCTTGAACCTGGGAGGCGGAGATTGCAGTGAGCTGAGATTGCGCAACTGCACTCCAGACGGGTGACGGAGCAAGAATCCTTCTGAAAAAACAAACAAACAAAAATAAAACAAAACAAAAAAACAAAAGTAAACCCCTACTGAGGTAGGAGCACGACTGCTCCTGAGAAAATGACTGGAGCCCAGCTGGGAATTGGTAGGAGTGCGGTAGGTGATGTCGAGATTATCAGGGTTTCTGGGCCATGCTGAGGAGTTTAGATTCATCCCAATGGCAACTGAAGGCAATGGAAAGGTTTTAAGCTTTTTTTTTTTTTTGGATAAGATCTCACTCCGTTGGCCAGGGTGGAGTGCAGTGGCACAGTCACCGCTCACTGTAGCCTCAACCTCCTGGGAACTTTCTACTTCAGGCTCCCGAGTAGCTGGGACTACAGGTGCTTGCCACCATGCCAGGCTAATTAAAAAAAAATTTTTTTTGAAGAGGTAGGGTCTCACTGTGATGCCCAGACTAGCCTCAAACTCCTGGTCTCAAACAATCCTCCTGCCTTGGCCTCCCAAAGTGCTGGAATTACAGGCTTGAGCTACTAAACCCAGTTGGGTTTTAAGCTTTTAAAGGAAGACAGCAACATGATCTGAATTATATCTAATATTTTGATACATATTTTAGTATATCATTACATACATATTTGAAGTATATATAATATTGCAATACATGTATTTCTTTCTTTTAGCCACCTGGCTTGCTTTTGATTGGTACATGTATTTTTAACTCGATACTCACCCTTGTACCAATTCTGGAGGTACATGTGATATTTTGACACATGCTTCTTAATTGACATATCATGGTTGTGAATTTCATTCTAGCAAGACGGCTGAGGGGTGCTGTGGAGGACAGACTGGAGGCGCAAAGGCAGGCCCCAGCCGCACAACCACCTGAGTAGTGCAAGTAGCTGAAGGCTGAGGCTGAATTTGAATTTCAGAAAAACAAATGACTAACTTTTTAGTCACAGGGTACAGGCATGCTAAAAATTATCTACCGTCCATCTGAAATTCAGATTTAATGGGGTGTCCTTTATATTCACTTGCCAGCTCGAGTCTGGAAACGGTGTAGTCAGCTTTGCCTTCAGGATGAATTGAGTCCTGGTCCCTCTGCAGCCCCGGCTCACGTGGTGTGGTGGGCCAGCTCACCTAACCCCCACTCCTGCTCCCTGTGACTGGCCCAACACCCCTCTTCTGGATTTGCCCCACCCTTAGTCCTCAGCTGCCAGGGTAACAGTCACATTCCATGAGGTGAACCACGAGAGAAGCACAGGTTTGATGGCCAGTCTCTTCCCTGACATTTTGAGAATGTGTCTGATAGAAAAGGAAGATCCATCTCTCTCTGGCCAGTGGCTCCGTAGCCCATAAATTCCAACCAGATGGGGCTGCCGGTTCTGGGCTGTCATTCCTCGATTCCTGGTTGGGACATAGATCTGTTTGTGAATTATGCACCTTTGCGACTTGTTGCTGGACTGTGTTCCCTTTAATCCTTAAATTTCACTTGTTAGAACAACAAATACCGTGTATTTTGAACCCAAACCTTTAACATGGGTTTTAGTTCCTCCCAAATGCTTGCATCGTTTGCCTTTCCAATAAAGGGTGAGTGGCTGACCTTTCCTTTAGCAGATGTTACAGCCGTTCTCCTTTCTTTCTTTCTTTCTTTTTTTTTTTTGAGACGGAGTTTCGCTCTTGTTACCCAGGCTGGAGTGCAATGGCACGATCTCGGCTTACTGCAACCTCCGCCTCCTGGGTTCAGGTAATTCTCCTGCCTCAGCCTCCTGAGTAGCTGGGATTACAGGCACACACCACCATGCCCAGCTAATTTTTTGTATTTTTAGTAGAGACGGGGTTTCACCATGTTGACCAGGATGGTCTCGATCTGTTGACCTTGTGATCCACCCACCTCGGCCTCCCAAAGTGCTGGGATTACAGGCTTGAGCCACCAAGCCCGGTCTCTCCTTTCATTGTTATGTTATATATCGATGGCTGTCAGCGTTTCTGGAAACAGCTTGCCTGCCTTACTACTACCTTGTTATAATTACTAAGCTCATTTAGAGGCTTCTTCTTTCTAGGAGGTAAAGAACACAATCTACAGAGTAATCTCTCCTCCCCCTTATTAGGCCAATAGGCGAATCTATTATCTTGTAACACTCTAACACTCTGCTGGATTCTTTCTTTTTTTTTTTTTTTTTGTTTTGACATGGAGTCTCTGTAGCCCAGGCTGGAGTGCAGTGGCACGATCTTGGCTCACTGCAACCTCTGCCTCCTGGGTTCAGGTGATTCTCCTGCTTCAGCCTCCTGAGTAGCTGGGACTACAGGCACGTGCCACCATGCCCAGCTAATTTTTGTATTTTTAGTAGAGACAAGATTTCATCATTTTGGTCAGGATGGTCTCAGTCTCCTGACCTTGTGATCTGCCCACCTCGGCTTCCCAAAGTGCTGGGATTACAGGTGTGAGCCACTGTGCCTGGCCAAAAGTTTATTCTTAAATGTATAGTAGGCTCCAAGACAACACTTGATTCCAGCTGTATGTGGCAAAGGATGTGATGCAGGGAATCCAGATGTTCATGGGATCAAGGGTAATCACTGCCTCAGGCACAAGGAACAGCTTACTGCTTGACAGATTTTTTTTTCTTTTTAAAATATTAATTTTTAAATTTTTAATTTAATTTTATTGTTTTACAGATGGAGTCTTGCTGTGTTGCTCAGGCTTGTCTTGAACTCCTGGGCTCAAGTGATTCTCCCACCTTAGCCTCCCAATGTGCTGGGATTACAGGTGTGAACCACTGTGCCCAGCCAATTGCCAGATGTCTTTTTTTTTTTGAAAGAGAAAAGAGAAAGAAAAAAAAAGAAAGAAAAGAGGAAAGAAAGAAAGAAAGAAAGAAAAAAAAAGAATGAAAGAGAGAAAGAAAGAGAAAGAGAGAGAGAGGATGGAAATCTTGCTGTCTTGCCCAGGCTAGAATGCAGTCTAAAAATGGGTAATGCCAGATGTCTTAATTCCACCTGTGGCCAGGGGGTCCCTTCCCCATGGTCTTGGCTTTTAGCCCCTCAAATTTCTTCTGCTCCTCTTTTTGTTTCTGCTTGAAAGCCTTATCTTCGGCCATGCTTGCTGGTTCACACCTGTAATCCCAATACTTTGGGAGGCCGAGGCAGTTGGGTTATTTGAGCCCAGAAATTTGAGACCAACCTGGGCAACGTTGGCAAAACTCTGTTGCTACAAAAACATTTAAAAATTAGCTGGGCAGGGTGGCATGTGCCTGAGTCCCAGCTAATCAGGAGGCTAAGGCCAGAGAATCACTTGAGCTCAGGAGGTGGAGGTTGCAGTGAGCTGAATTTGCACCACTGCACTACAGCCTGGGGAAAGAAAGAAGGGAAGGAAGGAAGGGAGGGAGGGAGAAAGGGCTTTATCTACATCATGCCCCATCCATCTTCTTGGCCTGATTCTTGGGCTGTTTTAGAGTTTTTCTTGCCACCTTTGTGGCCAGACATGGCACCTGCCATTCCTTCCCCAGACGCTGCCAATGGAAAACCGCTCTGCTGTTCTGATGCCTTCTGAGCTCTGCTTCCTTCTGTGTGGCCTTCCTTTTCAGGATCACAGCAAGACTAGTAACAGCAGCCCAAGGTTCACATCCAGACATGACAACATCCCCAGAGAGGCAAAGCCAGTGTCTTCTTGAAGTCTCTCTTAAACAGAGATGAGCCCTTCCTGGGAGTCTCCTGGCCATCTTTCCTCTGTGCCAGAGGTTGGACCAAACTGGTTTCCTGGATGCAGCTACACTCCGTATTCCAGGCTCCTCAGCTGTGGGCTGAGATTTAGTCAAAGAAATTTGCAGAAGTGATGAGCATCTCTTCCAGGCCTGCTTCGTAAAGCTCCCCATGCCTCATCTTTTGTGTTTCTCTCCCCGCCACAGGCCTGACACAGGTGTGCACACTGCCCAGGGGTCATTCGGGAAGGGGCTGGAGCCATCCAACAGAGGGAACCTGAAACTTGAATCAGAGTTGGGAGGAGGCTAACCTGATCATCAGGAACATCTGTTTTACATTTCACCTGAGCCAGAGATAAACTTCCCCCATGTGTAAGCCACTATATTTTGGGGGGTAGGTTTGTTACATCCCACATCCAAAAATTGGATTGCATGCCCACCCCTTAGCTAATCAGCAAGAAGAATGGGACCATCATGGCTGGTTTTGATCAATCAGGATTTTCCCCTGGAATGCGGATAGAATCTCCCTTCTCTGGATCTCATGGGCAGTGTGGACACTTGAACTTAACAAGTCATGGCTCTGCTGGCAAGGAAGACAGTGGGGTGGCTTCATGACAGGAACCCAGCAGCATCTACGACAAACTAATATTCACTTTTCTGAGTTACATTATGGAGTCATGGCTTTTCACAAACTCAACTGATTTCAATGAACCATAATGTATAAGTCAGGATCCTCATGGGAAAGAAACGTCATACTTGACGTGGGTAATTTCAGGAGAGTTTAATAACAGGACTATACAAAGATGTGGGTAGGGTGTAGGGAAACCACATCACCTGGAGCTGGGAACAGGGTGCTCTGTACTCCTTCTAAATCCAAACGTGTCGAGTGGGCAGGGGATGATCAGAGCCTAGGGTCTAAGAGGGGTAAGAAGGGGGCAGCGGGGTAAAAAGGGGGCAGTGAGGGAAGAAGGGGGCGGCAGGGAAAGAAGGGGGTGGCGAGGGAAGAAGGGGGCGCCCGGCAGGCGCAGTGGCTTTTGGGTTCAGAGACTTGGCCTAACCGCAGCAACTCTGCAGAAGAGAGCTGGGGGGATAAGTGCTCTGATCTCATTCTTCTCAATGCCCCCATCCTCTCACCGCTGTGCTCCATTGGCCAAACCCAATTGGGAGCAGAGGACAACGTTGCTTGCTGATCTAGACCACAAGTTCACAGCAGGGTGGAGAAGAGCAGAGAGTGGCCCTGGAGGGGCCGATGGAAAACACCCAGCAGGCAGAATCACTTTCCCGGTGCTTGCCTTCCTATAGCGTGGCTGGTGGGGGCCCTCTTTGTCCTCTCAGGCCTGCCCAGGGCATCTCGTGAAAAGATCCTGGCTCTCCAGCATCCGCAATAGGTTCCAGCCTATCCCAGTTTTCACTGACCCAAGACACGAAATCAACTCCCTCCCACAGAGTCCTGGAGTTACTTCCACCAGAAAACACTCTTAGAAAATACAATTTGTGTATTGGGGGTGCTCAGAAAGGCTGCTGTTGGGACATTATTCATAGTGACAGAGTTTATCTTTCAAGATCATCAGCTGACAATGATTTTTTTTCCAACTTATTATGTTAGTGACCGTTACTTTCCTTAGAACTGGTATCTTTGGCTGTTAAGACTTCCTATGTGACTGGGGGTGGTGGCTCACACCTGTAATCCCAACACTTTGGGAGGCTGAGGTAGGCAGATCACCTGAGGTGGGAGTTTGAGACCAGCCTGGACAACACGGTGAAACCCGTCTCTACTCAAAATATTAGCCAGGAGTGGTGGCATGTGCCTGTAATCCCAGCTACTTAGGAGGCTGAGGCAGGAGAATCACTTGAACCTGGGAGGCGGAGGCTGCAGTGAGCTGAGATCATGCCACTGCACTTCAGCCTGAGTGACACAGCAAGATTGTTAAAAACAAAAAAGTACTGCAAGGCCAAGGGGGAGCTAAGACAGCACCAGGAGTCAGGGTGAGGCACAGTGGCTCATGCCTGTAATCCCAGCACTTTGGGAGGCCAAGACAGGTAGATCACCTGAGGTCAGGAGTTCAAGACCAGCCTGACCAAGATGGTGAAACTCCGTCTCTACTAAAAACACAAAAATTAGCTGAATATGGTGGTGGGCGCCTGTAATCCGAGCTACTTGGGAGGCTGAGGCAGGAGAATTGCTTGAACCTGGGAGGTGGAGGTTGCAGTGAGTCGGGATTGCGCCATTGCACATCAGCCTGGGTGACAGAGTGAGACTTCGTCTCAAAAAAAAAAAAAAAAATTAAAAAAAAAAAAAAAAAAGAAAGTACCAGGAGTCCTTGCAACTCACCTTCCGTCTACCCATCCCAAGTCTATCTTACGGGGATTACGATTTAGAGTCCAGCTAGAACTCTCCTTTCAAAAGCCAACCTGAGTAAGTCCAGCAGAGGAAACCCTTCCTTAGAGGTCTCTGTTTTATAGACTTCATCTCTAAAAACAAAACAAAACGAAAAAGACTTCCTGTGGCGATGACAAAGAGACAGAAGCAGAGAAACGCAGAGAGGAAAGTGTGGGAGGATTCACTGAGTTCCTCCTGGCTCCCAGCCCTCGATGCCCAGCGGCATCTCTGACTGTGGATTTTGTAAGACATTGTTTATGTCTTTCTAACATATCCTCTTTCTGATTAAGAAAGCTGGATTCGGCCATGCGTGGTGGCTCACACCTGTAATCCCAGAACTTTGGGAGCCCGAGGCGGGTGGATCACGAGGTCGGTGGATTACAAAGTCGGGAGTTCGAGACCAGCCTGACCAACATGGTGAAACCCCATCTCTACTAAAAATACAAAAATTAGCTGGGTGTGGTGGCGTGAACCTGTAATCCTGGCTACTCAGGAGGCTGAGGCAGGAGAATCACCTGAACCAGGAGGCGGAGGTTGCAGTGAGCCGAGATCGCACTACTGCACTCCAGCCTGCGTGACAGAGTGAGACTCCATCTCAAAAAGAGCAAGCAAGTAAGCAAGCTGGATTCTGCTGCTTGCAAGCACAAGTGTTACTCAGCTCACTCTGACTTCAAACAATGCCACATCTCCTGCCACGCCCCCTTCAGTTAGACCTGTTGGAGTAAACTTGCTTTGCATGATTGGTCTTGTTCTATCTGTACCCCCACTAACATCCTCATCCTCCTGGTTAATTTAGAAGCAAATCTCAAACACAAATATTATTTACTACTTCATTAATCCTACTGCAGGTAGATTTCTCAATGAAAAAATATTTAGCAGCATTTGGTCTTCTTTGAGGAATCCTCCCTCAGTTCTACTATTTCTCTTTTTTTTTTGTTTTTGAGACAGGGTCTCACTCTGCCACCCAGGCTGGAGTGCAGTGGCAGCGATCTCTGCTCACTGCAACCTCTGCCTCTCAGGTTCAAGGAATTCTACCACCTCAGCCTCCTGAGTAGCTGGGACTATAGTTGTGCACCACCGTATTCAGCTAATTTTTGTATTTTTTGGTAGAGACAGGGTTTCAACATGTTGACCAGGCTGGTCTCAAACTCCTGACCTCAAGTGATCCGCCCACCTTGGCATCCCAAAGTGTTGGGATTACAGGTGTGAGCTACCGTGCCAGGCTTAATTTTTCTTTAAAAATTAAAGTTTTGTGGCTGGGCGTGGTGGCTCATGCCTGTAATCCCAGCACTTTGGGAGGCCAAGGTGGGCGGATCGTCTGAGGTCGGGTGTTCGGTACCAGCCTGACCAACATGGAGAAACCCCATCTCTACAAAAATACAAAAAATTAGCCGGTGTCGGGGCACATGCCTGTAATCCCAGTTATTTGGGAGGCTGAGGTAGGAGAATTGCTTGAACCTGGAGGTGGAGGTTGCAGTGAGCCCAGATCATGCTATTGCACTCCAACCTGGGCAACAAAAGCAAGACTCTGGCTCAAAAAAAAAGAAAAAAAGATTAAAGTTTGCCTTTTAATCTCAGTTATGTAATCCACCTGGAATTGACTTTGTGTGTGGCATGAGGTAGAGAAGGTTTGAAAATGATGAAAGTGTTCTGTATCCTGATTGCTGTGGTGGGTTCACAACTGTATGCGTTTGTGGAAACTCAGGACTATAAAGCAGTAAATTTATTTATTTATTTGAGGCAGGGTCTCACTTTGTCACCCAGGCTGGAGTGCAGTGGCGTGATCTCAGCTCACTGCAGCCTCGACCTCCGCAGCTCAAGCGGTCCTCCCACCTCAGCCTCCTGAGTAGCTGAAACTACAGGTGTGCCACCGTGTATTTTTTGTAGAGACGAGGTTTTGCCTTGTTACCCAGGCTGGTCTTGAACTCCTGACCTCAAGCAATCCTCCCGTCTCGGCCTCCCAAACTGCTGGGATTATAGGCGTGTACCACCACACCTGGCCTAGTACATTGATTTTATCTTGATAAATCTGACTTTGAAAACCATCATTCGTCACTGGAGAAATGCAAACTAAAACCACAGTGAGAGGAGGAGGGCATGCCAAAAGGACACAGGAGCTAACACAGGAACCATTGCCCCATGCTTTCTTTGGGGACCCTTCTCTTCTCCACTCTCAGTCCATGCAGTGTAGGGGGCTGATCATCCCTGGCTGTCTAAATGGGTACATGATCCCAGGTCTGGCCAGTCATGCCTCTGGCCACAGTGACTAGTTCAAGGTTAGGCTCATGACTGAAGACCTGCCCAAACACGCATTCCAGTCCTAGGATGGGACATGATCTATAGCGGGAAAAGGGAATCGAAGCTTGTCGGATGTCTGCCTGTGAGTTGCTGGGAGCCAGAAGGAGGGGCAGGCTTACTAGAGAGTGACGTCTACTCAGAGTAGAAAAGAAACCATAAAAGAAAGAGAGAGAGTTGGTGAGCACTGAGGACACTGTTGAATCCTCTGGGTCCAGCCATTCCTGAAGCCTGTTATTGGACTGATTCATTATTTTGCTTATCTTGGTTGGGACAGTCAGGACACTAGCACAGTGATCAGCCAGTCCATCAATTCACAATTATTTTATAGTGGACACTTAGCTGGACACTCTGAAGGAAGGGATTGTAACAGGAATAAAATGACCACGGCCTGCTCCTTGAGGTGATGGCATCCACAGTAGGTGAGTAAACTTCACAAGGAAAGAGCATGAAGCCTGTGGTCCCTGCCCTCAGGGGGTTCTCAGACTACCAGGACTGAGGCAATTAAACAACTACATACCATTTGATGCACTAAGTGTGATGAATCCCTAAATATCTCCTTGTTAGATATAATATTCACTGACCATAACGTGCACTTTTTCAGATTATCATTTCTGAAATTAGAACGTGTCTGGAATCAATGGCTTATCATTGTGGTCAGCCAGGAAACAATGGCAGTGTCGCTATGGGTGACTCAGTGACCTTGAACATACTGTTGCTGTTGTTATCACTTCAAGTTGAACCAGGTACTACTCGAGTTGATTTCACTGCCTTTTGAAAGAGTACACTGTGATTCAGCACTGAAATGGAAAGGTAGTGTGTAGGCACAAAGGCACGGGAACAGAGCAGCAAATGTCAATTTGACATTAGTCAAGAGAATAAGCAATGTTCGAAGAATGTGGTTCATGTTCTCTTGCAACATAATAACCATGCACTTTATAGGAAGGTACTACCGATAAATGACATGATTCAGGTTTCATATTGAGTTGTGCGAAAAAAGAATGTGGTGTGATTCAGAGATAGAGTCTGAATATGAGGAAGTTCTGGAAACATTATAATCACTATATTTTACATATATTTTCTGTTTATTTATTTAGAGATGGAGTCTCACTCTGTCCCCCAAGGCTGGAGTGTAGTGGCACCATGTTGGCTCACTGCAACCTCCGTCTCCCGGGTTTCAAGTGATTCTCCTGCCTCAGCCTCTTAAGTAACTGGGATTACAGGCACTCAGCACTTCATCCAGCTAATTTTTGTATTTTTAGCAGAGACGGAGTTTCACCATGCTGGCCAGGCTGGTCTTGAACTCCTGACCGCAGGTGATCCACCCACCTCAGCTTCCCAAAGTGCTGGGGTTACATGCTTGAGCCACTAAGCCCAGCCTATATTTTCTTTTTAATGTATGCACAAGAATGTTACATGACAGCAATATGGGTCTAAGTAAGTCTAAAGGAGAGCTCTTTCAATATGTTTAAAGTACAAACTATAAGTGATAAATAAGCTTTGCTATATTTTCATAGGCAGCATATTTTTCTTTCTTAGAGGCATATAAAACAATGGAATCCCTTAGAATTGAATGTGCTTAGAGGCAATGAACTCTGTTGGGTGTTTTCTACGGAATAGGATTCAGAAGTGTGAGCATATACAACTCGCTGTAGGAAGCTCCCTCCACACAGATTACAAGGTGTTACGGGGGAAATGTTACCGAAAGGAAAGCTAACGCTCTACTTACAGGGTCCAGGGCTTTGGATCTTGCCCAGGTCAACACTGTAGACAGTAAAATAAAAACCTTCTGCTTTTCAAAGTGGCTGACTTCTTCATTCAGTGCTGCAGGGCCAAAAAGCAGAGTGGTTATTCGGACCCAGTCACGACTTGCTTTTTTTCTAAGTCATGTGTACTATTAGTCACCAGTAGGAGCCACTTAACGCCAGGGTGCTGTTAGCTCTGATGCTGCTTTGACCTGTTCCCATCACTGGTCTTCAAATGCCCCCTCCTTTCTCACCACCTGTATCCGAAATACGGATCCCCACAGGTTGTTCAGAACCAAGCATTTCCGCCTCATCAGCGCTCTCCACTGCTGCCCTTTCTCTCCACTATGCTCATCAGCTGCCTGATACTTTCCAAGCTGAGCTAAAAATTGAGGCCCCTGCCTGGTTTCTGGCCTCTGGCCATGTGCTTTTACTTTTTGGGAGGGCTGGTGACAGTAAGGGCCATAGCTGACATGAATTAGAACAACTCATGGGCTTTGTTGAATTCCTCTCACTATGAGAGAGGTATTCTGTGTTACAGAGGTGGAAACTGAGGCACAGTTTGCCCAGGATCATAGAGGGAAGTGATGGGGCACAGAGTCCAATCCAGGCTCTCTGGCTGCCAGACCCGTGCTGTCTCCACCATGCCACCTAGCCAGCTGTCCAGAAAAGGGAGCAGGCTGGGGATGAAACAGCAGAGGCCCCACATCAGAGGTAAGGCCCTCTTAGGAGTTCCCATAAGGCAACCCTGTTCAGTGAAAGCCACTGTGGAAGGAAGTAATTTGGGGTGTGCCCACCCTTCCCACTCCACCCCTGGGGCTGTGGGCTGTAGCGGACATCACCGATAAGGCAAAAATGTTTGGTTATCAAGAACTTGTAGGGATCTGTATTTAGTATAGAGGTAAACAGAAAGATGAGCATTTAATTTCCAAAGGGTTTATTGCTTTGCAGAAAGGCTCTCTACACATTTAAGCCCTGAATCTCCTTGAATATATTTGGCTAAGGGATTCCATTAAAATATTCTTCATGATGGATAATTTTCAAGAAAAATATAGGCCAGGCGCGGTGACTCACATCTGTAATCCCAGCACTTTGGGAGGCCCAGGCGGGCGGATCACCCGAGGTCAGGAGTTCAAGATTAGCCTAACCAACATGGAGAAACCCCATCCCTACTAAAAATACAAAATTAGCCGGGCATGGTGGCACATGCCTGTAACCCCAGCTACTCAGAAGATTGAGGCAGGACAATCGCTTGAACCCAGGAGGCAGAGGTTTCAGTGAGCGAGATCACACCATTGCACTCTAGCCTAAGCAACAAGAGTGAAACTCAGTCTCAAAAAAAGAGAAAAGTATCCAAGCTGCAAAGTGAGGTCTAATTTAATTGTCAGAGGGGCTAAGTGATGCAGCTGTCATGGTATGATTTTAGTATCACGAGGTGATTCCCTAAACAAGCAAAACAATGAAATGCTGATATCCTGGATCTAACAAATGTATGGATTTCTACCCTAAAATGAGAAAGTATTACTGAATTAAGGCTAAGAACACCACTACGATCATGTATTAATTCAAACTTTAAGTGTCAATTTTGTTTCTATTTTTATTCTAATACCAAAAATTGTCTCTTCAGTTTATTTTTGCTCTTTTAATCTTTCTGCTCTGCTGAGCTTCAGTTTGGCCTATTTTGTGAATACTTGGCACACTTTGCAGTCCTCTAACTGGGTTATCCTTTTTTATTTATGACATTTATAATAGATCTAAAATGATCTGCTCGTCCCCCTTTGAATACACCTTCATCTATAGGCAAATATTTTCTCTCATTTCTAATAATGTGTTCCTCTTTCTTCTGCCATCTTGCCTTCCTTCCATAGTATCTGCAAAAGGCAAGGTAGGAGAAGTCTAAAACCTTTAAAAATAATTTAATAAAACATTATGAAAAATGATACATAGTGGGGCGTGATGGTTCATGCCTGTAATCCCAGCACCATTGAAGGCTGAGGATCACTTGAGGCCAGGAGTTGGACACCAGCCTGGTCAACATCGCTAGACCTCATCTCTACGAAAAATTTAAAAAAAAAATAGCTAGGTGAACGCCTGTAATTCTAGCTACTTGGGAGGCTGAGGCAGGAGGTTTACTTGAGGTCAGGAGTTTGAGGCTGCAGTAAGCTATGATTGCACCACCGCACTCCGGCCAGGGTGACAGAGTGAGACCCTATCTTTTAAAAAAAGAAAAAAGGAATGAATATCCATTGCAAGAAAAACAGAATCTAAGAATGTGCATCAGGTAAAATGACAAAGTCCTCATCCCTTACCAACCCCATACCCCCCAGGTGACTCTGGTGACAGACTGAAGGGTCTCTGACTATACTTTCTTGCAGACACAAACACTGTATATCCCAAAAACTAAGTAAGTCAGTTAAAACTTTTCCTCTAAATAGAGAAGTAAAATTTTCTTGATTATTTGAACCTCTTTATTAGGAGGAAGCAGTAAAACACTCTACATTTTAAAGCTCATGAAAGGAAATGCAGTGTCACAGCCTGAGGAAAGGTTATGTTCCCTCGACGGGGAGAGGGTGGTCCTAAGGAAGGCTGATGCCCATCTGTCACGGCAGGAAGTCAGTGGTTCAAGTCTGAAAAGCACTATCAATAGGCACCTATGGAGGCATTTTGATGTATTAAATGAGGTTGCCTGGCTGGGCGCTGTGGCTCATGCCTGTAGTCCCAGCATTTTGAGAGGCCAAGGCGGGAGGAACACTTCAGGTCAGGAGTTTAAGACCAGCCTGGCCAACATGGGGAAACCCTGTCTCAGCTAAAAATACAAAAATTAGCGAGGCATGGTGGCATACGCCTGTAATCCGAGCTACTCGGGAGGCTGAGGCAGGAAAATCAATTGAACCTAGAAGTCCTCAGAGATTGCCGTGAGCCAAGGCAATGCCACTGCACTCCAGTGTGGGTGAAAGAGCAAGATCGAGGTTGGTTTGGGGGAGCATGAATCACAAAAGCATCACCTTGCTAAACACCACTTCATTCTTTTAGACTTGAGGGCCTTACAGTTCATTATATTTTTCAAAGCACTTTCAAAATACAAGCATTCTCTACAAGCCTTCCCTGACCTTTGCCATCAGGGAACATTTGTTGAATTGAATCAAATATTTAGAGTTAGAAATAATTCCTCCCCTCCTAAAATAACTGGGCTCTTAAACATAACTTTCCTGTGAGCACACCTGCTTTGTTGCATTAAAGTTTCTCTTTCATGCCTTGTCTCTTGTGTGATGACTTGTGCCTTGGTGTATAACGCTTTTCTTATCTTTGTATCTCCCCAGTACATTCAACCCCACCTCCTTAAGCAGTGCCTACAGAATGAGTCAGGTTGAATTTTAAAAGTTAAATGTTTCGGCCAGGTATCATGGCTCATGCCTGTAACTCCAGTGCTTTGGGAGGCTGAGGCTGGAGGATCGCTTAAGGCCAGGGGCTTGAGACCAGCCTGTACAACATAGCAAGACCCCATCTCTACCAAAAGAACAATTAGCTGGGTATGGTGGCATGAGCCTGTAGTCCCGGCTACTTAGGAGGCTGAGGTGGGAGGATTTCTTGGGCCCAGAAGTTCGAGGCTATAGTGAGCTTTGATCATGTCCCTGCACTTCAGCCTGGGTAATGCTTCATTTAAAAAATATGTATTTATTTTACTTTATTTTGTTTTATTTTATTTTGTAGAGACAAGGTCTTATCATGTTGTCCAGGCTGGTCTTGAACTCCTGGTCTCAATAATCCTACCACCTTGGCCTCCCAAAGTATTAGGACTTTTTGCTAATTAAAAATATTCTATTCTTCTGAAATATCTATCCACAAGCATATTATTATCATGGATTTCATCCTTTAGGAATACCTCACTGACCAGAGACTGCATTAAACATTAAAAAATGTTTCATCTTTTTAAAATGAAACATTACCCAGGCTGAAGTGCAGTGACATGATCATAGCTCACTACAGCCTCGAACTCCTGGGCTCAAGATATCCTCCCGCCTCAGCCTCCTGAGTAGCTGGGACTACAGGCTCGTGCCACCATACCCATACTTTAGGTATGAAATCCATGAGGCTGAATTGAAGTCTCATACCAGTTTACTGGCCTGATACAGAGACTGGTCTGAAGTTTCAGATCAGTTTTTTTCTAGCCCTACTTAGCCTAGTGTTCATAGATGACTATTAGGTAAAGTAAGCAGCGCTACAATAGCATCTCTGGAGATAGAAGTGTACACCGCACTGACCAGAGACAGCCCAGATGGCTTCCTCCACTTGCTGTGGGTTCTCAGTGATGTTATAAATAATAACATCACACTCTAGCAGGCGCAGGAGAAGGTCTTCTCGGGAGATGGCCTGAAAAAGAAAATCAACAGCCATTTGCAGCAAGAAGCTTACAAGGTAACCTTAATATTTCGATGAAATGACACTTTTCAAACGAGATCTGCTACCCTGAAGAGTCCCACAGGAAACACTTGCAGGAGGATTTCTATTTGAAATGAAACTGTGACTCTCTTCTGTGTGTAGTTTTCAAGTAACAAAGAAGTTTATGAAAACCACTTGGAACAGATGATTTAAAAATTGCATAATAATCTTAGGTATTATTTCTTCATGCTGTTTAAACTCCAATTCAGAAGGGAAGAATTAGAACACACTGAAAGAAATGAGTGAGGCATTTAAAACTAATTCAAGCTCTATGCAAGATTATTTGAGCAATTATGTATCACAAATCACTCAGAAGTGCTGATGAGTGATGAATGTGGATTATCTTAGAATTCTCAAGATGTTCTCTTTCTAGATGTAAGGTACCTTATTATGGTTGACAGCTGGAACTATTTTAAAAATACAGAAACGTTCAATGGTTATAAATGTAAAGTTCATATATTAAATAGAAGTACCTTTGGTGATCATTTTCGGTGTTTTCTTTAAATGTGAGACACAGTTTCACTCTGTCACCCTGACTGGAGTGCAGTGGCATGATCTCAAGTTCACAGCAATCTCCACCTCCCGGGTCCAAGTGGTTCTCGTACCTCAGCCTCCCAAGTAGCTGGGACTACAAGCATGTGCTACCATGCCTGGCTAATCTTTTTTTCTTTTTTGTAGAGATGGGGTTTCACTATATTGGCCAGGCTGGTCACAAACTCCTGACCTCTGCCCTGATCCACCTGCCTTGGCCTCCCAAAGTACTGGGATTACAGGCGTGAGTCACTGTGCTAGCCAGTGATCACTGTGTTTTAACTAGTCATTCCTTGCTGCATGAATACCAGCAGGCTTCCCAATAGTATGGTGCCTTGAATGCATTAAGAGAACCATAAAAGGACCCTGCGTTTCCAAACCAGGATGTGCATTAGTTGTTATTCCCATTGTCCTGAGCACCAGCTGTTTTCCGCAGTTCCTTGACCAATTGTATTAAAGCAGAACCTTTTAGAACAAGCTGGGTCTCTTCCCTTTATTGAAGAACAAAGGGAAGTTGATGTCTTTCCTTAGGAAATGACAGTTCTGCCTTGGCAAGGTTAAGGCATCCTTGTTAAATTCAACAGCATGCATGAGGTTGCTAGTTTCTCCAGCCCTGTTCCTGAGATCCTTTTGAATGAATCTGCATTAGTTTTCTAGGGCTGTTGTAACAAACTTCCACGAACTGAATGGCTTGAACAACAAAAGTCTCACTGTTCTGGAAGCTGAAAACCCAGGATCAAGGTGTTGTAGGGTTGGTTCCTTCTAGGGGCTGAGAGAGAGAGTCTGTTCCCCGCCTCTCCCTTAGCTTCTGCTGGTTTGGTGGCAATCTATTCCTCATCTTGTAGATATGTCACCCTAATCTCTGCTTTGATATTCACATGGTGTTTTACCTGTGTGTTGTCTGTGTCTAAATTTCCCCTTCTTACAAGCCCACTGGTCATACTGGATGATGGACCCACTTTAATGACCTCCATTTCGTTGGATTTCCTCTGCAAACACCCTATCTCCAAATATGGCCGCATTTAGTAATACCGGGGGTTAGAACTTCAATCTCTCTCTTGGGGGTGCGGGGAGAAGCAATTGGATGCATATCACCAGCCTTACAGTTCCTTCTCTCGATTCAATGTGCAAAAGGGAAGCCACTGACAATCTTGATCCAAACACTGACTTTTACTTTACCAATAGCACGACAATGGGACAGGACACTACCTTCCCAGTACACCTAGGATGGATCAGGATCCAGAAATGACACATGAAAGAAAAGAAGAAACACTGGGAGAATTCAAGGACTCAAAGATGTATATTCTAGATGTGGGCCAAGAGAAGAAGATACAGCATCTATGTTTCCAGCTTGTAAAAGCAGGTGTGAGTGGTGTCCATAGAAAAATATGCACACGTGTTAAATTATGGCTGGATCTATTTAGGATGAAAACAGCCACATTTTCAAGAGAATGGTCAGCCTGACCCGATGTTGAGTGACAATTTTTCTGCATTCATTTGTTCACCCAACAAACATTGTGGGCCCTGCTTTTGACTCTAGTGACAGAGACAAAACTGAATAATATACAGCTGATGATACACTGTGTGTGTGTGTGTGTGTGTTCTTGACTTATACCACATAATCATGGTCTTATGTAGACAAGGGCCCAACCAAGCACACATGAAGCCTTTGTACAAATGAGAAAAAAAGGTAACCTGCTTGGTGAAAAAATTATACGAAGGGGTGGACTCTGGGGCACAGGGAAGCCAACATACTAGGCTGCTCTTCAGCCCCTACTCACTCCCTTACCCAGGCACTCCTGTACAGTGTGTAACCTGTGCAGCTAGACACAAAAGCCCCAAAGCGGGAAAGGGCTGTCATAGAGGTGTACCTGAGGTTCAAAGGACTAAGGGAAACACATGATTATGTCTCATAGGACAAGGTATTTGCTTGGGTTGAAAGGGTGAATATGAGCTCACCTGGCAGAGCCCAGAAAGCTTGTGGAATAGCAGGTGGCTTGTTGAGCCAGGTAGAAGCATCTTTTATAACCTGGAGCAGGCTAACAGTTTCCATTCTCACCTCTCTCTCGCCTTGGCTTTGATTTATTTTTTGCTGGTCTTCTCTGTATCATTCCAATTTCAGCATATGTGCTGCTGAAGCAAGCACTCTCTCACCTTTTCTGCCACCTTGTTTCTTCCCTGTGGCTCCTTATAACCCATGCTCTTTTTTTTGAGATGGAGTTCATTCTTGCCCAGGCTGGAGTACAGTGGTGCACTCTCAGCTTGGCTCACTTCAACCTCTGCCTCCTGGGTTCAAGCAATTTTCCTGCCTCAGCCTCCCAAGTAGCTGGGACTGCAGGTGCATGCCACCACGCCCAGCTAATTTTTTGTATTTTTAGTAGAGATGGGGTTTCAGTATGTTAGCCAGGAAGGTCTTGATCTCCTGATTTCATAATCCTCCCGCCTTGGCCTCCCAAAGTGCTGGGATTACAGCTGTGAGCTACCATGTCTGGCCAACCCATGCTTTTTTTATGCCAAAGCACACCGCATACTTACCCAGGCATTCCCCCTTGCATGGTGTTTCCTTCCCCCCTTCCCTGTCTCAGAAGCTCCACTCAACCATGGAAGAGCAGCCTCAGCCCCACCATCCCCAGTAGATCCCGAACTTCCTAGGGAGAGCCATCTGCAGGACTTTGTGCTAATGGAGGCTACAAGATCTAAAGATCAGAGCATAGGAGGCCTTGATCTGTTTGGCAGAGAGGGGTTTGAAGCCTCATTTTCCTGCCTCTCTAGATATGACTGAGAACTCATTAGGTGCCCCTTTCAGAGTGCCTTGGGTGATGCTCTGTGCAGGCCTCTTTCTGCATTCATTTGTTCACTGCTGCAGAGTCCCTGCCAAGCTGTGAGCTCCATGTTCCTCTGTGGCTCATCGGGGTGCTCAAGAAACATTCACAAAATCAAATTCAGGTGAGCAGTGAGAGACAGTGAAGATCAGAACTAATGCCCATGGCTATGAGAATGGAAAGGAGGGGTGGCACCGGACAAAGAGGTGCGCTGAGGACCTCATGACCAGCAGGATTCAGGAGTGAAGGGCAAGCAAAGAGCCCACAGTTCTCTGAGGTTTTCAGCTTTGAGGGAAGGCAAGTGCATAATAAATGGGATAACGGACACTATTGGTTGTCTTCAAACTTCTGTTTCCTCTTCCCTTTCTCCAACAGAACCTGAATTTTGCTTCAGATACTCCTCAGCCTGCGGGAAATTAACTCCCTCTTCTAGCTTAAAGGATGAGACTAATTGATCTAAGGGTAAGTGGCTAGCTCCGGAAAAGGACAATGACTCCATTCACGACAGTGAGACTCAAAGAGATGCTTGCCAGGGACTGCTGGCAATGGCCATCCTCCTTTCTCTGAGACCTTCTGGAAGTTTGCCTTGCCAGGGTGTCACTGTGTAGGAACTAAGGCCATCAACTATCGCAGCCTCGCTGCCAGCCTGAAGATAAAGTTATCCCCCAAGGAGAGCTGAGCCTAGGAAGGGGCAGGAAAAGGAGCTGGAGCCTGTGGATCAGCCCTGAAGCTGGTGAATTTCCTTATTTATTAAGCCAGTTTGGGTCACCTCTGCTTTCTATTACATGCAGTCCAAGACAGCTCCAACTGACAGAGACAGCAAGGCTCTTAATAAAAACCAGTAGCACAAAGTCATACAAAGAGCGGTTTTGTAGGGGGGCCTGATAAACATGACTTTGGATATGTTGATTTAACAATGTCTGCAGGACAAGTAGGTCTAGGAGGCAGCTGGGTTTGGAGGCTGCAGACAGATGATGAAAGCATTGGCTTATGTGCGGAGCTGAAGCTATAGGGCTGGATAAGATTTAGGAAGGCAACCTGTTATAGGAAAGGAGGGAGCTCTGGTGAAAACTGTATTTTTAAAGGGTAAAAAGAGGAAAAGGAACCAGAGAAAGGTGCTGAGGAGTGCTTGGACACTTAGGAAGTCAGTGCAGATGAGGCACAGAAGGGAAGGCCAGTTTCTCTCGGGAAGGCAGGCTGCTGCTGTGAAGCCAGGTGAGCTAAGCCCTTGGGAGTCAGGAGACTGCTGGGGACACTGGCCAGGGCACTTCCTGTAAAGTGTTGTGGGCAGAGCCAGCCAGCACTGGATAGACCAGTGAATGGGGGGTGAAGAGGTGAGGGCTGCAAATGCAGCTGGTCTCCTTCTGAAGTTCAGTGGTGGCAGGGGCTAGGGGCAGGGAAAGAGGCTGGTGGCCAGCAGGGAGGCCAAGTGAAGTGTTTTATATTACATTACACAATGTGGGCATATGTGTAGGTGGAGAGCAAGAAGCCAGTGGTAAGAAGACAGAAGGGGATGAATGGGAAATAATACACAGAAGACAGGGAAAGGGGGTGAATGGGAAGGTCCCAAAGATGTCCAGGGGGACACATTTCTCCATTCCACAAGTGTTTATTGAGGCCACTTTGTAGCGGTGGCTGTGTTAGGTGCCACAGACACAAGGATAAACACAGGGATATACAAGTCACTGTCTCCACCCTCAAGAAGCTGACAGTCCACTTCCATGGACCTCACAATAGACAGGTGATAATGATGAGTGTGAAAAGCGTTATGATCTAGCCGGGCAAAGGATGATATGGGAGCTCAGAATCCAAACTGCGAGTGAGGGAGAAGTAGGAATCATAAATGGCTTCCTGGAGGGAGTGACACAAGTCTTGAAGGATGAATAAGATGGGTTAGGTAAAAAGAAAAAGAGAGAAGCCTGCTCCAGGGTACAGCATGTGGAAAGCTGTATGGTAGGCTTCAGAGAGCAGCAGGCAGGGTAAGGGAGGAGGCGGCCTGGGAGAAGAAGAGAGCCACTCCTTCTTAGGTATTTAAATGTCTCAGGACTAGGACTGTGTTGGATTTGTCATGTGGAGACAGTACTGTTTCTAGAGATTGCAATGGTATATTATTTCTGAGTGGCGCATTACCAAAGGATGTTTCTCTTTAAAAAAATATTTTCATACGTATAAAATAGCGACAGGATCTTGCTATGTTGCTGAGGCTGGTCTTGAACCCTTGGCCTTAAATGATTCTCCCACCTCAGCCTCCCGAAGTGCTGAGATTATAGGCATGAGTCTCTGCGCCTGGCCTATTTCTCCTTCACAGATGGTGCCCAGCATGGCACAGACTCATCTTGGATAATGCAGGGCAGAATATGCTAGAGAGAGAATTGTATGAGTCTGAAAGTCCAAATTAGATCTAACCTTTCCAAAACTATCTAATTTAAACTCTTCGTTTTGGCCCAAGATTGAAAGTGGGGTCTCCAAGGTAAATCTCCATCACAGGAGAAAGCCATTCCCTCAACCTGGCCATGCCTGCAGAATAGAGGGGAGGGGAGGCAAACAGTAAAACAAGTTGTCAAGGCATTGGAGCAGAAGGCGATTGTTCCCTCTGTCTACTCCTGGCCAGAGCCTCCGGGACTTACAGAGTATGTCTCCACGGCAAAGTCGGGCTGCGGGCTCTCCGGCTTGGACAGCGTGCCCACAACCTGGAATGTGCCTTCCTTCACTTTGGTTGCAGAAGCTTCCCACATAACTGACTTAATTTCATCTTCCTCTTCTTCCTCCTCTGTAATTTCTTCAAGTGAAGCCCCAACTACACAGTTAGATAGAAACTGCAAGGAAACAGACATTTCCCAAATGTAAGAACAAATCAGAGTCAGGGGGCCAGTGAATGATGATGATTCTAGAAACTTACCTTTCTCGAGTGCTTGCTGGGGACCAGCAAGGCAAAGCAAATGGTTTGCACACTGTCATCTTATTAAAGTTGATTTAATTCCCAGAGAAGTGGGTACTATTATAATTCCCCATTTTACAGATGAGGAACTCAGGGTCAGAGAGCTTAATCAGCTTGTTTCAGGATAGTGCACTCCTCTCTTAGAAGGCAGAGCTGGGTTACAGTGATGATCTTTGTGTTGTCCAACAGAAATAAAAAAACGTAATAGGAGCTACATAGGTCATTTCATTTATTTTTAAAGATGTGGTCTTGCCATGTGGCCTAGGCTGGTTTCAAACTTCTAGGCTTAAGGGATCCTCCTGCCTAGGCTCCTGAGTAGCTGGGACTACAGGAACTTACATAGTTTCAAATTTTCTAGTAGTGGCCAGGCACAGTGGCTCATGCCAGTAATCCCAGCACTTTGGGAGGCCGGAGCAGGCAGATCACGAGGTCAGGCAGATGGAGACCGTCTTGGCCAACGTGGTGAAACCCTGTCTTTACTAAATACAAAAAAATTAGCTGGGCGTGGTAGCTTGTGCCGAGTAGTCCTAGCTACTCGGGAGGCTGAGGCAGGGGAATTGCTTGAATCCTGAAGGTAGAGGTTGCAGTGAGCAGAGATCATGTCACCGTCCTCCAGCCTGGCAACACATCAAGATATCATCTAAAAAAAAAAAAAATTTCTAGTAGCAACATTTAAAAAGTAGAAACAAAGGATAAAATTAATTTAAATGTTGTGAGGTTGGGCGAGATAGCTCATGCCTGTAATCCCAGTACCTTGGGAAACTTGAGGTCAGGAGTTCGAAACCAACCTGGCCAACATGGTGAAACCTTGTCGCTACTAAAAATACAAAAATTAGCTGGGCGTGGTGGTGCACACCTGTAGTCCCAGCTACTTGGGAGGCTAAGACAGGAGAATTACTTGAACCTCAGAGATGGAGGTTGCAGTGAGCCGAAATTGCGCCACTGCATTCCAGCCTGGGCAACAGAACAAGACTCCATCTAAAAAAAAAAAATTTAAATGCTGTGGTATTTACTGCAATAAATCCAAAATATTATCAACTTAATATGTAATCAATATAAACATTATTGAGGTATTTTACTTTTTTATTTGAAATTCAATCTGCATTTTACACTGATGGCACATCTCCATTTGGATCAGCCAAATTTTTTTTTTTTGAGACAGAATCTTGTTCTGTTGCTCAGGCTGGAGTGCCGTGGTGCAAGCATAGTTCACTGCAACCTAAAACTCCTGGCCTCAACCGATCCTCCTGCCTCAGCCTACTGAGTAGCTGGGACTACAGGTGTTTGCCACCAAGTCTGACTAATTTTTTGTTTTTATACTTATTTTTATAGAAACAGGGTCTCACTATGTTGCCCAGACTTGTGTGGACCAACCACATTGAAGTGTTCAATGGCTACACGTGGCCAGTGGCTGTGGTATTGAATAATGAAATAGAATGAAGTTGGTGAAGTTTCTTTCCTTGTTTTCCAAAAGCTATCCTTAGAAGTGGCTTCTGCAGTGGTTAAGAGTTTCATTTGTTTATACGTCAATAATTACTTATATATGTCAACAATCATTTTAATTTATCTATTAGGCATATATAAATAATCATGGCATTAGCATACCTTGGGAATAAAAATATAATAAAACCAAATAAACAGAAAGTCCCACCTCATTATTTTGATAGAAAACAGTCTAGGTTAGCATGCAAGATTGCCAGATTCCACCTCATACTGGAATATATTTCTCCCAAGTAAATTATGTATGTTTTCATTTCATTTATCTCTCAAACATACATATTCAATTTTTTTTTTCCCTTTTCACAGTTGAGGAAATTGATGCCCAGCAAAAAGGAGATGGGGCTGGGATGGCATTGCCTAACTGAGCTGTAAGCCTAACGACGCTCTAGAGACACAGCTTCCAGTTCTCTCATATCCCTTATATTCCCACTCCTATGTTCCTTGGAGCAGACGATCCAGTGATTAGCTGGAATTTGAGAAAGGCCCTGATTAATGAAGGATCAACTAGAAAATTCTGTCATTGAAAAGCTTTTGAAAAAGATCTCTGGGCAGAGCCTGGTGCCCCATGCTTGTAATCCCAGCACTTTGGAAGACCAAGACAGGAGGATTGTTAGAAAAAGATCTCTGTATACTAAAAGAATTACAGTTATATCGATATAACTATAATCATTATAAAATACATTGTTATAAAAAATAATCAAGATCAAAAGGGGATTAAGGAAGGAGATAAACTCCCTTCCCTCATTTTTTTTTTTTTTTTTTAGGAGACAAGGTTTGACTCTGCCCTCTATATTCCTCCCAGCTGGAATGCAGTGATGCGATCACAGCTCACTGTAGCCTCAAACCGGACTCAAGCAATCCTTCTCACTCCGCCTTCTGAGCAGCTGGCACCGTAGGCACGTGCCACCATGCCTAGATTCTCCATCACTCCTAATCTCAGTCATGTTCATGTCACCTCCCACAGGTGACCCTTGAACGACACAGGTTTGAACTTTGTGGATCCACTTATCCACTTATTTTCTTCTGCCTCTGCCACCCCTGAGATCAGCCCTCCTCTATGTAACATGAACACAAGGAAGATGAAGACCTCTAGGATGACCCACTTCTGTTTAATGAGTAGTAAATATATTTGTCTTCTTTATTATTTTCTTATAAACATTTTCCTTCCTCTAGCTTACTTTATTGTGAGAATGCAGTATATCTTATATGTACAAACTATGTGTTAATCGACTGTTTATAGTATTGGTAAAGGTTCCTGTTAACAATAGGCTACTAGTAGTTTAGTTTGGGGGAGTCAAAAGTTATACACAGCCTGCAGTCCCAGCTACTTGGGACACTGAGGCGGAAAGATCACTTGAGCCCGGGAACTTGAGTCCAGCTTGAGCAATGTTAATGAGACCCATGTCTCTATATATACATAAATAAATAAGAGTTATGCACAGATTTCCAACTGTCTTCTCTATATCTGTATCTTTTTTTTTTTTTTTTGAGGCAGAGTTTTACTCTGTTGCGCAGTCTAGAGTGCAATGGCGTGATCTTGGCTCACTGCAACCTCTGCCTCCTGGGTTCAAGTGATTCTCCTGCCTCAGCTTCCCTAGTAGCTGGGATTACAGGCATGCACCACCACACCCAGCTTATTTTGTATTTTTAGTAGAGATGAGGTTTCTCCATGTTTCTCAGGCTTGTCTCAAACTCCCAACCTCAGGCTGGCCTCCTAAAGTTCTGGTATTACAGGCGTGAGCCACTGTGCCCAGTCTATATCTGTACCTTTTTGAAAAACATACCCCTAACCCTTGCATTGTTCAAGGCTTCCCACTGAATTTAGAGTATAAGCGAAACTCCTGACCAAGGCCATCCATGATCTGGCCCTCTGTGCTTGCCTGTGCTCCACTAATCTATGGAATACATTTCTATGACATGCAGACCATGGATGCAGCACAGCTTAGGAGCTGAGTAGGACTACATTCTGGCCTTCATGGGTCCCTTCCTCCATTAAAAAAATTTAAACATTATATTTCATGATTGCATGCTATAAACACATTCATTGACTGTAAGATTTCATTTGTTTCCTTCTGATTTCAAAAGAAATTAACACACTTTTTGTGAGCCCCTAAAAGTCTCATGGGCCCCGGGCACAGTACTTGCTGCACCCAATGAAGAAGTAGGCACTGTAAGCCCCGGTTCACTGTCCCCTAGCCACTGTGCTTGCAAAACCCACCAAACCTATTCCTGCTTTGGAACCTGTGCCTTTGCCATGGCCTTTGAGAACTATTTTCTCTGGCTCGATCCTCAACCTGTGTATGTTAGATTAAATGTCACCTTTTTTTTTAGATGGAGTTTTGCTCTGTTGCCTAGGCTGGAGTGCAGTGGTGCAATGTTGGCTGGCTGCAACCTGCACCTCCCAGGTTCAAGCAATTCTCCTACCCCAGCTTCCTGAGTAGCTGGGATTACAGGTGCCTGCCACCGTGCCCAGCTAATTTTTGTATTTTTAGTAGACACAGGGTTTTGCCATGTTGGTCAGGTTGGTCTCAAACTCCTGACCTCAAGGATATTTTCTGTGTACAGATAAATCATCTATCTTCTTCATGTCTGTATTTTTTTGAAAAACACAAATAAGATAAACACTACACCTGTTTGGTAATGCTTCCTTTCTTTAAGAATATTTTATCATAGTTTTGTTTGTGGCCCTGCTTCTTCTTTCCTACCTTTTCTGATAATTTGGAAGATGTATCATGTATTTAGAGTCCCTTCTGGTAGATACAGGTATATAATATACATATACATTGTTTATCATGTCATATATATATATACACACATATATACCTATATTATATACCTAAATCTCTGGTTTTTGCTTTTTTTGAGATTGAGTTTCACTCTTTTGCCCAGGCTGGAGTGAAGCGGTGTGATCTTGGCTCACTGCAACCTGCGCCCCCTGGGATCAAGTGATTCTTCTGCCTCAGCCTCCCAAGTAGCGGGGATTACAGGTGACTGCCACCACACCTGGCTAATTTTTGTATTTTTAGTAGAGATGGGGTTTCACCATGTTGGCCAGGCTGGTCTTGAACTCCTGACCTCAGGTGATCCACCCACCTCAGCCTCCCAAAGTGCTAGGATTACAGGTGTGAGCCACTGAGCTCCACCCTAAATCTTTGTTTTATGATGGATGCATTTTAGATGGTATACTGGGTTGAATAGTGTCTACCCCACCAAATTCCTGTCCTCTTAGAACCTGTGAATGTGGCCTGATTTGGAAATAGGGTCTTTGCAGATATAATCAAGTTAAGATGAAGCCATACTGGATAGGGTGAGTTCTAATCCAACAACTGGTGTCCTTATAAGAAGAGGGAAGTTTCGACACAGAGACACACATGAAGAAGGGAGAACAGCATGTGAAGAAGGTGGCAGAGACTGGAGTAATGGGTCTATTAGCCAAGTGGTGTCAAGAATTACGGGCAACCACCAGAAGCTAGGAGAGAGGCATGCAACAGTTCTTTCCCAGCTTCCAGTAGGAACCAACCCTGCTGACACCTTGATCTTGGACTTCCGCCCTCAAGAACTGTAAGAGAATAAATTCTGTTTTATAAGGCCACCCAGTTTGTGGTAATTGGTTACCACAGCCTCGAAACCTAATACAGATGGTATGTACTGTAGCCTCATCCTGTTTTATGCAAATTTGTCCTGTTCCAAAGTGCAGTCATTAGCTTCAGAGAAGTCTGTCCAGGGTGAGATTAGATTCCTCTGAGGCTCTAGAGGACAGAATTATGTTGATAAAATCATGGCATTTTTTTTTTTGACAACTGAGCATATTAACGTGAAGGGCCCCAGAGTTTTTTTTTTTTTTTTAATATTTTCATTTTCCAGGGCTAAAGACAGAGAAAGGTGAGGAAATGTAATGGAACTCAGAGACCCAAACAGTGTCTGGTTCATAACAGATGCTCAAATACCACATATTGAAGGGATGGATGAATGAAAAACGCTTCATGGACAGTATAAAAATTTGATTTATTTTCTCGTTAAGCTGCCGGCTTCAAAATCGATGGAGGAGTGGAAAGAGAACCTAGCAGGAGGCGGGAGACCTGGACTCTCTGTCCAGGTTCTGGTCTCAACTCTCTGTGATCTTGGGCAAGCTCCTTCACGCCTCTCAGCCTCAGTTTCCCCTCATTAAAAGGAGGACCAGGGGATGGACCTGCGATCTCCAGACAAGTGGACTTCCACGTAGGATCCTTTGTCCACACTGGATGCAGACTAAGGTCCAGGGGGCATTGGTGGTGCCCAGGACGCGGGACCCTCCCTGAAGAAAGGCCCCAAGAGCGCCCTGGAGCGCAGACCCTCGCTGGGTTTGAGGACCGGGGTCCGGGGTCTGTGAGCTGAGAGCTGGGATGCGGCTCTGGGCCGCCGCCGCCGCTCACCTTTCCGATGTTTCCGCTGCTGTAGGAGTCCAGCAGGTTTACAAACACCCTCTGGATCCGGAGAACTTTCTCCGAGGGAGCAGCACTTTCCTCTTCTTCAGCCATGGTGGGCGTCGTGCTGGTTGCTAAGGTGAAAGCGTCCCTCTGCTCGCCAAGGAGGCGGGGCCCGGCCGGGGAGGCGGGGCCGGTTCTCTTTCTGTGGTGGCGGGGCCCGGGCGCCGGGTGCCTCGTGCCGGGCAGGAGGGGTGTGTCGTGCGCAAAGCAGGGAGTACCCGGCGCTAGGCGGGGCGGGCCGGGCGGGGCGTGTCGTGCCGGGGGCTAAGCAGGGCGTGCCAGGCGGTGCGGGGCGTGCCGGGCTCTGGACGCTGGGCGGGGCGTGCCAGGCGGTGCGGGGCGTGCCGGGCTCTGGACGCTGGGCGGGGCGTGCCGGGCTCTGGACGCTGGGCGGGGCGTGCCAGGCGGTGCGGGGCGTGCCGGGCCCAGCGGGGCTCGGGACTCGCAGTTGCGTGAGCTCTCGGCTGCTGGGCGCCAGGCGGATGTCACCGCGAGTGCTCTCCGTGGCGCCGCGCGTGCAGCCCGTATCTCACCCTGGCTTGACGCCCACTGGGAGCCCTTGGGCAGCGCACCGTCTCCTTCGGAGGCTCCCTGGGCGTTTGTCCCAGGGGGCCCTGGATCTCTGTGCCTTTTTATCTCCATTGTTCGTAAGGTCTAGAAACACATCCCTGTGCCCGCTTGATCCGTTGACTAAAAAATAATGAGGATTCTGAAGAAGAGGGAACGCCCACATCCTAGGCCTCTCCCTGCCACGTGGGAGTTACTGAGCTCGCTCCCGTGGGGTTGTCTGGCTGGGGCGACCGGACGTGAGCCTCGGCTGCGAAGAATTGCTGTTGCCATGGAGTTTCGGGCTCCCGAGCATCTGAGCGACGCTAGCATAGTTTCGCCATTCGGCAGTTGAGGCTTGGTCCGCGTGTCCAGCTCCCTTGGAGGTTGTTTCCAGACGCAAGTTCCGGGAGGACCCCCTGGTGTCCGCTGGGGCGACCAGAGGGCATGGATGCTCGGGATTCGCTCACATTCACCAAGGGACAAAATTTTGACTTGACCGTCCCACAAGAGATTATACATGCAGTGGCTGAGATAAATCCACAGATTGAAAGACAGCATCCAACCTGGTGATTTACAGGACCGCAAAGGTTGTGGTGGACTAAGAATACATCCCGCAGTTACCTGGGAAGAGCCTGATCATATTGAACTATTTTCGTGCTTTAAGCATTAATTAATGCGCTAAACGCAAATATTTAACACTTGCAGCAATTGTGTGGGAGTGGTTTCTCCTCGTTCTTATTATTTTTAATAGAGACATGGTCTCACTGTGTTTATTTCCCCGGCTGATCTCGAACTCCTAGGCTCAAGAGATTCTCCTGCCTTGTCCTCCTAAAGTGCTGGTATTACAGGCATTAGCCACTGCGCCAGCCTTCTTGTTCTTTTTATTTTTAATTTTTACTTTATTTTTTTGAGTCGGAGTGTCACTCTGTCACCCAGACTGGAGTGCAATGGCATAATCTCGGCTCACTGCAACCTTGCCTCCCGAGTTCAAGTGATTCTTCTGCCTCAGCCTCCAGAATAGCTGGGGTAACAGGTGCCTACCACCACACCTGGCTACTTTTTCTATTTTTAGTAGACAGGGTTTCAGCATGTTGGCCACACTGGTCTTGAACTTCTGGCCTCGAGTGATCCGCCTGCCTTGGCCTCCCAAAATGCTGTGGTTACGGGTGTGAGCCACCCCACAGCATTTTTTTTCTTTTTTCTCTTTTTAATAAACGGAGTTTCGTTCTTGTGGCTGGAGTGCAATGGCCCGATCTCAGCTCAATCTCTGCCTCCCGGTACAAGCGATTCTCCTGCCTCAGCCTCCCAAGTAGCTGGGATAACAGGAGTGCACCACCACGCCTAGCTAATTTTAGTATTTTTAGTAGAGACGGGGTTTCTCCACGTTGGTCAGGCTGGTCTTGAACTCCCAACCTCAGGTGATCTGCCTGCCTCGGCCTCCCAAAGTGTTTCAAGAACCGGAGGTGGCCCAAGGTCTCCAAACAGATTGGAGGCCCTGGGTTTTCAGGCACTCAAGAGATTTGGCTTTGAGTTTCAGTTGGGCAGTCATTTGTGGGAGGCTGGGACCAATCTTTTAACTTTCCCTAGGCTGTTAAATTGCCTGTAAAATAGGAGTGATACCACTAGACTAACAAGGCTGTTAGGATTAAGACATGTGAAGCATTTTCTGAAGTGGTCTCCAAAGGTGAAATTACTTTTTTTTTTTTCTGCAAGGCTAAGGCAACCTTCTACAGATGGAAGCCTTTATGTTTCAATTTATGTTTCCCCACCCCATTTTCTTTTTCATACAAACAAGTCTCCTTATAACTTGTTTTGATAAAGTAATGCTTTGAAATTTTTGCCAAATCAATTTTGGAACCGTTTGCTTATAGCAAATATATTTTGCTTTTTTTTTTTTTGAGATGAAGTCTTGCTCTCTCGCTTAGGCAGTAGTGCAGTGGTGCGATCTCAGCTCACCACAACCTCCGCCTCCTGGGTTCAAGTCATTCCCCTGCCTCAGCCTCCCGAGTAGCTGGGATTACAGACACGTGCCACTGCACCCAGATAATTTTTGTATTTTTAGTAGAGATGGGGTTTCACCATGTTGGTCAGGCTGGTATTGAACTCCTGACCTCGTGATCCACCCACCTTGTCCTTCCAAAGTGCTGGGATTACAGGCATAAGCCACTGCACTGCACTCAGCAATATTTTTTAAAAAAATCAAGGAAGTAGTATCAGTTTAAATGTACAAGTATTCATGCAAGATCAGTGCAAAACTTAGAAAATATGCTTCAGCATTTTTTCAAATGACTTACTAGTTCAAATATTCTCAAATTCACTTGATTCATTTTCAAATTGTTACTTTGTCTCTGCATTCGTTGTTGATATGCAGTTAAGCAGGTAAATGCTTTGAAAGTTATTCAGCTAGTCATGCTACAGTGAAATATAACTTACCTGTGTTTCTTGAAATAAGGGGGATGGCATCTAGATAACTTCATATATATTGGTAGGTTCAAAAAGGAGATTCTATTAATTATTATTACTTTTTGAGACTAAGTCTCACTCTGTCGACCAGGCTGGACTACATGGGGGCAATCTTGGCTCACTGCAACCTTCACCTCTTGGGTTCAAGCAATTCTCCTGCCTCAGTCTCCTGAGTAGTTTGGATTACAGGCGTGTGCCACCATGCCCAGTTAATTTTTGTATTTTTAGTAGAGATGGGGTTTCACCATGTTGGGCAGGCTGGTCTCGGAACTCCCAACCTCAGGTAATTTGCCCACCTCAGCTTCCCAAAGTGTTGGGATTACAGGTGTGAGCCACAACGCCCAGGCTGGAGATTCTATTATAGCAACGAAAGGATCTTTCCTTTGTTATTCTTTCCCTCTTTTAAAATCAGTTTTCATATAAACACAAAATTAATGTGATGGCTTTTATTAACACATACTGTATGGGGACAGCTGGTGGAGTCAGAAAACTTGGGTTCTGATCCAATGCGACTTCTCACAGGTGGTTGCTGAGCAAGTCGCTCAGTCTGTCTCACCTGTATCATCCACAAAGTAAAGAGGTTGGAAAGAAAGTTCTGAAGTCAGTATGGCACCTATTGGAATTTCAGTGTTTCTTACTGTATTCCTCCTTAACATTCAAATAGCACATTTTATGTTTCTGAACACTGGGGGGAGAACAGCACAGTGTGCAGTAGAAGCTGTTCGTAAATGCACTAGTAGCAGCTGGACCTGGAGAAAAGGTGGGAAGAGTGTCACTACGGGAAATGAGGTGTGCACTCTTTTCTTCACAATCATACTGCCTCTTCAAGGATCCCGGGAGAAGATACAACTCAGCAAGGCTTGGTGCTTTTGCTAGACCGCCTTCAGCTAGCTTAAACCCCGCATCTATTGCATTCCCTGCTGCTTCTAATTAGTACATACAAGCTAATGGATAAAATGTGAAAAAGTATTAAGGAAATGAAAATGACCTACTTTTATCACCTAGTGATTACTAACATCTCATAATCATTTCATTTTTTGTTACATATAGTTTTCAAAACAGTATGTATAGTTTCATATCCTTCTTTATGTAGCATTATTTTTCCCCATTGCCATTTTTTCATGATTTTTAGTGGTTGCCTATTTTCCATCTAAAGGATGTAGCATAACTTTACCACTCTTTAGAGCCTTCCCAATTTTTCATTAGGGAAAATGAACCCTTGTATAAGAGTTTATCTTTCGCTGAATCATTTCTTGATGTTAGATTGCTAGTATATTACCAATTCAGAAGTTATAAACTTTGTAAAGGACTTATTATCAATGTTTCCAGAAAGATCTCACCAACATACCCTCCAGTAGAATGTAAGAGTGCTCCCTCACTAAACCCTTACTGGTATTAAGTTTAAATAAGGAGAATCACGAAATTAGTAAGTGAAATGACCAGATCACTTAAAATTTTTCTTTCTTAAATGAATAGTTGGGTTGGACCTCTTTCAAGTAATTACTGACCTCTCTATTTTTTTTTTTCTGATTGTATTTGCCCATTTTTGTATTTTTCCTTCCTATTGATTTGTAAGAGTTATTTATATACAAGTTTTTCGTTTTCCTCTAGAGGCAAAATCAAGGCTTAATTTATCCGGTTTAGAATTTTCATTTTTTTTAAATAGACGGGGTCTTGTTCTATAACCCAGGCTGGAGTGCAGAAGCACGATTGTAGCTCACTACTATCTCCAATTCCTGGGCTCAAGCAATTTTCCTGCTTCAGCTTTCCTAGTAGCTAGGACTACAGGCGTGTGTCACCAGCCATGCTTTCATAATTTTTTGTAGAGGCAGGATCTATGTTGCTCAGGCTGGTCTTGTACTCCTGGCCTCATGTGATCCGCCTGACTGGGCCTCCCAAACCACTGGAATTTCAAGTGTGAGCCACGCCCAGCCTATATGCTGGTTAAGTTCTTTAAATGGACCAGGTAAAATGGAGGTTTTAATATCTAGATTCTCATGTATATCTGTGTAGTTTTATTAAAGTCCTCTCCTCTTGTTCCTCACTACTCTCTCCTAGTAATAAAAAGCAGCTCACTTTAGTCACTTCAAATCAAAACATAACAATACAGAATTAAAAAATGGAAACAAGCTCTTGGAATTAATCATTTATCACAAAGTGAACAATTTCAATTCTTAAACATACAATCATCCCTTTTCTTCATACTAACTCAAAATGAGTAAAGAGAACTTTATTCAAATGTTACAAATATCATTTACATTTAGCCTGAGATTAAGCATGAGAAAGTTCAACCTGAAGTCAGACTTCATTGCCCAGTTCAGCATCTGAAAATAAAGCTGAGAATGAATCTACATCATCAGACAAAGCATTCCGGTGAAGGCCGACAATGGATTGTGACACAAACTGAACTTTAATTTGCTCTGGTCCACACGGTCTTCAGAGCCTAAAAGTTCCTATTTTTTAATAATGATGGAAAAATATCCGCAAATGACAAAATGTATGAAGGTGTGACCAGATGCAAAATTTCAGTTCCACGTTTCTACAGCAGCTGCTTTAGGCGACCATTAAAAAACAACTCCCCAATCCTTATTGTTCAACATGTACTTGACAACATGTGGCAGCATGGTACAGTTTATGAAGTTTATAAATATCAGTACCTGTAATAAAATATAAAATACTGAGTATCCCTTTTTCAAATATGAAGTCTCTGAATGCTTCATTCATCCTTTGGCTTCAAACCCATACAATGCACTCATATTACATTGTAGATTTCGCATGGAGACAGAACACTGTACATCTGTCGGGGAAGGTGGGGTGCTGTGGGAATGCCAAAGCACTACGTCATAGAAAGTAAACGTTGAAGCAAAAATACTTTCTGAATATATACTATACATTATGTAAACACACATTCAGAATAAGAATCAACACAGGCCAAAATATTGTTTTTTAGGAAACCAGAATCTTCCTTCTTTTAAATCACACACTGAAGATGCTTTTTGTTAAGAAAAGGAATGGAGTCTGTTCCTGTATTTGCTTATGTGCTTAAATATCTAGGAAATGAGTAATTATTACATTCATTTGCTAACGGTTTATCCTCTGCTTAGTTGGCTGGCTGTTGCAAACATGGAATACAGAACTATTTCAGTCCCTGTTTTTCATTTAATACTAGTTAAGTAATATATAATTAATTCATCTTTATTAAACCATATTAGTAATATAAATAGATTACGTGAAGCAGTGAATTTCAAAATTTGTGCAGGGGAAACTAGTTGATAATTTGTTTCCAATAAGGCTAGTAGCAAATCATTACTACAAAGTTTGTCCAAGCTAGTAGTGAACCCCTGATTTAGCAGGCTGAATCAAAGTGTATAGTTAGGTAATTCTAATTCCTCTATTACTGTGCAAATCTAGAATTTCCTATGTAAAAGAGAGTGCTGGCAGCATCAAAGCCCTGTAATAAGAGTATGAAATACTGATTAGGATTTGAAATGCAGAGAGATTATATGAAGAAATGTGAAGGTCTTAATGATGGTATCACAGCAATGGCCTCAGAATTCCCTTAGTGAAACAGAAACTAAAATCATTATTCAATAATCTTCTGAGCCAAAAGCCTAAGTTGGAAGCAAGTGATTAAGACACAAAACCAAAGATGCATTTTCTGTGACCATATGCAAGAATTTCAAGCTTTATGTCAACATTCTGTACCAGCACCAGCCCCTCTGAAAGGAAAAAGTATAGTCATGACTGTCCATCCCTTTTCAAAGCTTCCAGTCTTTGAAGGAGTGCATTTCCAAATGCTTCCCGGTAGGCAGGGCTGAGTGTATCCAACAAGGAGTAGACCGTTTCATGGTAGGGAGTCTGTAAATGATCATCCACCTGGTCAAAAGCATAGCCTACCACCTACAAGAGAAATGCAACAGTGAATTCATCAGTTTTCATCTTGGTACAGAAAGCAAAAACCAAGTGTTTGTTTACGTGAATAATCATCCTTTTTAAAAAAAAATATATATTTTTTCCTAGCCCCTGGACCACCAGAGATACATGGGTAATTATCAAATGAGACTATTTCTCAAAGTCAGAGTATGTACATTTTAAACAAAAACTTTAACACTTGAGCAACTTGTAATATACAATACAGAAACACCCAATAAAATGCTCCCTATAGAATTTTTTTCAAAATTTAAAAGGTTTTATTTACTTCTGAGTCTCAAAGTAATGTAGAGAAAGAATTTGAAAAGCTACACAAAAACAGTACTTCATTTTCGTATTACAAAACATGCATGTATTATTTACCCTATTGAATTCTACATATATTGAAGGTCCACTATATTAAGTACTATAATAAGTAATATAGCAGTTCATATTTTTATCATTTTGTATTCCTTTTATACAGAATTCTATAAATTATTCCTAATGATTGTTTTAATTAGTTATTAATTTTAATAATTATTTTGTTAATTGGTTTAATAATTAGTTTATTAGTTTTCATAACTGCTTAGCTTTATTATTAGTAATCTGAACGGTCACTTCCACTTTATATATTTCTTATCTGACAGGGAATGAATGCTCAACTCTGTGAGATAAAAGGGAATGTTACTGTTTTTTTTTTTCTTGGCAGGGTACACTATTTCTGGAGGACTTGCAATACCATGTTGATGTGAGGAGTGAACAGAGCAAGAGCCTATTCTATCTCCCTGTTCCAAAAATCCATTTGATATACTATCCTTGGATAGAGGACGTAACAGATATTAAACTGGTAAGAAGAGATACTACCACCGATCTTAGCCAAAAGGCTGAGAAGTGATGTGCGGGGGTTTTTCTTTCCTCCTGTGAACACAGCTACAACTTTTCTTTTTGACAGGATTATGAGGTATGTCATGTTCACCAGCACAACATAGGGCAAAATTAATTTAGTTTTTGCTGACTTGACTAAAGTCTGTAAATTCCCTATATAAATCCTAAATTTTTATGACATCTATTTAAGCCATAGAGATGAAAGTTTATGTTAGAAATAGAAGGTGAGTGTTTTTTTGAATGAAGAGCAGAGGCAGACACTTGAGGAAAACGAATCACCCCTCTTCAGATCCATGCTCGATGACTGCACTCTCCAGTGGAGTACAGTTCAGTTTGCCTTCTTCCTCTTATCTCTGCTAGACTGTGATCTTTCTGGTGAACATGGGTCATGTCTTATTCATGGTTTGATTTTCAATTTGCTGATGCAGGATAGTAGTTCAACAACCGTTAACTGAATCAGACTGAAAAACAAATATTTGGGCACCTACTACATGCCAGGTTTTACAAATGGTTCAGATATTTCTGTATCATACAGTCAAATAATTATTCCCCAAATCATTTTAAGTTTTTTTATAATCTGTAAGTTAATTAAGAAGCAGGAACTCTCAGGGGTAGACAGACTCGCCCAAGATCATTAAAATTCACATTTAGGACTGCACTGCTGACTGTGATCAGAACTCCTTCTACCTCTCCACAGCCAACTTAGAATTAACCAACACAAGACAGAATTAGTTTACCTGGGGTCACTTATCTCTACTTCTGATTAAAGATCCATCTCTAAACACTAGGAGCTTTTAGTACAAATTTAAGGATGTGGAAAGGAGTGCATGAAAATCAGTTCATTCAGGTACTACACTTAAAGCTAAGCAGCAATCTTTGTGGCAGCTGTGAGGGAACTGAGGGCAGTACAAATGCTGGTCTTGCACTTTGCTCTATCAAGGAATATACAGTATACATGACTCATCTTCAGCAAATGGAATCCAGTGAAATAAAGAGATATTTATGTACTTAACATAATATTATGTGACATTCTTACTTGCTTAGACAGGCCTTGCGCACCACCTTATGATAATGTACAATTACTCTGAACAAATACAGAAACACAGAAATGTATGAACGTTTGCCAAGACTGAAGATTCATTGATTGGGAAGGTTAAAACTAAATTTTAGATTTTCTAATGTCTATCCCCCCTTTGTTCAGAAGGTCAAAGGTTTTTATAAGTTTTTTTTTTTTTTCCCAAAAGGGTCTCTTTGTGTACCCAGGCTGGAGTACGGTGGGCCAGTCACAGCTCACTGCAACCTCGAACTCATGGGCCCCCTCCTAAGCCTCCCAAGTAGTTGGGATAACAGGCAAGTGCCACCATGTTGGGCTAATTAAAACATATATATATATATATATATATATATATATATATATATATATATATATATATTGAAGAAACAGGGTCTCGCTATGTTGCCCAGGCTGATCTCGAATTCCTGGCCTGAATGATCCTACTAGCTTGGCCTCCCTAAGTGCTAGGATTATAGGCAAGGGCCACCAGGAATGGCCTGCGGTTTTTTTCTTTTTTAATTAAAAGTTGCTCTGTGGTGATGCTTTCTACTATTCTAAACTCATGATTTTCGTTTAAACAATGGAAAGGTTAATCTGCCTAGAAGAGCTGTCATAATAAAGAGATACTTATAATAAAGGGCTAATAGGACACCATTGGAAATCTGGGGGTGGAATGTTCTGCTCTGATTTATTTCTGATCTGGAAGACAGTGTTGTCAAGTATGTTATTTTAACAGAAGAGACATTTCTAGGAGGTTGACAAAGATCTTTTCAACACAATGACTGCAAAACCCATCAATGCAGAGAATGTATATATAATTTTGGTGAACACATTTAGCTATAGATGAGAAATAGTTTTGAGGGTCATGATTAAAACAAAGTCACACCCTGCAAATCAAATATTTTTCAAAAAAAATTCAATTTACCTATATTGATCAAAAGACTTTGAAATTAATAAAAATTTCTAGGTAAAAAGTTTTCCTTAAAAAAATTTTGGAAGCTACTGAATATCCAGTTTTTAGTTAACACTTTTCCCCTCCCTGCTCACCCCTCTTTTTAATAAAGTGGTAAAGACATAATTTTTTTTCTAAAAAGAAAAGTGAGTTACCTTAAGCCCCGCTTCAGTGAGCTCTAGGCAGTATCTGTTTCTCTCCTTGGTTTCCACATTGATATAGGCCACATCATCTGCACAGCGCAGGCTTTTCGAGACAAACATCTTGTTAACAGCAAAGAGAACATCGTTTACAACTGCTTCAGCTTCTAGCCTCATGTCTTTCATGTCAGTTCCTTCAAAACCATTGAGCTCTGAACCTTCTTCAAATCCTGCCATACTGCTTAGCTCCATGGGATTACAATCTGTTTCCATTCTGTAAAAAAAGCAGTTGTAAAATTTGTTTATAAAAGACATTCAAAATATTACATTTGATTAAAATTAGCTATGCCTTAAAACTGCTACTTAGTACAATACACTAGCTAATAATTTTGAGCAAAAATACAATCTAAAAACGTTTCTAGTGGTTTCTCACAGCAAAATCACAGACCTACAGATTTTCAAAAAAAGGATCTCCCCTCTTCACTTACCCGCAAAAGGTCAATTTCCATACTGACAAGCATTAAGAACATTATGTTTTTTTTAAGCTATATTGAATAATGTCGCAGTAACAATCCTAGTACATATTAAAAAAATATGTATATAATTATTTCTCTAGGAAAGATATTTAGAACCAAAACTGCTGAGTCAAAGGACATACTTATTTTAACTTTGAAGAGATACTGCCAATTTACCCTTCAAAATAGGAATGTATGACTTACATTTCACTAACAGAGTATGAGGGACTGTACTCTTTTTCACCTCCTTCCAATTGTTTTAAATTTTTGCCAATTTAAGAGGCAAAGAAGGATAGCTCATTGTTTTAATAAGTATTTCCTTGAGTAAACATCTTTTTGGATGTTTACAGGATATTTTTGGTTCTAAGATCATACAGTTGAAAAAGCAAAAATGGAAATGAATCTAAATGGTATGAAATTGTAGTACAAGCCTTTACCTACCACAGTACACTAGCTCTCAGTAGTTCCCTGTATGACTTCTGGATTGGGGTTTTGCTCTAGGCCTTCCCCATCCCATGGTTACATTTTAAAAATCCCTAAATTGCCTTCTAAATTCTCATTCTATCTGCATTTAACTCTTTGATCCATCTGGAATTTATTTTGCATAACTGTTTTCCAGATGGATAGCCAACTGTCCCAACACCATTTACTGAATAACTCATCTTTTCACCACTAATTTGAACTGACCCAAATGTTATATTTTAAAAAATATTATTTCTAATTTCTCATGCTAACTTGATCCAATATTACTGCCAGGCTGCTATGTGGTTTTAGCTTTTATTCTGTGACTGGGGTTAAAAAGGATCTTCCTGGCTATGTGTATTCTTAGGCAATTATATTCTTACAATTTGAAATGTATGAATGAGAAAAGTTAATGAATGTGAAAGTGCTCTGGAATGTGAAAAGGGCTTTACAGAACAAGCTATTGTGAGCTATTGCAATTTCTTTTTACTTGGCAGGTTTTAAAAGTAAAGTTTCATTTCTCTGATATGGATGAAGCATCTGCCATTGTGAATGAAGCATAGCTCTTCATTCTTTCGCATATTCTATCAACATTCATTTTCTATCTACTTGAGCACTGTGGTCAAGGCCTAGTCTGACCCCCACCTCACCACACTGGAGTTAGATTAGACCTGTAATAAACTCACTGTATTTTAAGAGACAAGGTCTCACCATGTTGCCCAGGCTAGAGTGCAGTGGTTATTCACAGGTGTGATCTTTGTGCACTAAAGCCTAGCACTCCTGTGCTCAAGCCATCCTGCTACCTCAGCTGCTTGAGTAGTTGGGACTACAGGCTCGTGCCACCACACCTGACCCTCAAATGCATTTTTAGAAGGAGTCTCAATTTTTTTCTGACAATACGGACAATATTTATAAGCATTTAATTTAAACTACTGATCTGGTACATGACACTGTCCGTTGCTATTTCCAAGTTACTAACTCATGCCCTATTTGTGTAATATTCAAAATCCTTTAAGGTAGTCAGAATTATCTGCAAGAGCTTATAAAATTATAGATAAATTTTCCTTACTGCAGAAAAACAAAATCAAAATCTCTGGAAGACACGTTATTTTTTTCAGAGCTTTTGAGTGGTTCTGCTGTGCAGGCACTGCTCTAAATTATCAGCAAAAATCAGCTAAATGTCATTTGCACATTATAAAAGTCAAAACTACTTGCTGAAGGCAATTTATAGTAACATACGTAAGGCTTTTTCAAAAAATTACATAGCAAATATATAATGTATTCCTCCAATCCCAGTTCAATTAATGATACGTTTTAAAGATTCTTAATCTTGTCTCTCACAGCACTTTACAAAATTAATCCCTCGCTACAAACAACAGAAGTTAATTATAAAATTACCAATTATTGCTGGAGCAATCTGTCGGGTAATTGAAAGCTCAAATTGACTTATTATATAGGAAAAACATTTGGTTTTCCAAATTTTACCTTATTCTAAAAATAATCAGTATACTGCTTAAGATTATATTCAGTTTTATATATACAAAACGAGCCCTTTCTTTTTTACATAGTTTTGAAGATTTAGAAATGACTGTCTACTATAAATCTTGACACCATAAATACCAAACATCTTAATTTTGCTAAAGTTGTCAAGTACTTCAGAGATGTCAGATATAATGATCATTACATAAAAAGATGTTTGTATGAGAAAGTTTTACATTTATAAAGCTTTTTTTATTTTTTGCAAGAGTCTAATTCATTGCAATTAGGACCTTAGTGATGCAGAAAGATCAAGAATCCAGCAGTTGAATGGAAGAAATCCTCACAGGTCAGTGAAGTAGGTCACCAAACAGTTTTAATAATCAGCACCAAGCTGCAAAGAGGAGGAAGATACCTTTCCTAACACTGAATTTTTATGACACTTTCCCTGAAATGTCTCTGAATAACATAAAATTCAGAACTTTTGATAATACATATAAATTAAAATAATGGTACATTATATAAATAACATTTTTAGCTATTATTTTAAGGTATGATTACAACTTCTTTTTTTGTTGGTTGAAACAGATTCTGGATTATTTACCAATATCCTTTTCCCTGCCTAATACCACACATATTTTCCAAGGGCAACCATAATGCCCTCTTCCTGTACTAAACAAAGTAACCAAGAAATTTGGCTGAGATTAACTCCAACCTCCAGATACAAACTGTTCCAAACTAATTAATACATGAAATTCTTCCTGTCACTTTATTTATTTATTTTTTTGAGATGGCGTCTCATTTTCTTGCCCAGGCTGGAGTGCAGTGATGTGATCTCAGCTCACGGCAACCTCCATCTCATGGGTTCAAGCGGTTCTCCAGCCTCAGCCTCCCGAGTAGCTGGGATTACAGGCCTGGCTAATTTTTGTATTTTTAGTTGAGATGGGGTTTCACCATGTTGGTCAGGCTTGTCCCAAACTCCTGACCTCAAGCAACCTGCCCACCTCGGCCTCCCAAAGTGCTGGGATTACAGGCATGAGCCACCGTGTCTGGCCTTCCTGGTCACTTTAATCCAGAATAGTTCAGTCACAGCACACAGCCCCAGCTGTTCCAGGCAGCCATCTCAGCCATGCTGAGATGGGGCCACTAGCCCAAGCACGATGCTGACAACAAAAAAACAACAGACTCAAGAGATTTACAGAGAAATGTAACCAGAGCCCATTCTGGTTTCCCAGCCTTTGCATTTCTCAGTTATTGGAGCAAAAAAATTCCCATTATCTTACTGGCAAGAGAAAGTATTCTACTGGATTTAGGAGTCTACCCATAATGAAAGGCAGTGACTGATTCAGCTCTACAACAGCCCCAGGTAAAAAGGTTTAGAAAATGGACCTCAGATGATCATGATGAATATTTTTGTGCCTGTTATGTAGAAAGTACTTAATAAAAGCTTTGTAGAATCTGGATATAAATTAGTTTCCTATTGTTACCATAACAAAATTATCAAGTTAGTAGCTTAAAATAGCACACATTTATTCTTACAGTTCTGGAGATGAGAAGTCTAAAAGCAACATGCCAGCAGGTCTGTATTCCTTCTAGAGGCTTTAGGAAGGAATCTGTCTCCTTGCCTTTTCTAACTTCCAGAGGCCATCTGAATTCCTCAGCTTATGGTAACTTCCTCAATCTTTAACATACATAAAAACATTCAACGACTTCTTTTCTGCCCTTCCTTTTTCGAAGAGTTATTTATTTATGAGACAAGATCTTGCTGTTGCCTAGGCCACAGTACAGTGGCACAAGAAAAAGTATTTATTTATGATTGAATGAGACAGGATCTTGCTGTCACCTAGGCCATAGTACAGTGGCACAATCTCGGGCTCAAATGATCCTCCCACCTCAGCCTCCCAAGTAGTTGGGACTACAATGGGTGCCATCATGCCCAGGTAATTCTACTTTAGAGACAGGGTCTTCCTATGTTACCCAGGCTAGTGTCGCACTCCTGGACTCCAGCAATCCTTCCACCTTGGTCTCCCAAAATGCTGGGATTACAGGTGGGAGGCACTGTGCTTGGCCATAGTTTATTTTCAATAAACATATTTGATGGGCAACATAAGGTGCTAGGCAGTTTACATGCTTCTCTTAAAAGGAGGCCCAGAGTACTTGCCAAGCCAAGCCCACTGCCTTCTCGGCAAAGGTTTCTGCATCATAGGACTCTGCTTTGTATTTTAATTCCAGCATCATCATAGCAAAATGTGCTGGGGATGGGTATTTCAATTAAAAGCACCAGCTCAAGGTTGGCAAGGGGTTTATTCATGTCCTAAGTCAACAGCGTTCTCCAACTACTTGATTCTGGATGGTGGCCTAATCAGATTCCCTCTCAAGGAGTTTGAAAAGAGCCAAAAACCAAGAAGTCAGTTAGCTGGTGATGACAGAAGTTACAGAGGCAGAGCAGTGAGCAGCTAGGTTGCTATGTTGACAGACATTTGAGAAGCAGCTTCTACATTTTGGATTATGTACCCCAAAAGGTTAAAATATTTTGAATAGACACATCTTATTATAAGCATTTATAGACATATTCTACCACAATTAAAGTATTTAAGACATATAAGTATACATTTAAACAGAAGGTAAAGATGGAATATAGATATATTTTCTGCTCAAAGGATTATCTGTGCACCTGACTAGAAGCCCGTACCATTGAGGATGAGGAAATACATGCCCATTTCAGTGAAGGAACAACCACTAGATTACTACTGACACTTTAGAACTGCCATCAGGTTACCAGAATGGTTGACTCATCAATGTGAATCCTGTAAAAATCTTTGGTTTCCCTTTTTGTACACAAAACAATTTATCATCATATAAGAAATTCTACATGAATAGAACTTTCTGTGATGATGGAAATGTTCTTTACTGTTGTCCTCCAATACAGTAGCTACTAACCATCTGAAGTTTGGCTATTGTGATGGAGAAATTGAATTTTAAAATTTATTTAATTTTGGTTCATTTAAATTAAAATAGCTAGTGGCCACGGTATCAGATGGCACGGTCTAGGGTCTAGACCTCTGTGAAAAGTTGCAGATAATATGATAATAAGCAGAGTTTATATTAAGGTTGAAATACCTCAGCAGATGTAAAGGCACTGAATCAAACTTTATATATGAGTAGCAAAATTTGGAAATTGAGATACAATTGAATCCTAACTACTGTACGTAAAGGAATCAATCATCACTTTTTCAAATAGTAAAAACTAATGAATTATCCTATGTTTTATAATCTTATCTACTTGGATTCTAAGTTTATTAATCAAATATCATAATCTACTCTGTACCTACATATCCAGCATTTTTTAAAACACTAGAATACTTTTTAAAAAATTATACTTTAAGTTCTGGGGTATGTGTGCAGATTGTGCAGGACTGTTACATAGGTATGCACGTGCCATGGTGGTTTGCTGCTTCCATCCCCACTTCATCTACATTAGGTATTTCTCCTAATGTTACCCTTCCCCAATCCCCCTACTCCCTGCTATCCTTCCCCTAGCCTCCCCACCCGCAATAGGCCCCAGTGTGTGATGTTCCCCTCCCTGTGTCCGTGCGTTCTTATTGTTCACCACCCACTCATGAGTGAAAACATACAGTGTTTGGTTTTCTGTTCTTGTGTCAGTTTGCTGAGAATGATGGTTTTCAGCTTCATCCATGTCCCTGCAAAGGACATGAACTCATCCTTTTTTATGGCTGCATAGCATTCCATGGTGTATATGCACCACATTTTCTTTATCTAGTCTATCACTGATGGGCATTTGGGTTGGTTCCAAGCCTTTGCTATTGTAAACAGTAGAGCACTAGAATACTAATAAAAGATGTCTACAGGTAGCTTGCAGTCTAATTTTGGAAATAAGATAGGCACATGAAATGAAATATTTGTACAAATATTAATGCCATAGAAACACGTCATAATTATTTCCCCCAAATGTACTTAATTGTGAGCAGCAGATAATTCTAGAAAACAATATGTCTTGGTCCTATTACAAACTCTATCACTAAACTTGTATGAACCTGAATTGGCCACATAATCTCATTGGTCTTACGAAGTTCTCATCTACAAAATAAGGTAAATGGGCAGAAAATTCTTTACTGTTCTAAGAGCTATAACATTGTCTTAGAACAGTAAAGATGGGGCTTGACAAAGGGTCCAGGTCAGTGAAAACTGGCCTGGAATGAGCATGAATAAAGAGTAACAAACAAGCAAAAAGGTTTTGAGAATTGTGAAGAATTTTGCATAGGAAACAAAGCATAAGCAAGGGTTGGCACAGGGTGTGGCAGGAACTAGCCTGGTTAAAATACAAGGATAGGCAGGGACGGCCCAATTTGACAGTGTGCTGACACCTAGAGAGAGGAATTTGATTTTGATATAATAGGCTGCTTTAAGGTCTTGGGAATGGAAATACAAATATCTTTTTATTTAATATGGGTTGCTTACTGGCAGTATGCAGGGTGGTCCTGCTTTTTTACGCACCTGGCAACCTCTATCTTTTAACTGGGGTGTGCTATGGTATGAATTTTTGCCCCTCCAAAACTCATGTTGAAATTTAATTTCTAATGCAACGTGGCAGCACCAAGAAGTGGAGCCTTAGGTGGTGACTGGGTCATGAGCGCTCTACCCAAAGAGTGGATTAATCCGTCCATGAACTAATGGTTCATGGGTTACCATGCAAGTAGAACTTGCAAGCGGTAGGAAGAGGGGACAGAACTGAGCCAGCACATTCAGTCTCCCTCGCCTGTAATGCCCTGTGCCACCTCAGGACTCTGCAGAGTCCCTACCAGTGAGAAGGCCCTCTCCAGATGTGGCACCTCTACCATGGACTTCTCAGCCTCCATTACGGTAAGAAATTTCTTTTCTTTATAAATTATCAAGTTTCAGGTATTCTGTTATAAGCTTCTCTGTTAAGAGAAGCATATAAACTGCCTAGCACGAAAATGGACTAAGGGTGTTTAGACCACTTACATTTAATTTGATTACTGTAATTACTGATACAGTTGAGTTTGAATTTGCTATCTTGCTACTTGTTTTCTTTTAGTCTCAGCTGTACGTTACTCCCTTTCCGTTATTTTCCTCCTTGCTTTTGAACTGACCCTTTTTTAGGATTCTTTATATCTTTTCGTTCTTATTAAATACATGTTTTGTTGTATGTTTTTGGTGGTTGCTTTAAAGCTTATAGTATAAATCTTTATCACAGTACACTTACAATTAATATTATACTACTTCATGTATACAAACTTTACAAGAGATTTTGCTATTTTTGTCATATATTTACTTCTACATAAGTTATAAACTTCATAACATATTATTTTTGCTTTAAACAATTATTTTTCAGAGAGATTTAGGTAATAAGTATTTCATATGTAACCATATAATTACCATTTTTGGTGCTCCTTCATTTGTACTGATCTATATCTACATATATGATCTGCATCATTTTCCTTCTGCCTGAATAACTTCTTACATTTCCTATAGTGGAGGTCTGCAGTTGACGAATCCTTTCATTTCTGGTTATGTCTGAACTAGTCTCCCTTGCACCTTCATATCTGAAAGATATTTTTGCTGGGTAGAGAATTATAGGTTGACAGTTATTTTTTTCTTTCAATATGTTTAAATATGTTTCTTGGGTACAGTGGCATGCACCTGTAGTCCTAGCTATTTGGGAGTCTAAGACGGAAGGACTGCTTGAACTCAGTTCATGACCAGCGTGGGCAAAAACATAAGAGCCTGTGTCTCTAAAACAAACAAAAAAATAAATTAAAAAGATGTTTCTAGACTATCATCTTGCTTGTATTGTTTCCAATGAGGCATCTGATGTCACTGTTATCTTTGTTTCTCTTGGTGTAGATTTTTCATGCTTCTTTTCCTTAGGTTTCATTGGGATTCTGGAATCTGTAGATTTATAGCTTTCAACAAATTCGGAAAATTTCTGGCCATTATCTCTTCAAACATTTGTGTGTCCCTACTCTCTTTGGGGACTCTAATTTTATGGATATTAGTCCAAGTGAAGGTGTCCTATTCCCCATTGTTGTATTTATTTTTTTCACTGTTTGAGTTTGAATTGTTTCTACTGATATGTCTTCAAGTTTGCGAATCTTTTCTTCAGTATCTGTGTCTTTTAATCTTTTAAACATATTCTCCATGTCTTTGCTCAATTTGCTCAATCTTTTTTGTAGCATTTTGAACATACAAAATCCAGCTGTAATAATTGTTATAATATCCTGCCTACTAATTTCAAGTTTTATTTCTGGGTTAGTCTCAATGAATGGATTTATCTTCTCAATTATAGGTTACATTCTGCTGCTTTGCATGCCTGGTTACTTCTGAATGGATGCAGAATATTGTGAATTTGGAGCCAGATGCTTTTATATTATTTTAAATACTATTGAATTCATTTGGTTAGACAGATGGTGAGAAAAAGTTTAAAAAGTAATAAATATTACTGAGCATTGTCCTGGGAGGTAGTTATCCGGAAACAGCTTGATCCTTAGGTCTTGCTGTTAGGCGGTACAAGAGCTGCATTTAATCTCTAGTTAATTTTGTCCCATTAGAGTCAAAAACTTTCTGAGTACTTTACCCAATGCCCTATGAATTAGGAGGGTTTCCATTCTGTATGGTAAGAATGAGAATTATCCCTGGTCCTGGTTTAGCTCAGAAAATTGTTTCCTTTAATTCTTACATTTTTTTCATGGAAGAACAGTTATGATTATTAAACACATGAAAATATGTTCAGTTAGAAATCAAAGAAATAATTAAAATGAGGTAACATTTAACATCTTGCAGATCAGTAAAACATTTTCCTTTTTGAGTCCATGCATAAAAAATTTTCTAAATCAAGTGTTATTGAGGATGCAGAACAGAGAACATTTAGACACTGTGAGTGGGAGTGTAAACTGGCACAACACTTTGGGAAATGATTTGATATTATCCAATAAAGATGAAAATCCAGCAATTTACTCTCCAGAGAAATCTGATGTATAATTTTCTTATCACCTCTGCTTGAGAAAGTCTCAAGTCAGTATGCTGTAATTCTTTTTTTTTTTTTTTTCAGACAGAGTCTCACTCTGTTATCCAGGCTGGAGTAGTGGTGTGATCTCAGCTCACTGCAATCTCAAGTCTCCTGGGTTCATGCAATTCTCCTGCCTCAGCCTCCTGAGTAGCTGGGATTACAGGTGCCTGCCACCACATGTGGCTAATTTTTGTATTTTTAGTAGAGACGGGTTTTCACCATGTTGGTTAAGCTGGTTTCAAACTCCTGACCTTAAGTGATCCACCCACACAGGCCTCCCAAAGTGTCTGGATTACTGGCGTGAGCCAATGCACCTGGACCCTCCTCTAATTCTTTTTGGTAGTTCTTTCCCCAGCCTAGGGCAGTGAACTCACAGCCATCAATCAGTATTCAGCTGTAGGCTGAAGTGAGACCCTTTGTACATCTTCAGAGTCCTTGCTTTCTGTGAAGCTATTTACTTTCTAGTACTCTGTCCTAGCTGCCTTGACCTTCTTGGGTTTCTAGCTCCATGTCCTCAATTCAGGGAGGCCATCAGGCTTTACTTGGGTTTTTCTTTCCAAGGCCATGCCTGGAGACTCTCTAGACAATACAGTGGGGCAACAGGCTCACCATATTTGTATGTTGCTTCTCAGGGATTACTGCCCATTACCTGATGCTCAAAAGTCCTGAAACCATTGTTTCATATATTTAGTCCATTTCTTCTTTTTTTTTTGAAATTAAGGTGAGAGGGTCCTTGTTAGTCTATCTTGGCCATGTAAGTGGAAATCCCAATAATCAGTTCTGAGCTAACTTTGCAAGCCTATTTCATCGGTTTCTCTTTCACTGACTTTGGTCTCTCCTATACTACTCTGAACCAGCTTTTACCATCTTGCTGTTAACTTCATTATTAAATACATTTTTGACACAGGCTCACCATATGTTTTTAACTTAAAAATGTATTTTAACAAAATACTTTGAAGACTTATGATCCTCTAAAATTCAGCTCAGACAAACCTATTTCAGGATTCTGTATCTGATCTCAAGATGGTCCATCACTATATCTCCCTGAATAGTATCTCTACTTTGGTACTGCTGTACTTAAGCCTCATGGCAAATAATTTTTGCGTCTGTACTACTGCAAACCCATGAAAATGGGAGCGTGTTCCAGCACAGTGTCTGGCATAAAGCAGAATGTCACTGAATATTTTCTAAATGAATAAAACACAGAAAAAATTCTAACTCTCTGCTTCTTAAGTATGATACTCAGCTCTGTGACAAAGAGTATACAAAGATGCAGGACAAACATGGCAGATGTTCTTGGAAAATATACATCACTGTTACTATACCAGTATCAGGAAATATTACAAAACTTCCTAGAGTTTTAAATACAAAGTACACAAATATTTGGATGTCTCAAGCCACATCCTCTTTTGGTTATACCCCTACACGTCTATAGTTTCCTTTGCCTCTAAATCTAAAAGGTAGGTTTGAATGAGGAATATTTGCATGAAAAATCAGCTTGAGAAGTATAGCCTAACCAAAGGAATTAATCCAACAAGGTGAAAATTTCAGGCACTGTGTCTTGCAGTATGAAGTTAACAAGCAGAGGCAGGAGCTGGGAAAAGGGTACCAGGTAAGGGCTAAGGTTAGGTTTTCTCTAAGTTTTTGCAACTCTTTCCGCTTCAGTTATGCTATCGCTCTCTGTTAAAAAATAATTATTGATAGTTTTGGCTGGGCGTGGTGGCTCATGTCTATAATCCCAACACTTTGGGAGGCTGAGGCTGGTGGATCACTTGAGGTCAGGAGTTCAAGACCAGTCTGGCCGACATGGCGAAACCCCATCTCCACTAAAAATACAAAAAATTAGCCGCGTGTGGTAGCGCATGCCTGTAATCCCAGTTACTAGGGTGGCTGAGGCGAGAGAATCTCTTGAACCCAGGAGGCAGAGGCTGCAGTAAGCTGAGATCTCACCCCTGCATTCCAGCCTGGGTGACAGAGTAAGACTCTGTCTCAAAAAAAAAAAAAAAAAATTGATAGTTTTAATTTTTTAGTATTTGAATTTTCCTGGAGAAAAGGAAATGTATTATGTTTTCAACAAGAAAAAACAATTTAAAAATTGCAGTATTTTGGAGAGTATAAAGTGTAGGAAGCAGAAATCCTAGAGAAACCAGGTTATTATTCAGACACTTAAAATAACTGGTAGCATCAGTTACAGATAAAACAACAGTTCTGAATTTATCTGCATTTCCAACAACTGTTTTGAAAGGAAAAATGAATAAAGTTTATTATCAGCAACATTAAAAATTTAGGCAAAGTTAAAACCCAATTTAACCTTTGTTTTCTGTAATACATAACATTAATCTGTTTTCAATAGCTTAGAGACATATTTATTTTGAAATAGAAAATTTAATTCACAATCATGTATAGTATCACAAATATAAAGTGTTTGTAATTCAGTAAGAATGGCTATTTTCCCATGTATACAACGGTTTATAAAATTACTCTGCACCTCATTTTCAGCAAGGACAGAGATATATATATTTAGTAATTATAAATCTAGACAACATAATTGTATTGTGCTTATCTTAGTCTGTTTGTATTGCTGTAAAGAAGTACCCCAGGCTGAGTCATTTATAAAGAAAAGAGGTTTATTTGGCTCATGGTTCTACAAGCTGTACATGAAGCAGTGTGAGAATCTGCAATGGCCTCCAGCTGCCTCCACTCATGGTGGGAGAGGAGCCAGTGTGTGAGGGAGGGTGGGTGTGGGGAAGACAGACAGACAGGTAGGTAGGTAGGTAGATAAAATAGATAGATACATAGAGAGGAGGAGAGCCAGGTACTAGCTAGGTAGGTAGATAGAGAGGATAGATAGATAGATAGATAGATAGATAGATAGATAGATAGACAGATAGATATAGAGGAGGAGAGCCAGGCTCTTTTCAACAACCAGTTCTGTCAGAAACTGAGTGAAAACTCACTCATTCTTGGGAGAAAGACATTGAGCCATTCATGAGATCCCTACCTCTCGCCCCTCAAACTGGCCCCTCCAACTGGCCCCTCCCAGCCCTGCTCCCACCCCCTGATCCAAACACCTCTCACCAGGCCCCATCTCCAACAATGCAGATCAAATTTTGACAAGAGACTTGGTGGGGCCAAACAAACCCCATCCAAACCACAGCCTTCCACTCCTCGCTTCTCAAATCTGATGTCCTTCTCACATTCAAAATACAATTATTCCATCCCAATAGTCCCCAAGTCTTGTTTTGTTCCAGCACCAACTTAAAAGTCCAAAGTCTCATCTGAGACTCAAGGCAAGTTCCTTAAAGCTATAAGCCTATAAAATAAAAAACAAAGTTATTTACTTCCAAGATACAATGATGGAACAGTCATTGGATACATGCTGTTTTCCAAAGGAAGAAATTGGCCAAGAGAAGGGTGAGAGGCCCCATGAGACTCAGAAACCCATCAGGGCAGACATTAAGCTTAAAGTTCCCAAACCTGCTTTGAGCATGTCCTGCATCCTGGGCACAGTGGTGTGAGGGGTGGGCTCCCAAGGCTTTGGGCAGTCCCAGCCCCATGGCTTTCCTGGGTGCAGCTCATGCGGCTGCTCTCATGAGTTGGAGTCAAATGCCTGTGGCTTTTCCAGGATGAAAGTGCATACTGCCAGTGGCTCTGCAATTCTGTGGTCCCCATGGCAACCTTGTTCCCATAGCTCTACTAGTTAACACTCCAGTGGAGACTTTCCATCAGAGCTCCAACACCACATTTCTGCTTGGCACTGTCCTAGCAGAATATTTCTGTGACACCCAGGCCTTCTGATACACCCTCTAAAATCTAGGTGGGAGCTGCCAAGCCTCTGCCACTCTTGTATTCTGTGTCCTGCAACACACAGAATCTGCAAAGGCGACAGCTTGCAGCCTGAGCAGTACCTGGAGCCCTCTGAAACAGAGCTGGAGCTGGAGCAACCAGGATGCAGGGAGCACGTTCCAAGGTGGCACACAACAGTTGCACCCAAGGCTTTGACCATGGAAACCATTCTTGGTCTTCTAGGCTTCTGGACTTGTGATGAGAGGGACAGCTTAGGAGATTTCGGAAATGTCTTGAGGGACTTTTCCCCATTGTCTTGGCTATTAGCACCTGGCTCCCTTTTATCTGAACTAACTGGATTCTTCTGAAAATGCTCTTTCCTTCTTTACACAAGGCCAGGCTGCAAGTATTTCCATATTTTTATGCTCTGCTTTACTTTTAATTATAAATTCCAACTTCAGGTCATTTCTTTCCTCCCATATTTGATTGTGAGCTATTCAAAGCAGCCGTGCCACTTCTTGAACTCTCTGCTGCTTAGATATTTCTTATACCAGATACTCTAGGTCATAACTTAAGTTTGGCCTTCCACAAAGCCCTAGGGCATGGAGGCAATGCAGCCAAGTTCTTTGCTACAGTGTAACAACGGTGATGTTTGCTCAAGTTCTCAGTAAGACCCCGTTTCCACCTTAGCTCTCCTCAGCATGGCCTTTACTGTCTCTATTTCTATCAGCACAATCACTTAACCAATCTCTAAGACATTCCAAACATTCTTTTATCTTCTTGTTTTTTGAGTCCTCCAAGCTCTTTCAGCCTCTGCCCATTACCCAGTTCCAAAGCTGCTTCCGAGTCTCTTTATATCAACATCCCACTCTTAAGTACCAATTTTCTGCCTTAGGTGCTTCCACTCAAGACAGAAGGGGAGCCAGCATATGCAGATCACATGGTGAAGGAAGGAAAAAGGGAAGGGAGGAAGGGAGGGGGAGAGGGAGACAGAGAGCGAGTGGGGAGAGAGAGGGAGAGAGAGAGAAAAAGTGAGTGAGGAGGTGCCAGGTTCTTTTCAACAACAAATTCTCAGTGAACTAAGAGTGAGAGCTCACTGGCTCTCGGGAGAAGGGCACTGGGCCATTCATGAGGCATCCACCACCAGGATCCAAACACCTCCCACCAGGATTCACCTCTAACACTGGGGATCAAATTTCAACATGAGGCTTGGTGGGGCAAAGTGCTTTTGTTGATTAACGAGGGAAGTCAGGATGAAGAAATACAGTGTTAATTTGAGTTTTAAAGACTGTAAATAAGCAGAAACACTGGCTGGGTGCCCTGGCTCATGCCTGTAATCCCAGCACTTTAGGAGGCCAAGGTGGGTGAATTGTTTGAGTCCAGGAGTTTGAGACCCGCCTGGGCAACATGGTGAAACTCTGTCTCTACAAAAGAATATAAAAATTAGCTGGGCATAGGGCACAAGCCTGTAGTCCCAGCTACTTGGGGGCTGAGGTAGGAGGATCACTTGAACCTGGGAGGTTAAGGCTACAGTGAGCAATTGTGCCACTGCACTCCAGCCTGGGTGACAAAGTGAGACTGTGTCAGAAAAAAGGTGGGGGCAGAGCAGCAATACACCCTGTAAACCTTTACTTCAAAACCAGAAACTATAAATGAGACTCTAGTAAAAGACCCTTAAAAACTGAATGTTGAAAAAAAAATCCAGGTATTACAGTTTCTCATTTCTACATAATATGGTAGAAAATATGTATTATTTGGCACTCTATTTAAAGTACATTCTAACAAACATAAATCAATATCTAAAAAGACATTAAAAACCTCACTGCTTTCCCTTTAAACTCCAACTAGTAATATTCTGTTTCTAGTAAAGAAACAAAAATTGAAATACCTTACAATTGCTATTATTTATTCTGGTAGATTGTTACCTGCTTAAAACATCATACATAAATTATTTAAGAACCAGCTATTTTCTCCATGTGTTGGCATAATTTTTGGGTGGTGTTCGTATTTTTGGAGGATTCACAAAACTGGTTATTATGACACTGATTACTAAATCCTTTATTCTTTACTTCTTAATTTATTGGACTATTTTGTTTCATTATGAGTTCAGAGCATCAAAGAGCTTTGTCCTTAATAACCAAAAAGAACAGACACGGAAAGTCATATATATGTAGCCTGACAAAAGAACAGTGCCAGAAAGATCTCCAGAGCAGTACAGAGATTGCAAATTTTCACTTTTAAAGTCTGACCTTTCAGTTGACATTGTAACAGTCAGCTGAGGGCAAGATACAATATCTTATTCATAATTACCTTTATTTGTACCACACACTACAACCTGGAAAATCCTCTCAATGTGAACAAGAAGTGGCCGGTAAGGTGTGATGGTTAACAGGCTCTCAAGCTGGCTGATGGGGTTAGAATCTTAGCTCAGCCACTTAATTTACTCTGTGACTTGAGAAAAGATGTTTTAATCTTTCTCAGCTACATATTTCTTCTCTTTAAAATGATGCTAAGTGATATTTAGAGAACCAAATGAGTGAATATGAAAAGTGCTTAGAATTGTGCTGGGCCAACAGCTCAAGAAATGTAATCCATTATATTAAAAGTATTCAACACTATCTTTCAAGAAGAAAGCCTGGCCCTGAAACTCAAGCCATGTGGTTCCAAGTTAGGTGCTGTTCACATTATGTACGGGGGTGGCTGCTACTGTGTTGTACAATTCCTCCAAGAGCCGTGAGGCATGCAGCCCTGATAGCATATTCCTGTTATCTCAGGTACAAGTCATTAAAAAAGGTCAAGTACATTTCCTTCGCTTTTCTTTCATTTCCCATGTTAACAGATTTCTCTCTGAAGGATGATTATTTTGACATGACCTATTTAGCCTCTGGTATACAGTGTCTCACCTGTCACTTCAAACTTTTATATAATTTTTAGTAGGCTGACAGTATTCAGTTGGGAAATTATTTTCTTTTTTTAAAATTTATTTTTTGAAATAAGATCTTGCTCTGGCACCCAGGCAGATCCCAAAATCCTGGTCTCAGGTGATCCTCCCGCCTTGGCCTTTCAAAGCACTGGGATTACAGGGGCATGTCACCACACCTGGCCAGGGTAATTATTTTCATCTTTGTGGGAAAGAGAAAAGTTCCTTTTGAAAGTTTCCTTTCTTGTTAAATTGTAAGTGTGCTAATAACTTTGTTAAGCCCGGTCCTATGCAGCTGTTAGACATGCCATGCTTACAGGCACGTAGTACATTCTACGTTCTTGTACTTTAACCAAGATATCTGTGCTGGACGTACTCACAGGCATGTCCCAGCTTTCCACTGCTTTTACCTGTTCAAAAAAGTTTTAAGTTGTGAGCCAATCGGGTTTTAGTTTAGATTGTGAGGTCTGGCTTCAGCCAACGGAGATCAGAGACAGCAATAAGGACGCTCCCAAATGCGCAAGGGACAAATGTGTCTGTTTTCCTTTGTTCATTGCACTCTTGTGGCACGATGGCTAGTGAGGGTACCCTTCCTGCAGTCTGGGAAGTAAAAACTGCGTTGCTGAAAGATCCTTTGTTCCAGTGCTAATTTTTCTTTATGGCATTGAGCATCTATTTCCAACAATCTTCCCCAAGTAATGCAAGGTGTTAACATTTTGTGACAGGTACTTTGTCTTTGACAAAACACAAAAACAGCATAGTGATTTGGGATGAGTTTGTACCCTGTTTTAGCCAAAGGTATCATAATGACAAGTCATAAACCTTAATATTTGTACTAAATTTCTCCTAGAAAGCATAAAGTTTACAAGGCAACACACAATACTCTGAAGAGCATATTTGTTACTGTAAAACCTTCCATTTTAATTTTCCTTTCTGATATTTGAAATTGTAGGCATTCTATGGATAGCCTGAATGCAATCCTATATTGAAAAGGAAACCACCCACTTAATAGCTGCTGAAAGAAGTCCAAATCATATCTATTTGTCAGAAGTCTAGTTCAAACCTTCCAAAGTCTAATTTCTTACCAGATAAGATCCCACCTTTGACTTTTTATACCACCTTGCTTATATTCCTTTATGGCAAATATTAGAATTATTATTTGCAAACATGCCTTATCTTCAAACTACATCCAGAATCCACCTGCTTCTAACTAACCCTCTTCACTGCTACCACTTTGGTAATCCTTGGATTACCGCGATATCCTTCTAACTGGTTGTTGTTGTTTTCACTCTACCCCTCCCACCTCCACACCAGACTATTCTTAACACAGCAGTTAGCATGATCCCATAGAAACTTAAGGCCATATTATGTCACTCCTCTCCCAAATCCATCTCACCCAGAGTAAAAGCCAAAATTCCTTTTTTTTTTGAGACAGAGTCTTGCTCTGTCGCCCAAGCTGGAATGCAGTGGTATGCTCTCGGCTCACTGTAACCTCTGCCACCTGGGTTCAAGCGAGTCTCCTGCCTCAGTCTCTCAAGTAGCTGGGATTACAGGCACACGCCATGACATTGACTAACTTTTTTGTTTTGAGACCGAGTCTTGCTCTGTCAACACCTAATTTTTTATATATTTTGGGTAGAGACGGAGTTTCACCATGTTGGCCAGGTTGGTCTTGAACTCATGATCTCAAGTGATCCACCTGTCTTGGCCTCCCAAAGTGCTGGAAATACAGGTGTGAGCCATCGTGCCCGGCCCCAAAGTTCTTATAATGGCCTACAAGGCCCTACATGATGTGCTTCCTCTGTACCCCCAGCCCCCAGCCCCTCAGCTTCTACTTTCTTTCATTCGTTCCTGATGTTCCTTAAACTCACTAAGCATCCTGTGACAGGGCATTGCACCTGCTGTTCCCCATGCATGGAAAACAACTCTTCCAGGTATACATGTGCCTCACTTCCCAGCTTTCTCCCAAGTTTCTGCTAAAATGTAATCTTTTTGAATAAGAGAATTTCCCTTATCATCTCACATAAAAATGGCAAGTCCGTTCTCTCTTCCCCATCTCCATTCCCTTTACATTGCTTTCGCTTTTCCAATAGCCCTTATCACCACAATGCATATTAGTCACTCATTTATTGTTATGTTTCACCTCCCTTCAATAAAATGTAAGCTCCAGGAAGGAAGAGTCTTATCTGTTCACTGTTGTTATCGCCAACACCTAGAACAGTGCTTGGCACATAGAAGGCAACCCATAAGTATTTACAGAATAAATGAACAAACCTTCCACTTTATTATTATTAAGAGGCGGGGTCTTCCTCTGTAGTTCAGGCTGGAGTGCAGTGGCATGATCATAGCTCACTGTAGCCTTAAACTCCTGGGCTCAAGCAATCCTCCCGCCTCAGCCCCTAAATTAGCTGGGACGACAAGCAGGCACTACCATGGCCAACGACCTTCAACTTTATAACACAAACTCCTTGAAGGTTCTGCTTGATTCTCGACACTTTTCACATCAACTGTGGTGCCTTTTATTTAATGGACCTAAACAAATATTTCTGAATGAAGAAGAGCCAGGAAATCTAAGTTACTGAGAATACTGGGATAAGTCTACAAAGAATGAGGGGAATCAACAATCCAAGCAACTGCATATAGAGCACCCTGGTTCTAAAACGAAAAGGCGGTTGCGGAAAAGGCAACCAGATCTTTCTTCACCTACCAAGGTTTTGGGCTGTATTTCCAAGGCATTCATGAAAGTTACCGAGACAGTACATATTTCACTCCTTAAACTGGTCGTCTTAATTCACTGTGATTAAATAGCTGTATGTTTCAGGACTGTTCAGGTTCGTGCCCTACTCATCACAAATCCATGCACATAAGATTTTAATCCGCTCACACGCGGTAAAGGAGGCAACGTAGGCTCAAGGTGGCTGGGCTAATTGGTGTCAATGCCAGGATTCTAACCCAGGACATCTGGCTTCTGGGCCACCGAAATCCGCACCCAGGCCTTGAGAGGCTGACTAACTTAAGAGCCGGCTCCGCCTCTGCAGGAGTTGCCTCCCAAAAGGCAGAAATACGATTGCGCAGACTGCCAGAACAGCCCAAGTTCTTCACCAGGTTTCCGCGAGGTCAGGAGCCTCTAGCATTTCTCAAGGAATGCAGTTTTGCCCACAGATGCTTCCAAAACCCAAGTTTCCTGATCGCTGGTATGACACACCCAGGATTAGGCGAGCGTATGGGAGAAGCGCTCTGCAAACCGCAGGCGAACCGCGACGAAGAGGAAGCCTCGGAAACAATACCTGAATGAAGCGGTGGACGAAGAACTTGCTGACTATGGGCACCAGTCAATACTCGGGGGCGGGCGGGTATGCTCAAGAGGGGCTCCAGTCCTCCCCGCGGAGACGGCGGCGCCCCAAGTGTGCGTTTCCGGAGCGCCGGGGTCTCAGCGGGGCCGGGAGAGGCAGGCCGGCCGGAACCGCCCCCAGACCCCTCTTAACCCGGGAGCGGGGCCCCTGCAGACTATCGCCCCTCTCGGCCCAGCCCGCTGCGTAGCGTCGCCTCCCCGTCCGGAAGGCCCCATAGCCGGCCGGCGCCCTGAGCCCATAGCCCTTCTCGGCGGCCGCTCCCTAGCCTGCAGCCCACCCGGCAGCCACTCACCTGCGAACCCCACGTCCTCTTCTTCCTCCCTCCAGAAGCGACTGGAGCCGACCCGCGGCGCCGCCCCCTCCCGCCCCGCCCTCGCCTGCCCCGCCCCCTCGGAGCCGGAACTGCTCCGGCCCCCGCCCTTCTGCCCGCCTCCTGCGGCCCCCAGTGTGGCGTCACTTCCGCTAGCGCCCTGCCGGGTGCTGGGAGGCTGGGTCTCGCGAACGCGCCGGGAGCGTCCCCACAGCCGGGAACGCGCCCCGCGGATGACAACAAATTAGTCGCGCGGCGGCAGTAGAGGTGTCTGCCTCAGCCCCTGTCGCCTCCCCTCGCGCTCTCTTGCACCCTCTCTCTGAGCCATTTGGGACCCCTTCGGAAGTCCCCTGGCCTGGGGCCAGGAGGACCTCTCTGCGTCTTGTCCCCTCCAGGCTCAGCGCGAGCGGCGCGGCGTCGGCGATGGGGTCTCCCTGAGGGACTCCCGACGCGGAACGGGGATGGAGGGGCCGCCCCAGGCTTAGGCCCCGCCGCGGCCTGGAGCCAGAGTCGCGACCCCGAGGCCGGAGCCGCCGCCACCCGCAGCCGCAGCCGGCCCAGCTGCCAGCCGTCACCATGCCTTGGCCGTTTTCGGAGTCTATCAAGAAGAGGGCCTGCCGGTACCTCCTGCAGAGGTACCTGGGCCACTTTCTGCAGGAGAAGCTGAGCCTGGAGCAGCTCAGCCTGGACCTGTACCAGGGCACCGGGTCCCTCGCCCAGGTCCCGTTGGACAAATGGGTAAGAGCTGCCGGCGGCGAGCCGAACGGGGCTCGCTCCCCTCTTTAGGACTCTTTAAACCAGTGCCGTCCAAGATTGGTGCCGTTCAGTCCCTCCTTGGGAATTGTTTGGACTGGAGTGTGGCACGGCTCAGAGAAATGTGTTAGTGTGTTGTTTAATCTGTTTCTAGCAAGTTTGCTCTCCTCAATCACGTGTTCCGGAAAGTTAACAGATGTAATGGAGTCTATACTATGGGAATAATTGAGTACCAGTGCTTCAGGGGTCTGTGAAACAGGCTGAGTAGGTCCATGGGAGGAGGTGACCAGAACTGTCCCTTGGGATAGTTAGGGGTCGCAGGGTTTTGTGGCAAATAAAACAACCCTGCTTCGTGGGATGACTTTTTGGAACGATTAGTGGATGAAGAGGACCTTCGGATGTCAGAATCCCTAGTTAGGTGTTTTGGGTTGGCTGCTTGCACGCTGTGTTTGCCTTGTTTGTCATGGTGCAGCGTTTGCCATCTGGCAGAAAGTTAGGTGAAGGCCTCCTGTGCCAGCTTCTCTGCTTTTGCTTGATTATATGTTTACAAGATGGGTTTGTGTAACCAGCCTGCGAATGGTTCTGTGGCCCTAGTAGTGCTGTTGAGTTATGCCTCTTTGCTCCACGTGACAGATCGTAAAAGCAGGTGTTGCAAAAGCGCTGAAGCTGCAACTTTCAGACATTTTAAAGCCTGCCTTCTACTTGTCATCCAGAGGCTGTGAGTTGATTCATTGCTATGAATCATTGCTTCATGTGAATTTCAACTGACCGCATACAGTTGTACCTGCATTTGTGTGCTCAATGCATAGTATTTTACTTGAAGTATATTCAGTCTTGGGTTTGACAGGAATAGAGTGGCTTCTCCCCTTTGCCCAACCCTTATTGCCTTAGCCACAGAAAATCTTAAATTATGGACATACCTTATTATGACACTTAAATGAATTTGTGCTAGAGACTATAAATCAGTATGTAATTTTATCAGTATGTGATGACTTAAACTAGGGAGAGACACAAGACAGTGGAAAGAGCCCTGGTTTGAGAGCAGTAGGACCCAGCCCTTCACCAGAAGGTGAGAGTCCCACCCCCGGAGGGACTCTCCAGGCCGCCACAATTAGTCAAGTGATTATGGACTTAGCAATTCACCTGAGTTCAGTAAACACTAATGAAGCATACACTTATGTCTGTGTCTCATTACGGTATTGCATTGCTGTAATTCTTTCCAAAGATAGGGATTCTGATATTTTTGATTTCAGCAACCCATGATTCTACACTTTTGATAGAATTATGAATAGGTTATCTTGAAAAAGGAGGGTTCAAGATTTATTAATGCCTTTTGTGAGTGGAAGGACTTTGTATGCATTATTCTTTAATGACTTTAACCCTATAAGGTGGGTTATTATTTCTGTTTTGCAGATGGAATTAAGCATTTGCCCGTTCACACATCTAGCAAGTATTGCATCACGTGGCTTAAGATCTAAAAGAAAGGCAGTTAATGTTTATTGATATCTATTTATGTCAGGCATTGTACTAGGCACTTTGATTTGTGACGTTTTATTTAATCCTTCCGGGAAATCAGAGGTAGTGCTATTTGAATTTTATAGTTTGAGTTCAGGATCACTGGCAAAATAATTTATGACTAAACTTAATCTGAGGATTATGTTTTGTTCTTGATGGTGTGGGTTTTGGAAACTAAAATGATAATGTCAAAGCATCCAGTAAACATTTGCTGTTGTTGATTTATTTATTTTAGTGTGCTGTGTTGATGGTTAAGATAAACCTTGGTGTGACCCTTAGATATAGCTCTTCAGAGTTCTGATTCCAAATTCAGTTTAACACTTGATTTTTATTTTTTGGATAGAGGATTCTCTTGCTTTGTTGCCAAGGCTGGTCTTGAACTCCTGGTTTCAAGACCTGGTCCTCCCACCTCAGCCTCCCGAGTGCTCAGATTACAGGCATAAGCGACAGGACCCAGCCAGATACTTGATTTTAATGACTTTCATGACTGAAAAAAAGGTACCTATAGAGATTCATATGGAAAAACTGATCCTAACTGAGGAATTGCTGTACCACTAATGTTTCAATTCTAAACGATCAATTATGCAAATAATTTTGTTGAATTTGGCAGTGACATTCTTTTCATTCCTGATCTCAGTTTTTCTGTTATTATGGCTAACAAATTAGGAGACATTGCACATATACACACAAACACACACATGATGATTAAAATTCAATTTTTCAAGATCTTTGTTCAGAAGACTTAGATTGATTGGAATAGTCTTTACATGTTTTTAAGCATTTTATAGACTACATAGATGACTTAAAAAATAAGCAGTGTTTTTAATGACATTATTTTCAGGAACAAAAATCATGGAACAATGGAAACATTTCCAAATACAGTTTTTCAAATGTTCTCCCCATAGTACAAGTAGTCTTTGAAAAGTGGTTGCTTCCTTACTCTTTAATAAAGTGTTTATTTTGGAAAGACAGATTAAGTATGTTTTGTTTTTTGGAAAATATCTGCTAGGTAGCATGTACTACTGATAGCTATTGTCACAAATATGTAAACAGTCGGCAGAGAATTCTTCTCTGTGTAAAAGGAAATGGCTTATCTTTAAATCCAACCCCTAAACAGTTGGCCATAGGAGAAACCAGGAAACTAGAAAGTAATTGCCATTCACGGTCTTTTTACAAAGATTCTACTGTGTAAAGGTCTGTTTTTCTTATGTAGAACGTATGCGGAAATGTTTCTGTGTGCAGTGGAAGGAATATCCAACTGAGGGCACCACTCTTAATCCTTCTCTGTTGCGGAACTACTAGTCTTCTCTTTGTATCAGTTTGATATATGGCCTGAAGGAAGGTGCCAGTGCCCATTTGAATATTAAATATAAGTACAGCTGTTTAAATTTGAAAAATTTAATATAGAATGTCTCATTTTCTTACAGCCTTATGAATCATCTGATAATACTTTAGGTTATATACATCCAGGTTTGGAGATCACTACCTTAAATGTGGCATGAGGTGGAGGGAGGAATAGAAGCAAGGGGTTTGGGATTGTTCCATCATTGGAGTAGGCTGTCTAAAAACTTCATAAACTCCTTGTCCCTAGAAGTGGTTGATATGGCAAAATGTTGAAAGGAAGAAATTCTGTTTGGGTAGGAAGCTGGATTTAATGACTCACTCCTTTTTAACTCTTTATGACTCTGCCTTTATTTTTGTTTTTTAAATGGAATTTCTTTCATTAATTGATTCAATACATTTATTGAGCTCTTAGCATGTGCCACTGTGAGGGACTGGGGGATATAGCACTGAACTAAACAAAGATGCTTTTCTTACAGGAGCTCAAGAAGACAGACGTTAACAGTTTATTACATTGAGGCCTTTTATTTTATTTTTGAGACAGGGTCTCACTCTGTCACCTAGACTGGAGTGCAGTGGTGCGATCTAGGCTCACTGCAGCCTCAACCTTCCAGGCTCAAGCAATCCTCCTACCCCCCTCTCCCCTCCCAGCAGAAGCTGGGACTACAGGTGCATGCCACCACACCTGGCTAATTTATGTATTTTTTGTAGTGATGGGGTTTTGCCATCTTGCCCAGGCTGATCTCAAACCCCTGGACTCAAGCAGTCTGCCCATGTCGACCTCCCAAAGTGCTGGAATTGCAGGCATGAGCCACCATGCCCAGCCACGGAGGCCTTTTAACTTCAGTTTAATAATGTTTCAATTGCTGCTTATAATCTCTTGTTGTATAATAAAATCGTCTTCAGTTCAAGAAACATTGATTACTGATTATCAAGGCCACCTGGAGACTAGAGCATTACCTTCACTTTTTCTGTTTATATGCGTGAAACTCATTGATGATAATTGAAAGCAAAATGCCTTTAACAAGAAGAATAAAAAGCTCTAAAGGAAGCTATAGTGGGGTATTATTTGCTGAGTGGTTCAGGTGGCTCCACTTTTAGTTTGAGTATTATTTTCTTGTTAGTATAGTGGTGAGTAAAAAAATACTTTATAGGACTGATGAGGAAATACTTCATAGGACTGGTGAGGAGAATGTTGCTTGAGTCAAATAGGTTGAGAATTTTGCCTACTCATATACCCTAGTAGCCTTGGATTTTTACAGAATGACTGAATTTCAAGGTACCTTATGCTACAAGCTACATGGGATTTTGCCTGAGTGGTTGTAAGACTGGGCATAAATATAACCTATTTAACATCTTATATTCAGGGAAATTATTTTGTAGCTTAGTGGCACACTGTAAATTCTGGAACTGTTGACTCTCTAAAACTGTTAGCATTTATCACATTTTTTTCTTGTTTTCCTTTTCTTTCTTTTTTTAGAGACGATCTCTGTTACCCAGGCTGGAGTACAGTGGTGCGATCAGCTCACTGCAGCCTCAAACTCATGGGTTCAAGTGATCCTCCAATCTAGCCTTCTGAGTAGGTGGGGACTACTGGTGTACACCACCACACCCAGCTGATTTCTTTTAATTTTTGTAGAGACCAGATTTCACTAAGTTGCCCGGGCTGATCTTGACCTTCTGGGCTCAAGCGATCCTCCCACCTCACCCCCACCAAGTTGCTGGGATCACAGGCATAAGCCGCCATACCAGGCCCCTTCAGTATTACTCTTCACGCCTGTAATAAACCTTTCTGAACCATTGTGTTTAGAAGTTTTTAATTTAAACTTCTCTGCCCCAAAATTGGGACAGAAAACTTGGTGTTTACTGAGAAGAGAGTCCCATCAAGTCCCATTTCTTACATGGTTATCTAAGGTTGACAGCTCTCCACTTTGCAAAGGATAAGTCATTGCCTATATATACTTTAAAACTGTTAGGTTTTTAATTGTTCATTTTTACTATAAAACTAATATATGCTCATTACAAAAAATCCGAGTAGTAAGGAAATGTATGACGTATGAAGTAATAATAAAGCTTAATCTTATCTCTTCCAGAGATAACAATATGGTACAAAAAATTAAGGCTTTTAGTTTTGAAAATACTTAATACATGAAGCAAGTAGTTCTAAACTTCCCTTTGAAAGTCTTTTATGATGGACCATTTTTTTTAATGGAATGTGTCAGACATTCTAAAAAAATAAATCTGAAAAACACAAGTAGAGGGAAGAACTTTGATGATTATAACTTGAGGTACCTAGTTGATGGTGAAATAGGAAATTCTATAGAAGAAGCAGGTTTTCTCTACCTTCTGGAGTTGGAAGTGGGAGGAGGAGATTGAGACTGGATAGAGAATAAGTTTTACTATATTGATTTTTGAGGGGGCTTTAGAATGTAAGGACTTTCGATCTAGGGAGAGAGCCTCAGGAGGCACTGGGAAGTATAGGACGATTGCAGTTGATAAAGATGGGAGTTACAAAGAGTATCAATAGTGAATAACAGTGGGAGGAGATGGAACTGCACAGAGCACATGGATAGTAAGTAGATTAGCTTGAGAAACAAAAAAGATTGAAGATGAAACTTAGATGAACTCCAATATTTTAAGTTGTAAAGGATCAGAAAAGACTGAGAGGGTGAAGTGTTATAAAAGTCAGGGAAGTTAGAATTTCAAAAAGGGGAGTGGTCCTAGGAACTAGATAGAGATGAGAATTCCAGAAAGAGGACTGAACATTGTTCCTTGCATTTGTCATTTTAATGGTGGTTACAAGCAGTTTCAGAGGAGCTGAGGATTAGAAGGTTGCTCATAGTTTGCAGTTTGAGCACATAGCTACCTTGACAAAGAGAAAATGGGGTTGATGGCTAGAGGGAACGTGGAGCAAAGTAGGGGTTTTAGTTTGCTTTTGAAGGTAATAGTAATCATTGATTCAACACCTTCCATCTCTATATACTGTACAGTGTGGGTGTGTTTACATACAGTATCTTACTCTAAATTGGGTTCTAATATTTTCTGATTATGAGGTTAAATAACTTACTCAAGCTTAGTATTAAGCAGTGCAGCAAGATTTGAAAGCTGTGTTTCTGACTCTTGTACTTTTTCTGTACATCACACGGCCCCAGATTCAAGAAACCACAGCACTGGGTTCACCTGGGAATTTGCTAACAAGCAGGCTTCTGGCCCCTTCCATTCAGATTTTGGTTCTAGAAATTCAAGAATTTGCATTTTTAATAAACATCTAATACGTATGGTCCTTGACTGCATTTTTAAAAAGACTTACAGTAAAGGAATGCAGAGTTTTTCCATTGCGTTTTAAAAGCTTATTCTATGAGCCAGCTCCCAAGCCAGTACTACATTAGAAAAATTATTTTATGTTAACACATGGTTTTGCTTAGCCTCCTGCAAAATCTTCTGTTGTGCAATTACATTTCTCTTTTTTTGTGTGTTTCTGCAGTGATTGATTGAAGACCTTTTGCAAGTTATTTAGTTTTTTTGATCCTCAATTGTCATATTTGTAAATTGGGCGCAAAAATACCAATTCAGAGGGTTATTGTGAAGATTTAATGCAGGTATAAATGTAGGTATAAAATAGTACTCTATGGTGTCCTGTATGTAGTAGGTGCTAATTGCATGTTAATCTAAATTAGTTCATGCATACTTTTATGCTCTGTCTTATCTTAATTTGAATTCTGATGCTTTGGTTTAAAGTAATAAAGATGTATTCTTTGCCTAATCTATGAAATTACGTATTTAAAAAGCAATATATAATTTAATGTTTGCTTTTCTTGTCAAGTGCACCTTGAGTTCATTTACAGAGCTCATCATTGTACTAGGTAGGTACTGTGAAGGATAAAGAACAATGGCCAACACTGAAAAAGCGTTTGCTTAGTACCAGGAACTACTAATATGTTAGTAGCTTTACATATATTACCTCCTTAATAGTCACAGTAACTCTCTGTGGAGTTAACTATTTCTATTTTATGGATGAGGAAATTGAGACTTGGAAATTAAGGATTTGTTAAAAGCCACCCAGCTAGCTAGTAAGTAACCTGAACATATGCTGTTTTTTTAAAGGAGTGGGCTTCTCACACCTTTAACTATCTGATCGTTGACAAACCTGACAAAAACAAGCAATGGGGAAAGGATTCCCTATTTAATAGTTGGTGCTGGGAGTACTGGCTAGCCACATGCAGAAAATTGAAACTGAACCCCTTCCTTATACCATGTACAAAAATCAGCTCAAGATGGATTAGACTTAATTGTAAATCCCCATACTATAAAAACCCTAAAAGAAAATCTAGGCAGTACCATTCAGAATGCAGGCATGGGCAAGGATTTCACAACAAAGATGCCAAAAGCAATTGCAACAAAAGCAAAAATTGAGAAATGGTTATCTAATTAAAGAGCTTCTGCAGAGGAGAAGAATGAATAGACTGCCTACAGAATGGGAGAACATTTTTGCAAGCTGTTCATCTGACAAAGCTTTAAAGTCTGGCATCTACCAGGAACTTACACAAATTTACAAGAAATAACAACCCCATTAAAAAGTGGACAAAGGACATCAATAGGCACTTCTCAAAAGACAACATACATGTGACCAACAAACATAGGAAAAAAAGCTCCACATCACTATCATTTGAGAAATGCAAATCAAAACCCCAACGAGATACCATTTTACTCTAGTCAGAATGGCTATTATTAAAAAGTAAATAAAACACATGTTGGCGGGATTGTGGAGAAAAAGGAATGCTTTTACACTATTGGTGGGAGTATAAATTAGTTTAACCATTGTGGAAGACAGTGTGGTGCTTCCTCAAAGACCTAGAGGCAGAAATACCATTTGACCCAGCAATCCCATTACTGGGTATATACCCAAAGGTATATAAATCGTTCCGTTATAAAGATATATGCACACTTATGTTCCTTGCAGCAGTATTCACAATAGCAAAGGCATGGAATCAACCCAAATGCCCATCAGTGATAGACTGTATAAAGAAAGTGTACATATATGCCATGGAATACTATGCATCCATGAAAAGGAGTGAGTTCATGTCCTTTGTAGGGACATGGATAGAGCTGGAAGCCATTATCCTTGGCAAACTGATGCAGGAACAGAAAACCAGATACCACATGTTCTCACTTATAAGTGTGGGAGCTGAATGATGAGAACACACAGAGACATGGCAGGAACAACGCACACTGTGGCCTGTCAGAGGGTAGGGGGTCGGGGAGGGAGAGCATCAGGAAGAATAGCTAATGAATGCTGGGCTTAGTACCTAGGTGATGGGATGATCTGTGCAGCAAACCACCATGGCACAGGTTTACCTGTGTAACAAACCTGCATGTACGCCACCTGTATCCCTGAACTTAAAACTTGGAAATAATAAATAAAGGAGTGATCTTTAAACATGTTTGCTCAATTATTTCTGAAATTTTTTTTAAAAACTACCTATTCCTTGTACATTTAAAACAGACTTAAATTTTTTATTGTAATTTTAAGTAGTTGTAGAGAATGACTTGTGTTTAAATATTGATATTAAAATATAACTTTTTTCATCCAGTGGGATTTAAAAATCTTACACATTCATTAAAATGCTTGAACAATCTCTTCATTAAAGTTGGAAATTTAACATATCTTTTTCCATTGAACTCATATGTCCATTATACTTTCTTTGCAAGATTCCAGTGTAATTTATATAGTTTATGCTTGTCTTTTATTGATCATGCTGTCATTTCTCTACAATAAAAACATATTTAATTGAAATTGATTATATTAAATTGTTTTCTGTTGCCGTTAGGCTTTCTTTTGCATTAAGTGAATATTTTCTAGTGTAACATTTTAATTCCTTTAACGATTTCGTGTGTGTGTGTGTGTGTGTGTGTATATATATATATATATATATATATATATATATATATATACATATATATATTTTTTGAGACAGAGTCTCACTGTGTCACCCAGGGGCACAATTTCAGCTCACTGCAACCTCAGCCTCCCGGGTTCAAGTGATTCTGGTAATCAGCCTCCCTAGTAGCTGAGACTACAGGCCCATGTCACCACACCTGGCTAAATTTTTGTTTTTTTAGTAGAGATCGGGTTTCACCATGCTGCCTAGGCCAGTCTTGAACTCCTGGGCTCAGGCAATCTGCCCTCCTTGGCCTTCCAAAGTGCTAGGATTACAGCTGTGAGCCACCATGCCCGGCTCAGTATGTGTATATTTTAAATTATTTCTTAGTGGTTGCTCTAGTGCTTACTATATTCATTTTATCAGTATAGTCATGTGTTGCCTAACTACAGGGATATGTTCTGAGAAATGGGTCATTAGGCAGTTTTGTTGTGTGAACATCATAGAGTGTACTTGCCTAAACCCAATTGGTAACTATACACCTACTGTATACCTACTGTATACCTAGGCTGTATGGTACAGCCTATTGCTTCTAGGCTGTAAACCTGTACAGCATGTTACTGAGTACCGTAGGCAACTGTGACACAGTGGTATTTGTGTATCTAAACATAGAAAAGGTAGGTAAAAATACGGTATAAAATATAAAAAAAAAAGATAAAAATTGATATGGCGTATAGGGCACTTACCATGAATGGAGCTTGCAGGACTGGAAATTCCTCTGGGTGAGTCAGTGAGTGAGTGTGAAGGCCAAGGACATACTATCCACTACCGTAGGCTTTATAAATACTGTTCACTTAGGCTAGACTGCATTTATAAGGACATTTTTCTTTTAATAATAGATTAACCTTAGCTTACAGTAACTTTTTAACTATAAACTTAAAAAATTTTTTAAACTTTTTGTTTCTTTGTAATAACATTTAGCTTAAACATATGTCGTACAGCTATGCAAAAATATTCTTATAAGCAGATTTTAAAATTTTTAATGTTTTTACTTTTTAAACTTTTTTGTTAGAATCTAAGACACAAAGACACATATTAGCCTAGGCCACACAGGGTCAGGATCATCAGTGTCACTGTCTTCCACCTCCACATCTCGTTCCACTGGAAGGTCTTCAGGGACAGTAACATGCACGGAGCTGTCCTCTCCTGTGATAACAACGCCTTCTTCTGGATACCTCCTGAAGGACCTGCCTCAGGCTGATTTACAGTTAACTTTTTTTTTTAAACTAGGAGTATACTCTAAAATAATGATTAAAAACTATAGTATAGTAAATACATAAACCAGTAGCATCGTCGTTTACTATCACTCTCAAGTATTATGTACTGTGCATAACTGGCAAAGCAAGAGGCTTATTTATACCAGCCTCACCACAGACGTGAGTAGTGTGCTGTGCTACTACCCTATGATGGCTATGATATCACTAGGTCATAGGAATTTTTTAGTTCCATTATAATCTTACAGGAACACTATCCTATATATGGTCTGTCTTTGATCAGATGTCCTTCTGTGTTGTATAACTTACTTTCTTTCAGATAATCATGGAGCTTTAAGTGTTAATCTTTCTTCTGGATTGTATTGTAATTTCAATTATCCTTACGTATATAGTTGAACCAAACAGTATACATTTATGCATTTTGATAATTAAGATAAAAACTTGGCCGGGCGTGGTGGCTCAAGCCTGTAATCCCAGCACTTTGGGAGGCCGAGGCAGGTGGATCACGAGGTCGAGAGATCGAGACCAACCTGGTCAACATAGTGAAACCCCGTCTCTACTAAAAATACAAAAAATTAGCTGGGCGTGGTGGCACGTGCCTGTAATCCCAGCTACTCGGGAGGCTGAGGCAGGAGAATTGCCTGAACCCAGGAGGCGGAGGTTGCGGTGAGCCGAGATCGCGCCATTGCACTCCAGCCTGGGTAACAAGAGCGAAACTCTGTCTCAAAACAAAACAAAACAAAAACAAAACAAGATAAAAACTTTTTCTTTTTTTTTTTTGAGACAAAGTCTCACTCTGTCACCCAGGTTTCAGCGCAGTGGGTGATCACAGCTCACTGCAGCCTTGACCTGTAAGGATCAAGCAGTTATCCCCACGTTAGCCTGCCAAGGACCTGGAACTACAGGCTTGGTATACCATGCCATCTAATTTTTGTATTTTTGTAGAGACAAGAGTTTGATGACGTAGCAAAGGATGATCTCAAATTCCTGGGCTCAAGCGATCCTCCTGTCTCAGCCTCCCAAAGTGCTGAGACTACTGGCATGAGCCACCGTACCCAGTACACATAAAAACTTTCATTGGAAATAAATTTCTTAAAGACAGAGGTGGACTGTATTCCCCTCCTCCCTAATTAGTACATCCGTAGGCGAATATACTTATAGCTAGAATTTAGTAGGGCTCAGCATACATTTTATTCTAAATTTAGAAAATAGATACAAGCTTGAGAAACACTGATGTTATAATCAGTAGATGAGAGTTGGGAGATTTTGCAGGAGCAAACATAACTTAGTTCTTTGGATTTCTGAGAGTCGTGTGAAAAAGATGTATAAGATGGGAAAAGAGGAAATGTACTGCTGGCTGTGTGTGGAGGTTTTTATACCTTAGACAGTACATAAGGGAGAATTTCTGAAGGGAGAAAAATAGGGCTTTTTCGGCCTAAGTGGGAGAAGGAAGATTGTACAAGGAACTGTGGGACAGGAGACCCAACATAATGCCACCACTGTCTGGAGCCTTCTCATCCGTTTTAGGAAAGAATATGTCTGGATACCTTAAAAGCATCCATGCCCATGAACTACTGGAAAAGTCTTTAGGATTAGACAAATCTCAGCATGAAGCAGGAATCTCCAAAAATAAGCCAATCCAGTTCTCACTATCCAACCCCAGGGTAAAGGCAAAGAATTATAACACAACCCTATGCAATATAGCGTGCAGGAAGCACTTATGCACAAGCTGCATTTAATATTTGTTATTTTAGTTTGAAAAGTAAATTGTCTTTTAAACATTGCCTTTACGTTCATTCTGTCCGACTCCTGCTGTAGTCTGGTTTGCCCCACCATGCCACTGAAATTGCTTTTAATGAGATCACCACTACTTAACATATCACTGAGTCCAGTGGACATTTAAAAATCTTTGACTTCTTGTTAGCTTTTCTTGAGCTTGACCACTCTTCTCTTTCATGTTGTCTTTCCATGATTTTCCAGGACATGAACCTCTCGCAATTTTCCTTCTACCTCTCTGCCTGCTTTTTTCTACTTTCTTCTGCAGGCTCCTCTTTCATAACCCATTTCTTAAATATTGATGTCTGTGAGTTCTGTCTTAGGCCTCTTCTCATTTTACTCTATATACATTCCCAAAGGTTTCTCTCCTCATGCGGGGGCTTCAGTTACTCACTTGTTTATTTTTTATTTATTATTATTATTTTTTGAGACAGGGTCTCACTAAGTTGCCCAGGCTGGAGTGTAGGAGCACAATCTTGGCTCACTGTAACCTGTGCCTCCTGGGCTTAAGCATTCCTCCCACCTCAGCCTCCTGAGTAGCTGGGATTACAGGCGTGCGCCACTACACCTGGTTAATTTTTGTATTTCTTGTGGAGACAGGGTTTTGACATGTCCAGGCTGGTCTCACATTGCTCAGCTCAGGATCCTCCCACCTTGGCTTCCCAAAATGTTGGAATTAAAGGTGTGGGCCACCATACCTGACCTACCTTCTGTGTTTATAATGTTCATCTGTATCTCCAGTACAGATGGCTCCTCTGAGCTCTAGCTGGAGAAAGCTCCATCCTCCTTTTCAGCACCTCTGCCTAGATGTTTCCTTAAATGTGTACTTTGGAACTGAACTTCTCATCTTCCCTCTAACCTCCTTATTTATGTTTCTGTATCTCAGTAAATGACATCTCTATCTAAACAATTGCCCAAGCCAGCCTCCTAGGTGTCATTCATAATTCTTTTTTTCCTTTACGCCTCATGATGCTAATTAATTTTTCTACTTACTAAATACATTACAAAACTTTATGTACTTCTAACTGTCCTCAGTGTTGCTCTCTGTGCCAAACCAGCTTCTCAAGCTTCTATTACTTACAACAGCCTTCCTGCTGGCATCTTCAGTTCATATTCTACATGTAGCTGAAGGGACCCACTAAAAGTTTGAATCTTATCATGGCATCCTTGCATAAAGCCCTTCAATGGCTTCATGTCACCCGTAAGATAAATTTCAGACTCTTGAACATGCATTACAAGACTCTTTGGATCCTACTCTTCCTTGTCTACAGAGCCTTATTTCTGGCTCTTCGCCCTGGCACACTGAAGCCTAAGTCAACTTTTCTTTTTCAAATGCTGTGGTGTATCAACCATGTGTGTGTGTGTACTTCTTTGACTTGTGCTTTCTTTGAATCCTTCCACATGCTCTTGCCTTTGCCTGGACCGTTTTGCCTGATTAACTCCTTCTAGTCTTCTGGTCCCAGCTTAAAATAGCACTCTCTCAGGTGGCCCACGTTGAATCTACAGATTAGGTTCTATTATGTATTCAAGTAGCACAGTGTATTTCCTGTGCATACAATCATCACACTTTAATTACTTGTCTCTTTCATGGTATTCTGCCTTATAAGCTTAGCCAGGATGGGGATCTTCTTTATCTTGGTCTCTGTTTTCTTTTTAATTTTTAACTTTTATTTTTTGTGGGTATATAGGTGTATATATTAATGGGGTACATGAGATATTTTGACACAGGCATACAGTACCTCATAATTACAACAGGGTAAAAGGGGTATGCATCACCTCAAGCATTTATCCTTTCTTTGTGTTACATATAATTCAGTTGTGTTCTTTTAGTTAAAAATGTACAATAAATTATTGTTGACTAGCCACCTTGTTGTACTATTAAATACTAGATCTTTTTTTTTTTTTTTTTTTTTTTTGAGGTGGAGTCTCCTGTCGCCTAGGCTGGCGTGCAATGACATGATCTTTGCTTGTTGCAGCCTCCACCTCCTGGGTCCAAGTGATTCTTCTGTTTCAGCCTCCCAAGTAGCTGGAATTACAGGCATGTGCTATCACACCTGGCTAATTTTGGTATTTTTAGTACAGATGGGGTTTCACCATGTTGGCCAGGCTGGTCTCGAACTCCTGACCTCTAGACATCTGCCCGCCTCAGCCTCCCAAAATGCTGGGATTATAGGTGTGAGCCACCATGCTTGGCCCTTGGGCTTATTCATTTAAACTATATGTTTGTACCCATTAACCATCTCCCTACCCTTCTCAGCCTCTGGTAACCATCCTTCTACTCTCTCCATGAGTTTGTTTTAATTTTTAGCTTCCATAGATAAGTGAGAACATGCAAAGTTTGTCTTTCTATGCCTGGCTTATTTCATATAACATAATGACCTCTAGTTCCATTTACGCTGTTGCAAATGACGGTATCTCATTTATTTTAATAACTGAATAGTACTCCATTGCGTATATGTACCACATTTTCTTTTTGTGAGATGGAGTCTTGCTCTGTCGCTCAGGATGCAGCGTAGTGGCATGATCTCGACTCACTGCAACGTCTGCCTTTCAGGTTCAAGCAGTTCTCTGCCTTGGCCTCCTGAGTAGCTGGGATTATAGGCACCCACCACCACTCCCAGCTAATTTTTGTATTTTTAGTTGAGACGAGGTTTCACCATCTTGGCCAGGCTGGTCTTGAACTCCTGACTACAATGATCTACCCACCTTGGCCTCCCAATGTGCTGAGATTACAGACATGGGCCACCGTGCCTGGCCCCACATTTTCTTTATTCATCTGTTAATGGACACTTAGGTTGCTTCCAAATCTTGGCTATTGTAAATAGTGTTGAAATAAACATGGGAGTGTGGGTATCTCTTCGATAAACTGATATTCTTTTTTAGCGGATATACCTAGCAGGGAGATTCCCGAATCATATAGTAGTTCTATGTTTAGTTTTTTGAGGAACCTCCAAATTGTTCTCCATAGTGGGTGTAATAATTTACATTCCCACCAGCAGTGTACAAGTGTTCCCTTTGCTCCACATCCTTGTCGGCATTTATTACTGCCTTTTTTTTTTTTTTTTTTTTGATAGAAGCCATTTTAACTGGGGTGAGAGATATCTTACAGTAGTTTTGATTTGTTTCTCTGATGCTCAGTGATGTTGAAAACCTTTTCACATGCCTGTTTGCCATTTGTATGTCTTCTTTTGAAGAATGTCTGTTCAAATCTTTTGCCCATTTTTTGATGGGATTATTAGATTTTTTTCCTATAGAATTGTTTGAGTTCCTTATATATTTTGATTATTATTCCTGTGTCAGATAGTTTGCAAATATTTTCTGCCATTCTGCTGGTTGTCCCTTCACTTTGTTAATTGTGTCCTTTGCAATGCAGAAGCTTTTTAACTTGGTGTGATCCCATTTGTCCATTTTTGCTTTGATAGCCTGTACTTGTGGATGTCTCTGCTTTCTTTATACTTAGTGCCTAACCCATGTGGGCGTATTTGACACCTTTGAATAAGTTAAAAACTTTGTGTTCTTGTTCTTATTATTCATAATGAACCTGGTTTTTCTCCTTAGTGTCTCAATGAGATCTTGGAGTCAGCAGATGCACCCTTAGAAGTCACTGAAGGATTCATTCAGTCAATTTCCCTGTCAGTTCCATGGGGCTCTTTGCTACAGGATAATTGTGCACTGGAAGTGAGAGGATTAGAAATGGTCTTCCGACCTAGACCTCGCCCAGGTTGGTGTGTTGTATGTTTCTGTTTTATGTGTTTCTACTTCTATTCTTCAGAGCCTAGGAAAGTAACCTGATTACATTAAATTTAGTATTAACTTTATTACTTTGCTTTGTATTTGTGAAATTTTCAGTTGATAATACATTATGACTTGGCTCTATGTGTACATTGTCATGTGCGTGTTACACATTTAGAGTTGTTTCCCTGATTATTCACAGAAACTTTAGTATACAGATTATTTGGTTTATTTAATTATTTGTTACCAGTTATCTAAAGTGACTTGGGTTTTAAAGATTCGGAAAGTATTGTGTCATAAAGCAAGGAAGAATGCTCAAAGATTGATGGAGAAATGTTAAAGGGACACAGGATTGGGTGTCGAGGGGCTTCCATTGACCATATTTGGGAAAATTTGAATATTACAAAAAATGATGACAATAATGGTTTGTAACACCCAAAATAAAAAAAATCTCTAGGACCATACTGATACACATAAATAAGTATATAAGGTGGACAGGGAGAAGGAATACTGTTCTTTATAGCAGAATAGCTACTTATAGAAAAAATGATAGAATTAGATAAAATTGACAATCTAGGTGACAGGTTGGTATGCAGTGATAGAATTATAATCTCAAGTGGTGCCCAAACCATGAAAGTTTAAATTATGTTTAGTAGACTTAAAGGGAAATTCTGTATTTTGAAAACTTAATACTGAATGCATGAAAATTGTCTTTAGTAATCTGGTATTTAAATTAACTGTGATAAATGAATATGGTATTTTTCTATGGGAAGGCAAACTTTCAAATATTTTTCTCTTAGTTTAAAAGATTTCATTAAAAAGACTTTTAAATTCCATTTTGGAAGGCAATAATTCTTGCGATCTCTGTCACTTTGGTTTGAATAACTTAAGGAGGTGTGGTAGAATTTTCTCTTGAGGGAAGATCTGGTAATGATTTTTCACATCTCATATGTTTCCTCCTCCAAGGATGCTCTTTTATTTTATCTACATTTATACTAATTTCCAAAGCCTGTATCATCTGCCACACTCCTGCCACATTTTCTATGAATTTCCTCAGCTAGAAGGGAAGAAATAACTAAAGAAGAATTAACCTCTTCTTTTAGCTTTCATAATGTTTTCAGTTGACATTCAATAGTTGTCTACTAATCATATCTTATTTTTTTAAACTGTATAGAAGGTTCTCTGAGGGTGGAATTTACTATTATTTTTTCTTCTTTCTATAGCAGGATTAGCAAACTATAACCTGCAGGCCAAATTGGTCCTGTCATCTGTTTTTGTTAATAAAGTTTTATTGGAACACAGCCATACTTTTATTTATTTACTTTAATGGCTATTTTGCACTATAATATGAGGGTTGAGAAGTTGTGATATAGACCATATAGACCACAAAATAGAAAATAGTTACAGTCTCACCCTTTACAGAAAAAGTTTGTCAACCCCTACATACAATATTTAGAATAGTTCTGTGTTTGTAGGATACCCATTAAATACATTGAATGAATACATGAATTGATATTTGGTAAAAATATCACGTTATGAGAGCACATTCTCTGGACTTTTTTCTGTGATTTTTTTTTTTTCTTCTTGGTTGTAAGGTGATATTTAAATCTCAAGAGTACTTTCTAGAGTATCGTTTCCCTGGGTAACACCATGGTGTAAAGAATCTCTTAAAGGATTAAGAATTTATCTATTTGATGTGAGCAGAGGTCACCTCCAAATAAAAAAAAAAAGAATTTATCTTTTTGAAATGTATTATTTTAAGAACTGGCATTGTTATAACTCTGAGAAATTATTTAGGATTAATCTGTATTTTCCACAGCAACTGGTTCTGAGCCTATGTATTGGTCAAGCTTTATGACCAGCAGTATGCAATTGGCAAAAGAATGTCTTAACCAGAAACTAACGGATGAACAAGGAGAAGGATCCCAGCCTTTTGAAGGACTTGAAAAGTTTGCTGAAACCATTGAAACAGGTTTGGTGTTACTGACAATTTTCAAAAATTTAGATTTGATTTAGTAGTTTCGTACCTTCATGTAATGAGCTTTGTATAAGGCAAATCTATTGGAATTGATTTTTAAAAGAATTACTGTTCCCGCTTCAGAAGTTTAGAATTGAGGTTAAATTTTAAATATTCCATTTAGTTGTGTGTGTGTGTTTTTGGTACCTTTGTTTCTCCATTTATTATGCTCACATAGTGAATGGATTAGAATACAGCAGATAGTGCCAGTCGTTATCTCAATCATCTGTTGAGCTGTAATATGGTTAAGTGCTCAGTAAAGCAAAATGTTTATTACAAAACTCAGGATTTAAGGATTTTAGTGGAAAGAAATTCAGCTTCTTTATTTTTTAAGTTCTTTTCAAACTAGTATTTATTTATTTGGAGGTTTTTCTTTAGTATATATGTGGTTTCTTACTCTGGCAATTACTTGTTTATTTTAGTACTAAGAAGAGTAAAAGTCACTTTTATAGACACTGTTTTGAGAATTGAACATGTGCCAGAAAATTCCAAAACTGGAACTGCACTTGAAATTCGAATAGAAAGGTAAGAATTCTTATGTCTGAAAACAAATGACTCTTTTGTAACTCTTACATTACATTTTCAGGGAAGTTTTGGAGATTAGAGGTAGTGACATTTAACTCTTGCATGATTTCAGAGTAAAGTGCTGCTCTTAAAGTTACGCTCTGATTTTATTCTAATTCCATTACTGAAAACTTGGAAGTGCCAGTTGGGGTATAATTATATATAATACCATGTTGACTTCAAAGCAGGTTATTCTGTTTTTGTTAATATCAAATTAGAATAATAAGCATTTGAGTGCCACTAAATTTAAGGGGCTCTTGTGGGAAAGTTTCAGTTGTTTTGTATTAACAATGCAATATTTATGCATATTTCATTAATATGAAAGATACATTTGTTTTACTGTGCTTAATCTAAGTGCTACTATAGTGAGAAAGGCTAAGGCCACTGTTTTGAGGATGTTGAAAGAATTATTATAAGGTCAATATGTGCAGTAGTGATTTACTTAAAAAAATATAAACACGTTGCTTTTAGTATTTTTTTCGTATGCCCACTTGAAGCCCTTATACATAGCTCTAAAGCGAGGTTAATTTACATACACACACCTGAGCATTGATTTGAGGGAGTAACTGGTCACCTGTGTGTTAATGCTGTATGAACTGCCAAGAGAAATGAGCAGATGCTCTGTGTGAGCACCAGAGTCACTTTGTATGTGGATCTATTTGGGGGCCCTACTGAATTTTAAGCGGCTGTGTTACGGTTTCTGTCTTTCCCAAAACACCTATTAGTAAAACAGGGATTGTTAGCATATCTTTGGAATTAGGGTCCATTGCCTTAAATAATGTATTTTGAAAAATCTAAAATTTCATGCATTTAGAATCATACTGTGTGTTTTGTTTAAACTGAAAATTAGTCACACATAGGAATTCAAGAAATGTCATTTGTGACTTGGAGCCAAATTCTGTCTCACAGTTACCAAGAGACGTTTTGTTGGGGAGTACAGGAATTGTATTCCTTAAAGCTAACTTTAGGGAGTTATTAATTTTTTCTCTCAATTTAAGCCTCATAAAGTTACCTTTTTGGAGTTAGGACCTCTCCATGAAAATATTTACCGTAGTAAAGCACAGTGAGACTGAGCCGCATCATAGGCATATTCTAAGAAGTGCAAACACTTGAAAAAACCCTTTAACTTAAAAAAGCTATGTGCGTTTCTTACTGTAAATAGGTTTTTCTAGGAGCTTTGTGTAAATGCTTTTTAAAAAAAATTTCAGAACTGTATACTGTGATGAAACTGCTGATGAATCCTCAGGAATTAATGTGCATCAACCCACTGCTTTTGCTCACAAGTTACTTCAGCTCTCTGGAGTATCTCTCTTCTGGGATGAATTTTCTGCGTCAGCAAAATCGTCCCCAGTGTGTTCAACTGCACCAGTGGTAAGAAAAACAAAACAAAAAACCCTAAAACCGTTATTATAGATTTTTTTTAAGAAGATTTAAATGAGGGCTATTAAATTTTGCTAGGATATGTATGTGTTAATGAGTCTCTGTTTTGAGATTTAACACAAATATTCAGTAACGTTAATATATATATATCAGAAATTTGAAAATACTGATATTTATATTCCTACCATTGTGCTGTGTATTAGTTTGAAAGAGAAATGTTGGGTAATATATCTTGGGGGAAAATTGTGTAAAAGTTGAATATCCCTTATTCAAAATGCTGGAACTGTGGTTTGGATTTTTGAATATTTTTATAGACATAATGAGATATCTTGGGGCTGGGACCTAAGTCTAAATATGAAATCCATTTATATTTCTTTCTTTCTTTTTTTGCTTATTAAAGGTCTGGGGAAGGAATTCTTCCTTTTTTTTTTTTTTTTTTTTGAGATGGAGTCTCCTTTCACCCGGGCTGGACTACAGTGGCACAATCGTGGTTCACTGCAACCTCCACCACCTGGGTTCAAGGGATTCTCCTCTCTCAGCCTCCTGAGTAGCTGAGATTACAGGCATGTGCTACCATGCCTAGCTAATTTTTGTATTTTTAGTAGAGATGGGTTTCGCCATGTTGGCCAGGCTGGTCTTGGACTCCTGACCTCTGGTGATCCATTTGCCTTGGCTTCCCAAAGGGCTGGGATTACAGGTGTGAGCCACCAGGTCTGGACCATTTATGTTTCATATACGCCTTATATACATAGTCTGAAGGTAATTTTATACAATATTTTAAATAATTTTGTGCATGAAACAAATATTTGACTGCAGCCCATCACATGAAGTCAGGTGTATTTTCCTGACTTCGTGTTAGTGTCATCATGTTGGTGCTCAAAAAGTTTTGGATTTTGGAGCATTTTGGATTTTTGGTGTTTGGTTTAGGGATGTTTAGCCTATATTAACGTCTAAATTTTTTTTTGTTTTTACAATAAAAACAGGAAATTAAGCAGTATCTAAATTTACCTTACATAGTGACTGTATTGCTGAAACTTTATTCTACAAATAATATTTGAAAAACCTTTATAATTAAGGAGCTCTGTTAAATCTCTTCCAAGAGGAGAGTGCTTTAATAAGTCAGTCACTCTATAATTTGCCTTTCATGTTACTTTACTAAGCAGATTTTCTTAATTATACAGTGCCCAGTAGGGTTTCTTACTGCTGTAACTTGAACAGATAGTGTGCTTTTTTCATAAAGTCCTTTTTTATGATTTGCTTTTATTACCAGTGGACTATGCTAACATATTACTGCGTTTCATTTTAGCTATAAGATACTGGTTTGTCCATTGTAACATAATACAGTTTTACCTCTCAAATATTTTATTCTTAAGTTGACATTTATATTTTACATTTAATTTTATTTATATGAAAGTATTTTAAATAATTATTTTTTTCACCTTATTGCAGGAAACTGAGCCAAAGCTGTCACCAAGCTGGAACCCCAAAATTGTTTATGAGCCACACCCACAGCTAACTAGAAATTTACCAGAGATAGCACCCTCTGACCCAGTGCAAATTGGAGGGTTAATTGGTAGGTTGGAGTTGAGTCTCACATTGAAACAGAATGAAGTACTTCCTGGAGCTAAGGTCAGTGTTTGTTTCACTTTCTATAGTAAAACCAAAATAAAAGTATAAGTATTCTTTATTCTATGCCGTGATTCATTGATTGATTACTGCAGATTATCCTGTAACTAGTGTATACTGCTGTCACTGACTTAGCATTTTTATTGGCAGTTGATGCTTCTGTCCTAGATCACAAAATTTATGTGAGGACTCCCTTTGCCCTACTGTTGCAGCTCAGGTTTTATAAAGAGCTGCCTTCTACACTCACTCTCCTCTATTCCAACAATTTGAAACCGAAGAACCTCTCTTTTTTTGTATTAGGCGTGGTTTCATTAATTCAGATAACTAGGAATTTATTTAAAAATTTCTTTCTATTGTCATAAAATTAAGTTTAAAGGAAAAGAGATTTGGAAAGCAAGAAGACTGTAGAAGATGTTTTTAAAACTATATATATGTAAAAATATCTACCTATTTTGAACAGAAGGACAATTTTTATATAGTTGTATGATATTTGTGAAGAGATAGGCTTTTTCCATTGTTTCATAGCTTTAAAATTTTTTGACATAAAATCTGTATGATTTATCACCTTTACTTTTATTTTGAGGTGGGGTCTACTTCTGTTGCCCAGGCTGGAATGCAGTGACAAGATCTTGGCTCACTGCAGCCTCGACCTCCTGGACTCAAGTAATCCTCCCGCCTCAGCCTCCCGAGTACCTGGAATTACAGGCACATGTCACCATGCCTGGCTAATTTTTGTATTATTATTATTATTATTATTTTTTGAGATGGAGTTTCACTCTTGTTACCCAGGCTGGAGTGCAATGGCGTAATCTCGGCTCACCGCAACCTCCGCCTCCTGGGTTCAGGCAATTCTCCTGCCTCAGACTCCTGAGTAGCTGGAATTACAGGCATGTGCCACCATGCCCAACTAATTTTTTGTATTTTTAGTAGAGACGGGGTTTCCCCATGTTGACCAGGATGGTCTCGATCTCTTGACCTCGTGATCCACCCGCCTCGGCCGCCCAAAGTGCTGGGATTATAGGTGTGAGCCACCGCGCCCGGCCTTGTATTATTTTTTTGTAGAGACAGGTTCTCACTATGTTGCCCAGGCTGGTCTTGAACTTCTGGACTGAAGCTATCCTTCTTGCTCAGCCTACCAAAGTGTTGGGATTATAGGCATGAGGCACCTCACCAGAAACCTTTACTATTTTTAAGTGTATAGTTAAGTGGTAATAAATAAATTTATATTCTTTTTCCCTTAATTTCCCTACTGTTCTCAACCTCTGGTAACCATCAGTCTACTCTGGATCTTCATGAGATCCCCTTTTTTAGCTCCTGCATATGAGTAAGAACGTGCGTTGTCTTTTTGTGCTTGGCTTATGTCACTTAACATAATGGCTTCTAGTTAAATTCATGTTGTTGCAAATGACAGGACTTCATTATTTTTTATGGCTGAGTAATAATTCCATTGGGTGTGTATACCACATTTTCTGTATCCATTCATCTGTTGATGGACATTTAGAATGAGTCCATATTTTGGCTAAGAGAGTGTGTGTGTGTGTGTGTGTGTGTGTGTGATATACATTCACTATGTGAACAGTGTGCAGTAAACATGGCAGTGCAGATATCTCTTTGGTGTATTGCTTTCCTTTCTTGTGGGTATATACCTAATGTAAAATTGCTGGATCATATGGAAGTTCTATTTTTAGTTTTTGTTGTTGTTGTTGTCCCTTTGTTTTCTTTTTTCAAAAATTTCAATAGTTTTTGGGGTACAGGTTGTTTTTGGTTACATAGGTGAGATCTTAGATGGTAAATTCTGAGATTTTAGTGTACCCGTCACCTGAGCAGTGTGCACTGTACCTAATATGTTATCTTTTATCCCTCACCTCCCCTCCTACTGTGTCCCCAGAATCCATTATATACCTCTGTATGCTTTTGCATCCTCATAGCTTAGCTCCCACTTATAAGTGAGAACATATGATATTTGGTTTTCCATTCCTGAGTTCCTTCATTTAGAATAATGGCATCCAGTCCATCCTCTGGACATTATTTTGATCCTTTTTATGGCTGACATTATTTTGTTCCTTTTTATGGCTGAGTTAGTATTCCATAGTGTGTGTGTGTGTGTGTGTGTGTGTACGCACACCATATTTTCTTTATCCACTTGTTGGTTGATTAACATTTAGGTTGATTTCCTGTTTCTCCTATTTCAAATTGTGCTGCATGTGCATGTGTCTTTTGCACATAATGACTTCTTTTCCTTTGGGTAGATACCAGTAGTGGGATTGCTGGGTCGAATGGTAGATCTACTTTTAGTTCTTTTTTTTTTTTTTGAGATGGAGTCTCGCTCTGTTGCCCAGGCTGGAGTGCAGTAGTGTGATCTCAGCTTACCACAACCTCCGCCTCCTGGGTTCAAGGGATTCTCCTGCCTCAACCTCCTGAGTGGCTGGGACTACAGGTGCATGCCACCTTGCCCGGCTGATTTTTGTATTTTTAGTAAAGACCAGGGTTTCACTATGTTGGCCAGGCTGGTCTCAAACTCCTGACCTTATAATCTGCCCTCCTCTGCCTCCCAGATTTCCTGGGATTACAATTTTACATTACACCATGCCCAGCCTACTTTTAGTTCTTTAAGAAATTTTCATACTGCTTTTTATAGTGGTTGTACTAGTTTACATTTCTCCCAGCAGTGCAAAAGTGTTCCTTTTTTATGATATCCATCCCAACATCTGTTGCTTTTTGACTTTTTACTTATGGCCATTCTTGTAGGAATAAGGTGGTATTTCATTGTGGTTTTAATTTGCATCTTCCTGATGATTAGTGATGTTGAGCATTTTTTTCATGTTTGTTGGCTGTTTAAGTATCTTCTTTGAGAAATGTATATTCATGTCTCTTGCCTACGTTTTGATGAGATTATTTTTTTTCTTGCTGATTTGTTTGAATTCCTTGTAGATTCCGGATATTAGACCTTTGTTAGATGCATATTTTACAAATATTTTCTCCCACTCTGTGGGTTGTCTGTTTGCTGATTATTTCTTTTGCTGTGCAGAGCTTTTTAGTTTAATCAGGTCCCATTTATTTTTGTTTTTGTTGCATTTGCTTTTGGGGTCTTAGTCATGAATTTTTTGTCTAAGCCAATGTCCTGAAGAGTTTTTCCAATATTTTCTTCTAGAATTTTTATGGTTTCAAGTCTTAGATTTACATCTTTGGTCCATCTTGAGTTGATTTTTGTACAGGGTGAGAGATGAGGATCCAAGTTCATTCTTCTACATGTAGCTTGCTAATTTTCCCAGCATCATTTATTGAATAGGGGGTCCTTTACCCAATTTCTGTTTTTGCATTTGATGAAATTTAGCATTCCTTTATGATAAAAACCATCAACAAAATAGGTGTAGAAGGGACTTACCTGAAAGTAATAAAAGACATGTATAATAAACTTACAGCCAACATCATACTGAGTGGGGAAAAGTTGAAAGCATTCCCCCTGAGAACTGGAACAAGACAAGGATGTCCACTTTCACCACTTCTATTCAACATAGTACTAGAATTTCTAGTCAGAGCAGTCAGGCAAGAGAAAGAAATAAAGGACATCCAAATTGGAAAAGAGGAAGTCAAAATACAGCTGTTCACCAATGCTATGATTATACACCTAGAAAACCCTAAAGACTCATCCAAAAGGCTCCTAGATCTGATAAGTGAATTGAGTAAACTTTTAGGTTTCAAAATCAATATACGTCAATGAGTAGTAGTGCTATACACCAACAATGACCAAGCTAAGAATCAAATCAAGAACTCTATTCCTTTTACAACAGGGGCAATAAAATAAAATAAATAAGAAAATAGTTGGAATATACTTAACCAAGGAACTAAAATAGCTCTTCAAGGAAAACTACAAAACACTGCTGAAAGAATAGATGACACAATGGAAACACATCCCATGTTCATGGATGGAAATGATGCATATTGTGAAAATGACCATACTGCCCACTGCAATGTACATATTCAATGCATTTCCCATCAAAATACTGTCATTTTTCACAGAACTAGAAAAAACAGCCCTAAAATTCATATGGAACCAGAAAAGAGCCCACACAGCCAAAATAATACTAAGCAAAAAGAACAAAATGTGGAGTTATCACAGTACTGGACTTTATACTACAAGTCTGTAGTTAGCAAAACAGCATGTTACTGGTACAAAAGTAGGCATTTAGTCCAATGGAACAGAATAGAGAACCCAGAAATGAAGCCAAATGCTTACGGCTAACTGATCTTTGACAAAGCATACAAAAACATATTTTTAGAGGAAACTTCATACTGTTCTCTATAGTGGTACTATATATACTATACTAATTTACATCCGTACCAACTGTGTATGAGGGTTCTGCTTCTCATAGCTTTGACACTGTATAAAGACACTGTGTAAATACAACTGTATTTGTCTCTTAGAGATTCATATTGATCAGTCTTATGGAGAACCAGGAAACTTGCATTAACTTAGCTAAAAATTGTTTGTTAAGCATTATTTTCACACTTTGAAAACAAATTTTCTGTAAAATCTCTATAAAATGTAGTTTTAATTAAGGAGATACCAGGATTTATACATCTGTTTATTTACTGATCTCCCTAGTTATAGATGTTCGAGTGACTACCGTATGCCAGTCTCTTACTTGTCCAAGTTCTTGGGACAGATGCAAAAATGAGTGGAATACAATTTTTGCCCAGTAAAAGATAGAGTAAGGGATATGGAAATTGCTATGGGGACATGGAAGAAGGAGCCGCTAAGCACATGTGAATATGCATAAAACGATTTTTCAGTTACCATGTTACATTGAAGAATCTCCGGAAATCTCTCCTTGGATTGGAATAGAGTTGGAGGAGGAGGAAGAGGGTTAGAATGAAGACATTACTATTACTGATTACTTGGGCCCCTTTTGTTTACTGCTTTGTCCTTCAGATGGTGCAAAATCCTTTCACAAGTTCATAAGGCCCTTTTATAAGTAACATGTTGGGATTGTTAGCAGAACAGATAGTCAAAGGGTTACGCAACTCTACAGGGAATCCTCTGCTGAGGAAACGTCCTTGGGAAACTAATACTAATAATATGCTTATGTCTTTGGGGAATGCATTTGCCATGTCTGTAAGGAGGAGGAAACATAGCAATAACTTTTATAGTTCTGTTTTGGTTAATTACATGTATGCTTTTATATTTATGTAAACCCAAACTTTTGTTCATAATGTGTTGATTTGTACAAATGTGTTTTATAATGAAACATTATGTACACATTTGTATAAATGTATAAATACATGTTACTTTTAGAGTTCTGTATATTAGGACAAATGAACATCTGGAAAAATTGCATAGTGGCATTGTGTGCCAGCCAATATTTAATATTTAGAGATATTATCCTTTCCTATAGAGTAATTTTTGTGTAATGATGAGTATTTGAGTATAATTTGTTTTTATTTAATGCAAATGATGCTAAATGGAAAAAGACAAATTCTGGATTTTAGTATTGAGAAACACAGATCTCATAAAATGTAGTGTAAATAAAGATGGCATTAATTAGGGGTGCTCAAAACGTCAGATCTTTAATCTCTTTCTGATATACATTAGACATCAGACTCTTTCAACAGTGGATTCAAAATGTTACAAAAGATTTTATTTTTTATTTTTAAGTTCTCAGAATACTATTACCTTGAGTAGTGTGTAAGTCTGTGTTTCATATATTCAGTTTTAGCCTATGTTTTTAGGAAGGCATTTGTACAAAAATAGGAGACTACCCATATTGAATTTAGAGATGTTTTGTTTCAGTTACCATCTTACATTGAGTTGAAATTTGTTTTTTAGTTATGTTCTTTTATATTTCCAAAAGGAAGTAGTAAGTACTTTGTTCTTTTTATGCCAAACTCAGAATGTACAGATAATGAAATATTTCTATGAAAATTTTAATTTCAATGAATTAGAAATGAAACTCTTCATTGTTCATTCTAATGAAGATCAGAGATTGTGCTTTCAGTACAACAATTGTGAAGTTATAAAATAATTTTTAAATTTGGCGTATAATTAGAAATACATTTTCATACTCCTCATAGGCTTAGGTTGGCTCATGGCTTGGGATGTCAGTAGTCAGGAAGGCACCCTGTAAAATAAGCCATCTGTGGGCCAAACAGCAGAGCCATGCCATGGAAGGAGTGAGGGCTTTCCCTCCAGGTCAACCTGGGTTAAAATCTGGCTCTATATCCGCTGCATGGCCTTGTGCAATTCACTGAATCTTTGTGAACTTGTTTCTTCATCTGCAAAACAGAAACAGTAGTAAGAATTAGAGGAAACAAATATAAAAGCACTTAGCATGATACCCCAGTGCTCAAAAAAAAGTGAACATAATGATTAATTTTACTGGATAATGTCTTCTCAGGTCATCAACATTTCTCAAAGCCATTATGTAGTTTATTTGTCTTTTTTTTTTTAGAATCAGAAGGAATTCCTTCTGGAAAAGAAGTAATTTTCCTAGATATACATGTTTTGTTAATTGTATTATTTTTCAGTTGCAAAATGACATACAAATAATAGGAGTCAGTGTTAAGAGGAGGTGAATGAAAAGTAAGGCAAAGATATTCTGCTTTTTAGAATGTGATACAGAGAATACAGTAATTGCTTTTGTCAGAGTATTCAGGAATCATCAAGAAAGTGGGATAGAGCTTTTATTTCTAGGTGGAAAAGTGGGCAAAGAGTTGGAAAAGAGGAAGTTCACATAAACACTATCTCCTCTCCACATTTTGTGGTGGCATCCTCCTCCCATGCAGAGCAGGCTTTGTGGACCACATTAGGTACTGGGAGGGCACAGTGTTGGTGGAGAAGGTCCTTACGTGCTCTGCTAGAGTGTGATCATAGCGTACTTAAGAAAGCCAGCTTTGTTTGTTCTTGATGTGAATCAGACTTTAAGGATTATGATTTTAGTCTTTCGAAAGTCAGTGAATACAGTGCTATTGCTACCTTAATATTCATCCTTGGAGACTATGTCTTAAGTCCTCCTCAAATAATTTACTCAGAAGACTTGAAGAGACAAAAAGTATAACATTGGACTTGTCAGCATGGAATTTCTCAGGAGGATTTTTCCTTTTAGAAAACAGTTTGGTGGCCTTTAAGTCTTTTCATTTAGATTGTGTGAATTAGTAGAGAGAATCTCAGATGAAGGAATGAATCTAAGACTAAAGAATCAGTATTCATCTCAGTTCATTAAAATATACTGCTGTTTATGGTGATAAGGTTATAAAGAATACTCCTCCTCAATAGTTTTTTTTCCCCCCTTAAGTTGGATGTTGATGGACAGATAGACTCTATTCATCTACTCCTGTCACCGAGACAGGTGCACTTGCTTTTGGATATGTTGGCAGCTATTGCTGGACCAGGCAAGTATAATTCTGTTATGATATATACAATTGTTACTTTTTTAAATTTTAAAAAACTTTAAAATTAAAATATATATGTACATGTAGAAAAGTCTATTAATAATTTTTGAGGGCCAGGCGTGGTGGCTCATGCCTGTAATCCCAGCACTTTGGGGGGCCGAGGTGGGCCGATCTTGAGGTCACGAGATTGAGACCATCCTGGCCAACATGGTGAAACCCGGTCTCTACTAAAAATACAAAAATTAGCTGGGCGTGATGGCATGTGCCTGTAATCCCAGCTACTCAGGAGGCTG